>NW_020167529.1:335000-935000 GCF_001641265.1 Pseudogymnoascus destructans
ACGTCGCTTTTTAAAAAATCACATACAAATGAATTTATCGGAAAAACATTTTGTGCACGGGAGGGTTTTCTGACGAGTCGCAATGTCAAAAGGGGTCGGTGGGTATATGATGGGGGCGAGCGAAGGCTCATTAGGAAAACGCAAAAGTAGGCTTGGAGACTCTTTGGCAGTGCTAGTATAGGGAAGAACCACGAAAGGGCAATGCATACATTCTGTTATCCGTTGAGTACATGTCACGATACCTGATTGCGAAGCCGTCAGCTCGGGCAAATTCATCCACAGTTGTCCACTTTGTGGACGAATCCATATGCGCGCAGTTTGGGAACCCTCTTGCATGACAATGGAAAGCACTTCACATCTGAGGAGACTACAGGGCACCTTAAAGGACGTGGCATACAGGCCATAGCGTCCCTGATTTCTCATCCGGCGTCGGTTGGACTTTCTGAGCGTTATGTACAAATGATCCTTTCTGTCTACCGCAAGATTCTCCAACAGCAACCTCATCTAATCTATATTTGGGATGATTTGCTTCCACATGTGGTCAACATCATCAACACCTGGAAGGTTTCGGTTTATGGTGTGTCACCGGCAGAGTTGCTGTTTGGGTTCAAACCTAGGTTTGTCCCTGGCGATCTCTCCATCGACGAGGAACTCCGCGCGGAATTGATTTCGCAGCCGCAATTCGTTCCTGCGTTTGAGCATGAGCCTAATGTCTCTGCAGTCGGTATTCGCCTTGCTAAACTAGATGAGCTCCGTGACATGGCAATGCAGATCCGCCTCCGTCGTCAACTCAAACAAGCCAAGGAAACTGCACAGGAATTTGCTGCCAAGAATCACCACATCCAGGAGCTGGCGATGAACTTCAGCTTCGAGGATGGGGTGCCAGCCGGGTTCATCTCTATAGAGGGGTTGGGGAGCCTAGAGGGGCAGGTTGGGCATGGTAGGAGGAGAGAGGAGGAGGCGGAGGAGGCGGAGGAGGATGAGGAGGAGGAGGAGAATTGGGGGAGGGGGCCAAAGGGCCGTATATTATTGTAGAATAGTGTAGAATAGTAAATGACACACCTATGGGCAATTACCTTTGTTTATTGTGCTGTATATTATGATTAGAAATGTGATGTGAAATCTTACGGATAGTTAAGGATAGGTTCTTAAGGATAGGTGACAACAACACCCTCGTAGACAACCGTAGATGGCCGTAACAGAACAGAAACACCCTCAAAAGTAGACATTAGAGGCTAAGAAGTAGTATAGGACGTACGTCTAATTGATTCCAACTAAAATGTGAGGATACACCACATTCTGGGTAGTATTATCCTCTCCTTCAGGGAGTAGGACCTGTAGTCCAGCTATGACGTCCGTGACATTGCAACATAAAACTGCCCATGACTAAACATAGCTGCCCATAGATCAACACCTACATGCTTAAACGACTGGCCTTGAGGCTTATAGAAGTCACAGGGGAGACGGGTTTCTGAGAATGGGCACACTATGCTTATGATTTATGGCTAATAATGCTTCATGAATGTGATGAGTGGACTGAGGCTAGGGGAAAGAGCTTATTTGTATGACACGAGATGTAGAAGAGGCTGTTGATTTCTTCTTCCTCAATTACTTACTGTTATTCAAGTTCTTTCAACGTCTGTCATGTGTGGCAAGTTGATATGTGGAGAACTGATTTAAAAAGGGAGGAGAGAAGAGGAAGGGGGTGCTCGAGAATATTAGGCCAATCGGTAAGGAGAAATAATGGTGTTGAAGTGTGGATTAGTGTAAGGACAGTTCGAACCGAGGCTGACCTTCAAGTCTGCAGAAGTATCCGAAGTATAATGTGAAGACTTCGATACTCGAAGCAGTAGGACAAGGTATAGTAGTTCAGGCTCCAAAGCATATACTTTATACCACAGGGGTCAAGTGGTGAGACTAACAGGTTGGCCAAGTGGTTCGACTCGAAGTAAGGGAATGCAAAGTAAGTCGAAGCAGGAGGAATTGCAAGAAGGCCAAGTAGTATATAATTTGCTAGCTAAAGATCAATAAGAGACATGAGCAATAAGTGCTTATATAACAGTAAAAATCCCTAGTGCCAAATAAGCGAAGGCACTAATTAACTGAACCCTAGCTAAGCGAGCCCTAGTGCAGCAAGCCAATAACAAGAGAGCCTAAGCCAGTAGTCAACATTTGGGCTGATCTAGGTCAGCAAGTGAAGCGAAGTGAGCGAAGTGAGTGAAGCAGGTGAAGTGAATGACATAGTGAAATAAGTACTAGAGACTAAAGCGAATCGAAGGGTCGTGACACAAATATCGAAGGAGTGTCATGACAATTAGATGTTCGGGAGTCGGAAATTCGCAGAAGCAAATTCCACAAGGTCAGAGAGTGAAGAAGGTGAGGAAAGGTCATGGAGGGTGAAGCTTGTCTCTTGAAATGAACAGATTGTGGAAGGACATGACCTTCCTCACAGCTACAACATTGCATTTACTCTTGAGATCGCACAACAACTCTAGAACTGACTGAAACTAAATCCTAAGTACGGCAAGCTGAAGTTGTTCTGTTCACCACCATATTTCGGAGTCCTCAACACACTCACTCAAGTTCATTTCAGCTTTTTCGACATGTATCAGGTCATAAGGATGGCGGAAGGTCAAGTGGATGACAACCTCACTAGTGAAATGAAGAAGCAGAGATTCAACGCACAACGAAATGTCAACTCAGAGAATCACGAGAGTGACATGGTGTTCAAGGAGTTCATGAACCTTCGATCTTTATGGGCAAAGGTTACACAGATGAACAGGGTACAACAAAATGGAAACCATATGGAGCAAAACTGAGCGCAGGAGACAAAGTTGACAGTGGAGGAGAAGGACAAGGAGATCGAGAAGCTCAAGGCCTGTATTTGCGACAACATGCATCAGAGTCAGAAGGAAATGGAGGAACTGGTGTGTTCGTTTGAAGAGATTATTGAGACCGAAGCGGTGGAGAGTCTACGGTTGATAAACCAGAACCAGATGCTAAAGAAGCAACGGAATATGGCTGAAGGGGTTGATGAGCTTGCTTGAGTTGGTCGGCTGTTAAGTAATCATTTAGGAACTTCTGTGAGCGGGCTTTCAGAGGATTTGCGATCACGCAAAGGACGAGACAACGTCAATGATATTATGGAAGGGAGTGCAGGATTTGCTTCACGCGATGAGTTGCTGTTTTGCAGAGTTAGGGCTCTATTTTAGGGCAAAGGAATCAGAGGGCAGAGACCTAGGAGGGGGTGGGTGTACAGTGTTTGCTTAGTCACCAAAACTTAGTTTAGCGAGCGGGCATCATTATTGTAAGGATCTTCAATGAACAGGGCGGTACAAGGTCATGTTCTAATGTAAGGATCTTCAATGAACAGGGCAGTACGAGGTCACGTTCTTCAATCATATACGCATTTATAGATCCTGTAGATTACAGAGACTGAACGCTGACCTTTCTCTGAAGGTCCGCGTTCCTACTATATACTACGGCTTCACGTGTTCTTTGGCCGGACGTTCCTCCATCCTGGCACTGTAGCTCACGTGTTATGACCCCGCACGTGATGCGTTCGTGACAATTATCCCCCCCTTTGAGGCTCAAGCCCCTTTGAGCCCTGGGTATTAATCGTAGTTGTAAGGAGCGCATTTGCAGAGTGTAAGATCATTCCATCTAGGGGGGAACTGTTAATAAAGACTTGGTCAAAAATATCACACTAATAGGGTGTTTTTAGTCGGTCAACCTCGACTAATGGCTCATCATTAAGCAGCATATGCAACGCTCGCTAGGGATTAAAAGGAAACAAGCTAGTGCCACGGTATGCTAACTTAATGTTCTGATGGTTGCATACATCAAGCCGTGTCTAGATGTATGCCTCTATCCATTTATACTCCTATATGCGCGCAAACCACTGTTGAATTATTTACAGTTATCGAAGTAGGCAGGGCAAATTCACCGCGTTACGCCATCCCCTGCATTATGCCATGACTTACGATACAGTTTAGTTAATAGGTTTCCTTATTCCGTTTAGTTCAGTTTTAGCTTATAAGAACTGTAGTCCTATAGTTTAAACTATATAGTTTAAGACAATGTCTCACTTTGTGTAAAGGACATAGTTACCCTTAAATATTAAAGTGTTCTCTAGGAATTGAACTTCGTTTTACAGATCAATTCATTTATAATGTCTTCTTAAGTTTCTTCTAATGAGTTATCTATTGCGAGTGAGAATCTAAATAAAGATACACTTATTTCAACAGCTTCCACCACATTAGCGCTAGCTTCTTACAAACACAAACACAATACTTCTTATAGGTCTTATGTATGGAATCATTTACCTGATTCTAAAGGTGGATGAGATACAATTTAGACTAACAATACTAGAGAATCAATATGGATGTAGTGATGTACAATTATGTGCATCTGGGTTAAGCGCATGATGCACTACACCAAATGCACATAATTAACGGCTTCCCTCATAGCTCTCATAGGAGAGAGTAGCTATGTTATACGATCGAGCGAAAGATACGCCGTCATAGAAAGCCTCCTCCTGACTACCATCAGATAGTGGAAGCAGCACTGATTACAAGACGAGTGTAGGGCACACTAAGCAAGCGACTACTTTGAATGTAAGAGCTAGGAAAGCTAGATTCGACACCATAAGGGTGTGTAAGCGGTCAACACCACCATAGCGATGGTGCGTAGGTAGCAGGTAGCAAGCATGGTCATACTGTAGATAGGATGGGCTAGGGAAGAGGGATAGGTAGAGACTTGGGTTATTAGGTACTATAAGGGCAGGGGCAATAGGGGCACTTAGGGTGAGCATTTGCCATAGTACCACTGTATAGCGTAAGGGCTGTGTTAGAACTATGTTCCTAGAAGTACGCTACATCGTGTAGTCTGTATACCACTAGGCAGTATATATATGGCTTCGCACCTATAGTTTACTTAATTAAGTCGTTAAACTCCAAATTCGTGCTTAACAGGTTTGATTGCGCTACATCCCACTAAGCCAAAAAGACTATAGTATTCTAGCTTGGCGGAATATGTGTAACATGCTATATTACCATACATACTGTAATGGTCTGCACTGTTATAATGGAGGTGTAAGCTATCCCAAAAAGCTTACAAAGAGTTATAGGCACACAGAATATCACATAGCACCTTAAGATGCATAGTATCTATGAAGGAAAATATCAGTCTCTAGCTAGGCAAGCTACAATTTGCCATGCTTTTGAACGAGGTCAAGAAGCTTCCTACTTATGCTAGCATCTTAATTCTAATACTAACAGAGCTACATTAGACCCTAGAACGCTAGAGCGATTTGTTATTCGTTAGTGTTACGGCTACAGTAACATGATGTCATGGTTACAGGGCCAGGGCCTAGTAACGTGACGTGTGAGTCACAGTGGGAAGCGGGGTAGGCTGCCATGTGACGGGGCTAATGGATAGTTGCAGAAACTAGTGGATATTGGATAGTTGAGCTATCCACGAACTATCCTGAATATCTAGCTATCCGCCAACTATCCAGATTACCCATGAGGCACGACGCCACTATATAAGTAGATAGTATTTCCTTAGATAGGAGCTTCATGCTCAACTCAATATAGTATTCTTACAATACTGTAACGTGTTACTTGGAAAGCCTTTGTGTCTAATCCCTGCCTCCTCTGTCAAGTCAACCTTACGCAAGAAACCTCTGTGTCTTCTATCGTTAGAAGTCAGCGTTACACTTTGAGCACCACTTCTACGAGGTACCGCCTTACACACAAAGCAACATGGCTGGAGACGATACTGGATCAAATGTTGGATTGAAGGGGAAGGTTGCTACTGAACCTACCATCGAAGCCCCACAGGCTCACCCTTCAGACAAGTTGAAGATTGCATTCCCAGACACCTTTCATGGGGATGGCAAGAAGCTTAAGAGCTTCATCATCCAGACGGAGCTATGGATGGCGTTTAACGCCAAACACTTCAACAAAGAAGTGGAACAGGTCCTATGGGCTGTGGCACCTTTCGAGGACCAGCCTCAGAATGGATCTCTAACTACCTTGCTGACTACATGAACCATCGAACACCCGACGGAAAATGCAACACCTTAGCTAGCCAAGGAACGAAGGAAATTTTTGTATCCTGGAACGGATTCCTCAAAACACTTAAGGCAAACTTCGGAGACATTGATGAACGGCAAAATGCAGTCCAGGGCACTCCAGGCTTCTCAAGCAGAGAGGGTCAGCAGTTGCATACACCGCTGAGTTTTAACAGCATGCAACACTCACCAACTGGGGAGACGAGGCTATCTGTGACCAATTCTACGCAGGTCTGAAAGACCATGTGAAGGACGAAATCTCAAGGTCTGACAAACCAGATGACCTTAGAGAGATGATTGAATTGGCTCAGAAGATTGACAATCGTCACTCGAAATGGCAACTCGAGAAGAAAGGGGGACCACCTAGTCAACACTGGACTCAGAAGAGAAGACAAACAAAGAGTCATTGGCCCCAACCTATGAACTCGACGCTACTTTCAAGCCTAATGGCAAACCCCACAATCCAACAAGGGAGCGACAGTTCCAAGAACGGCTCTGTTTCAACTGCAATAAGCCTGGACACATAGCGTGAAACTGCAGACAGTCAAAGAAAGGGAATGGAGGACGAAAGTATGGCAAACAGCTTAACGCTACTTGGCAAGGTCAAGGCGGGTGCAAGCCCCCGAGGACAGCTATGTGCCACGTTAAAAAGAAAAGAGAACTGGAGTATTACTACTCAGGATCTCGAGGAATTCCACTTGTCAAACAGAGAAGACAAGAACGATGACAAGGAGCTCACTAGTTCTCAAAAGCAATGGTTACAAGCATTTGAGAAGACAGCAAGTAAGACTCTCTTCAAGGAACAACTGCCAGGAGCAGTAAGAACCTTCAAGGAAGCCATGCTTCAGGAGACGGTCGATCAAAGAATTCCTGTGCCCAAGCCACCAATGAGCTGGCAGGACACTACACAAATATGGGAGGTTGCAGTTCGCACAGTGAGGTGCCAACCAGAATACCCT
The DNA here is from genome assembly GCF_001641265.1 of Pseudogymnoascus destructans. Lineage (NCBI taxonomy): Eukaryota > Fungi > Ascomycota > Leotiomycetes > Thelebolales > Thelebolaceae > Pseudogymnoascus > Pseudogymnoascus destructans. The sequence continues at coordinate 342,036 of NW_020167529.1, forward strand.
CACCAGCAGGAAAGCATCCCAAGAGAAGAAAGGGGAACACGAGTGTTAGAAGCACACGAACGCCTACGCCATGAAGCAGAACGAAGAAGAGAAGGGACACCTTCTACGACCATTAGAATATGGTGAACATGATGGATTTTCCTCAGACGGTTATTCCTCAGACGATTAAAAAAACTAGGAGTCCTCGGCAGTAGGCCACTGGCGAGCGACACAGAGAGGCCTAGTACAACCAGCTATGCGCCACAATGGGCGGCATGCAGCTATATGTGGTTGCTAAGATACAACAGCAACACCTCCGAGCTATGATAGACTCAGGAGCAACGGGCAACTTTATGACAAAGAAAGTAGCAGACACACACGGTTTCAGGACGCAGCTGAAGACCGATCCATACCCATTAATGGTTGTAGATGGAGAGCCCATCTCAACTAACAATGGAATGGTGACCCACGAGACGGTCCCATTAGAAATGGTCATGCTACGCGGACACAAGGAAACGATACAGTTTGATATCGTGCACATGGACAATCATGCATGCATACTTGGTGTACCGTGGCTCAAGAAACACAACCCCCAGATCGACTGGCGGAATGAGAAAGTTGTGATGAGCCAATGCGCATGTGAACAACGAACGAACATGCCGCAGAAGGAGAAAACCTCCAAAGACCGGAAGGAGTTATGTGTGACCACTGGTCTGATGACCTAGCCCAGGCATCCTCACTGAAGCAAATACCAGTGGAGTATAAGGAATACGAGCAGTTATTCCGGGAAGGCCTAACGAAGAGGCGCTTCCTAAGCACCAACCATGGGATCATGAGATACCTATCATGGAAGGAAAGAGTCCACCGTTCGGACCAATATATCAGATGTCAGCAGCAGAGCTGGACATACTGAAGGAATACATTGACGAGAACCTCGCGAAACGGTTCATTCGACCATCGACATCACCAGCAGGAAGTCCAATACTATTTGTGCCAAAGAAGGACAAGAAGCTAAGACTCTGCGTGGACTATCGAGGAACGAATAATGTCACTATCAAATAGATATGCCTTACCTTTGATAGCGAACTACACGACTGGTTCCAGGGAGCCAAGATATTTACCAAGCTGGACCTCAGAGGCGCCTATAACCTGATTCGAATCAAGAAAGGGGATGAGTGGAAAACAGCATTCCGCACCCGCTATGGCTTGTTCGAATACTTGGTTATGCCCTTTGGTCTAACAAACGCACCAGCATCCATGCAGAGGCTCATGAATGCAGCTCTCCATGAATACTTGGATGTGTTTGTTATCGTCTACCTAGACGATATCTTAGTCTACTCAGGAGACCCAACGGAACACATTGGTCATGTTCGGAAGGTATTACAGAAGTTAAAGGAGCATCGGTTACTCCTCAAGCCAGAAAAATGCGAATTCCACAAGGATCAAGTAGAATTCTTAGGCTACATTGTCGGAACGCATGGCATCAAAATGGACCAAGCAAAGGTCACACCAGTGTTGGAATGGCCAACACCAACCACGGTCAAAGAAGTACAAGCCTTCTTAGGCTTTGCCAACTTCTACCGGAGGTTTATTATGGGATATTCCAAGGTAGCTCAACCACTTACAGAGCTTACAAGGAAAGACCTTACGTTCGAATGGACAAGCAAGGCAGAGGCTGCTTTTCAGGAACTTAAGACAAAGTTCACAGAAGCACCTATCCTAGTCACATTCGACCCTGCAAAGAGGATTGTCTTAGAGACAGACTCCTCTGACTTCGCGATTGGAGCCTGTCTAAGTCAGCCAGACAAAGACGAGAAGCTTAAGCCAGTTGCATATTACTCTAGAAAACTGTCACCTGCGGAGCTCAACTATGACATCCACGACAAGGAGCTGATAGCTATTGTCGTTGCTTTTGAGCAATGGCGAGTATATATCTTGAAGGATCGACCTACCCTGTACAGGTGGACAGATCATAAGAATCTCATATACTTCACCACAACCAAGGTTTTAAACCGCAGACAAGTCCGATGGGCAGAGACACTCGCAGCCTACAACTTCACGATTACATATCACAAGGGCTCTGAGAATGCAAGAGCCGACGCTCTTAGCAGAAGGACCGACTACATCGGCCCTAAAGAGGAAAGACCTAGAGCCATATTGAAGAAAACAGATGCAGGAATGCAATACAACGAGTTGCTAGCCACGATTGCCACTGTGGAGAACTCGGAGTTGGAAGAAAGACTCAAGAAAGCTTATGCAACAGATGAATGTGCAAAGCGAGTCTTAATAAAAACCGAAGGCGACTTCGCCATCGATGAACAAGGATTGATCCGATTCAAAGGATTAGTGTATGTCCCAAACAAAATGAGACGCCCGCTAGTGCAAGAACAACACTCGCTACCAGCACACGGCCATCAGGGAGTAACACGCACCTTCGAACGAATCACCCGACACTATTACTTCCCAGGTATGAGGAATGTAAGGATGCCTCCTTACTCGGGGTAGTTACGGCCGTCACGTGGCGTCATCGAGACTCGGGCCGTTACGGGTCAGTCGCGACTGACAGCCTTAGGCACATAACGTAAGGAAGCCTTAGGCAAACAGGGAGCTAGCTGAGTCGGAGCGGTTTCGGGTATTTTAAGGGAACAGTCATACAGGGTTACACCTTCATCTTTTTTGTATCCTTCGTAGTAGACCTATAGGATTGCACCGACTCATATCCGACTCGCACTCCCATATGCCACTTCTCGTGATACGGTGCCCTGCGTCCTTACAAGGAAGCAGGTGGAAACGGTAGTAAGAGAGTGCGACATTTGCAGAAAATCCAAAACCAATAGGCACTTGCCATATGGACAGCTGAAATTGACTCCAGTACCAACAGGAGCGTGGAAATCTATAGCTTTGGACTTCATTGTCAAGCTACCACCCTCTCGGGACCCGTTAACAGGAGTAGTATTTGACGCTATCCTGGTTATTACGGAAAGACTCACAAAATATGGAATATTTGTGCCATATTTAGAAGCTAGCGATGCTGAAGCACTCGCATACACCTTCCTTCGAGTCATATTAGCNGGGCTTGGGGGCAGATAGCCCCTACCCCCTCTGGGGGGGGGTGTATCATGGCGGCGAGAGGCTCGGTGGGGTTTGCCGGGTAGCGGGGGGGGGTAGAGTGTAGTACAGTGTAGTACAGTGGAGGGGTAAGCCTAGAGGTGCTGGGCCCGGGCTATTTCTAGGGAGGTGGTGTGCTGTGGCGCTCCTACAGCAGCCATCTTGCCGGGTAGGTGAGTGAGTGGCTACCCGGCAAACCTCTTGCCGGGTAGCTGGGTGGTGAGGAGCTACCCGGCAAAGATCTTGGAACCGCGACGGGGCCTGCCACGGGGGACCTAGGGGGGCAGGCTCACTAGGGATTGGGTCAGTTAGGGTGTGGGTAGCCCGCTGCTGCCCCCTGGGTCGCCCAGAGCAGATCCTAATTTTCGACTTTTTTGCCAGGTAGCTGTTTGCCGGGTAGCGGGGCGGTTTTGGCAGCGGGTGGTTTTGCCGGGTAGCTGGGGCTCATCGGGGGAGGTTTGGGGGGTTTCGACTTTTTTTGCCGGGTAGCTGTTTGCCGGGTAGCTGGGTCGGTAGGAGCTACCCGGCAAGGCTGGGGCTGTAGGGGGCGGGTAGGGCACCCCGTGGCAGCCGTAGCTACACCGTAGGGCCTTGTGGGAGAGGTCTTTGGGGGGGTCAGGGAATTTGAGGCGAGGAGCTGGGATGTGTATATATATACTAGATCGGAGATGTTGAATAGGGTGGGCATAAGACTTGGGTAGGCAAGTGGGCAGTGCTGCTACGCAGGGCTCCTCACAGCTATAAGGAAGGGCAGCGTCAGTTGAGCCTTGGGGTGGGCGGGGGCTAGGACCCCCAAGGGTGGGATTTGAGGTGCCTGGCAGCCCCCTCCGGCCCCCCCCCCAACTACCACCCAACGCGAAATCCGAAAAATTCCGTGGTCAGCTTTTCGGCCTTAACTTTGAGTGTGTTTGTATGGAAAAACGTCGCTTTTTAAAAAATCACATACAAATGAATTTATCGGAAAAACATTTTGTGCACGGGAGGGTTTTCTGACGAGTCGCAATGTCAAAAGGGGTCGGTGGGTATATGATGGGGGCGAGCGAAGGCTCATTAGGAAAACGCAAAAGTAGGCTTGGAGACTCTTTGGCAGTGCTAGTATAGGGAAGAACCACGAAAGGGCAATGCATACATTCTGTTATCCGTTGAGTACATGTCACGATACCTGATTGCGAAGCCGTCAGCTCGGGCAAATTCATCCACAGTTGTCCACTTTGTGGACGAATCCATATGCGCGCAGTTTGGGAACCCTCTTGCATGACAATGGAAAGCACTTCACATCTGAGGAGACTACAGGGCACCTTAAAGGACGTGGCATACAGGCCATAGCGTCCCTGATTTCTCATCCGGCGTCGGTTGGACTTTCTGAGCGTTATGTACAAATGATCCTTTCTGTCTACCGCAAGATTCTCCAACAGCAACCTCATCTAATCTATATTTGGGATGATTTGCTTCCACATGTGGTCAACATCATCAACACCTGGAAGGTTTCGGTTTATGGTGTGTCACCGGCAGAGTTGCTGTTTGGGTTCAAACCTAGGTTTGTCCCTGGCGATCTCTCCATCGACGAGGAACTCCGCGCGGAATTGATTTCGCAGCCGCAATTCGTTCCTGCGTTTGAGCATGAGCCTAATGTCTCTGCAGTCGGTATTCGCCTTGCTAAACTAGATGAGCTCCGTGACATGGCAATGGCAGATCCGCCTCCGTCGTCAACTCAAACAAGCCAAGGAAACTGCACAGGAATTTGCTGCCAAGAATCACCACATCCAGGAGCTGGCGATGAACTTCAGCTTCGAGGATGGGGTGCCAGCCGGGTTCATCTCTATAGAGGGGTTGGGGAGCCTAGAGGGCAGGTTGGGCATGGTAGGAGGAGAGAGGAGGAGGCGGAGGAGGCGGAGGAGGATGAGGAGGAGGAGGAGAATTGGGGGAGGGGGCCAAAGGGCCGTATATTATTGTAGAATAGTGTAGAATAGTAAATGACACACCTATGGGCAATTACCTTTGTTTATTGTGCTGTATATTATGATTAGAAATGTGATGTGAAATCTTACGGATAGTTAAGGATAGGTTCTTAAGGATAGGTGACAACAACACCCTCGTAGACAACCGTAGATGGCCGTAACAGAACAGAAACACCCTCAAAAGTAGACATTAGAGGCTAAGAAGTAGTATAGGACGTACGTCTAATTGATTCCAACTAAAATGTGAGGATACACCACATTCTGGGTAGTATTATCCTCTCCTTCAGGGAGTAGGACCTGTAGTCCAGCTATGACGTCCGTGACATTGCAACATAAAACTGCCCATGACTAAACATAGCTGCCCATAGATCAACACCTACATGCTTAAACGACTGGCCTTGAGGCTTATAGAAGTCACAGGGGAGACGGGTTTCTGAGAATGGGCACACTATGCTTATGATTTATGGCTAATAATGCTTCATGAATGTGATGAGTGGACTGAGGCTAGGGGAAAGAGCTTATTTGTATGACACGAGATGTAGAAGAGGCTGTTGATTTCTTCTTCCTCAATTACTTACTGTTATTCAAGTTCTTTCAACGTCTGTCATGTGTGCAAGTTGATATGTGGAGAACTGATTTAAAAAGGGAGGAGAGAAGAGGAAGGGGTGCTCGAGAATATTAGGCCAATCGGTAAGGAGAAATAATGGTGTTGAAGTGTGGATTAGTGTAAGGACAGTTCGAACCGAGGCTGACCTTCAAGTCTGCAGAAGTATCCGAAGTATAATGTGAAGACTTCGATACTCGAAGCAGTAGGACAAGGTATAGTAGTTCAGGCTCCAAAGCATATACTTTATACCACAGGGGTCAAGTGGTGAGACTAACAGGTTGGCCAAGTGGTTCGACTCGAAGTAAGGGAATGCAAAGTAAGTCGAAGCAGGAGGAATTGCAAGAAGGCCAAGTAGTATATAATTTGCTAGCTAAAGATCAATAAGAGACATGAGCAATAAGTGCTTATATAACAGTAAAAATCCCTAGTGCCAAATAAGCGAAGGCACTAATTAACTGAACCCTAGCTAAGCGAGCCCTAGTGCAGCAAGCCAATAACAAGAGAGCCTAAGCCAGTAGTCAACATTTGGGCTGATCTAGGTCAGCAAGTGAAGCGAAGTGAGCGAAGTGAGTGAAGCAGGTGAAGTGAATGACATAGTGAAATAAGTACTAGAGACTAAAGCGAATCGAAGGGTCGTGACACAAATATCGAAGGAGTGTCATGACAATTAGATGTTCGGGAGTCGGAAATTCGCAGAAGCAAATTCCACAAGGTCAGAGAGTGAAGAAGGTGAGGAAAGGTCATGGAGGGTGAAGCTTGTCTCTTGAAATGAACAGATTGTGGAAGGACATGACCTTCCTCACAGCTACAACATTGCATTTACTCTTGAGATCGCACAACAACTCTAGAACTGACTGAAACTAAATCCTAAGTACGGCAAGCTGAAGTTGTTCTGTTCACCACCATATTTCGGAGTCCTCAACACACTCACTCAAGTTCATTTCAGCTTTTTCGACATGTATCAGGTCATAAGGATGGCGGAAGGTCAAGTGGATGACAACCTCACTAGTGAAATGAAGAAGCAGAGATTCAACGCACAACGAAATGTCAACTCAGAGAATCACGAGAGTGACATGGTGTTCAAGGAGTTCATGAACCTTCGATCTTTATGGGCAAAGGTTACACAGATGAACAGGGTACAACAAAATGGAAACCATATGGAGCAAAACTGAGCGCAGGAGACAAAGTTGACAGTGGAGGAGAAGGACAAGGAGATCGAGAAGCTCAAGGCCTGTATTTGCGACAACATGCATCAGAGTCAGAAGGAAATGGAGGAACTGGTGTGTTCGTTTGAAGAGATTATTGAGACCGAAGCGGTGGAGAGTCTACGGTTGATAAACCAGAACCAGATGCTAAAGAAGCAACGGAATATGGCTGAAGGGGTTGATGAGCTTGCTTGAGTTGGTCGGCTGTTAAGTAATCATTTAGGAACTTCTGTGAGCGGGCTTTCAGAGGATTTGCGATCACGCAAAGGACGAGACAACGTCAATGATATTATGGAAGGGAGTGCAGGATTTGCTTCACGCGATGAGTTGCTGTTTTGCAGAGTTAGGGCTCTATTTTAGGGCAAAGGAATCAGAGGGCAGAGACCTAGGAGGGGGTGGGTGTACAGTGTTTGCTTAGTCACCAAAACTTAGTTTAGCGAGCGGGCATCATTATTGTAAGGATCTTCAATGAACAGGGCGGTACAAGGTCATGTTCTAATGTAAGGATCTTCAATGAACAGGGCAGTACGAGGTCACGTTCTTCAATCATATACGCATTTATAGATCCTGTAGATTACAGAGACTGAACGCTGACCTTTCTCTGAAGGTCCGCGTTCCTACTATATACTACGGCTTCACGTGTTCTTTGGCCGGACGTTCCTCCATCCTGGCACTGTAGCTCACGTGTTATGACCCCGCACGTGATGCGTTCGTGACAATTATCCCCCCCTTTGAGGCTCAAGCCCCTTTGAGCCCTGGGTATTAATCGTAGTTGTAAGGAGCGCATTTGCAGAGTGTAAGATCATTCCATCTAGGGGGGAACTGTTAATAAAGACTTGGTCAAAAATATCACACTAATAGGGTGTTTTTAGTCGGTCAACCTCGACTAATGGCTCATCATTAAGCAGCATATGCAACGCTCGCTAGGGATTAAAAGGAAACAAGCTAGTGCCACGGTATGCTAACTTAATGTTCTGATGGTTGCATACATCAAGCCGTGTCTAGATGTATGCCTCTATCCATTTATACTCCTATATGCGCGCAAACCACTGTTGAATTATTTACAGTTATCGAAGTAGGCAGGGCAAATTCACCGCGTTACGCCATCCCCTGCATTATGCCATGACTTACGATACAGTTTAGTTAATAGGTTTCCTTATTCCGTTTAGTTCAGTTTTAGCTTATAAGAACTGTAGTCCTATAGTTTAAACTATATAGTTTAAGACAATGTCTCACTTTGTGTAAAGGACATAGTTACCCTTAAATATTAAAGTGTTCTCTAGGAATTGAACTTCGTTTTACAGATCAATTCATTTATAATGTCTTCTTAAGTTTCTTCTAATGAGTTATCTATTGCGAGTGAGAATCTAAATAAAGATACACTTATTTCAACAGCTTCCACCACATTAGCGCTAGCTTCTTACAAACACAAACACAATACTTCTTATAGGTCTTATGTATGGAATCATTTACCTGATTCTAAAGGTGGATGAGATACAATTTAGACTAACAATACTAGAGAATCAATATGGATGTAGTGATGTACAATTATGTGCATCTGGGTTAAGCGCATGATGCACTACACCAAATGCACATAATTAACGGCTTCCCTCATAGCTCTCATAGGAGAGAGTAGCTATGTTATACGATCGAGCGAAAGATACGCCGTCATAGAAAGCCTCCTCCTGACTACCATCAGATAGTGGAAGCAGCACTGATTACAAGACGAGTGTAGGGCACACTAAGCAAGCGACTACTTTGAATGTAAGAGCTAGGAAAGCTAGATTCGACACCATAAGGGTGTGTAAGCGGTCAACACCACCATAGCGATGGTGCGTAGGTAGCAGGTAGCAAGCATGGTCATACTGTAGATAGGATGGGCTAGGGAAGAGGGATAGGTAGAGACTTGGGTTATTAGGTACTATAAGGGCAGGGGCAATAGGGGCACTTAGGGTGAGCATTTGCCATAGTACCACTGTATAGCGTAAGGGCTGTGTTAGAACTATGTTCCTAGAAGTACGCTACATCGTGTAGTCTGTATACCACTAGGCAGTATATATATGGCTTCGCACCTATAGTTTACTTAATTAAGTCGTTAAACTCCAAATTCGTGCTTAACAGGTTTGATTGCGCTACATCCCACTAAGCCAAAAAGACTATAGTATTCTAGCTTGGCGGAATATGTGTAACATGCTATATATACCATACATACTGTAATGGTCTGCACTGTTATAATGGAGGTGTAAGCTATCCCAAAAAGCTTACAAAGAGTTTATAGGCACACAGAATATCACATAGCACCTTAAGATGCATAGTATCTATGAAGGAAAATATCAGTCTCTAGCTAGGCAAGCTACAATTTGCCATGCTTTTGAACGAGGTCAAGAAGCTTCCTACTTATGCTAGCATCTTAATTCTAATACTAACAGAGCTACATTAGACCCTAGAACGCTAGAGCGATTTGTTATTCGTTAGTGTTACGGCTACAGTAACATGATGTCATGGTTACAGGGCCAGGGCCTAGTAACGTGACGTGTGAGTCACAGTGGGAAGCGGGGTAGGCTGCCATGTGACGGGGCTAATGGATAGTTGCAGAAACTAGTGGATATTGGATAGTTGAGCTATCCACGAACTATCCTGAATATCTAGCTATCCGCCAACTATCCAGATTACCCATGAGGCACGACGCCACTATATAAGTAGATAGTATTTCCTTAGATAGGAGCTTCATGCTCAACTCAATATAGTATTCTTTACAATACTGTAACGTGTTACTTGGAAAGCCTTTGTGTCTAATCCCCTGCCTCCTCTGTCAAGTCAACCTTACGCAAGAAACCTCTGTGTCTTCTATCGTTTAGAAGTCAGCGTTACACTTTGAGCACCACTTCTACGAGGTACCGCCTTACACACAAAGCAACATGGCTGGAGACGATACTGGATCAAATGTTGGATTGAAGGGGAAGGTTGCTACTGAACCTACCATCGAAGCCCCACAGGCTCACCCTTCAGACAAGTTGAAGATTGCATTCCCAGACACCTTTCATGGGGATGGCAAGAAGCTTAAGAGCTTCATCATCCAGACGGAGCTATGGATGGCGTTTAACGCCAAACACTTCAACAAAGAAGTGGAACAGGTCCTATGGGCTGTGGCACTCTTTCGAGGACCAGCCTCAGAATGGATCTCTAACTACCTTGCTGACTACATGAACCATCGAACACCCGACGGAAAATGCAACACCTTAGCTAGCCAAGGAACGAAGGAAATTTTTGTATCCTGGAACGGATTCCTCAAAACACTTAAGGCAAACTTCGGAGACATTGATGAACGGCAAAATGCAGTCAGGGCACTCCAGGCTCTCAAGCAGAGAGGGTCAGCAGTTGCATACACCGCTGAGTTTCAACAGCATGCAACACTCACCAACTGGGGAGACGAGGCTATCTGTGACCAATTCTACGCAGGTCTGAAAGACCATGTGAAGGACGAAATCTCAAGGTCTGACAAACCAGATGACCTTAGAGAGATGATTGAATTGGCTCAGAAGATTGACAATCGTCACTACGAATGGCAACTCGAGAAGAAAGGGGGACCACCTAGTCAACACTGGACTCAGAAGAGAAGACAAACAAAGAGTCATTGGCCCCAACCTATGGAACTCGACGCTACTTTCAAGCCTAATGGCAAACCCCACAATCCCAACAAGGAGCGACAGTTCCAAGAACGGCTCTGTTTCAACTGCAATAAGCCTGGACACATAGCGTGAAACTGCAGACAGTCAAAGAAAGGGAATGGAGGACGAAAGTATGGCAAACAGCTTAACGCTACTTGGCAAGGTCAAGGCGGGTGCAAGCCCCCACGAGGACAGCTATGTGCCACGTTAAAAAGAAAAGAGAACTGGAGTATTACTACTCAGGATCTCGAGGAATTCCACTTGTCAAACAGAGAAGACAAGAACGATGACAAGGAGCTCACTAGTTCTCAAAAGCAATGGTTACAAGCATTTGAGAAGACAGCAAGTAAGACTCTCTTCAAGGAACAACTGCCAGGAGCAGTAAGAACCTTCAAGGAAGCCATGCTTCAGGAGACGGTCGATCAAAGAATTCCTGTGCCCAAGCCACCAATGAGCTGGCAGGACACTACACAAATATGGGAGGTTGCAGTTCGCACAGTGAGGTGCCAACCAGAATACCCTCACCAGCAGGAAAGCATCCCAAGAGAAGAAAGGGGAACACGAGTGTTAGAAGCACACGAACGCCTACGCCATGAAGCAGAACGAAGAAGAGAAGGGACACCACTTCTACGACCATTAGAATATGGTGAACATGATGGATTTTCCTCAGACGGTTATTCCTCAGACGATTAAAAAAACTAGGAGTCCTCGGCAGTAGGCCACTGGCGAGCGACACAGAGAGGCCTAGTACAAACCAGCTATGCGCCACAATGGGCGGCATGCAGCTATATGTGGTTGCTAAGATACAACAGCAACACCTCCGAGCTATGATAGACTCAGGAGCAACGGGCAACTTTATGACAAAGAAAGTAGCAGACACACACGGTTTCAGGACGCAGCTGAAGACCGATCCATACCCATTAATGGTTTTAGATGGAGAGCCCATCTCAACTAACAATGGAATGGTGACCCACGAGACGGTCCCATTAGAAATGGTCATGCTACGCGGACACAAGGAAACGATACAGTTTGATATCGTGCACATGGACAATCATGCATGCATACTTGGTGTACCGTGGCTCAAGAAACACAACCCCCAGATCGACTGGCGGAATGAGAAAGTTGTGATGAGCCAATGCGCATGTGAACAACGAACGAACATGCCGCAGAAGGAGAAAACATCCAAAGACCGGAAGGAGTTATGTGTGACCACTGGTCTGATGACCTAGCCCAGGCATCCTCACTGAAGCAAATACCAGTGGAGTATAAGGAATACGAGCAGTTATTCCGGGAAGGCCCTAACGAAGAGGCGCTTCCTAAGCACCAACCATGGGATCATGAGATACCTATCATGGAAGGAAAGAGTCCACCGTTCGGACCAATATATCAGATGTCAGCAGCAGAGCTGGACATACTGAAGGAATACATTGACGAGAACCTCGCGAAACGGTTCATTCGACCATCGACATCACCAGCAGGAAGTCCAATACTATTTGTGCCAAAGAAGGACAAGAAGCTAAGACTCTGCGTGGACTATCGAGGAACGAATAATGTCACTATCAAAGATAGATATGCCTTACCTTTGATAAGCGAACTACACGACTGGTTCCAGGGAGCCAAGATATTTACCAAGCTGGACCTCAGAGGCGCCTATAACCTGATTCGAATCAAGAAAGGGGATGAGTGGAAAACAGCATTCCGCACCCGCTATGGCTTGTTCGAATACTTGGTTATGCCCTTTGGTCTAACAAACGCACCAGCATCCATGCAGAGGCTCATGAATGCAGCTCTCCATGAATACTTGGATGTGTTTGTTATCGTCTACCTAGACGATATCTTAGTCTACTCAGGAGACCCAACGGAACACATTGGTCATGTTCGGAAGGTATTACAGAAGTTAAAGGAGCATCGGTTACTCCTCAAGCCAGAAAAATGCGAATTCCACAAGGATCAAGTAGAATTCTTAGGCTACATTGTCGGAACGCATGGCATCAAAATGGACCAAGCAAAGGTCACACCAGTGTTGGAATGGCCAACACCAACCACGGTCAAAGAAGTACAAGCCTTCTTAGGCTTTGCCAACTTCTACCGGAGGTTTATTATGGGATATTCCAAGGTAGCTCAACCACTTACAGAGCTTACAAGGAAAGACCTTACGTTCGAATGGACAAGCAAGGCAGAGGCTGCTTTTCAGGAACTTAAGACAAAGTTCACAGAAGCACCTATCCTAGTCACATTCGACCCTGCAAAGAGGATTGTCTTAGAGACAGACTCCTCTGACTTCGCGATTGGAGCCTGTCTAAGTCAGCCAGACAAAGACGAGAAGCTTAAGCCAGTTGCATATTACTCTAGAAAACTGTCACCTGCGGAGCTCAACTATGACATCCACGACAAGGAGCTGATAGCTATTGTCGTTGCTTTTGAGCAATGGCGAGTATATCTTGAAGGATCGACCTACCCTGTACAGGTGGACAGATCATAAGAATCTCATATACTTCACCACAACCAAGGTTTTAAACCGCAGACAAGTCCGATGGGCAGAGACACTCGCAGCCTACAACTTCACGATTACATATCACAAGGGCTCTGAGAATGCAAGAGCCGACGCTCTTAGCAGAAGGACCGACTACATCGGCCCTAAAGAGGAAAGACCTAGAGCCATATTGAAGAAAACAGATGCAGGAATGCAATACAACGAGTTGCTAGCCACGATTGCCACTGTGGAGAACTCGGAGTTGGAAGAAAGACTCAAGAAAGCTTATGCAACAGATGAATGTGCAAAGCGAGTCTTAATAAAAACCGAAGGCGACTTCGCCATCGATGAACAAGGATTGATCCGATTCAAAGGATTAGTGTATGTCCCAAACAAAATGAGACGCCCGCTAGTGCAAGAACAACACTCGCTACCAGCACACGGCCATCAGGGAGTAACACGCACCTTCGAACGAATCACCCGACACTATTACTTCCCAGGTATGAGGAATGTAAGGATGCCTCCTTACTCGGGGTAGTTACGGCCGTCACGTGGCGTCATCGAGACTCGGGGCCGTTACGGGTCAGTCGCGACTGACAGCCTTAGGCACATAACGTAAGGAAGCCTTAGGCAAACAGGGAGCTAGCTGAGTCGGAGCGGTTTCGGGTATTTTAAGGGAACAGTCATACAGGGTTACACCTTCATCTTTTTTGTATCCTTCGTAGTAGACCTATAGGATTGCACCGACTCATATCCGACTCGCACTCCCATATGCCACTTCTCGTGATACGGTGCCCTGCGTCCTTACAAGGAAGCAGGTGGAAACGGTAGTAAGAGAGTGCGACATTTGCAGAAAATCCAAAACCAATAGGCACTTGCCATATGGACAGCTGAAATTGACTCCAGTACCAACAGGAGCGTGGAAATCTATAGCTTTGGACTTCATTGTCAAGCTACCACCCTCTCGGGACCCGTTAACAGGAGTAGTATTTGACGCTATCCTGGTTATTACGGAAAGACTCACAAAATATGGAATATTTGTGCCATATTTAGAAGCTAGCGATGCTGAAGCACTCGCATACACCTTCCTTCGAGTCATATTAGCTGATCACGGATTACCGGAAGAAATCATCTCAGACAGAGACAAGCTTTTTACTTCGAAATTTTGGAAATCTTTAATGGCGCTTTTGGGAACAAATCATAAGCTATCAACAGCTTTCCATCCCCAAACAGACGGTCAAACAGAAAGACTGAATCAAACCCTTGAACAATACCTATGGAGTTATGTCAACCACCAACAAGACAATTGGGTTCAGATATTACCCATCGCACAGTTCGCATATAACAGCGCGATGACCGAAGCAACAAAAGTCTCACCGTTCTTTGCCAATTACGGCTATCAGCCAGAGGCATATAGACAACCACGACCGGATGAATCAAGAGCAGAACAAGCTATGATCGCCGTGGAACAACTCAAATCGTTCCATGAACAACTCGCGACAGACATCCAATTCTTAAATGAACGATCTGCCGCGTATGCAAACAAGAAGCGCAGTATGGAACCTGCCTTCAAGGAGGGGGATAAAGTATACCTACTCCAGAAACATATCAAAACGAAATGACCAAGTACAAAGTTGGACTTCAAGAAATTGGGACCATTCAAAATATTGAACAAAGTCAGCTCAGTTAATTACAGACTGCAGCTACCCAAGAAGTCTAGACTACACCCGGTATTTCATGTCTCACTACTGGAACCAGCAAGAGGAAATACCCCAATTGCGACCGATACAGAACTTCAACCAGAGAATGAGATTGTTGAATACGAAGTCGAAGCGATCCTAGACAGAAGGTTAGTAGGACGCAAAGAAGAGTTTTTGATAAAATGGAAGGGTTATGAACCTACGGACAATTCATGGGAAACGGTCAGAAACCTTAGCTGTCCAGAGCTACTGGAGGCGTTTCACCGTCGACACCCAAGCGATCAAAGAAGCCAGGAGACAGGGCCACGAAAAGGTCCTGGTCAGGGGCAGCACCCTCGGAAACGGCAGTAGAAGGGCTGTGCAAGAGAGTCCCTTTGACCTCTGCCTCCCTACACTCCTTCTCCTCTGCTTCATCCAATTCGTCCAAAGATTTCAGACCATGACGCAGCATCTCAACACCGCGGGTTTTGAGAGCCTTCTGCTGTTTGCGAAGACGCATGCGATGGGCATATGCTTCTTGAGCACAGAGGTGAGCCTCTCGCTCCTGAGATGCCGCTGCTTCCTCTTCTACCTCAAGACGCTCTTCTTCTTTTCGAAGCTTCTCCCAATCAGTTGGAGAAGGGGCGCAAGCGTTGCATTTGGAATTGCGACGAGTACATTCACTACAACGATGACTACCAGCAACAACAATACAGAATCGATTGTTGTGAAGACAGCTGGAACATGGCGACATTAGGTTGCCGTTCTTTTCAATACGGTCTGCAAGAAGATGACGTTCTTTGATTTTTATGTGTCTACTAGAAGACATGGTAAGCAGCGCAACCTGCTCGACAATTAAGTGGGCATCACCCTACTTAAGTAAGCGATTCCTTAATCAGCAAGACCTAAGGGACTAGGCCTTTTGGAGGAGGACCTAGTGTTACAGCTACAGTTGTTACGATATCAAGTGCGCCTTGCAGCTCGAGTGGGGGTTCAGGGGTGTGGGGAGCTTTCCGGGGTTGGAGCGAAGTTTTCAGTTGTGAAGTGAATTCTCAGAACTGGTCTCGCTAAAGAGAATTCACTCCACAACAACATAGCTGTATATAGATCGAGCCACTGCTTGAGTGCTCCTCTTCTCTTTCCTTTCTTCTCTAGATTGAGTTTAATTCATAATACCCAACTGGCGCCCTATGCCTTGGTGAACCGTGACATAAAACTCAATCTCTCTTATACCTCTTTTCCTGCTCTTTGAGCTGAACCCTCTTCTGAAATCGAAATCGAAATCCACTCTTTGAAAACCCCAGAACCAGAAACCTTATCCTGAAGTCGATTCCAGGACGATCTCCAGGCAACCCCTCAAAGTTGGCTTTCGACAGTCAGCTCGACACACACACACCACCTTCGCAAGTCAGACCTTTTACAACGCTCCCTCGACAAGGATATAACTGTGAGGGAAGTGTGCTCCTCTCGAGTGGCTCCTACGGCCAACAACTGCACAATAGGGCCTTTGGCAATATGTGTCTGACTTGACGATATAAACTGAAATTGAAATAGCAACTCGCTATGGCTTATACAGCTGAAGAAAAAGCTGCAATGGCAGCTCGAAATGATCCAGAACAAGACCAGGAATCCCTGGCAGAAGGAGCATCAATTCCAAGCTCTGCAAACTAAACCAATGAACTTCAGGATCCTAATTTCAAATCCGAAACCTTCCTTCACACTCTGGGCAAAACAGCTCAAGAGAGACATGAATCTATACTTGCAAACCGACATGAAAAGGCTGAATGGAATGTTGAAACCTTTGACGAATTCCAGAAACTATCTGTCGCCAGCCAGAAAATGGCATGGACTTTGCACAAGAACATTCTTCGGGACTATTTGGCCCTAGCAGAGGACTCAAATTCGATACTGGCTGAAAAGGATGATGCCCTTCTCCAGTTACAGGAACTGACCCAGAGCAATGAGCAACAAATCACAGAGCAACAAACAATTCAGAAATATCTTGAAAAGCAAACCCAACAAGCTCTGAAGAATAAACCAGGACACCCCTCTCACAGTCGACTGTCAGCTCGGATTCCAGACCCTCCAATCCTCACAGATGGGATAGAGCCAGCATTTGAAGACTGGGTTGTGAAAATTCGCCTCAAGCTCGAAGCCAACATTGATCATTTTCCAACACAGACTTTACAAATGAGCTACATTCAGAGTCGACTGGGAGGACTGGCAGTTCTACATGTCAATCCAAGGCTTCGACCAAACTCTACAAACAAATTGCAGACAGCAGAAGAAATTCTCGAACTTTTGGAAAAAGTCTTCAGTGATCCCGATCGAAGGCACACAGCTCAAACTGAGTATCGAAAGCTGTATCAGAGAAACAACACCTTTGCAGTGTTCTGGGCTGAGTTCCAAAGGCTCACGATAGAGCTTGATTACTCTGAAGAAACTTTGCTGGATGACTTGCGCTTCAAAGTCAACCAACAGATGCAGAAAGCCTTAGTGGCTGAAGTTGGAGCTACTACACTTCACGAGTTTGCAAAGAAATGCATGCTCATCGACCAGAACATTCAGCGGATCAAGGAACAAGAAGACAAAAGGAAGCCAAAGTCATTTTCGAACAACATGGGCCAAACTCAAAATCAGGGCCAGGCACTTCGAACTTCAATCCCTCAACCTACAATGGATTCGAACATGCAAAACAAGACGCAGAAGCTGTATCGACCACCGCATCAAGATCCAGCAAAAGAAATGCTCAGGAAACTTGGGAAATGCTTCATATGCTGACAAAATGGACATCGAGCTCGAGACTGTCCCCAGAAGCTCAAAGCTCAAGTGAATGAGGTATCTACAGCTGAGTCTATCATCGATTCGGAAAACGAATAGCCTCTAGACAAGTCATCACTAGAGGCAGTGCAGCCAGAATTGCAGCTTCTTCCTCGAGATCCAGTTTTGATCCGGACACCCCTTTCTTAGCTACTTGTAGAATAGGAAAATACAAAGCTATTGTCCATGCATTGATCGATACTGGTGCCACAGGTGGAAACTTCATTAATGCTGCTGATGCAGAAAGAATATGTGAAATCGAAGGGATAGCCCCAGTCGAACTTGTGAAGCCAAAACAAGTTGAAGGATTCAATGGAGAGGCTGCCCCTGCTATCACACATGCTATATATCCTCGACTACAAGTGGGAGAGCATGTGGAAAGCCTATGTCCATTACTCATTACTTCGCTGGGAAAACATTCCATCATTCTCGGGAAAGCTTGGATGAAGCAACATGGAGTTGTTCTCGATATGATCAATGATCAAGTCCTCTTCACTGGAGATTATTGCAACCATTCTATACCAGATCGAGCCCTCGAAACAGAGCCTATATCTAAAAGCGAAAGACAAAGGCCAAAGAAGAAAGCCAAAGAAATGCCTCCTCCGGAACCTGCTCCGAAAGTGGAAAAACCAAAACCTTGCACCATAGCAATGATTGGCGCAGCACCATTTCGAATGCTCATGAAGCAAAAAGAAGCTCAAGTCTTTGCTATATCAATAAAGGACATAATCGAGCACAAGAACAAGACCAAAACTGAAGAAATTGACTCTCGACTGATCCTTCCGAAGGAATTTCATGAATTTTTTGATGTTTTTTCAAAAATGGCAGCAGACAAGCTACCTCCCCATCGACCTTCAGACCATCATATTGAACTCGAAGGTGATGTAAAGCTGGGATATGCACCACTCTGGAATATGTCAAAGGAAGAACTTGATTTGGTCGAAGAATATGTCTTCGAGCACTTGCCAAAAGGGTTCACTGAAGCAAGCAAAGCCCCATACTCTTCACCCATTATGTTTGTGAGAAAGCCAGGTGGTGGTCTTCGATTCTGTGTTGACTACAGGAAGCTAAATGCCATAACGAAAAAGGATCGATATCCCATACCACTCATTGATGAAACGCTGGCCCAAGTCATAGGAGCAAAATATCTCACCAAACTGGACATTCGACATGCCTTCAATCGAATTCGAATGCAGACAGAAGAAGATGAAGACCTCGCTACATTCAGAACTCGATTTGGATCCTACAAATACAAGGTCATGCCCTTCGGACTCACAAATGGTCCAGCAACATTCCAGAGGTACATGAATGAAACCCTCATGGATTACCTCAACCAATTCGTCACCGCATACATGGATGACATTCTTATCTACAGTGCTACTCGAGCGGAGCATACAGAGCACATAAGGAAAGTCCTACAGAAGCTTCGAGAAGCTGGACTGCAAGCAGATATCTCAAAATGTGAGTTTTTCGTCCAAGAAACCAAATTCCTAGGACTCATTGTGGGAGTCAATGGCATTCGCATGGACCCTGCAAAGGTTTCTACTATATTGGAATGGCGAACTCCAAAATCGCTCAGGGATATGCATGCTTTCATTGGATTCTGCAATTTCTATCGAAGGTTCATCCGAAATTACTCCAGCATCATGAGGCCATTGGTGAACCTTACCAGAAAGGATCAGATATTCGAATGGACTCATGCATGCCAAACTGCATTCGAGCTGTTGAAACAAACAGTCACAGAAGCTCCTGTCTTGAGGCATTTCAATAGAAACAAGACAGCCTATGTCGAAGCAGATTCCTCAGACTTCATCTGTAAGGAAGGCCATCACGTGCCACCACGTGAGGTCCCTTTCATAAGCGGCCTATAGGGCTCAGTAAAATAGGGCACAAGGTGCATAGATAAAAGGGGTTGGAGGCCTCGGAAGAAGGCCTCCAGTCAATAGTCGATGTATCTACGTAGACCTATTGTGCTTACAGAATACGATACCTTCCTGCCTCCTGACCTGGTTCCCTGGACTCCCGTGAGACCCTTAGGCTTATGATCCTTACAATTCTATTGACTCTACCCATATCCAGCCTAGTGGGTCAGGATGGCAAGTTTGGAAAGACGGATTACTCGAGCGACCTCGGGGGGAGCGACATCAGCCACCGAGGCCACCGTGGCAGCTCCAGGACCTACGACCCAAGAAATTGACGACTTGGTGGCCGACCAAGGTGGGAATATGGCCTCGAAGTTGGCCGACCTTCAGAAGCGAGTGGAAGAAGAGAGGGCCTACTTCAACACAATGAAGGAAGCCCTAGAAGTATTCCGAGGATCGCACGGTGACGATTACAACGCCTACCCTGAGGCGGTACGGGACTTCGCGAAGAAGCAAGCCCAGATTCAGGAAGAGAACCGTCGAAAAAGGCGACACCAAGATATCGAGGACGAGTGGGAAGGACCCCAACAAGAGGAGGAGGCAGAGACTGCCTCTACCATATCAATGGAGGTCACACCAGCCCAGAGACCAATAGGAAGGGTCAAGGAACCTAAGGTATATAAGGGCGAATCCATCCGAGAGCTCAACGAGTTCATGGCCTCAATCTGCGCTATCTTCCGATACCAACCAAGGGTTTTTCCAACCGAGCAATCTAAGGTGGCCTTCGCTGCCCAATACTTGGAAGGACACCCTATGAAGGAATGGGATAACTGGTGCGCAACCCAAGGAGAAGGATACATAGATCCCTTGGATATCGCTGGGTTTGAAGAGTTTCTTCAGGACCTCCATGTCGACCCAGCCAACCGACAACGCATTGCGGCCTTGAAGTATAACGTCGCCCTACAATGGAAAGGGCAGAGCATCCGCAAGTTCGTGGCCTACCTTGAGGACCTTGAACGCGAGATGGAACTGTATACTGAATCGCAGAAGACTGTCCACCTTCTGACGAAGATTCACCCAGAGATGAGGCAGCGGCTCCTTGAAGGAGGGTACGCAGAGCGTTCCTCTACCCACAGGGACACTATCGTTAATATCCTGGCGATGTTAGAAATGACAAACCAGTGGGTAACAGACAGAACTCCTACCAATGACAAGCCCAACTCAAGGGAAGGAAGGAATACCTCCCAGGGCAGCTTTCCATTTCGAAAGGGCAATTCTGGCAGCCACAGGGCTCCCCAGCCCTTGGCCCAAGGAAAAAGAACACCCTTCTGGAATAGACACCGCCCACAAGACCAGCGGCCAGCGAGAGGACAGGCCCCTACCCACAGTAGGGACGCTAGGCCAATCCCTAGCAGAATCAATTGTTATAACTGTGGCAAGGCGGGCCACCTCGCGAAGGAATGTCGAGGCCCACGCCAACACACAGGCCCAGGGGTGAGGAAATTGGACGCCTACACCCCCAAGAGGGAGTGACTCCCAGCAGAACCCCAGAAGCCTACGGCGCAGCGTCGAATGGAGATCGAGGTAGAGGTGCAGGTAGGGCCCGGATGGCACAAGGCAAGAGCCCTCCTCGACTCAGGATCTGACGCGTCCACCATCCACCCTCTGTTTGCCAAAGAGAAGGGTTTGGAGTGCCGGGATAGGGCACCGCCACGGGCAAGGGCAGTCGATGGAAAAGAGGTTGTGATATATGGAGCGGCCACCACCCAGGTCCGAGCTAGGGACCACTTTCAAAGGGAATGCGTGGTCGCCCAGACCCTCCTTTCCATGGACACCCCAGGAGTAGACGTCATCCTTGGGATGGATTGGATGATGCAGGTCAACCCCCAGATCGATGTAACGCTGACTTCTAAACGATAGAAGACACAGAGGTTCTCTTGCGTAAAGGTTTACTTATCAGAGGAGGCAGGGGATCAGACACAAAGGCTTCAAGTAACACGTTACTAGTATATAACAAATACTGTATTGAGTTGAGCACGAAGCTCCTATCTAAGGAAATACTATCTACTTATATAGTGGCGTCGTGCCTAGTGGACTCTTGGGAACTCACTCGAGTCCTCGGAGTCCTGGACTCTTAGGACTCTTCTCATCATCCTGCGAGTCCATCACGTGCCTAGTGGACTCCTGGGAACTCACTCGAGTCCTCGGAGTCCTGGACTCTTAGGACTCTTCTCATCATCCTGCGAGTCCATCACGTGCCTAGTGGACTCCTGGGAACTCACTCGAGTCCTCGGAGTCCTGGACTCTTAGGACCCTTCTCATCATCCTGCGAGTCCATCACGTGATACTTTCGGAACTACTATTCCCCGCTGCCCCTCCAGGTACCAGGGCCGGTCTCATGCGACCTCCCTCCTTCCTGTCCTGTAGTTGGCCAGCCTTCTTGTTCTGTCGTAACACTCGCTCCCTTCCCCTGGGCATTCGTCTCGAATCCTATAAGTACGTCCATGCCCCCGGGACTCTGCTGCTCCTCAGCGAGTCCTTCAACATGCAACATGCCTACTGACACTGCCCGCAAACTCCAGGAACGCAACGATCTTGTCCGTCGAATAAAGAACCACGGATACGAACTACCCGAAATGGATTCTTGCTCGAACTGCGTGAGGCGAAACATTACTTGCGTGTCGTCTCCAAATGATTCACGGCGGTGCGCCGAGTGCGTTCGTCGCAACTTGAAAGAAAAGTGTGACTGTATGGGTCCTGAGCATCCCGACTGGGTGAAGCTCGAACGGGAGGAGGATCGCCTGGATCGCGAAGAGGAAGAAACCCTTTCGAAGTTACTTCGTCTGCGGAAGCAGAAACGCCTCATCCGAACCCGTGGTAAAGATATGCTCCGGCGAGGTTTGAAAACCCTCGACGAGCTTGATGCGGCAGAGGAGGCCGAACGTGTGGCTGCTGAGAAGCGTGACGCTGTTGAGGCTGAGGAACAGGCAGTTAGCGCTGCCTCCTCGTCTGTGACCGGACCCCCGCTTCCTCCGATCCACTGGCCTACTCCCCTGCATCTTGGGATCAATGGCTGGCGGATGGCGGCGTCGATATTCCTCCAGCAGTTCTTTGCTGATGTTCCTTGTTGGTTCCCACGAATTATCCGTAGGTTCGTAATTTTCCCATTTTATCAAAAACTCTTCTCGACGTCCTACTAACCTTCTGTCTAGGATCGCTTCGACCTCATATTCGATTATCTCATTCTCGGGTTGGAGTTCAGTGTCGGTCGCAATTGGGGTATTTCCTCTTGCTGGTTCCAGTAGTGAGACATGAAATACCGGGTGTAGTCTAGACTTCCTGGGTAGCTGCAGTCTGTAATTAACTGAGCTGACTTTGTTCAATATTTTGAATGGTCCCAATTTCTTGAAGTCCAACTTTGTGCTTGGTCGTTTCGTTTTGATATGTTTCCGGAGTAGGTATACTTTATCCCCCTCCTTGAAGGCAGGTTCCATACTGCGCTTCTTGTTTGCGTATGCGGCGGATCGTTCATTTAAGAATTGGATGTCCGTCGCAAGTTGTTCGTGGAAC
Organism: Pseudogymnoascus destructans; assembly: GCF_001641265.1. Lineage (NCBI taxonomy): Eukaryota > Fungi > Ascomycota > Leotiomycetes > Thelebolales > Thelebolaceae > Pseudogymnoascus > Pseudogymnoascus destructans. The sequence continues at coordinate 364,965 of NW_020167529.1, forward strand.
GATTTCAGTTGTTCCACCACGATCAGGGCTTGTTCAGCTCGTGATTCATCCGGTCTTGGTTGCCTATATGCTTCTGGCTGGTAGCCATAATTGGCAAAGAACGGTGAGACTTTCGTTGCTTCTGTCATCGCGCTGTTATATGCAAACTGTGCGATGGGTAAGATCTGAACCCAGTTATCCTGTTGATGATTGACATAGCTTCGCAGGTACTGTTCAAGGGTCTGATTTAATCTTTCTGTTTGGCCATCTGTCTGGGGATGAAAAGCTGTTGATAGCTTATGATTTGTTCCCAGTAGCGCCATCAATGATTTCCAGAATTTCGAAGTAAAGAGCTTGTCTCTATCTGAGATGATTTCTTCTGGCATCCCATGATCGGCTAATATGACTCGAATGAAGGTATATGCGAGCGCCTCGGCGTCGCTAGCTTCTAGATATGGTATAAACTTCCCATATTTCGTGAGTCTTTCCGTGATGACGAGGATAGAGTCATATTCTATTCCTGTTAACGGGTTCTTGGAGGGTGGAAGCTTGACGATGAAGTCCAAAGCTATTGATTTCCACGCTCCTTTTGGTACTGGTGTCGACTTGAGTTGTCCGTATGGCAGGTGCCTATTGGATTTTGACTTGCTGCAAATGTCGCACTCTCTTACCACCGTCTCTACCTGCTTCCTCATACCTGGGAAGTAGTAGTGTCGGGTGATTCGTTCGAAGGTTCGTGTTACTCCCTGATGACCGTGTGCTGGTAACGAGTGTTGTTCTTGCACCAGCGGGCGTCTCATTTGACTTGGGACATACACTAAGCCTTTGTATCGAATCAATCCTTGTTCGTCGATGGCGAAGTCGCCTTCGACTTTGGACAAGACTCGCTTGGCGCATTCGTCTGTTGCGTAAGCTTTCTTGAGTCTTTCCTCGAGTTCTGTATCTTCGATGACTGAGATCGTCGCTAGTAACTCGTTGTACTGTATTCCTGCATCTGTTTTCTTCAGAATTGCTCTAGGTCTTTTTTCCTTTGGGCCGGTGTAGTCGGTCCGTCTGCTGAGAGCGTCTGCTCTTGCATTCTCGGAGCCCTTGCGATAGGTTATCGTGAAGTTGTAGGCTGCGAGGGTTTCTGCCCAGCGGACTTGTCTGCGGTTTAAAACCTTGGTCGTGGTGAAGTATATGAGGTTCTTGTGATCCGTCCATACCTGCACAGGGTAGGTGGGTCCCTCAAGATATACTCGCCACTGCTCAAAGGCAACGACAATAGCCAGTAGCTCTTTGTCGTGGATGTCGTAATTGAGTTCTGCGGGTGACAGTTTCCTAGAGTAGTACGCAATTGGTTTGAACTTACCGTTCTCGTCTGGTTGATTCAGACATGCTCCAATTGCGAAGTCAGAAGAGTCCGTTTCGAGGATGATCTTCTTTGCAGGGTCAAATGTAGCAAGGATAGGTGCTTCCGTGAACTTCGTCTTAAGTTCCTGGAAAGCAGCCTCTGCCTTGTCCGTCCATTTGAATTCGATATCCTTTCTGGTAAGCTCCGTGAGTGGTTGAGCTACCTTGTAATATCCCGAGATGAATCTTCGGTAGAAGTTGGCGAAGCCTAGGAAGGCTTGCACTTCCTTGACCGTGGTCGGTGTTGGCCATTCCAACACTGCCGTTACTTTTGCTTGGTCCATCTTGATGCCGTGCGTTCCAATAATGTAACCCAAGAATTCGACTTGGTTTTTATGGAACTTGCACTTCTCTGGTTTGAGGAGTAAGCTGTACTCCTTTAGTTTCTTCAGGACGAGTTTGACATGCTTGACATGCTCCTCCTTGGTTGCTGAATACACCAGGACATCGTCTAGGTAGACAATGGTAAAGATGTCTAAGTATTCATGCAAAGCATCATTCATCAGTCGTTGCATAGATGCGGGTGCGTTTGTTAGCCCAAAGGGCATGACTTGATACTCGAATAGGCCATAGCGGGTGCGGAATGCTGTTTTCCACTCTTCCCCAGCCTTGATTCAGATCAGGTTGTATGCTCCTCGCAGATCTAGCTTACTGAAGATCTTTGCTCCTTGAAATCTATCGTGTAGTTCGTTGATTAACGGCAGGGCATACCTGTCCTTGATTGTGATGTTGTTCAACGCTCGATAGTCCACACATAACCGTAGGGAGCCGTCTTTCTTTGGTACGAAAAGCACCGGACTTCCTGCTGGTGATGTGGATGGTCTGATGAATCCTTTCGCTAGGTTATCATCGATGTACTCCTTAAGTACCTTCAGCTCCTTTTCCGATAGCTGATATATTGGTCCGAACGGTGGACTCTTGTCTTTCTCCAAAGGTATCTCGTGATCCCATGGTTGGTGCTTAGGAAGCGCCTCGTTCTTAGGGCCTTCCTGGAATAATTGCTCGTATTCCTTGTACTCCACCGGTATACTCGTCGGTGAGGATGCCTGGGCTAGGTCATCGAGCTCGGAGGTTGCACATAACTCCTTCCGGCCCTGGGAGGGTTTCTCCCGTTGTCGCGTGTCCGTCCGTTGTTCACACGCGCACTGGCTCATCACAACTTTCTCGTTCCACCAGTCGATCTGGGGGTTGTGTTTCTTGAGCCATGGCACACCAAGGATGCATGCATGGTTGTCCATGTGCACGATGTCAAACTGAATCGTTTCCTTGTGCCCGTGTAGCATGACCATTTCCAATGGGACCGTTTCGTGGGTCACCATTCCTTCATTAGTCGAGATGGGCTCTCCATCTACGACCATTAACGGGTATGGTTCGGTTTTCAATTGCGTCTTGAAACCTTGCGTGTCTGCTACTTTCTTTGTCATAAAGTTGCCCGTCGCTCCTGAGTCAACCATTGCTCGGAGGTGTCGCTGTTGTATCTTAGCGACCACATATAGTTGCATGCTGCCCGTCGTGGCGCATAGCTGGTCTGTACTAGGCCTCTTCGTGTCGCTCGCCGGTGGCCTACCGTCGAGGACTCCTAGTTTTTTGACTCGTCCGAGGAAGGATAGTATTCATCTGCTTCCAATGGTGGTCCTTGGGGAGATCGTTTCCCTCGCTCTTCTGCTTCATCTAGCAGATGTGGGTATTTCTCGTATACCTGTTCGCTTTTGATAGGCAAGTCCCCTTCAGACTGGCTTCGCCTGAGGGCGTGAACTTGCTCTGCGTCTCTGAAGTGTATCCTGGGCGAGGATCGGGGAAACAACTGATTCTGGTGTTTCTTTTTCCAGTGGAGCTTGCAGTCATCTTCGCTGCAATACTCCCAGTAGACATATGCGTGCCAGGGATGATCAGTCTCTGTTGCGTCTGTCGTTGATAGTTCCCGCTGTCCTCTCACCCATGCACTATCTTCCCTCGGAGGCATGGAGAACGTGTCTAGTTGCTCCATGGCTCTCCTTTCGATGCGTGGAGTGGGTCTCGCATTTTCCCGTCGGAGCATATCTCTGGCTTTCTCGTCGTACTTCTTCAGGGCTCTCCTGCGGTCCTGGTAGTAAAGTTTGACGCTTTTCATATACTTCAGTTTAGCCATATGCTCGACATCCTTCTCCAGTTCTTCCGCTTCTTGGGCTTCCAACTTAGCTACGTCTTGGGACGTGCCAAGCAGCCTGCGGGTATTCGTTAGTTGGTCGTAGTATCTCCAGAGGTCATCCTTGCAGTCGTCCACCTTGCACTTTAATGGAAGTTCCTGTAACAGGTTCCCGTAGATGCCCTTAAGCGTGGGGATTCTCCTCTGGCCGCTGGGCTTGTCTCGTTTGGCCCTAATCTTCGCGTGGGCGTGTTTTGCCATGCGTCTTACTACGCTCTTGCACCGTGGACTCATTGGTTCCGTAGGTGCGAGTTCATCGAAGGTCTCCTGTTCCGAGACGGTGAACGATTCCGCCTCCGACCCTTCATCTGAGCTCTCGTCTTCTGGGGTGCTTTCGCCGTTTATTCCCCAGTCCTGTTTGCTCACAAACGTTGCGTTCAACTGTCCTGTCCAGGTGGCATTGAGTTGTTTGCCGACTTTGCGTCCGCCGTTCCCTTTCTTTGGCTGTCTGCAGTCTCGGGCCATGTGGCCTGGCTTGTCGCAGTTAAAACAGAGTCGTTCCTTGAATTGTCTGTCTTTCTTAGGGTCACGGGGTCGTCCAGGTTTGAACGTGGCATCGAGTTCCATTGGGTCCGACCAACAGTTGTCTCGCGGGTGTTGATCCCGTCGTCTGCCCTCGTTTCCCCGGTAGGGGTAACTTTTCTTGGGCTTGTCATAGGTCCGACGTTCCTTCTGGAATTCGTATAGTCGATTGTCGATTCGGACCGTATGTTCGATTAGCGCTACCATGTCCGTTGGTTGTTGTTCCAAACGGGCAAGTTCCATACGTATATGGCTCTTCAGCCCACGTCGGTAGTGGCTGATGAGTGCGCTGGCGTCCCATCCTGTCTGATTGCCGTATCTCTGGAATTCTGTGGAGTACGTGAGGGCGCTGCCAGTCTGCTTAAGTGCAAACAGATGGTCTTCCGCGGTCTTAATCTCATCGATGTCTCCGAACATGCGTCGGATTTCCTTACAGAATCCTTTCCAGCTGCCAAACATAGTCTGCGTAGTTGTCATGCTTCCATTGGTACTTTCATATTTGAAATAGTCCTTGAGGAATGGTTCGATCCATCGCAGGGCTTCCCCCCTAAGGTAGGACGCAGTCCACAGGGCATAGCTCTCCTGGGTGGGAAACTTCTCATCATTGAAGTGCTGGTACAGTTCGACCTGTAGCAAAAACACCTCAAGTTCCTTTCGGTTGCCGGAGTAAGTGTCGGGCAACTTGACGCGTAGAGTTTCCTTGAGTTCGTTGACGGTGGATGCATCGGGCATCTCTTCATTCTCAGGCTTAGACCTCTGAGACGAAGTTGGCGTGGTGGGGGTTTTCCCCTTCGAACTGACGACAGACATGTTGCTTTGTGTGTAAGCCGGTACCTCGTAGAAGTGGTGCTCAAAGTGTAACGCTGACTTCTAAACGATAGAAGACACAGAGGTTCTCTTGCGTAAAGGTTTACTTATCAGAGGAGGCAGGGGATCAGACACAAAGGCTTCAAGTAACACGTTACTAGTATATAACAAATACTGTATTGAGTTGAGCACGAAGCTCCTATCTAAGGAAATACTATCTACTTATATAGTGGCGTCGTGCCTAGTGGACTCTTGGGAACTCACTCGAGTCCTCGGAGTCCTGGACTCTTAGGACTCTTCTCATCATCCTGCGAGTCCATCACGTGCCTAGTGGACTCCTGGGAACTCACTCGAGTCCTCGGAGTCCTGGACTCTTAGGACTCTTCTCATCATCCTGCGAGTCCGTCACGTGATACTTTCGGAACTACTATTCCCCGCTGCCCCTCCAGGTACCAGGGCCGGTCTCATGCGACCTCCCTCCTTCCTGTCCTGTAGTTGGCCAGCCTTCTTGTTCCGTCGTAACATTTGCTCTGCAAACTTTCAACTGCCTTCCACCCAGAAACAGATGGACAGACTGAGCGATTCAATGCAGAGCTCGAACGCTACTTGCGAGCTCATGTGAACTATCTTCAAGACAATTGGGTTTCATACTTGTGCATGGCGGAGTTTGCTGCCAACAGTTTGCCATCAAATGCAACCAAGACAAGTGCGTTTTTTGTGAACAAGGGCTATGAACCAAGAATGAGCTTCGATACAGAGCAGCAAGCATATCACGAAGCCAAACAAGAGCACAAGAACATAGCTCAGACCATGGCAAAGGTTTGGGAGTTTCTGCAGGATGAAATCACGCTCTCGCAAGCAAAAATGGAACATTTCGCGAACAAGAAAAGGAAACCTGCACCACGCTATCAAGTGGGAGACAGAGTATGGCTTTCAACTCGAAATATAAAGACACAGAGGCCATCAAAGAAGCTAGACCACAAGCAAGTGGGACCTTTTGAAATTCTAGAGCGAATTGGGCAAGTTGCATATCGGCTCAAACTTCCAAACAGCATGAAGATTCATCCAGTATTTCATGCCAATCTATTAAGACTTGACTCGAATGATGCAATCGAAGGGCAGCAACAGGAGCCAGAGCCTCCAGTCATTGTCAATGGCGAAGAGGAGTGGGAAGTGGACGAAATCCTCGACTCAAAAGTTATTCGAAAGAAGCTTTTCTACAAGGCAGCTTGGAAGAACTATCCACCGGATGAGACATGGTATACTGCAGAGAGCTTTAAAAATTCTCCAGAAGTTACCCAAGCATATCACAGAAAATACTCTCAGAAACCAAAATGAGAGCTGGAGGCAATTGTTTTTTTTTGAAAATGGGATTTCTTGATCAGGAGATCAACTCTGGAGTAGGGGGGGGGTAGTGTTACGATATCAAGTGCGCCTTGCAGCTCGAGTGGGGGTTCAGGGGTGTGGGGAGCTTTCCGGGGTTGGAGCGAAGTTTTCAGTTGTGAAGTGAATTCTCAGAACTGGTCTCGCTAAAGAGAATTCACTCCACAACAACATAGCTGTATATAGATCGAGCCACTGCTTGAGTGCTCCTCTTCTCTTTCCTTTCTTCTCTAGATTGAGTTTAATTCATAATACCCAACTGGCGCCCTATGCCTTGGTGAACCGTGACAACAGTAACATGATGTCATGGTTACTGTTGGAACATGGGATGTTCCTGATAGTACGCTGCACAGCGTAGATTGTATACTGGATGTATATAAGGGCTCCGCCCGCCCGTAGTTACTCAATCAAGTCGTCAAACTCCAATTATGTGTTCAACAGGTTATGAGCCCGGGTTTAGCGCACGACGCGCTGCGCCAAAGACACATAATTGACGGCTTCCCTCATAGCTCTCGCAGGGAGAGAGCAGCTATGTTGTACGATAGGCGTACGAGTGGAGCGTATTTATCGCCATTACGGAAAGCCTTTGCTCATAACCACCAACTACACAGCGGAAGCAGCACCGAGTATAAGACGAGTGCAGGGCACACCAAGCAAGCGACTACTTTGAACAGGAGCTAGGGATAACTGTCGGAACTTCAGTTTTGGGTCAACTGAACCTCATTGATTGAGGCGTAGCTGGGACAGACCAGCCAGATTCGACACCATGAGGGTGCGCAAGCGGTTAACACCACCATAGCGATGGTGCGCAGGTAGCGGGTGGCGAGCGCAGTCATACTGTGGATAGGATGGGCTAGGAAAGAGAGAAAGGCAGAGACTTGGATTTAGAGAGGATAGGGGCGCTGAAGCAGCAGCAGCTGGCAACACTGCACAGCGTAAGGGGCGTGTTGGAACATGGGATGTTCCCGGTCCGCGTCGTCCTCGCTGTCAGAAGACTCGTACTCCTCAGCCAGGGCGACGTCAGGAAGGTGGCGGTGCTACAAGGAGTCAGTGAGGTTAGCGGTGACAAGACAGAGGTGATACGTACGATAGCCTTCTGGAGGTCATTGCTAAGACGAGTAGTGCAGCGCAGGCTTTGGACCTCCGACGCGATCTCAAGGAGGGCGAGGCTGAGATTCACCTTCTGCGGCTGCGAGTCGTGACCCACGCGGTGGCGGCGACGAAGGAGATTCTTGCCTTGCATGACGTAGGCTGTATATTTCTCCTGGACGGCTGCTAAGATCTTAGCACGGTTGTTGGCTAAGGTCTTGGAGAAGGCCTCCTCATCGTGCTGGACGGCGTCGCGATATAGCTGGAAGGCATCGGCAAGGCGATTGAACTGGTGGAGAGCGAAGGTCGGGATCTAGGCTGTTAGTAAACAGACAAGACGTAGAGGGTCTGTGGACTTACTGGGAGGCACTTGTTATGTTGCTCCACGCAGTACTCGCAGCGGCTCATCGGATTCTTCTTCTCCAACAAGGCATCAACGGCAGCCAGGCATTCTGCTTCAGTAAGCCGAGCCTCTGGGATAGCGGCCGCAGTTGCTTTGCCATTGTTCTTCTTGTGGGGGGCCATGATGGTGAAGTCATCAGAGTGAGGTCGGAGAAGGGAGACCTACAGATCTATCAGTATAAGGATCCAAGGTATTAAGAACAGTACTCACAACAGAAGGGAAGCGGTAGCTACACGCGACAGAAAGCAGGAAGGACTTGGTGGTGTTGTTGTGGGTAAAAGTGAGAAGAAGAAGGAGGGAAAAGAAGAAGCGGTCACAACAAAACACCACAACAGTACGGAGGTGAAGCGCCTAGCCCGACAGCCTTAATCATTAGGCCAGCGTGGCAGTGGCACCCTCATCAATAACCTCACTTCACAGAAGTTGGTGGGGTGCTGTCAACACTAGTGAGGACATACATCCAAAAACTCAGTTGCATCAAAGCAACTTAGAGCACGTAGCATTGTTCACCAACTCGATGCTAACAACTTGCGATTAGTTATGAAGCAACGTATAGTACGTACGAAGGGGAAAAGGATTGTTCTAAAGGGTCACTTTCATGTTTCTACACAAGAATTGTGATGCAGTGATGGAGGCGGAAAAGGCGACACATAACCGAAGTAAGAAAAAGCGCAAAACAAAGGACAAGGACGCCTCCTTAGACATTGAAATTGACAAGTATATTGAAGAAGAAGCAGGGGAACAATCTAAGAGCGAAGGTGGATCATGTATTATTGTTGATTGTAGTTAAATTTACAGATTTGTTAAGTTCTCTTCAAAATTCCACCGCGTTACACCATCCCCCGCGTTACGCCACGACTTACGTTAAACTGTAACTGAACTGAAAACTGCAGTTTAAACTGCAGTTTTAGAAAACTATGACTTAAAGTGCAAGAATCATTCCTCTTTCTTCGTACGAAGTTGTTATGTTTAAAAAACAAGTTATTTAAGTATAAAGTCAAAAGTATGATGCTAAGAAAAAATCTAGCGGTGAGCTTGTGTAGGCGACTCGCTTGTGAACTACGTTAGCCTTAAGCTCCTGCCTTTTGCAAAGTGATACTCGTATTCGGAACTGGCAAGCTGCATCTTTGCAAATTAAGATGTGGCGTTTACGGTCCGACTTCGAGTTAGGGCAGCCGCTCATAACGGTTAGAACACTTGAAACCCATCAAAACAACTATCACGCTATCCTGCCCTCTAGATCAGTATCTGAGGTCTTCTCGCCATGTAAAATCGACCTATAAGATTGATACCGCCTCAGCGTTCCTTTGACTTTTGATCTCCTCACCATAAAGAACACCGCTGCCGCAGCTCCGAGTATGAACAAGGGTATCCACCACTTGGCAGACTTTCCTAACAAAACAATTAAAGATGCATCATAAGAGTGCCACGATGAGCTACCAAGATGGTTGAAGATGGGAGTCGAAACAGGGCCGTTCAAGCTGTGCAGCTTGAAGTTGTCTAGGGGTCCAGCAAGGATCCTCAACTCTGATCTATTTTGTTGCAGGGCATGTATTGTCCTAGCCATATAAAATCAGTCGGAGGCGCACCTTTCAAGGCGAGCAGCTGCCGCAACTCTGGATAATCACTTACGAAGCATAATGGCACCCCGTACTGAACATAACAGTCGGATATGGAAATCCAAGCCACCGCCTATTATACATCTTCAAACTGCGTACCAACTTCCCCACGAACTCATTCCTTTTACTCGCCATCATGAACCCAATCGAGAAACCCGTCGGATGTGCCGCTGGAGCAACAAAGCTGAATCTTCGTAGCGGACCTAGCGATCTCGTGCATTTCAGATCCATATCAAGAACAACTCCTGTGCCAAGTCAGCATTAGCATCTAAATACTGTACACATAGACCAATATCCAACTCCCCAAGAGGCAAGAGACTGCAGAATAATACTCACCACCATACTCATACAGCACCAAATATCTCAACGCATCAATCCTCTGAATCAGATAACCATACTGCTCCCACATATTCAGCAACTCTGGAAATCTCTCCCTGACAAAATCTCCCGCATTCTCATCCGTCCACAGCATCGCCTCCCATCCCGGATGCAGCTCCAGACACGCATTCCTCGCATCGATCCATTTCCCCTGCGGCTTGTGACCCCCCAGCGCAATATGGTGCAGCACAGGTGGGACGAGGTCGCGGTACAACGGACCCGCCGAGTCCTGCGTGCGGCTGTAGTTCGCAAAGCTGAGATCAAAAGCGTCGCGGTCCGCGTTGGATGAGATGAGGAAGTCGGGCGCGTCCCGTGGCCAATTAAAGTTTAGGGAGAGGAGGGAGTAGGTCGTGCAGATCAGGGTGTGGAAATAGTAGAGCATGAGAATCCCGAAGATGATGCCATAGAAGAGGATGGGGTGCGTGCGATAGAGTCGTAATGACATGATCGAGAACAATTAGGTATAGACGTCGATATGGTACAATAATCCAAAAATGCTAAAATTCGAGCTTCGGGAGCTCTGACATTGTTTTTTCACGCCGGAAGTGGTTGGGGGTTTGGATGCTTATATATGACAGAGAGAATCTGTGGAGCGGAAGGGAATTTTGATTAAGCTTTGTCCCCTATGCTAGGCACCTTTTTGAGGTCATTAAACCACACATACCGGCTCAAAACTAGATACAAGTGCCGATCCCACGAGTACTGGCTATTGTGGTTGCGGAAGGCAGCGCGAGTCTTGACGTATCGCTGCCACGTACTGGCAACCAGCGCTTTGTGCCTGTAGCTGCGATCCGCCACGGGGGATGGGAAAGCCATCGCTTCCAAGATGCGCCAAGTAAAGGGTAATGCGGTCAGAGTGAGGTCACCAAGAAAGGTGTATTTGCGGAGAAGAGTGGTTGTGGTGACCATGTAAGCGACGGGAGCTTCAGCATTGGTCGATGCATAATTGCTAGGGCGTGCACATGAGCTTCGGAACCAACCAGGTTCAGGTGGGTGTAGATTTACCTTATAGCGGCGCTAACAGCCCTGTGGTTTCTATGTCCGGAGATCCCGTCTGAATCAAATGTGAGAATCTGAGTGGGAGAAAGCTCGTTAGTAACATTCCCAAAGCATACAAATCACTGAAAGGAAGAGAGAACTTACAGCGTCAATGTCCCATTTGTGGACATACTCGGTCACGATGCTTTGGATGAGATCCGTATTCCACCACGCCATCGGATTATCCTGCAATTCGGCTCGATCCAGCGCGATGCATCTACCCAGGTCGATACCCAGCGACTCACAGGAGCCCCTCAGCTCCTCTTTTCTCGTCTCGCCAATCCCAGTATTATTTCCTGCACAGTGTCAACCCCGAATATCAACTTCCTGCCTATGCAACCTCACCTGTAGACATAACCAGCAGGCCACCTCTAACATCATGATTCCTATCCAGCACCCCTAGAATGCTCGGTGCGAAGAACAAAGACTCATCGTCGGGATGCGCAGTCACGATCAGCAAATTCTTCGCATCCTGTAGTGAGGATGGTAAGATCCTTGCATCGCCGCCTACCAGGTATCCGATCAGCCACTGTAAGAACAGTGGCACCACCAGGAGGATCAGCGTGACGCGGAGTATCGAGCGCCACACGCGCCTTGAGAGTCTGCTAATAAGCCTGGATGCGGTGGGTCGTAGCATCGGGAATGGCTTAAATGAATGCGTGAGGAAAGGAGGTGGTTAAGCTCTGACTGAATTCCGAGCGTTGTTAATGGGGGCAGAAGCCAGTGTATATGAGGATTATCTTATGCGGTGAATCGCGGCATGGTGAAGAGCTGAATTGTTATGTGTTAGCAAGGGAAATCCGACGATCACCTTGGTTGGATGGATGATAGTGATACCGTGTTTGAAGTGTGTGCTCTGCGCAGCCTGGAATGCCCGGAAGCTGCGAATGGGTGCGCGCTGGTGCCAGGGTGAGGGTAAAAGGCGGCGGATTGAATCGCGCAAGCATAAAATCCGCCTTACTCGCCAAATCAGCTGGAAAGTTCGGAGCGTCATGAAGGCCAACCTGGACGCGTTGATCGGTTTCGCTGATTGAGATGCTTGTAATAGGCACAGCGGCGTAATGGGCACAATGGCGTAATGGGCACAATGGCGTAATGGGCACGATGGCGTAATGGGCACAATGGCGTAATGGGCACGATATCGTAATGGGCACGATATCGTAATGGGCACGATATCGTAATGGGCACGATGTCGTAAGGGCACGATGTCGTAAGGGCACGATGTCGTAATGGGCACCTTTTACCCACAACAATGGCAAGATGCTTACCAAAATCGAGAATTTAAAAGTCTAAAAGCCACTGCAGAACACTTTCAGGTTAGCAGAACCACTTTGATGCGTCGCGTGTCAGGACACCCTTCTCGAATCCAAGCACGACAAGACCAGCAACTTCTGTCTCCAAGTTAGTTGAAGAGATGACCTTAATCAAGTGGATTTGCTAATTCCCTTACGCTAGACATCCTACTAGACTTCAGCTAAGTTAGTTAAAGAGATGGCTGAAGAAATTCAATATGGTATGGGCACCTGATTCATCTTTCGAGAGGTCGAAGACAATGCATTACTCCCGAATAGCTCCTGTCAACTCGCCGTCGCTATCTCCCATCCACAGCCGTTCTTCTTGTAGAGATCATCAAACTGGTACTTAGCTTGTCCATCACCACATTCGAAATGGCAAGAGCACACCCCACCAGTTCGCCAAGAGACCTATTTGTGCTCCTCCGCAACCGTCTACAAATGAGGGCGGCGATACATACTATTACCGCAAACAAATTCCGGGTTTTACTTAAAGGGAGGGGCACGTCGGACGCCACAATCACGAGAACATGGAAGAGGCCTAACGAGAAAGCCATGAACCCTACGGAGCGATGAACAGCACGGATGATCCTAAGAGATACCCCAAGTGACCCCGCTCGGAGGCCAGCGCCCGAAATCGTAGAAACTCTGAAGCCAATGCAAAATAGTTATAGTGGATGTTGTGATGTACGCAGTGCGAGGTGCTCTCTTGTGTCACTGGATGACTGAGCGTGCGATGGGGATGTACGAGATGGCTATAGCTTCACTGTGTATGCAAGCAATGAGTGTGCCGTTAAGCATTGAGTAGCTAAACAAGATCCATCCGCTACGCATACATTTCATTTCACCATCTCCATCCACCCTCTTACCCCGATCCAGCCATCTCAAGCCTCAGCCGTACCACCCCCAAACTCCCCGCCAAGCCCATGAATAAGCCTCATCCCCTCCACCACTCCCTCCTTCCCTCCCTCCTCCGCTCTAACCTCATCCAGCAACCCCCCTTCATCCTCCCCTCCCCTCCCCATACCCCTCACCACCCTCAGCGCCCTCCGGAACTCATCTCGAATCGCCACAATCCCATTATGCGTCACCGTGCGCGCCACATTATGGTCCAGCTCAAACGGATCCTCAAGCGCAAATAGGTATCGGTGCCGAATCTCCTTTACTTCCTCCTTACGCACCACCTTTCTCGCTGCACCAGGCGACCCCGGCGTGCCGGTTCCGTTGGCTACCACTGTCGTCGCCGCCGGAGCAGCATCAGTAGTTGTCTGCGTAACTGTCCTTGCGCCCACCCACCCCTTCTCTTGCTTCGTGAGTAAACCGCCTCGAGTCCGCAAACTGAGTACTTCACGTCCCCAATCGAAGCCGCGCCCGCCACCGCCGCTCATCGGCCCATTCTGCGCGTAGTACTCGAAGAACCCCCTCAGTAGCGAGCCGACGCTTTCACCGTTATGGTTTAGTAGTCCGCGGCGCGCGAGGTCGGTGAGTTCGCGCTCATCGCGCCAGAAGGCGACGTTGGCGCCTTGGCAGGTTTGTGGGGCGATGGCGGGAGCGTGCGGTGGGGGGTTGTGGTGTTGGAGGTTTGGTGCGACGGGAGGCTGGGCGATGTTGACGAGGTAGTGGAGCACCATTAGGACGTAGCCATAGCTGGAGAGGGTGCCGCGGTAGGGCGTGTTGATGGCGCGTAGCTTGGCCCAGTGCTTGACGAAGAGGATCATGGGCTTGATGCGCGGGTCGGTGAGGGAGTAGCAGCGCAGGAGGGCGGTGTTATGGAGGGCCAGCGAGGCGGCGAAGTTGATATCGCATTGAATCCCGATTTTCGTTTTGGGGAACTCGAGATGGTCGTGGTAGCGGTCCCGAGGCTTGCAGGCGTGCGTTGGGTCGGGGAGGGTGGCGATTTTCTCGAGGAGGGGGAGGAGGTCTGGTGTAGATGGTAGGAGCGGTGCCGAGGTTTCTGTGCTAATGCTGGCTGATAGCAGGACAGAGATGTACTTCTCAACATATGGGCGGTCTGTTTCTTGGTAGGTATTTTTAGCTAATGCTTTCTCAAAGTCGCGCGCTAATTCGAGGATTCGGTGATGGAGGCCGATTGTGCTGAGAGAAATAGGCGGGTTCCGGGAAACTATGGACTGTATGGTTTCGCGGATTTTGATGCCCCTCGCGCCGTTGATGTAGTGAGTGATCACAATAGCCAGAGCAGTATTCTCAGCACCAGGCTCATCCTTACCACCCAGCTCAAGCAAAAGCTTACGAACTCTCGCATAATACTGCGCTGCGCTCTCATTTTCTTGATGCTCAAGGAATACGAGTTGCAACGAGGCGACCTTCTTCAACCTCTCCAGTGATTGGTGAAGTCGTCTATTGTATACTGCAGACTCTGCCGTAGTGCAGTCCAATATCGTTCTCCACTGCTTAACCAGATCATCTGAAAACCCTTCCGACCACTCAGTCATCTCTGGCAAAGGTCTGGAGCTCCATGCCATGGCTAGGCGCTCTCCTTCGATCTGTTGGTAGACCCCGCCAAGAGATTTTGCCATCGCAGGGTTTCCGACTCGGTCGAAGACTAGGGACTTGTATTGGACAAGCTGATCCCTGAGTTCCTGGTTCTCGAGACCGTTGACAAAGGCTTCGCAAACATCTGCGAGGATTCTAACCTCATCTTCAGTTGGGTTCGTTCCATACGCTGCCCCGACATCCCTTCCTCCTAACTGCCGCAAAAGTCGTTTCGCAGAGCCGTAGTAATCGCCAAGGGAGAGGTTCTTCTTTTGACGGAACGTGGACAGTGTCTCGGTGTATATCTCTTCAGTAGTCTTTACTTTCTCGATTACAGCAACCGTGGGTCTCTCAGCGTCCTCTAGTACCTCAGCCTTCTCGACAGCCTCCAGGTCCTCTTCAACGACATCTTCATCAGGCTCATCGACATCAAACCCATTTTCCCATCTCAGTCGTTCTTGAAGCAAGTCGGCCCTTAATTTATCGGTTGGCTTCTCACACAACTTAATAATCGGAACTCGTGTTCTCGTTAACAACCTCGCACCACAACCCCACTCAAGCAATGCTTTCTCAAGGATTCTCGGAATCGGGGATTCAGACGACTCAGGCGGAATCTTGGACAATGGACTCAGCAACGCCAAATCCATATCCGATCCCTTCGTCGCATACCCAGACGCCATACTCCCAAAGCACGTCAACTGCACCGACTCTGGCACAAAATCCAGATTGCCCAGCTCCTCTCGCTCGTACTTGACAACTGTAGCCCGGCATACTTGCTCGGCTTTTGCTCTGAGGGCCTCTTTTTCTGCAATCTCTTCGGTGTTAACTCCAACATGAGGAACGATTGCCTGGACCAAACTTTCAAGAAAATCGCTCTGAGCGGAGATCTGCTCTGGCGAGACTCCGTAGGGAGCTGCAGTACGAAGAGGCGCTCCATACCCTCCCGGTTGGAATAGTTGACGATTATGTGCAGGTGGTCGCTGTGGAAACTGTGATGGTCCTTGTTGGAAGTTCTGGTGGTCTTGCTGCCACTGCTGTTGGGAATGGCCTTGACGATACCCAGGAGCTTGCCCCGTAAGTTCACCACCAAGCCCGGGAGGAGGGCCCTTCACGTGCGTATCTTGGAATCCGGGGCCACGGTGCATGGCTGGCTGGGGCATTGGGCCTCGTTGGAAGTCATGCTGGTAGGGAATTTGTTCTGAGTGCTGCTGGAACATGACGCCATTCTGTGGATTGCCGGCAGGACGATGAGGAAAATGCTGGCTACCATGGAATCCTGGGCTCCCTTGCGGGGCCGTAGACACCGAGGCTTTATCATTTACAGGAATAGCCATTTGCGAAGCGAGCTGTCGGCGCTGGAATTGATTAAGGCGCTTGTGAGTAGTTTGAGGGGCCTTTTGAGGCGGAGCTTGCTGTATGGGCTGCGCAGGTGGGCCTTGAGTCCGCATCATGCTTCTCTGCAAATAGTCTTGCTGCTGAGCCAACGAAGCACCTCTCGTATGAGGAGGAAGCGTAGGAACAAATGCTGGAGCGGCTGGCTGTCTCTGGTCTTGAGTGACGGGACCTGGCGAGTTATTCATAATTAAGCCTCGGAGCCTGTCCTCAAGATTGGCACCAGTAAGGTCCTGCTGTTGATGATTGTGAGACATCTCTTTGACACTTGGGCGCACAGAGGCTTCGGTATCTTGATGATTTTAGTGCGGAGACCTCAACGCCGAAAACCCCAATGAAATAAAACGGTCGTTAGGATACCTGGAATGGTCCCTCTTTACCGAAGCCTTTGGGCTATGGAATATAGCTCTGGGATGTAGTGTCCAGGGCGTAGCCTCTTAAGGTACAGCTTCACGTGAGCGAGCCTCCGACGAATGATCCGATTGATAGGCTCCGTTTTGGGGATGCCATTCCCCAAAGGATGATATCTTGTTAGCTGGGTTCCTTCTCATGCATACACTAAGATATAATGGGCTGGTAGTTCCTAGCCTTGACAGGGTCTAGGTAGAGAGTCGACTAGGTCGTCACTTTATGTGTGGAGCAGAGGTTGGGCTATGGAAGAAGGTAAGCGGCCGCTTGTGGTTGTGATAAGCAAAGGATACATGAAAGAATTACCAGTCTCGAATTTTGAATCAATAACCAAGAGGCGCCTCAATCATTTATGTGATAAACGAAGCTCCTTTAGTTAATATGTAGCTGCACGAAGCTTTAAGAAGTGTCAGAACAATGTCTGAATGAATCAGAGGAGAGGAGAGATGTTAAGAAGTCACGTGTAAAGTCACGGGAAGGCCATGAATCTGGCTGCAGCCATCGCGTGAGCTAGCGCCCACCCTAGTATATGCGAAGTTCATGGGGTTCGTCCCAAGTCCAAAGAAGATGAGCGAGGCAAGGCACCAAGACATATTCACTCTCTCTCTCCATTGTTCGCCCATTTACTCCTCTTGCCACCACTCCCTCTCACCTCCATACCAGAGATAACACAGAAAGGGATTTACCAACAATCATCTTTGAAAGCGCAGAAAACTGAGCCTTGCGCACCGCCTCTTCCGATTTCGAATCGTCGCTCTGACGTCGCGCGCGTGGGGGGGCGATACACTCCGATCACATTCTCTGCGCTGCAACACAACGCTGTACCACATCTAGAGGACTGCTTGAATACTGGTCTGCCATACTGAGCTTCTCGACTGCGTATCAGTGCCTCTTGTGCATCCTCGCCCCCCCCTGGATAGCTGCCTCGGGGCCACACGAACGTCACTGGTGATCATGAGCGCTTCTCCAGCTGGCATCACTCCCAATGGAACCCCTACACCAAACTCAGGCGGGCAACCGCCAAAGATCATCCGAAGAGCAAAGGCCGATCCATTCGCCACATACAAGAAACCGGTTGTGCGGCCACAGGCTGCACCGAGATCACGCCAACAGAATCAGAATGGACTCACTGCCCTGAACAAGCCACCACCGCTACCTCGCCCCCTCCCACGCTACCCAGGGAATAATAGAGCAGCTGATCCTGCGGGTCCAATCAGCAATGCGCCGCCACAGCCCCAGCTTGACTTCACACGCAAGTCCAATATCGGAGAATACGAAGACTTTGCGCTCACGACGACGAAGAGGGCGATGCGCGAGGGCCTACGATACCATATTGCACGATTTGCCTCTAAGAAGAAAGTCGACCCAACGAATTCTGACGACTTCATTAAGCCGGTCTCTCTCCATCGCCGCGACCCAAGACAACCGCCTGCTGGGAAAGTCGCCAAGGATGAGGATACGGTGGTGGGGGAGCCAATCGATGACAAGGAGAGAGAGAAGCAAGAAATCGCTCGGGCCGCCAAAGAGGCACAGCGAGCTGCTGATCTGGCCCAGATTGCACCCTCTGGAAACAATGCGTCGGCCTTGGCAGCCAAGAAAGTCCAGTCGTTCAAGAATGAGAAGACGACCCAGGTTCATCGAACGGCCCAGACCGAAGAGGAGATGAAGGAGTCGGATCTGCGCTACGAAGAGGCCTTGCCATGGCATCTTGAAGACGCCGAGAACAAACAAACTTGGGTGGGCAACTACGAGGCTGCTTTGTCGGACACGAACGTCATCTTCGTCATCGACGGGACCAATTTCAGGATGGTTCCGATCGAGAAGTGGTACAAGTTCACGCCCAAGAATCAGTTCAAAACTTTGACGATCGAGGAGGCAGAGGCCGAGATGAACAAGAAGTCGAAGGCAAATAGATGGGTTATGCATGCTGACCAACAGAACCAAGAAGCCGCAGAGAGGCAGAGGGGGATTCAAGCCATGGCTGGCCTGTACAGTAAAGTCAAGGGCGAGAGGCCAATGCCTAAGAGCGAAGCTAGAGATCACGACGATCTTGACATTACAGATGATCTGTTCCAAGATGATGATGAGCAGGCCACTGTAGAGCCAGAAAACGATGAGGACACCAAGTTGGCTGCTGAAAAGATCAAGCGGGAGCAGTTGGGGGCGAATTTGTTTGGAGACGCAGATGAGGAAGAAGTTGAGGAAGAATTCAAGGAGGAAGCGAAAGAAAAGGAGATGAAGAAGCGCCTTGGCAAGAGTCTGAGGAAGTCGCTCAGAAAGCGCGAAAAGAACTACACTTACGAGAGCGATTCCTCAAATCCATATTCTTCTTCAGTATGTCACCAATTCCGTTGTATACATCACCTACTAACAAACTACAGAGCGGCGATGAGACCACAGATGACGAGAAGCAGGCCGAGGAAGACCGCAAGAAGGATGAGGAGGCCAAGCTGAAGGAGAAAGAAAAGCTTGGTGTGCCAAAGATTGCCTCTGGCGCTTCAACAAAGGGAACAACCACCCCAATCGGACGCCCAAGGAGCACTGATCCTCACAAGAAACACAACCACCTCAAACGTGCTGGATCTCCCAACCTCTCGGCCTCTGAAACAAGCGGCAACGAATCCACCCGCAAGAAGCACAAGAAGAAGCACATGCTCTCGTCCTCTCAGCCAACGGGAACATCCACACGTCGCTCTGGCTCACCTCACCCATCCTCCTCAGCCCCAGCAGGTGGCGTCAGCCCACGCAAATCCTCGATCGTCAAGCTGCACGTCAGCTCCTCGCGCCTCTCTGACATCCAAGCCAACGCCCCCCACCCAGCCATGAGCGACAGCGAAATGTCGGACGGCGCCGGCGGAAAGCGCAAATCCGGCATCAAGCTCCGCCTCGGCACCAGTGCCTCGCCTTCCCGCGCCGGCAGCCCCACCAACGGCAGCCGTGCTGGAAGCCCCGCCCAGGCACAGGGTATGACCCCTCTTTCTTTGAGCACCTCACAAATACCCTTCAGACCCACGTCGCCTCCAAAGCCTCGTGGCGGCTCTCCGGCTTCAGCACGCGTGACTAACAGCTCTGCAGGTGCGGCGTCTCCTATTCGACCGATTATGGCGGATGAGATTGCGGCTGCGATCCCGGCGGAGGGTATTGCTATTGGAATGCTGCTCAAGATTTTCTCGGGCCGTATCAAGGGGAATGGGAAGGATAAGGAGGATCGTGAGAAGTTTATTAAGCTGGTTAAGGAGAATTCTGTGTTCAGCCAGGAGGATAAGCTGTTGAGACCAAGAGCTACATAGAGTGTTTAGATAGAGAGAGGGTTTTTATAGGAGAGGGTTTTTATAGGGGTTTAGGAGGGAGAGGCATGGGATGATGGGTAGATGGAGCTATTTGCACGTATCGTCAGACATCATAGGGGATGTGGGGGCTATAGGCGAAGACTGGTTGTCTGCCTGGCTTACCCTTCTGACATTAATTAGTAGAATGCAAACCTCAACGAACTTTAGTTTCATCTCTCCAGTGACTTAAACGGCTCGGGTGAATTCATACTGAGCTTGTGGCGGAAGTAAACACATCACGTGATCTATATTCAAATGCCAAGACATTTATCCCAACTACGCAGCCTCGTCTCAACCAGAGGCACACCCATTGCCAAAAACCACGAACCCCACACCCGCAAACATGTCACTCTCCTCCTACCTCGCCTCCAAATACCTCACCGCCGACCCAGGCCCCTCCTCCTCCTCCTCCACCAAAAAACGCAAGCGCAAGACCAAAGAAGCATCCGCCAACACCGGCCTCATCATCGCCGACGACGACGCGGACTGGGCGCCTGTCCGCAAGGACGACGACGAGGATGCCATCGCAGCCGTGACATCTGGGTCCTCTGCCGAATTTCGCAAAGCTAAACAGAGCGCTTGGAAATCCGTGCGTGAGCCAGCCGCCGGGGGAGGAGATGATGCACAGGCCGACGCGATTGTAGCGCAAGCGGCGCGGGAGAATGAGGAAGCGGGGAGGGGGGATGAGGATCCGAGTATTGTGAAGATGGGGGATGGGACGCATGCGGGACTGCAGACCGGAGCGGCGGTTGCGGAGCAGATGGAGAGGGCGGCGAGGAGGGAGAGGGCGAGGTGGGAGAAAGAGGAGCAGGAGGGGGTGGGAGGGGGAAGGAGGAGGAGACGGTTTATCGTGATGCGACGGGGCGGAGGATTGATATTAGTATGAGGAGGGCGGAGGCGAGGAGGGAGGAGGAGGAGAGGGTCAGGAAGGAGAGGAGGGAGAGGGAGGAGATGGGAGGGGAGAAGCAGAAGGAGGTAAGGGAGAAGAGGAGGGAGGAGCTGGAGGAGGCGAGATTTATGCCTGTGGCGAGGGGGGTGGAGGATGAAGAGTTGAATAGGGAGTTGAAGGGGAGGTTGAGGTGGGATGATCCGGCGATGGCGTTCTTGACGCAGAAGGAGGAGGGTGGAGGGGGTGGAGGGGGTGGAAGTACGGCTGCTGCGTCGGGGACGGGGAAGAAGACGTATAAGGGGGCTGCGGCGCCGAATCGTTATGGGATTCGCCCGGGGCATAGGTGGGATGGGGTGGATCGTGGGAATGGGTGGGAGGGTGAGAGGTTCAGGGCGCTGAATAGGACGAAGAGGAATAAGGAGCTGGATTTTGCATGGCAGGAGGATACTTGAAGGAGCTGTTACGTTGCTCTAGTTGGTGGTGGTTGGAAGGGAGACTGTATTATATCCCCGTAGCACGGAAGCTTGAATACTGATGATATCACTGTGTTGCATATTGTAGGAATTTGGAAAATGGATAAGTTAATGGATAAATAATATAAATTACTTGTTGAATAATATTGCTATATATTAGCACGCTGAAGACTCAGACACGGTTATATTTAAACAGAATCTGTGACTTTGATGAGATTGCAGCACAGTACCTGGTAACGACCAAAGTCAACAACAGTAACTGTACCTTCCCCCAACTCGAACCGTCATCGTCTAAGCGGTATGGTCTGACGATGTCTCCTTCCTCAACTTTAACACGCTCGTACTTTCCCCCATCCACAAACCTACCTTTCGTCTTCTCGACTACTCTTCATTGTACAATACAATCAGTCTTCAAGTTCGCGTTCAAGCAACTGATGGTTAAGGTCAGTCTCACTCTCATTCGAGCGTGTCTTTTCATTATCACATTCAAATTACTTACAACTTCAGGTGCAATAGTGCCAACAACACCGTTTTTGTTCACCTCAAAGAACGCATTATTTCACATCAGGAGCAGTTTCGCCAGAATACCAAACCCTAAAACTTCAAGGAACCTTCCCACCATGAGTCGTTGGGCTGAGATTACTTCACGCTGTGCGCGCTGGTTCAGCTCCTATCCTTTCCTGGAAGCGTTCCTATTCGCATGCGCTATCATTGATGTCTATACCTTTGTCGGATCCAGCATATACTTTTGCTGTGCTTCCGGCCCTGTCAACTACCCAGGCTCAAGGTTCAGTGTCTGTCACTACAACTACACGGTCCAGACTCCGACTACGAAATTGCTCGCAAAAGCCATTTCTTGCGCCGCCGGACTATTTGTTTTTGTCAGTCGGATGCAGAGGGCAAGGTGGATGAGAGGGGGACCCGAAACAAAGCATGTCGACCTACTGAAGTTTGCAGCAGATCATCTGTACACGAAGATTGAGATTGACTCTTTGGTAGTGGAGAACAAAGCTTGGGTCGAGGAGCAGAATGCTATAGCCCAGGAGCAGAATGCTATAGTCGTGGAGCAGGATGCTGTGGTGTCGGAGCTCGCGGCATGGGTATCGAGGGTGTCAGCTTTGGTAACTCCTCTGTCTAATTCTATGGTATCAAAAGGAAATGAACAGACAGAGGAAGAATCTTTGCCACTGGAGACAGAGCAACAACAGGCTTTGGTGGAGCAGTTGGCAGTTCTGGTATCGAAGTTATCCGACTTGGCGTCCAAACAGGTCGATTTCGAGGCGACAAAGAAAAATGAGCGGACAAAGCAGGGAGAACCTCCGTACAGAGGCGTTGGTGGAAGTGGAAGGGCGTCTGGGAATGGAGAGAAAAAAGATAGAGACTGAGAAAGCAAAGTTGCAGGAGGAGAGAGGAAGCTTGGAAGAGGAGAAAGAGGCTTTGAAAGCAAAGGCCAAAAAATTAGGGATTGAGGAAGAGAAGCTTCGAACGACGACACCAGAGGAGTTCAAAAAGCTCATTGACGCACAGGAGAAACTCCATGATGATCTGAATACACTGTACGACGAGATAGAGGCGCCTAGCGACGATAAAGGTGAGGAGGAAATCGCCAAACTGGGGAGAGACTTCAGAGCCAAGACAAGGGAGACATTTTTTTTAATGGCCGCAAACAACAAGCGAATCTCCGAAGCATGGGACTTACTTGAGTTGATGGACTCTATTACCTCTGTAATACAGCACCAAAGTGACTTCAACGACTATTACGTAAAGACAGTGGCGATGTTTCTCGCTGAACATATGTTGGAAGAGAATCAAGCCAAAGAAGAGACTAAGAGGAAGGAGGAGATCCAGGATGAGAAGGAACCTCGGGTGCTCGAAGTCACCGAAGGGGTTCCAGAAGTGGAAACATCTCTGGTACAGGAAGTGCACGCGGCGGATGTGGAGCCCCGTGACAAGGTAGTCCTACAGGTCCAAGATGGGCTTCAGTAGCTTTGCTTATGGGATCAAAACATTTCATACAGTGAATTATTTGCTGAGGAACAGACCTTGGTGGCTGTGAAGAAAGCTGTTACAGTGGGGGAAGCTTGTAAAAATAATAGGTGGAAAAGTTGTATTACTTGGAACTACAGTGCTACGTGGAAGGTTGCTAGAAGCTCATCACAGAATTAGGTGGAATACGAGTGTTAAAGCACAATTAGTTAGCACAAGCAAACATCAATGAAAGAATATGCTTTCATTATATCCACCGATTCATTGTCATCCTTTCGTATATATCGTACACTCATAAAGAACTCCCCTTTTCAGCCCTCAAATTCATAGAGCCCTGATATCTTACACACATCTCCTCGCGATCATTCCGAATCTGACGTCCAGAATGCCTCAATACCATCATCCCAGTCCCAGTCCAAATCCTCATAATCGTCCATATAATAGACCTCCTCCACAAGATTGTCATCCTGCATTCCCAACCATGGATCAGCAACCCCATCCTCATCCTCGACACCAACTTGTCTACCTGACCGAGGCTCAGAATTCTCACCCTCAGCATCATCACGGCACTCCAGATCAACCGCATCCGTCATATCCAATTTATCCATCTCCATCTTAAACATCATCTCCATGTCATCCACATCCATCAAGTTCTCCTGAACCCACTCTCCGGTTTGTTCGACAACCTCGTCATCACTATTCTCATCCACCCACATCTCCCTAGCATACTCCTCATTCACCCACTTCTCCATAGCGTTCTCCTCATCCACCCACTTCTCCATATCATTCTTCTCTTTCACCAACTTCTCCTTGGCATTCGTCTCCTCCACCCACTTTTCCCTAGCAATCCTCTCCTTGAACCCAAACTCTTTCATAATCTTACGCATGGCCCACTTCAGCGTCTCCTTAATTCCCACCTCCCCCGGCCGCACCGCCAAGCCTCGCTCCTTCGCCAGCTCAGACACATTCTCATACTTGGCATCGGGAACGAGTCCCTCTTTCGCCTGCTGGGTAGTCACGTCAAAGATCCACTGGTGCTCCTCAACGAACGCAGGCCAGGCCACGCCATCGAAGTAGGATTTCTCGCGCCATGTCATGTACCCCTTACTGAGCGGTTTATTGTACTCTTTGCGCGCGAATCTGCGCTTGCGCGTTCCCTCGCGTGTTGCAGACAGGAAGAGCGAGAGGTCGTAGTTGGGTGGATCAGCGGAGGAATCGACCATGGCAGGCTGGAGGATCGTAAAGCCCTCGACGAAGACGATGCCGCGGAAATTACTCTGTACGAAGTTGAGCCCGGGGAAGCCGACGAGGTCGTTCAGCTTCGTCATGGCCTCGGTCCAGTACTTGACTTCGGTGCGGAGCTTGATGATGAAGGGGAGGAGCTTTCGGGTGCCGTCTGGGAGCTCGGGGTATTGGAGGGAGTTGCGCTCGGAGGTGAAGCAGTAGTGTGGTATGAGGGAATTGGGCTTGATTGGTTTCTTGATGTAGCCGGATTTACCTTCCTTGAGAACGGCCATGGTGGGGTCTTGGAGGTAGGGGCCGTATATTCCATGGTCAACTATGTATGGGCCCCATGTAGGCTTGTTTACCCTGATCGTTACGATGTTCCATTCTTCATCAACCTCGAGGATTTCGTCTTCCAGAATAGGCTCCTCTTTCTTGGCAGAGTCATCTCTCTGGACAGGTTCTTCTTCATTGACCGATTCTTCTCCTTTGGTTGATTCCTGCTCTTTGATGGGAAGGCTAGGGTCGCGAGGTCCATCTTTGTCGGGACCATCAATGCTTGGTTTCTTCAGAAGGTAACTATAATCCTTGACCTTACCCCTCTCAGAAATTTCCATGTCGGAGTCGAGCTTAGATGCCTTGGCACGCGCAATAGCGATGGCGAGGGCAGCAAAGTCAATCACAAGGCGCGTGTCACGGTTCTTGCCATGGCGAAGCTGGAGGCTGAGAACTTCTCTGTCGTAATTAGGCGCATTCCATCTACGGGGAGTGACATCCCGATACTCCGTGACAAGTCGATCCTCGTCCACGGGTGTGATCCTGTCTGCTTCCTCTACAGTAAAGCCCTTGAACATGCAGGTGCGTGAGACGAGGCGCTCACCCATCCATTCTTCAAGGTAGCACTCTGCCCATTGAACTTGAGGTCCAGTAGGGAGGTTATTAGGAACCAGGTGGTCGTCTTGATGGAGGGCGACGGAGGTGAAGCCGCTTCCCGGAGTAGCAGTGCCGTTGCCAAAGACATGAAGAAGGAGGTTGGAGAGGGTTGTCTTGCCGCTTGAGGTTGGACCCGCAATGGCGATTACGAGGCGCTCAGGGATCGGTGCAGGTGTAGATGCTGGAGGCTTGCGTGCTCGAGACGCGCGTGTTGGAGTGGACGGTGCTGGAGCCCATGACTCTGGACGGAACGGCTCTGGGGAGTACGGCACTGGAAACGGCAGCCCTAGAGACTCTAGAGATGGCAGCTCTGGAGACGACGGTGGAGACCACAGCTTTTCAGTCCACGGCTCTGGATACGGCGGTGACAGCGACGTGCATGGTGGGTTCTTGGCTGCTCGGGACTTGGTTGGGGTCTTGGGTGCTGCTGGAGATGTGGATTCCTCTGACGATTTTGACGTTGAGGTCCCAGCTGCTGGAGACACAGATGATGACGACGTGGAAGCCGGGGTCCTGAATGCCAGAGGCGATGATGTCGAGGACGTGGATTCTGGAGTCTTTGGTACTGGCAATGCAGGTGGAGATGGGGATCGTCCAAAGGACATAATTTCAGACATCCATAATTCAGACATTGACCTTTCACGTTTGCTTTCAGGGGATAGTCCGGACAATGTGGACATTGTGTCTGATTCAGATGAGTGGGACATTGTCGCTGTATGTGCCCCTTTGTTTTGCGGTTTGGAAGATCAAATCGGTTCTTGGTGATCTTTTCACGCTTTGTTTTGATATTGAGGAAATTGAATAAACAAGCCCAATCTGGTGAGCTTCTGCGTGCTTTGTGCTGCCGTGTTCTTTGCACAGTTTGCGATGAAGAAAAGTAGAATCAAACTCGTTCCCGGTGATCTCTTACAGATTTGTTGTGAATGTTGAAAGAAGACTGGTCAAACCCATTCCCGGTGACCTTTTGCCCCTTTGTGATGATGATTGATGAAAGATAGAAGCCCTAACTCGTTCCTGGTGGACTTCTACTTTGTCAATATTGCTGCAAGACCAGACTCGTTCCTGGTGATCTTGTAACAGCGTTGTGATGCTGGGTGAGGAAAAGTGGAAGAACAATCTCGTTCCCGGTGAACTTCCACTTTGTTGACGTGCCGAAGATTGGACAAGGGAGGAGAAGGGAGAAAAGCAAAGAAGACAGAACCAAACTCGTCCCTGGTGGTTCCCAAAAGCCCTCGTGTCGATGGCGAATGCGATGGTGAAGTGAAAACGCGTAAATCCCCCCTCTGTTGCCAATGTGCCGTGGAGCGAGGTGAATCGGAACTGAAATAGGGGGGCCAAACTCATTCCCGGTGGCCCCCCTAATTCGATGGGTTTCCGTGGCCGCTTCCGCCAACGTCGTCGTCAGTGAATCCGCCAGGCCTGATTCGCCGGCAGGCGTCAGACCCGCGCCCCCTATCACCAGCGAGGTGAATCTATGTTCACCGACACCCCCCCTCCCCCCATCGTCGCCGCTGCCCAAACCACCATCACCGCCTCACCTCGACCGCGCCATCACGTGGCGACCTCCAACAACCACCAGCTGTCGACAGCCACGAACTGGCCGGCTGGCAGGGGCGGGCTTCATCCCTTCCCAACCCCTCGGTCACCAGGATCTGGCTTGGCCTCGCTGGCCGAAGACAAAGCCACTCAAATGCACCGCGACAAGAAGAGTCACTCCGTACGCCGTCTCGATCCAAGGCAGCTGGGCGGTCATCACTCCAGCACTAGCCCGAAGGCAGTATCGAGGGCTCGTCATCGGCCCAAACCGAGCACTCGCGATCTGGTCTAGCTCGTCCCCCGCCGCCGCCCTTAGGCTCCTCTTCGCCTTCCATCGGGACGGCCATCCTCCGCACGCCCGAGGCCGGCAACACACAAACACACCCTCCCCCGCCACGGCCACCCTCCTCTCACCTCCCGCAACCCCCCCCCATCGTTCTATCCCCATTTCCGATCTCACCCCCCCCAACAACCCCCTCTCCCCCGGCCCCGGCCGCTCACCCGACCGGGCCCCCCCCAACCCCCCTACGCCGTCGACCACCCCATCCCCGCCCTCTCCTCCCTCCCATTCGCGGCATGGGCCTCAGCATCCGGGTGCCAGACCCTCCCCCCCGGCCCCTGGACCGCCAACTCCCCATCGACAAACACAACAGCGCGGCGCCCACCGCCCATGGGGCCGAGCTCGATATCCTGAGAAGGGGCCGGCCAGGCACGGTTGTGGTCGCGGTAGGCGGCGGAGCGGGAGCGGGCTTGCATGTAGCAGCGTTGGGTGAGGCCGCCCAGGAAGCCGAAGACGCAGGCCGCGCCGCAAATGGTGAGGACAAGCCCCACACCGGCGAGAGGCATGGTGGCGGTGGTGGTGGTGGTTGGTCGTGTTGGTGATATACTGCTGTTTATGTGTTAGCGGAGTTTTGGAAAGGAGGGTTTGCGGAATGGGAAGGGGAAGGGGAAGATTGGTGAAGTGGTTCGTGTGGGTGAAGGATCTCTTGTGGGAAAGTTCAAGGAAGCTGACAAAAAATAGGAGAAGAACAGGAATGGGAAAGATGGAGGAAGGGCAAGGGAACTGTGATCTCGGCGACGTAGATCGATGGACACCGTCAGAGCCAGGAGGATGATCTGGGAGAAGGAGCTGAGAGGCGGCGACCTCGAAGATCAAGAAGGAGAAGATGGAGGAGGGAACCATCGGAACACGAAGAGGAGTTCGGCGACGGTGACCATGACCATGGAGGGCAGGGTCGGTCAGTCTAGGAGAAGGAGCTCGAGGACTGTGCCGCCGAAGCCCGAAGAAAGGAAGCTGCCGCCCTAGACGCCGAAGAAAGAAGCCCTGAACAAGGCGACTTCGATCTCGGAAACTCGGAACAAAAGAAGGCAATGAAGAAAAGAAACAGTACAATACATACTCTCAAGATACGATCTTCGTGATCGTAGTGCTGGTGCTGGTTCTGTGGTTGTGCAGTCGTCGGTGTCGGTGTGATGTTGTTGTTGGTGTTGGTTTCGGCGTGGAGGTTCGGTGTTGACAAGTTCACAGCGGAACTTGTTCGTGTGTGGGCGGCCGATTTCCTTTGTGCGGTGGCTACGGCTACTGACAGGGGTACCAGGGATTTCGGTGTGGGAAGTGAGGGAATTCGGCTGCGTGTGTGTGAGCAGGGAGAGGGTTGGGGCGGCTTAGGCGGCCTGTCAGGGGTTACGGGGGTTACAACGGGGAAGCGGCACAGGGGAGAGGGCAGTGAGAATATGCACGGGGAGTGCGGAACCGACTTCGTTTTGCGTTGGGCGAGACGCTGGGATACGATGGGATGGGAAGATTGGTTTTCTCGTCCTTATGGGAGTGAACTTCTCCCATGGCTCACGGGGACACGAAAGGGTTATGGAAATACCCAAGGGGGGGGCTCTCAACCGCAAGGCATGGTGGGTGCCGATCCCTCTGCTCTTCAACGGGTCCAGGGAGACTGGCCGCTGGACCGGCCACACCAAGGACCGATTCTAGATCGATTTACGGCCTTCCCCGTATCGGTTTTGGCCATCTTGCGGCATGCGACGGATCAGCTTTCGATACGCCTCCGGATTCCGTCTAAAAATTCCTCAGGACTTCCCCGAGGCCGGCTAACGGTCGCCACCGAACCACCCACGCCAATGCAGAACGGTGGGTGGGGGGGCACATCAGCCATCCCCGATCTCACGGGGTGCCGGCGCTAAGGTTGCCATGGCACGCCCCCTCTCCCAGCTAGGGGGGCGTGTTATGGCAACTTTTTGTTCAATGAAAGTTCCGGCGGCGGCTCCAACCGCCTAGGGTGCCAGCTTCCCATTCTTCCCACGGGACGGCTCTCGGGATCGAAAAAGATCTCCTGATTGAGATCTCCTCGAAAACGGCCTCCTTTCTCGGTACCATGCTTATGGGCCTTCACGGCTGGTAAGCTGAGGGTGGGAGAGATACTCTTCCCCAACTACATGTTAGGGCTGGTCTCACAATTTCCCTCCCATGGTGGAGTGTGTCTCTCCTCCCTTCTGGGGAGTGATAAGTCGGTGGGGGTGTCTTTTCTCCCCTTCTGGGGAGCGACAGTCAAGTGGGTGTGTCTCTCCCCTCTTCCACGGATTGAACCTCTGGTTCGAGCAAACCTCCGGTTCGAGGTCTCCGGAGAACCTTCGCCTCTTCGGGCCTCCTTTTCGGATCCCTTTTTCGAGTCCATACCCATGGACTCCTTCCAACCCGGAACCGAGGGCGGGAGACGCCATCTCACCCAATACGGGTTGGGACTGGTCCTACAACCGTCCCATGGTCGTCTCCCACCATCCCCAAGATGGGGGATCTGGCTCTAGGACTCGGAACAAACGGTCCCTTTCTTAAGGACACCTTTTCGGACGGACCCCCCGTTTCCGGATCTTTTTTTCGGGCCTCTTTTTCGGACACCTTCTCGGACTGCCCCATCGGTTCGGTGTGGCCGTACCCATGGGCCTTCACCGATCGAGGACTCGAGGGTGGGAGAGACCAGCACCAACCCATGTGTAGGCTGGTCCTACAACCTCCATGGTTGGTGCGTCTCTCCCGCCTTTAACCGCCTCGTTTTCGACCGGAGCGGGACTCTGGTCGGTATCCAGGAGTGTGCCGTCCTCCGGATATGTCCATTGGAGGCCGAGCAAGAGGCAAATGACCGGTCAGGCTGGGGGTGGACATGGAAAAGAGCGGAGGGGGAAGTGAGGAAGAGAGGCTGGTGGCAACCCCAAAGGGCTGCCACCAGACAATTTCAGCCGCAGCTTCGGCCGCCACGGCGGCGCTGCCGGCGGGAGTATTTTCGGCCCCAAGGGCGGGCGAAAGGACGGCAGGGGCAGCCTGGCGAATGTTCGCTGGGGCGAGGGGGCGCGGATGGAGGCTCCGACGGGGTTGAGGGAGGTAAGGGAGGTGGGGGGGTGGGGGTGGCACCATAGAGGGGTGGCCATAATGTGTCGGAGGTACGAAGGAGAGTGTGGGGAGTGTAGATGTCGGGTGGTTTTGAGAGGAATATGGGACAGTTTGATGCGTGGGTGGGAGCTGTCCGACAAGCTCTCCACTGAGCTGTCTAAAGAGTCCTCCGTTCTCTCCATTCCCGCCGCGGCAGCCCCAACGCCCGAGCCACGCGGAATAGGGAGGATATTGACGGGGCAGGGTGCACGAGTAGGGTAGAACTTTCTGTACTGTACGCGCGAGAATGTGATTATGAGACTTCATTTTCACTGGTTTTGCGGAAATGTAAATGTGAATGTGAATAATAAAACTGCAATGATATGATACTTGAACTGAATTGAATTAAATTGAAATCTAGACATATTGATGATGAAATTGCGGGGGTTTTATCTCCATTGGCTTGGGGTGGAAGACTGGAGACGACGACGGACGTCGTTGAGCAGATGGGTGATTATGTAATCAGAGATTTTGATCACGTGGTTATTCCTCTCAACATCGAGGCTTGGAGATGGGTTGGAGGATGATTTACGCTGGAGACGAAGAGTTTACTCTTTGATTTTTTGGTTGATCATTTGTTGCCGTGACGAGGGCGATGTTGAAGGCGTCGTTGGAGGCGTCGTTGGAGGCGTCGTTGGAGTCACCAAGGCAGCATCATGGGGACAAGCTGACAGAACAATCAAGTCACGGCAACAACACCATCCCTCATATCACGATTCTGCACGACGACAGCCAAGCCAACTTCACAGTGAGCAGTGAGGATCGTGGGATAAACAAGTATATCGAGGAGAGCGTATAGTGTGTACAGTATCACTCCAACAAAACGAATCGGCGGCACAACACGCCTTATCTCACCAGGCAGCGCGATAAGACATTATCGTGGTTACCTTGGTGGGTGCTGTCCCCTTTTCCCCTTGAAACCGACCGCCCTCGGCTGGGGGGCCCGTCAGTCGTCGGCTTCGTCAACAAAGGGGCGTACGGCACGTCATGGAGGCAGATGAGGTGTTTGATTCAAGAGGATGGGATGGGGAGGGGGAATGCAAAAACCGTCCGTAGTCATGGGGTGATAGAACCACGTTCCCCACGATAGGCTGAGAAATGATCGGTATCGGTATCGGTATCGGCGTGGAATAGCCGCGTACCTAGTGTTGTGTGTGCCTACTTCTCTACCTCGGGGAGGAAGGAGACGGACTTGGTATCCTATCCAACTTCTATCGACCTGATTATACGCTCCTCAAACTCCTATATATACACATTTCCTCATCGTTATCCCTCTTGCCAAGCTTCTATCGTTGTTATTTCCATTTGTTACTCTTACCTCATTTGCCCCATCCCCCATCCCCCATCCCCACCACACAGCCACACGCCATATCACACCGACGCTCACAACACAAACAAAGACACGCCCTTCCTTTGACCTGACTCACGCCGTAATTTACTCCAGTGAGCTCATCTCCCTCTCCGTTACATCGGTCTTGCACCAATCTAACGGCTTCCTTTGTCATCCAGAACCGAGGACGAGGCATACTCAGCACGTTTGACGTTTAACGTTTGACGCCGTGCCAGTGACTCAACTCTGTCAACCACCACCATCACTTACGGGTCGAAAGGCTTCATAAGACACGGCACATCTCGAACGTTCGACTGATTTCGACAAGTTCCTTCAATACCACCTCTTCCCTCATATCAACACAAATACTTCACACCAAACCACAACAACCAACAAAAACAATGACCGACCAAACCACCACCACCATCACAGACCCAACCCACTCCGACCTCCGCGCCCCCTCCGTCCCCCCCGCCGCGCCCACGCCCAAGCCGAGAAATGGAAACACACCACCCAAACCATCCCCGTCCACTGGACATCCAGCTCCACCTCCCCCGCCACCACCTCCACCACCCCCATCCCACGCCCCCAAAAACAACCACGCATCGCACGCGGCCCGATCCCAAGCCGGGGAACAGCCCTAGCGCACGCCTGGATGGAATGCGCTGATACCTCGTGCGCCAACCGAGAGGGGGACTTGGAGGCGATGTATGATGGTGTGGGACTACCCCCGGGCGTGCCGGTGGGGGATGAGGCGGTGTTTTATACGTTCAATAACTCGTCGCCTGCTAGCTCGCTTGGGCTGGATGGGTTGGTGGATAAGGCGGAGCTGCATTTTAGGGAGAGGGAGACGGAGAGGATTGTTAGGGCGGAGTATGAGGTGCTTGATGGGGAGGGGGAGAGGGTGAGGAGGAGGAAGGGGAAGGGGAGTGTGGAGGGGGAGGTGGAGGTGGAGGTTGAGGTGGAGGTGGAGGTTGTGGAGGGTGAGGTTGGGGGGGATTGGGAGGCGATTTAGTGGCGCTGAGATCAGTTGAGGAGGTGCTGCGTGGAGGCGGCCCTGAAGGTGATTCCAACAGCGATGAAGCTCGTGCTTGTTGCGATCATCTTCCTCTTCTTCGGCTGAACATTCTTTTTCCTCACTGTTTTTCCACATTCACCTCACTTCACTTCTCGACTCTCTCTCACCTTATACCGACACCTTTATTCCAGCGCTTTTCACCTTTTTTCAACAACTTTTCACATTTTGCGTTCACCAAGCTTACTCATCCCCCCCCCCCACCCCCCGCAAATGGATCGGGGTTGAGAAGGACAGCCTGACTCACGCATTCGCATTGTACGACGATGGCGACGACGTTATAGATAAAGATAACACCTCGAGCTTACTCGTCCCAGCCTCGCGGCTAAGGGGGACGAGAAGGATGGCTTGTGGCGTTTCTCCAGATGGATCTGATTTTGGTTTTCTTGGGAGGGCTTCGAGCTTACTCGTCCATGGATGGACTGAGAAGGATGGCTTGGGCGTTTTTTTTATGCTTTGGTTTTCGGAGCTGGATACTTTCTAGGGAGGAATTTGTAGGACGGGTAGATAGATAAGGGGAGGGGATTGGGGTAGTTCTATACCTAGTTACTCTTCTCTCCTGCCTTTCTATGCCGCTGTATTGCGGGGTGGGTGGGAAGTAAGGATTACCACTATGAATTTTGCCTGGAATGACCAGTACTAGTGGTATGACTTTTCCTACTGTAGACACAGCCTCTAGGATAGTAATAGACGTACGGTTTTCAGGGCTTGGAGTATAGAGCTCCTTTGCTGTTCGTGGTAACTTTGATGGAATAACTATGCCATCAAAGCCGGCGATTGTAGAAAATTCTTCCACAAGAAGCCTTCCATAAAACGGACATGAATATTTCCTATAAAACGCGATGGTAGTCTATGAAATGTAGAAAATAGAAACTCTACATTGACACCCAACATATATCCTTCCAATTGTCAACATGCTCTTCCCCAAACTCAGTGCTGCGGCACTCCTCCTTGCCCCCGTCGCCCTCGCTGCCCCAACAACAGAGGTCTCATGCGCCCGCTGCGATGAAGTTGCGCATGGTTTCGCCTCTCTCAATGGCGGAACCACGGGAGGGCAAGGCGGCCGCACCGTCACAGTCACTAACTTACTCATGCCGATCTGGTGAAGTATGCGGCTATGGAAGAGCCATTGATTATTCGCGTCGATGGGGTGTTGACTTCCGAACCCAAGGTAACCATCTTCAATCCCACAAGAGATATCAAATTGATATACTGACACCCTGACAGTTTGCGAGAATGGCAGACGGATTGATCTGCGGAAGGACACAGACTACGTGACTGTATCAAATAACCTCCTTTCCGAGCACAACAAGGCCTTCGGAATTGGCTGGACCGAGAATGTGATCGCCAAAATGACTGTAAGTTCCCTTCTTCCCTTCCAAGATAAAAAAAATCACATACTAACACCTTCAGATCAACGACAACTTCTTCAACTCAACCAACCAACGCGGCCCCAGCGCTGACAACCTCAGTACTGCCACATGTTCAACAACTACCACCTAAACACCACCTCCTACGGCAACTACGTCCGCGGCCACGCCAGCTCCTCGTCGAGAACTGGTACTACAAGAACGTCAACAACCCCGTCGTCGCCGATCCAAACGCATCGATCAGAGCAACTGGCTCAAGTTCAAGGATTGCACTGGGGAGAGGCATTTGGATAATGATGATGATGATGATGATGATGATGATAGGGTATGGGGACGTGCTATGCTAGGGGTTTATGTACAGAGTATAACCTTAGAGAGCATTTCTTGCTTGTGTTGCGCGGCCGTGAGGCCTTTTGACTGAGTGCCTTCCCCGCCAGTTGGGATGGTGTCAGTGTAGTCAGAGGAGGGTATACCCTCGAAGTTTCTCCTGAGAGGGTGCAGTTGACTAGAGGGTCTGTTGTGTGAAACCACTATGGAAGTGGTTAGAGGCATATGGATGTGAACAGCAAGAGAGTATTTGATGCTAGGAAGTTCTACGAATATGCTTTGAAGGATCCTTATGATCTCCCGACTACGATTCCTCCATTCGTTGGCCCGGCCCCGGATATTGGCATTTAGTGGGAAAGGTTGGAATGAATGGAGACTTTCATGATTGCTTAGACTAGGTTAAGCTGCGAAGTTATGCATATTTAGCTATGAAATAACATCATCAGATTTTCAAACGTTGTTTGATGGGTGCTGGAATGAAGAGGACAGTTGGTGACGACCATGTGGCTCAACAGGGCGAGATTATATATCATTGCAAGCTTAGTGTGATGTTTTTCATAACCTGAAACTCAGCAAGTCCATACTTGCTACCTCCCTTTCCTAGCCCACTTCCCTTAATTCCCCAGAAATTGTTTGAGGGTGCTCGGGCTCACGAGATTCGGGCTGAGAAAGCTGAGCTTCAAGCCCACAAGCTCGCAGCCATAGAAGCCCGCGTAGCCCGCAAAGCTATAACCCGGGCCCGGAATCAGCTTAAGAGAGCTGGAATTGAGGCCCCGAGGGAAGAGCGCGCCCGGAAGAAGATGTTGACCCAATTATACGAAGAGGGTCTCCCAGTTCCTCCGGAGTTCGAGCTTCCAATTCCGGACCCAGAAGCCCCCATTTCTCAACCCCGCATCTCGCTTCCTCCAACCTTGAGCGAAGAGAAAAGTTTGGTCACGACGATTAATGCAATTCAGTATCAAGTTAAACACTGTAAATTATTTTTAAACCATTCATTTATTCATCCCTTTCTACATTAAAAACAACCACGCTTCTCTACAGATATATAAAAAACTTCCCTCACTTCCTCTCCTCCCCTCCCCCAAAAAGTCATCCGCAAAAACCTGCGTACTCACTCATCTATCTAATCCCCCCACACACACACTACGACGCATCCGTCTCCATCCCCTCCGCCTGCACATGCTCGAAGCTACTCTCACTCCCCGCCCTCCCCACATCCTGATAACTCTCCCAATTCGCAAGCACATCCTTAATCTTCGGGCTATTCGTCAGACGATACACATCCTCAAAGTACTCCTTCGTAATCTCAAACGGCCTCGCGGTGACATTAGGGATGTACTTCCCAATCAACTTACTCGGATCAATCGTCGTCTTGTTGATCTTCTTCAGCAGGAAAGAGCGGAAGGGTTTGACGCCCGAGCGCAGGAAGGTGGAGTGGAAGGGCACGTCGATGCCCTTGAGCGGGATGGTGGCGAAACCGCGTTGGAGGTCCAGGGGCTTGGGCTTGGTTTCGGTCTGGCGCGCGCATTCGCGGATGATCTCCACCAAATGCGCCTTCACGTCCTCGATGCTGAGGATTTCCATCAAGGCTTGGATATCGATCTTCTGCGCCTTGAGGTAATTCGTGACGCCCGTCAGAGTATCCAGCGCCCGCAGATCTCCAGCGCAGACATACTGCATATTCGCGATATTGTAGTTCACAATCTCGAGCAACCACTTCGTCTCCTCGGCGATATTCTCCACGACGTATTGCAGCGCCTGCTCATTGAAGGTCTTGCTAATACGCGACGGGTTCACAGCGCACATGGAGTAATTCGAACGCCCCGACGCGTCGCGCTCGACGGCGACTTGCATGGTGAGACCTCTGTAGAAGACGACGGAGACGAGGGACTCGATGGGCATGACATCAGCGAGGGCAGCCAGGGCGGAGTACTCGCCCAGGGAGTGACCGGCGAAGCTGCTGTCGCGCTGGACGAGGCCCTTCGAGAGCATGTCTTCGAAGCTGGCTTTCTCCATCAGGGTCAGGGCGGGCTGGGTGAATTGGGTGGCGGAGAGGAGGCCGGTGGGGGAGCGGTAGGTGTACGAGGTGGTGTTCTCGTCGACTTCTTTGAAGATCTTCTCCGACTTGGTGGTGCCATCCGAGGCGACGGTCTCGAAGGTCATGGCCATGTAGTTCTGGCGGATGGCCTTTCCGCGGGGGCCACCAAAGTGGATGGTCAGCTCCTTGGGGTTGTTCTTGACGATGTTGGTGATAGCAAAGCCTGGTATCCGTTAGTTAACTGCATCAAGCTACAGAATCGAATTAAAAAAAACTCACCATAAGTATCCATGAAATGCTTATCAGCCCGATCCCAAACCTCCTTCGCAACAGGGCTGCTAGCATAAAGCTCCATACCCATACCCTGCTCCTGCGATCCCTGTCCAGTGAAGACATACGACGAGACGGGCTGTTCCACCTCCGCCTCACCAAGAAGAACCTTCTCCTCCGTCACCTTGTTGCTCGCCTCAACCTTGATGATCTTGCGACCAGCAACCATACCAACATGCTGCAGTCTAACCTCAATATCATCGTTAGGGAGGACCATGCCGACAAGCGAAGCGTGGAAGCTCCTCACGCGACCGATGTGGTTCTCAGCCGCCCAGGTCTCAACAAGACTGCGCACGGCAGCACTGGAGTACATGCCGTGGGTGATGGTACCGGGAAGGTTAGCGTAGCTGGCAAAGACGCGGGAAACGTGGATGGGGTTGAAGTCACCCGAGACACGAGCGTAGGTCTCATTCGACGCAGGGGCTCTGAGCTGCAGCGGCGCCTTGCCGTTGAGCGGGATGGCATTCTCGAAGTTGATGGGCTGCTCAATGGAGGAGCCGTGGCGCTGGAGGTAGTCGATGACTGGGTTACCGTGGGAGGCACCGGCCTCGTAGTCCACAGTGGCGATCTGGATGATCTCCTTGGTCGGGAGCTCGAGGAGGACTTGTCCCCTGGTCTCGACGCTGCCGAAGACGGTCTTGTTCTTGAAGCGGTAGTAACTCTGCAGACGGAAAGTAAGGGTCTGGCCGAGGAGATCCATATCGGTCTCCTCAACGTTGAACCACTCCTTGGAGCGCAGCACAGCCACATCCTTGCTGGACGCCAGGTGCAACTGCATGGGCACCTCCGTCTTGCGCTGGAACGTGTTCTTGAAATCGGTGTAGGCACCGCGGTACAGGAACTGCGAAGTGACCTCCATAACAGCCTTGCCCTCGCGGGTAATCGTGCCCATAACCTCAACCATCTTGCCAGAATCCTGGTTGATAACAGCATTGATCTGCGCCGTCGTCGCGACCTCATCGCCCTCCTTCAACGGATCGGCACCAGGAAGCATGCGGAAGCCGTTGGAGAGATGGACAAGCTTGAGCAGGTCACCATCGATCGTGCGTGGGAAGATGGGCTTGGTAATGGCCTTCCAGCCAACGACAATCGCGAAGTCCATAGGAGCATAGACCTCCTTGCCTGGTCTAGACACGAAAGCCTCGCCCTTGTTGCCGACGGCATGGACGAAGTCATTGATGGCCTCGCCGGTGACAGTAGCGCATCCACCGTCAAACTCGCCAGTAACAGATGCGTCCAAGTCGAGCTTCTCGTTACCGAACCACGCCTTCCAGTAGAACTCCTTGATGCGGTCGTTGCGGTCCTCCATAACCTCGTGTATTGGGGCATAGCCGGCCTCTGGGTGGTACCTGAACTTCAGCTCGAGGTCAACTGGCTCTCCGAGAGCTGTGGTGTCCTTGGTGATGTTGACGGCAATCTTGTTGCTTCCCTCGAGCTTGACCTCGATGACCTGGACGTAGTGGTTGGGTCTTGGCTGCTCCTTGACAGTGATGACAGTCTTGGCTGGGTCATTCGGGTAGAGGACTTCGACGAACAATCCACGGACTGGCGTGAGAATGCGCTTCATCGGGTTGGTCTGGAACTTCTGCCCCTGGACGAATATCTCAGAGGTGAAGAGAGCATGTCTCCACGAACGCTTGGATCCGGCGAGAAGCGTGAGCCAGGCATCCAATGACGGCAGGGTAGCCGGTGGGGACGAAGACAGACGGTATGTGGTCCTCTCGGCGTCCTGGTTGACAATCAGGCCCTCAAACTCAGCCTCGGCATCGGACTCGACGAGCTTGCCGCCGAAGTACTCAGTGACCGGAATGGCAGACTCATCGCCGTTGTAGATATCCTTAGTCAAGCCCTTGATGTGGGCGTTGTGGACACCATCAAGAATATCCTTGATGGGCTCGTCGACAATCTTGGAGTACTTCACGGCAGTTGGGCCTTGCAAGATACAAGTCCTGCCAACATCCTGGCCAATGACGGCCTCAAGATCCTCAGATTGCCACAGCGAATCCTTCTTGAAGAAGAACTCGAAGTTCTCGTCGAGGACGGGGACGAAGGTAGTTGGCTTCTGGCCGCGGCGCTGGCAGAGAAGGAGGAAGAACTGGACATCCTGGGCGTTGATAAGCTGAGTCTCAGCCTCAGGGTAAGCCTCAAGAATCCTCTCCAAAGTCGCGTATGGCTCGTTGAGCTCAGTGTAGCTCTGTAGCAGCGAGGGGTTACCCTTGCCCTTGGTAAAGCGCTCCTCAACACGGTAGATGAAATCTCCCGTGAGTTTGGTGTAAGATTTATCAATCCAGCGCGCCTCATGCTTGACGTAAAGCAGATCAACCAAGCGGCGAACAACCTCACCATAAGTCATATCCTCGAGATCGACCGTCTCGCCAGCCTTGTTGCGACCGAACCAGACCTTCTGGAAGTCGTCGTTGAGCTTCTTGATGATGTACGCACGGTTCTTCTTCAGCTCCGGAACGCGCTTCTCCTTGGGCAGGCTGAAGATCTTCTGGTCCATCTCGGCCCAGAACTTGACACCGCGGGTGGCGAGCTTGTGGATCGGCTCGCCCATCTCGGAGCGGACGGTGATGACACCACCAGCTGGGCCCTTGTAGGTCTTCTCCCAGTGGCTGTCCTCCACGCCCTCTGCCTCGGTGATCGCCTTCTTGGCATTCTTGCTGGTGTGAGCCTCCTTGGACGTCATCACGCGGCTGCCGAAAAGGCATCCGTCGAAGGGCATGGCCGGGTAGCCAAAGTTGGAAGACCAGGTACCGGTGATGTAAGGGTAGGTATCATCAGCACCACCGAAGCCGCTGCCAGCGACGAGAATGAGGTTATCGCATCTGCGGATTCTACCGTACATTTGCAGGATTGGCTGATGGAAGTCCTCGAAGGAGTGATGACCACCACCGCGTCCACCGGTCCACTGCATCATAACAGGGAAGGTTGGGTTGGCCTTGGCGATGTTGATGACGGACTGGATGCCATCAATGGATCCTGGCTTGAACGAGATGTGCTTCAGGCCGAGAGTCTCAATGTACTCCTGTGCGACCTCGATGGATGGGACACCAGCACCGATAGTGAGACCCTCGATCGGAACTCCTTGTGTGCGGAGTTGGCCAAGGAGAGGGATCTGCCACTGCATAGCGCGGGGGTTGACGTAGATGAGGTTGACTGTGATTCCACGTCCTGCGGGGATGGCATTCTCGATCTTGGCCAGGGCTTCGGTCATGGTCGTGGCGTTGTAGTATCCACCACCGGCAAGTTCAACTTGGTAACCAGCATTCATGGTTGCGGCAACAAAGTCCCAAGGCACTGTGCAGGGGGTCATACCAGCCACCATCACGGGAGGAACTCCTAGAAGTCTGCTCATCTTCGTGTCGACGTAGGTCTGGCCACTAGTTGTCTTGATAAGACAAGGACCGTGCTCTTTGAGCCAGTCAACAGCGTACTTGACAGCGTGCTCCTCATCACGGTCGAAGAGCTCTGGCTTGTAACCAACTTCCGGCACGGTACCGGCAATAGTGCCAGCCAGAATGACGCGGACGCCAGTTCCATCCTTGTTGCGGCTGGTCAATACACCAAGGCCGGATATACCGCCTGGGCCAAAGTCAAGGACGTGGGTGGCTTGCGGGAAGACAGTAGCCTTCTCCCAGTTGACTGGCTCTTGAGTAATCAGGCGAACAAGGGTTGGCACAATGTTACCCTCGATCCCTTCCCTAAGGTCCTTGCCAGTGGTGGTGTCAAAAACGGGGATACCCAAATCCTTGCTCGAGATGACAACGCTCTTCAAGTCCTCGTCGATGTTGCTGGTCGCGCTCGAGAGATACTTGCTGTGGAATGGGGCGGTAATTGGCAGGAAGCGGTTCACAAATCTGACCTTGCGTTCCGTGAAGGGAATTCTAGTCTGATCTAACCCAGTAGGAGCCTTGACTTTACGGAGCTGGAGGTTCAGACCATAGAGCGAGAGAGGAGGTCCCGTGACGACGAGGTTTCGGGCGCTGTTGACGAGCGAGATCGAGATGTGACGGTCTTCGGGAAGGTACTGGTTGGTGGCGTCGATGTGCTCCTGGATCTGCTCTCTTGAAAGATCACGGATGCTCAACATGGGCGTGGGCATGCCCTCGCCATTCTCTTCCGAGTCTTGCAGCACATTTGGTGCCAGGGAAGTTATCGGGTAGGTCTGCTGGCTGCGAGAGCCAATCCAGAAAAGGATGGTGAGAGACTGGGTGGCAATCTTATCAAACGACTCCCAGCTGTCGGCCGCCGAGGTAGCAGCAGCAAGGACAACGCCCTGAGAGTGTCCGGTGGTACCGCTGAGCTTCTCGCGGAATGCGCCTGGGGTGAGACCAAGGGTCTTGCATGCAACACTGTAGTGCGCAAGCTGGACAAGACCAATAAGTGGGAAGCTGACTGGCGCAGAGACGAGGTAGTCGACATCTGGGGTCGACTCTGGGTGGCGCAGCCAGGTCATGATATCCAGACCCTTGACGTACAGCTTCTCGGCCTTGGGGTCGCGAGAGAGGGTCAGGAGCAGCTCAGCCGACGAAGTAATGAGTTCGCCAATGAAAGACTGGTAGGTGGTGTAAAGTTCCCTGAGCTCATCGAAGTACTCCTCGATGTTTCCCTGTCCACCGAAGACAGAGTAGATCTTGGCTGTGCCCTCGCTGGCGGCTCTCAGGAGCGCAGACTCGTGCGATCTGATCGGTCGGTTGCTCGCGGCGCGCGCGGCATAGTATCCCCGCACGGTCTCCAGCTTCTTCTGGTCGATGCCGGGAATTACACCGCTCAAGGCGTGGACATCGTTGCCCCTCAGGAAGGCGCGCTCGAACTCGTTGAGGACGAGCTTGAGGACCTCTTCGTATGACCCCTGCGCATCGTCCTCTCCAGACTCGACCTCTGCGGCGATGAAGCTCAGGTATCGCGCCACGAGCTCTGCTGCCGAGGAGGGCTCGTCATCCTGTGCGAGTTCGTCTGTTGGCTCCGGGAGAGAGGCGAGGAACTGGTCCTTGATCTGGGAGGCGTGGAAGTGGAGGTTTGTGGGAATTAGGAAGGAGTGCTCGAGGGATCCATGTGTGAGGGTGAGGGGTCGGAGAGAGGATGACGATCGTGGAGTCGAAACGCCAGTCTGGGGTCCGGTGGACGTTCCCAGCATGTTGGTATAAAGGAGGTTGCGGTAGGAAGTCTGTAGTGGGAGGCAGAGGCAGGTTAGAAAAATTCATTGGTCCAGTGAGCATGGAGAGGCTGAAGTGAAGACAGCTTCGAACACAATTCACGTCTCTCCACCTCCTACTACAAAGCACTGGGCAACGCACCTTGTTCTCGAGATTCCAGATACTCAGTTAAGAGCAGGAATGCCTTCTTATCACGGAAGAGAGGATGGGGGGGTTGAGCTCGGAGTCGATGATTAAGGGGTCAATTTGCGGGATCTGTATTAAAAGAGAAATAGGGTAAATGGTAAATTGGCTTCAAGCAGCAGCACGACGTAGAATGAGCGGAGTAGAAGAAGGTATATGAGCTCTGAGATGCGGGATAGTAGAGTTGTGTTTGTAGTAGAGGTGAGGAAGTAGGAGAGAGGGGGGGGGGGGGGGGGCAGGAAATCTGAGGAGGTACTCACTCCGTACGTACAAATGTTCTGGCTGGTAGGGAGCTCAACAAGGCCTCGCCAAAACCCGACTAGGGCGGTAGACTAGCGTTCCGATGGGGATCCAACGCAAATGCAGGCGCAGGCTGGTTGCCGTAGCGAGGATGGTACGAGGATGGTACGAGGATGGTACGAGGATGATGAGGATGGTACGTACTTGATAGCAGGGGTGTGTAGCCGTCGATGCGGGCCAATGCGGCAATGTGGGCCAATGAGGGGAGTTGAATCTGAGGACACTAGCTTGATCGACGTTAGCGTCCACAACAGTTTTTGAAGTTGGAGTACTCCGTATGTATCGAGGAAAGTGGTCACGTGGTGATAAGTAGGGCATGAGGCATCTTATCCACTATATTGTTGTGGTAACTATATACTATATTGTCGGATCAAATTAGTCAGTTCAGTCAGTATAGTATAATTCAGTCCGTCAGTTCAGTCCGTCAGTTCAGTCCGTCAGTTCAGTCAGTCAGTTCAGTCAGTCAGTTCAGTCAGTCAGTTCAGTCAGTCAGTTCAGTCAGTCAGTTCAGTCAGTCAGTTCAGTCAGTATAGTATAATTCAGTCAGTCAGTTCACTCAGTCACTTCAGTCAGTCAGTTCACTCAGTATGGTATAATTCAGTAATCCGATACATTCTCGTGCTCAACCTTTTGTCTCCTCTGCCGCGTACTACTCATGTACTCTTAGCATACGTATGCACCACAACCCAGTAAACCACCACTCTAACAGTGACTTGTTCATGACCTCTCCCACCCCTCAAAATCCTCCCAGGCTACACTCTCACAACGCACGCGCCCCATCCACACCAAATCCCTCCACCCCCCCACCCCCCCCCCAACCCAAATCAGGGTTAGCGCCTTCTCTGTGTTGAGACCATAGACCCAACTTTTTTGTTGCCTGCAATTGCTCCCGTCTGTGCATCGACGATTCCCAACGACGACCTCCCTCTCCCCCCGCAACTTCCATTGGAAATCAACCTTTCTATCCTCTCTTCCCCTCCCCCCGCTCTCCCGAAGCTCCTTATTCTCCTTCGTCGGGTCCCCAATTCACAAACTATCAATCTATAATCATCATCAATCACTTCTCTATTTCTTGCCGTACCCTTCTTGCCCTCGTCGAGCTTCAAATCCCCCCCTTACGTTGGTTGTAATCATACCCATTCTTCACAGACAAGCCATTCATACAGTTCCTGCAATTTACGAAACACCAACCACCAAGACAAACCTCGCCGTGGATCCTATTCACGGACTCTCCAACAAGCAATCCTCCACCCGATAACCACTCACCTACTTCACCATCATAGTCTTCGGACGTTAAATACCCACTCGCCATGCGTCCCGAAGTCGAGCAGGAGCTCGCCCACACGCTCCTCGTGGAGCTGCTGGCATACCAATTCGCGTCGCCCGTGCGCTGGATCGAGACACAAGATGTCATTCTTGCCGACAAGTTGACCGAGAGGATTGTCGAGATCGGTCCCGCAGATACCCTTGGTGTGATGGCGAAGAGGACGCTGGCCTCCAAGTACCAGGCTCACGATGCCGCCAAGTCTGTGCAGAGACAGATTCTCTGCTATAACAAGGACGCGAAGGAGATCTACTACGATGTTGACCCAGTGGAGGAGGAGCCAGAGGCAGCTGCGTCGAGCGATGCGCCTGCTGCTGCTGCCCCTGCTGCTGGCGCCGCCCCTGTCGCTGCTGCTGCACCTGCCGCAAGTGCAGGACCAGCGGCACAAGTCCCAGATGCCCCCGTTGGCGCCCTGGAGATTGTCAGGTCTCTTATCGCACAG
The DNA here is from genome assembly GCF_001641265.1 of Pseudogymnoascus destructans. Taxonomy (NCBI): domain Eukaryota; kingdom Fungi; phylum Ascomycota; class Leotiomycetes; order Thelebolales; family Thelebolaceae; genus Pseudogymnoascus; species Pseudogymnoascus destructans. The sequence goes on from NW_020167529.1 coordinate 409,029, forward strand.
AAGCTGAAGAAGCCGTTTACGGAGGTTCCTTTGAGCAAGGCTATCAAGGATCTTGTTGGAGGTATGCATGTTCATTCATTTCAGAGTCTGTGTTACAGCGGCTAACAATTCATCAATAGGCAAATCGACTCTCCAAAACGAAATATTAGGTGACTTGGGCAAGGAGTTTGGCTCGACACCCGAGAAGCCCGAAGATATCCCCTTGGACGAGCTTTCACAATCCATGCAGGCTACATTCAACGGCCAACTTGGAAAGCAGTCACTATCTCTTATCGCCAGGTTAATTTCATCAAAGATGCCTGGTGGCTTCAATATCACATCCGCTAGGAAATATCTCGAGACGAGGTGGTGTCTTGGTCCGGGGCGCCAGGACGGTGTCCTCCTGCTGGCGCTTACTATGGAGCCCTCGGCACGTCTCGGGGCGGAGGCCGACGCCAAAGCGTTCCTCGACGAGGTATCAAATAAATATGCGACAAATGCTGGGATCAGCCTTTCCGCACCTGTCGCTGCTGCGGGCGGTGGTGGTGGCGGCGGAATGATGATGGACCCTGCTGCGATTGACGCACTGACCAAGGACCAGCGCGCGCTGTTCAAGCAACAACTTGAGCTGTTCGCGAGGTACTTGAAGATCGATTTACGGGCGGGCGACAAGTCCTTTGTTGGCGCTCAGAAGTCGGAGGCTGCTCTGCAGTCACAGCTCGACTTGTGGAATGTAGAGCACGGAGAGGCATACGCGGCTGGTATTGAGCCCGTCTTCACATCGCTGAAGGCTAGAGTTTATGATTCATCTTGGAATTGGGCTCGTCAAGATGCGCTTCTCATGTTCTACGATATCATTTTCGGCCGCCTCAAGGCTGTCGATCGTGAGATTGTTAGCCAGTGTATCCGAATCATGAACCGTGCGAACCCAACGCTCATCGACTTCATGCAGTATCACATCGACCACTGCCCGGCAGACCGAGGAGAGACTTACCAGCTCGCCAAGGAGCTTGGACAGCAGCTTATTGAGAACTGCAAGGATGTTCTCAACACGCCTCCTATGTACAAGGACGTGTCTGTTCCTACCGGTCCCCACACTACAGTCGACGCCCGTGGCAATCTCGAGTACAGCGAGATTCCAAGAACGAGCGTGCGCAAGCTGGAGCACTATGTCAAGGACATGGCCGATGGAGGAAAGATCTCCGAGTACGGAAACCGAACCAAGGTCCAGCACGATCTTGGCAAGATCTACAAGCTCATCAAGCAGCAGAACAAGCTGTCTAAGGAATCTCAACTTCAGATCAAGACTCTGTACAGCGATGTCATCCGTTCCCTGGCCATGAGCGAGGGTCAAATTATGCCCAAGGAGACCAAGGGCAGTGTCAGCGGCATCAAGAAGCCCGTCAAGCAAGGAAAGGTCGAGACTATCCCATTCTTGCACTTAAAGAGAAAGGATGAGCATGGATGGGAGTACAGCAAGAAGCTTACCGGTCTTTATATCAATGGCCTGGAGGATGCCGCGAAGAACGGCCTCTCCTTCCAGGGAAAGAATGCGCTTATGACTGGTGCAGGTGCTGGCTCCATTGGTGCTGAGGTCCTCCAGGGCTTCATCAGCGGTGGTGGTAAGGTCGTTGTCACGACTAGCCGCTTTTCCCGTGAAGTCACAGAGTACTACCAGGCCATGTACGCACGCTACGGATCCAGGGGCTCTCAGCTCATCGTTGTTCCTTTCAACCAAGGAAGCAAGCAAGATGTTGACGCTCTGGTTGACTACATCTACAACCCCAAGGATGGTCTTGGATGGGATCTTGACTTCGTTATTCCCTTCGCTGCTATCCCGGAGAACGGACGTGAGATCGACAGTATCGACTCGAAGTCTGAGCTTGCTCACCGTATCATGCTTACCAACGTGCTCCGTCTCCTTGGTGCCGTCAAGAAGGAGAAGGCCGACCGCGGATACGAGACTCGCCCGGCACAAGTTATCCTGCCATTGTCTCCCAACCACGGTACCTTCGGTAACGATGGTCTGTACTCCGAGTCCAAGCTGGGTCTCGAGACCCTCTTCAACCGCTGGCACTCTGAGAACTGGGGTAACTTCCTCACCATCTGCGGTGCAGTTATTGGATGGACTCGTGGCACTGGCCTTATGGGTGCTAACAACATCACTGCTGAGGGCGTTGAGGCTTACGGTGTTCGCACCTTCTCGCAAACCGAGATGGCCTTCAACCTGTTGGGTCTCCTGACTCCTCCTATGGTCGACCTTTGCCAGTCTGAGCCTGTCTTCGCCGATCTTAACGGTGGACTCCAGTTCATCCCACGTCTAAAGGACGTCATGACCAACCTCCGCAAGGATATCATGGATACCAGCGAGGTTCGCCGTGCCGTCAGCAAGGAGACAGCTCTTGAGAACAAGATCGTCAACGGTGAGAAGAGCGAGGCTCTGTACCAGAAGGTTACCATTGAGCCCCGCGCCAACATCAAGTTCGACTTCCCCAACCTGCCAGACTGGGAGAAGGATATCAAGCCTCTCAACGAGAACCTCAAGGGCATGGTCGACCTCGAGAAGGTTGTCGTTGTCACTGGTTTTGCTGAGGTCGGTCCTTGGGGTAACTCGAGGACTCGCTGGGAGATGGAGGCTTATGGCCAGTTCTCCCTCGAGGGATGCATTGAGATGGCCTGGATTATGGGTCTTATCAAGAACCACAACGGTCTGATCAAGGGCAAGCAGTACGCCGGATGGGTTGATGCTAAGACTGGCGAGCCGGTTGATGATAAGGATGTCAAGCCAAAGTACGAGGCACACATCCTTGAGCACGCCGGTATCCGTCTTATCGAGCCAGAGATGTTCGACGGGTACGACCCCAACAAGAAGGAGCTCCTCCAGGAGGTTGTCATTGAGGAGGATCTTGAGCCATTTGAGACTTCCAAGGAGAATGCGAATGAGTTCAAGCTCAAGCATGAGGACAAGGTTGAGATCTTTGAGATCAAGGAGTCTGGCGAATACACTGTCCGCCTAAAGAAGGGCGCAAGCCTGTTGGTTCCCAAGGCTCTTCGCTTCGACCGCATCGTTGCCGGCCAGATTCCACTTGGCTGGGACGCGACCAAGTACGGTATCCCTGACGACATCGTCGCACAAGTTAACCCAGTTACTCTTTGGGTTCTTGTATGCACGGTTGAATCTCTCCTGGCCTCTGGTATCACCGACCCGTACGAGTTCTACAAGTACGTCCACATCTCCGAGGTCGGTAACTGTATCGGTTCCGGTATTGGTGGCGCAACAGCTCTCAGGGGCATGTACAAGGATCGCTACTTGGACCTGCCGATCCAGAAGGATATTCTCCAGGAGTCTTTCATCAACACGATGAGTGCCTGGGTTAACATGTTGATCCTGTCGTCAACTGGACCAATCAAGACCCCATCAGGTGCCTGCGCCACTGCCGTCGAGTCTCTGGATATCGGTTACGAGACCATCATCGAGGGCAAGGCCCGCGTCTGCTTCGTCGGTGGATTCGATGACTTCACCGAGGAAGGCTCGTACGAGTTCGCCAACATGAAGGCCACCAGCAACGGCGTGGACGAGCTCGCCCACGGTCGCACTCCCGCCGAGATGTCTCGCCCAGCAACCACCACCAGAAACGGCTTCATGGAGTCCCAGGGTGCCGGTATGCAGCTCATCATGACCGCCAAGCTGGCCCTCGACATGGGTGTACCCATCTACGGTATCCTCGGCATGACCGCCACTGCCACCGACAAGATCGGCCGCTCCATCCCAGCTCCCGGCCAAGGTGTCCTCACCACCGCCCGCGAGTCCGCCGGCGCCTTCCCATCCCCCCTCCTCGACATCAAGTACCGTAGACGCCAGATCGAGCTCCGCAAGAAGCAGATCGTCCAATGGCAAGAATCCGAGCTCGAGTACCTCCACGAGGAGGTCGCAGCCATGAAGGCCCAGAGCGCTGGCGACTTCAACGAGGCCGTCTACACCAGCGAGCGCACAGACCACATCGAGCGCGAAGCAGCCCGCCAAGTCCGCGACGTCCTCGACCAGCTCGGCAACAGCTTCTGGAAGAAGGACCCTACCATAGCGCCTATCCGCGGTGCCCTCGCCACTTGGGGTCTCACCATCGACGATCTCGACGTCGCCTCCTTCCACGGCACCTCGACCGTCGCGAACGACAAGAATGAGTCCAAGACCATCTGCCAGCAGCTCGAGCACCTCGGCCGCAAGAAGGGCAACGCCCTCCTCGGTATCTTCCAGAAATTCCTTACTGGCCACCCCAAGGGCGCTGCTGGTGGCTGGATGATGAACGGCGCGCTGCAAGTCCTCAACACCGGTCTCGTCCCCGGTAACCGCAATGCAGATAACATCGATCAGGTCATGGAGCAGTTCGACTTCATCGTCTACCCCAGCAAGAGCATCCAAACCGACGGCATCAAGGCCTTCTCCGTGACCTCATTCGGCTTCGGGCAGAAGGGCGCGCAGGCTATTGGTATCCACCCTAAATACCTCTTCGCGACGCTCGATGAGGAGACGTTCGCTACGTACCGTGGCAAGCTAGAGGCCAGGCAGAAGAAGGCGTATAGGTACTTCCATAATGGGCTTATCAACAACTCTATCTTCGTCGCGAAGACCCATGCGCCGTACACGGATGAGCAGATGCCGGATGTCTTCCTCAACCCTAACGCTAGGGTGTCGGTTGATAAGAAGACCGCCGGACTTACCTACTCCCCCAACTTCGCCGCTGAAGCCGTAGCCGCCGCCCGCGCAGCCAAGGCGCCCAAGCCTGCCACCACATCAAGCAAAGAAGCCACCAAACTGGTCGTGGAGAAACTGGCCAAGAGCACCGCTGCCCCAGGCACAAAGGTCGGCGTCGACGTCGAGGATGTGTCGGCTATCAACATCGATAACTCCACCTTCGTAGAGCGCAACTTCACGGATGAGGAGGCGCGGTATTGTCGCGCTGCTGCGGATCCGCAGGCGAGTTTTGCGGGGAGGTGGAGCGCGAAGGAGGCGGTTTTTAAGAGTTTGGGGGTGCCGAGCCGGGGGGGGGGGGCGGAGTTGAAGAGTATTGAGGTTTTGGCGGGGGAGGGGGGGGTGTTGGTTGTTCATGTGAGTATTCAAGACTGTTTGACAAGGTGTGATGTGAATGGTGTGCTGACTTGGAAATAGTTACATGGTGATGCGGCGACTGCTGCCAAGAAGGCGGGTGTTAGGGAGGTGAGTGTTTCGATCTCGCATTCGGCGAGTCAGGCTGTTGCGATTGCGGTGTCGACTTTTTAAGTCAGCTGTAGGGGGTGTGGGGTGTATATATAAGATCTAGGATCGAGACTACCTGTTTCGTTTTCCTCTCCTGTTACGGATTGGCTGCGGGCAGGGCAGGTTTGTTTTTCGTGTGTGGATAATAAAGGATAGAAAGAAGAGGCCGACGAAAGGAGGTCGGGGTAATCACAAGATTGGGAGGAAGTATATTATTATAGTAGTGTTGGGATAGAATATGGATGGGTTATTTTACTTACTCACTTTGGCTTTTTGAATGATGTGCTGTGCTGTGTCTGTATGAAACGAGTATAATGTGCTGTATAGTGGAATTGAGGTGGGTAGGTGAGATGGGTTGCACAGGGGTTAGGTTAGAGACGGGTGGAATACATGGGATGTTGCACACACAGTAGCACACCCATCTATATACGGCAGGTAGACAGACTCCTCTATGTTCGACCTGAGAAACCCAGTGAGAAACACAACACACAGCCAACAAAGGCCGGGGGCGGGAAGAATCTAGAGCTTCGGATTGGGGATGAGCAATTCAGTTCAGTTCACAAAGTCCAAACAGTCAAAGACAAAAAAAAGCGTAAATTGCGGTATTGATCTCAATCCCCCAAACGCATCCAAAACAACCAAGCAAAGTAAAAGCAACGTAGTACTCCTATCCTCCCACCATAATCATCTCAACCCCATCTCTGCGTCCAAAAACACCCCACCCTAAGCCGCAGCAGCAGCCTTCTGCGCCGGCGCAACACCCACGCGCTCCTTAGCCAGGATATCGACCAAGAGCGGGCTAATCCTCTCCTCCACAACCGCACCAACGACCTTCTTCCCATCCTTGTAGCGACGCACGTTCTCCAGGTACATATCGAACAGGTAACTGCTATCCATCGGTCCTCCCTTGGCCTCGGGATGGAACTGCGTGCTAAAAATAGGACGGGTGGTGTGGATCATCCCCTCATTGGAGCCATCGTTCAGGTTGACGAAGTACTCCTTGAAGTAGTCTGGGAGGGTGGAGGTGTCGACGGCGTACCCGTGGTTCTGGGATGTGATGTGGCACTGTCCAGTCGTGCGGTCGAGAGCGGGGATGTTGTGCGCACGGTTGCCATATTTGAGCTTGATGGTGCGACCGCCGGCTGCAAGAGCGAGGAGCTGGTGGCCGAGACAGATGCCGAAGACGGGGACCTGGGAAGTCGCCATCAGGCGCTTGAGGTGGTACACGGTATCAGCGCAGTGGGTTGGGTCGCCGGGGCCGTTAGAGATGAAAACGCCGTCGAAGTGGTGCGCGACCTTGTGGATGGGGAAGTCGTAAGGGAAGACCGTGACGGAGGCGCCGCGGGAGACGAGGGAGCGGAGGATGTTCTCCTTGACGCCGCAGTCGATGACGGCTACGTGCATGTCGCCCTTGGGGGAGGGGACATGGAAGGGGGCTTTGGTGGAGACGCGCTTGACGAGGTTGATTTGCTCGGGGTCCACGAAGGCTTCGTCTTGGTCGGCGTCGTATTCCTCGCCGATGGTGATGCGGGCGAGGGAGGAGCCGCGCTCGCGGAGGTAGGTGACGATGGCGCGGGTGTCGACGCCGGAGATGGCGGGGACGCCTTCGCGTGCGCACCAGGCGGAGAGGGACTCGACGGCCGTCCAGTGGCTGTATTGGAGGGCGTAGTCGGCGACGACGACGCCGACGCACTGGATGTTGGGGGACTCGAAGTACTTGAGGAGTCCGAACTCGTCACGCTGGTTGGATGGCACGCCGTAGTTCCCAATGAGTGGCTGGGTGAAGACGAGGATCTGGCCGCGGTAGGAGGGGTCCGTCATGGACTCCGGGTAGCCGACGAGGGAGGTCGTGAAGACGGCCTCGCCGGAGATGTTGGACTTGGCTCCGAATGATTTGCCGTGGAAGACTGGGCCGTCCTGTTTCTCAGTTAGAAAATCTTCCTTTTGTCGTCTTCCCCCCCAACGCCACTTTTCAACATACCCTGATAGTGAACGTAGCCCGATCATGAGCAATCGGTGTAGCCCTTGGCCTGGTTACAGGCATAGTCCTTCCAACGGTCGGCTCGACGGTGGCCAGGAACCTAGCCTGCTGCGAGACCAAGCGGCCATTGAGCGCGATTCCTGCGCCCCTCAGGGCCGGCTTGGAAAAGCGAGCAAGCATGTCGTAGTAGAAGTTTTGTGTGTAAAGTGGTGGTATATGGTTGATCGACGATTCGTCAATTTACTGAAGCTTTCCAGATGTGATCTACGCAGTGGGTTAGCATGTTGTGCGGGATGTTGCGGTAGGCGGGGTTTGCTCGTGTGCGCACCTGAAATGTAATCCTATGACCGAGTCATTAGCCAGAGATCCCACGAAGCCTTTTCCGACGAGAGCAGAAAGAAGAAAGAGCCAGCTAAATAGTACGGTATAGATGAAGAATATCCAACACTCCTAGCGGTGACTGACACCGCCATCCGCCTCGACAACGCCGCTCGGTGAAGAAAAAGAGTCGCACATACCTGCGAAGTGAAGACTGACGGGCGCGCACTCATAGACGCAACGTGAAGAAAAACAGCTTAGCAGCTAATAAATGGGGGATATCATTCAAATATCCCTTGTATAAATGTAATTGGGCTTTTTTGAATTGACAGCGGTGAAGGTTGTTGTTTTAGTGGGGAGAATTGTGTTGGATTGAGGATTGGAAGAGGAAGATGGAGGTGGGACGACGAGATCGGAACTTGGTCTCGCGTAAAAAACTGCTGGTCCCTCAGTCTTTGTATGCACAAGCAAAATAATTATGGATATCGGGGCGCTCTTATTGGCTGTAATTGGTTGGGGGATAAGCGGTGACGGCTCCGACGGCCGAAAAAATCGAATTATTTGATTGGCTGAGGACGGATAATTGAGAATTAAGCCATGGTAGTGTGCTAGTCACGTGGCAGTCAAGATTTCGCCACCGACGTCGTTTATTTTTGATAATGCAGCATTATCAAAATGTTCTGGCCGGCGCGTTGGAAGACAATCAATGCCATTGCGAGGTTGATTGCTTTTTTATCTGCGGGATTAGGGGCACGATGGGAGAGGAGAGCTGGTGGGGTTGGACGTTGCCTATTGCTTTGAATGTCGGAATTCATCATTGAGCTTCTATGATCACACTTTCACTGTTGAATGAGTAGAGACGTCAATGTTTTATATCATTCAATTCTATCTTTCGTAAACCCACACCATAAACCAACATAAATCCCTATAAATTTCGATCCCGTTGTGCCCCAAACCCCTATTCCCATCGCATATCCTCGCATAATCGAGAAAGCCGTTGGTGGCACTGGATCCAGGCTTTCCTCACCAGCTTGCCCAGACCGCCACTTGGTCGATATTCAACATTATGGTAACCGCGACTTTCCTCCGCATCGTCAATGCCAGCTATCTTTCCCATCTGCTTCCGGTGTTGGTTCTCACAATGTGGGACTTAGCGATATTGGTCCTGCAGGGCTACGCACTTCTGCCCGCCGCCGGTGCTATTACTCCACATAAAAAAACCGAAAATTCAACATCAAGCAGCGGCATGTGCAAAAGATTTGAACATCCATAGTTTTGAATCCGAAGTGGTTTCTAGTCCCATTTACTCGCCACAATCACACAAAGTAAAACGGGCGTGTTGCCAGAGTGGTTAATGGGTATGACTAGAAATCATATGGTTTCGGCCGCGTAGGTTCAAATCCTGCACACGTCGTTTCAATACTTTATTTTTTATTTTTTTTGATTATTGAGATAAAAGTATCTACTGGAGCAATTCACCGGAGCAACTCTTATAGTTGATATAAATTCAGTCTCACGCCCAAAATGAGGTCTGTCTGTTTTGTAGGGAAGTAATAGTAAAGTAATATCATACCATCCCACGCCATCTTTCTACCTAGCGATTCATATCAATCATGCGCGCTTGTATAGTACTATGTATATCTAACCCAACACCCCATTCAATGTTTCGACCCCATCCAATCCATGCCCGAAAATACATCGAGGCGCTCTTATAAAACGTGACATGCTCACACCACATCTTCCCCCTCCCCTTTCAAATCCAACTTCCAACTTCCATCCCCCCCCCCCGGCGCACCTTCTACCACCTATCCGGCCCAAACCTCTCCCCCTCCTTAACCCCCAACCAACTACAAGCCCTCCAATCACACCCCCTCTTATAAACCTCCGTTCCCCACCAACTCCACCCCTCCACCCACCCCGGATACAGCACCCCAAAGAAGATCACCACGACCCCAAACGCCAGCCCGCTATCCAGCGCCGCACTAAGTGTCATCGTATACTTCGCCCACCACTCCGGCGCGCTCCTCCTGATGCGGAAGTTAAAGATATAGCAGGCGACTGCCCAGACACTGAAGTTGAGACCGGTAGCAGGTGGGATCCAGGACAGCGATCCGAAGAGGACGGGGAGGTTGATGTGCCGCACGATACTCGATTTGCTGTGTCGACTATACCACCACAACGGGAGGGGAGCGAGGGCGCCGATGAGGAAACACCATACCAACGGCCGGTACGTGGCGTTAGGCCCAAAGAACTCCCCCGGTCCGACAACACCCCAAAGTATTGATCCATTAAAATGCACCCTCGCCAGCGGACACGAAAACCCATTCACCGCATCCGTCGTACAAATCCCGCTCACATTAGCAAACATCCAATTCAACACACTAATCTGCGTCAAACTAGACACCAGCGTCGCAGCCATCTGCACCGAGAACAACAGGCGGGGAGGGATCTTCATGTAATGCCCTAGCTTGAGGTCGGAGGAGAATTTGATACCTTGGGCGGAGCAGATGTAGCCGTACGTGACGAAGACCATGTTTGCGACGGGGCGGCCGGGGAAGAGGGCGCCGCAGGCGAGTTGGTTGATGAGGTAGGTGGAGGAGTGTTGGTTGGTGATTGCGGCGACGATGCCGGTGGGGATGAAGAGGAGGGCGCAGAGGGAGAGGGCGAGGAGGAGGCCGTACCAGGGGAGGTGGACTGGGTAGCTGGGGGTTTGTTAGTGTGGGCCTTGTATACGCAGAGATGAGATGGGGAAGTAGGGGCAAAGACACGGAATGGGGAAAAAGGAGACAAGGAGGGACGTACTACTCGACCACGAAAATCCCAATGGCAGTCATGCTCACAAAAGTCGCCAAATACCACCACATCGGCGCATCCTTATACCTCCGCATAAGCCGATTATGCACATCCTCCTGGTTCAACGTATCCTCCACCCCCGGCTCAAGACTCATTCTCCTCCCCCTCATCCCTCTTCTTCCCCTCGGCAGCGGCGCCCCGGGAAGGGCTTCATACCCAATCTTCGCCTGCCCCCTCACCTCCTCGAGGGAGTTGCGCGACTGTCGAACGATATCGCGACCGTGCCAGCAGGCTGTGTGGGTGAGTAGGGACGCAAGGGCGGCGAACTGAAGGCCATAGCTGAGGATGTAGGTTATGGGCATGAAGACGCGGGAGTAGGATTCGTAGGCTGCGCGGTCGAAGAGGAAGTCGGGTGTGAGGATGCGAGCGACGTCGTAGACCTTGCCGGTGTTATCGAAGACGGCGGAGGAGAGGATGGGCATGTATGCGGAGTAAAAGACGTTATTGTAGTAACAAATAGGAGCTATGATCCACATCACCACCACAAGCCCGCCGACGACATTCATAGCTGCCCAGAACGGCGTGGTGAGCGGAGACCCGATGTAAGCGATCTGTGCCCAGTCGAAGGTTACGGGAAACAGGCCGAGACCCGAGGAGACGCCGAAGAGGTTGGCGACGACGACGTTGTCGGGCCAGAACCAGGTGATGACGCTGAAGTAGCTGAGGGCGGGCATGAGGAGGCCGGGGAGGAAGTAGAAGGCGAAGGCGGAGAGCCAGACGACGAAGAAGAATTTCCACCGTGAGATGGTCCAGCCGTTCGCGATGCTGTTTTCTTCTTTGTGGAGGGTTGTGAACATGGCTGCCGGCATTAGGGTGCCGGGCCAGATCATGCCGCCGGGGCGCACGAGGAAGCGTCGGCTGAGTCCGGCGAAGGCGTAGCCGAGGATTTGGGTCGAGAGGATTAGGAGGACTTGGTATGTGATGGTGACGGGCTGGTTGTAGAAATGCGTCTGTTCGACGATCACGTCGGTGGCGAAGGCGAATCCGAAGGATACATTGCTGGCGATGTAGACGCAGCTGTGCTCCTTTCCATTCCAGCGGCCTTGGGCGAGCCAAAGCCGTAACCGGTGCGGCCGAGATTCCTTGCCTTCTAGGGTCGACGACGTCGAGCGCTGTGAGTCGTCCGCGCTGTCGGTGTCGAGGGTAGCATCGTCGGATGAGGGCGACATTGACCAGTTGCCTTCTATGTATATGACTTCCGGATCACCTGGTCGCTTGAGCAACCTGTCCCACATCAGACCGAGAGGATGGACGAGCAGGAGCGCAATGACGGGCGTAATGGAAACGCTGGGGTATCTAAGAGAAAAAAAGAGATTTGTAGCCGATCCCATTATTGCAAACAGCATCGACAGCGTCCACATCCGCGGTGTGTTGATCGACAGCGACAGGTCGTCCAGCGCTGACACCGACGCCCTCACCTGCGAGTACCTCGAGTTATCCGGAGGATCCTCGTCATTGAACAGGTCGTCTGGGTCGGTGTCCTCGTCAAGTCCATCTTTTGACGAATGCCCCGATCCCGGCGAGACGGGCAGCTTCCCAACCCCAAACCGACTCTCCATTCCAAACCCCTCCACGCCCTCCATGGCCGCCGTGCTTGCCCCGAGTGAAATACTCTGTCTCCTCGTCTCCGTCGGACTCGGCGCGGCACCACTCCCTTCCGCACCCCCACCCCCACCAGCATCACTGCCACTTGCCCTCCTCCTCCGCCGCCTCGAGGAGCTCACTGTATGTCGGCTTGCAGCCTTCTTATGCCTGCGCCTCAGTATCTCCTCCTCCCCCTCCTCCTCATCCGTCGAGTGTCCCACGGGCGCAGCGCCATACGACCCCGTCCCCATCCCCGGACTGGTCCGGAGCAGCAGCGGCGCCTTCGACATCCGCGTGCTCTCGCTCGATGTGGTCTCTAGATCTGTTGTGCGCCGTGCCGCATCGTCTGGCGGGATAGCGAGTCGTGTGCGATCGTTTGCGTCGTCGTCGTCAGTGTCGTTGTCGGTACTGGGGGATATGGTGTCGAGAGAGTAGGATACTCCGTCGTGGGGATCATGGACGTTAAGCCGAGCAGTAGCACCATTCTTCGTGGTCCGGTTAGGGATGGGGTAGGTGGTGCGAGATGTCATATGCAGCTAGGCTGGCGGTGCAACATGACCAGCCTGATGGGGCCTGCTGGCGGTTAGGAGAGTGGGGATTAGCCCCGAGGCGCTGGAGAGGTAGCTGAGCTGAGTGTGAGACTGGACTGGGGGGGTTTTATTCGCTTTTTTGGGGGGCCGGCAGTAATGCAGGTTGCGGTTGTGTTATGCTGAGGACGGTAGTGAAGCGATGGGTCGGTGTTTCTGTGCTCTGGTGTCACTTGGGAGAGATGCATGCGATATGACTGTAGAAAGTCTGTAAGCTCTCTCTCTCTCTCTGTATGTATGTATGCAGATGTCTCGACCCAGTAGCTGCAGGATCGCAGCTATACAGATATGGGATCTGTATATTCCGAATATATATATATGTGTAATGTGTGTATTTGTCTATGTGTGGAAATGTGGGAAGTGGGAATGATGATGATGGTGGTGGTAGTTGGATGGTTGTTGAATCAATCTTCTTATCAGATGATCAGATTTGGGGCTTGGTGGTGATGGTGGTGATGGCATAGACCCCAACTTACTTTGCCCTTCATCACATGTTAGCGTCGGGGATCACGGGGTCTCCCAGCGAAAATGTGGGTTCTCTACAAACTATCGGCCAATTAAATCTCTGCCGGCGGAGAGCATAAATGCCAAGACTGGTAATGATGTACGGCAGCGGAGACAGCGGAGACACAGCGGAGACAGCGGAGAGCCATGGCTCTCTGTTGTCTCCGCTGTCGTACATCATTACCACTCTTGGCATTTCCGCTCTTCACTTTAATATTATATATATCCAGAAAATGCAAATAATCGCTCATACACTCACTCTCCCACTAGAGCGATTCAGCAGGTGTTAGACACCTCATTCGACAGTCCTGTATGTCGTTAGTGTAGACAATTTGACCAGGAACCCTGTATAAACCCTGTACAAACCCTGTACAAGCCCTGCTCGCTGTGAACCCACTATTTCCTAAATAGGAAGTAAGACTGTCGGCATCAGACAGTAGACAGTTTTAGCAGCTTGACCAACGATGTAATTGACCATTACCTAATGTAGTAATTGCCAAGCTGCCAAGTGATGCTAATATTCGCCGTAGCTTATAGTAGTAGTAGCCCCTTACCACCCCTGTAGTAACGCCCAATGTAGTAATATCATATTCAAACACTGCCTCCTGAAGTAGCGTTTGAAGCTGTAGATAGCTATATAGTAATAAAATGGTAACTCATAAGCAGCGGGTTATAATAGCTGCTGCAGCTGTTGCAATAGTATTCTACTATCGCTCACGCCAGCAGCACCGTCGTCGCTACCGCCGCCAGCAGTTAGCTAGGATCGTTCGACGGCCACCATATAGGCCGCCATTAGAATACCAGCGCTGCGATTGGAGTCTTGATACTTGGGGTGAGGGGTCGCCAGTCAAAGTGAAGCTGTATTTACGGTATGATAAAAAGCCCCTTTTCATATTCTAGTCTAATTCCTATATAGCTTCTCGATTGAAGAGATCCGCTGCCTCATTCCGCTCCTCCGCTTTGAGGAATTATCATACCGTCACCGAATTGTTGCTAGTCTGGAGACTGCGCTTTGTGTAGTTCTTGCCCGCTTGGCTTATCCAAGCCGATGGTGTAGCCATGTGAGAATCTTCGGTCGATCTATCACATGGTTAAGTATCGTATTCAACGATACTTGCCAATATCTTGTTGCCCAGTTTGGGCCGACTCTTAGTTGGGCCCCGCATCTATCATATGAGAAGATGCAAGCGTTCTCAACAGCCGTAGAAGCTGTTGGTGGCTGCCCTAGGATCTGGGGTTTCGTTGACGGAACCTTTCGAGGATTCTGTCGGCCTGCTGGAAGTGATGAAGCCCAGCGGGCCGTTTATAATGGCCATAAACGCCAACACGGCCAGCAATGGTAGGCCATCGTGACGCCTGATGGGCTTGCTTCGTCGTTATGCGGACCCTTTCTTGGTACCGCAAACGACTGGATGATGTGGCTTGAGTCTGGTTGCGAAGACAGACTCAAGCAATTGATGGATCATATGGAAGAGCCCGAATGGCTCTTCCTTTACGGTGATCCAGCTTATCGATGCACAACGGGTATTATGAGCCCCTTTTCGCATCCAAGAGGCAGACGACATCTGCCTCTTGATGAGCAAGCGTTTAACCGCTCGTTATCATCTGCGAGAATAGCTGTTGAGAACTACTTTGGCCGGACTCAACAGCTATTCTCATATATGGCCTTTAGTAAAGGCCTTCGATCTGGAAGTCAACCAGTTGCAGCGTACTTCGCTGTAGCTATTCTACTCACGAATTTCCATACCTGTATTCATGGCAATTTGATATCACGGCGCTTCAAAGTAGACCCGCCATCAATCGAAGCGTATTTATGTATTTAAACTATATAGCTACATACTTGTTCTACCCTGCTTCCTCTCTCCCTTCTCTCTGTCGTATCTGCTGCATAAACGAAGAGAACATCACCATCTGTTCTTTTCGTAAGTCTTCAAGCTGGGCAGCAATTCCAGCTTGAATACGCTTCTCCTGTTGCTGGAGGCACGCTTCTAACTGCCCCTCGATATCGTGAGGGATAGTTATCACTTGTGAAGGCGGTTCTACAACTGCCTTCGAGAAGTTTTCCATAACTGAGAAGAAGCGCTCGTCACGGCGCTCTTCACGGTCATGGAATACCTCATCCTCGTCAAGTGTAGTAGCTTGGCGCTTTCGAGGCTGACGAGACGAGGATGAGGAGGAGGATGGTGGCGGAGAAAAAGAGGAGGCGTAGGAGGAGGCGTAGGGCTGGAGTTGGTCGTCATCGTCGTCACCAATAGTGATAGCATCGTTTGCTTCACTACCAGCTAACTCCTGCGCTTGGAGAGTTGGTATACGGTTCCGGGGTGATGGTAAAGGGGGGTTGATAACCCGCTTCTCTTTCATCGCAGTAAGGAGCGAAGCGCGGGCCCGAACGCTTGCTTCAGTCTTTGCTCCAATAGCTCCTCGATGTTCCCTCCGCTGCTGTATAACTGTAGCTTCAGCATCAAGGACAGCAATCCAGCTGTCCTCGTATAACTGTCGCTCCGTCCTCCCATCTTGCTCGCCGGTTCCAAGCTCAGCAAGGTATTTCCGGCGGGCAGTAATACTCCTCCGTAGTACCCGACTGTAACGCTGACTTCTAAACGATAGAAGACACAGAGGTTCTCTTGCGTAAAGGTTTACTTATCAGAGGAGGCAGGGGATCAGACACAAAGGCTTCAAGTAACACGTTACTAGTATATAACAAATACTGTATTGAGTTGAGCACGAAGCTCCTATCTAAGGAAATACTATCTACTTATATAGTGGCGTCGTGCCTAGTGGACTCTTGGGAACTCACTCGAGTCCTCGGAGTCCTGGACTCTTAGGACTCTTCTCATCATCCTGCGAGTCCGTCACGTGATACTTTCGGAACTACTATTCCCCGCTGCCCCTCCAGGTACCAGGGCCGGTCTCATGCGACCTCCCTCCTTCCTGTCCTGTAGTTGGCCAGCCTTCTTGTTCCGTCGTAACACTCGCTCCCTTCCCCTGGGCATTCGTCTCGAATCCTATAAGTACGTCCATGTCCCCGGGACTCTGCTGCTCCTCAGCGAGTCCTTCAACATGCAACATGCCTACTGACACTGCCCGCAAACTCCAGGAACGCAACGATCTTGTCCGTCGAATAAAGAACCACGGATACGAACTACCCGAAATGGATTCTTGCTCGAACTGCGTGAGGCGAAACGTTACTTGCGTGTCGTCTCCAAATGATTCACGGTGGTGCGCCGAGTGCGTTCGTCGCAACTTGAAAGAAAAATGTGACTGTATGGGTCCTGAGCATCCCGACTGGGTGAAGCTCGAACGGGAGGGGGATCGCCTGGATCGCGAAGAGGAAGAAACCCTTTCGAAGTTACTTCGTCTGCGGAAGCAGAAACGCCTCATCCGAACCCGTGGTAAAGATATGCTCCGGCGAGGTTTGAAAACCCTCGACGAGCTTGATGCGGCAGAGGAGGCCGAACGTGTGGCTGCTGAGAAGCGTGACGCTGTTGAGGCCGAGGAACAGGCAGTTAGCGCTGCCTCCTCGTCTGTAACCGGGACCCCCGCTTCCTCCGATCCACTGGCCTACTCCCCTGCATCTTGGGATCAATGGCTGGCGGATGGCGGCGTCGATATTCCTCCAGCAGTTCCTTGCTGATGTTCCTTGTTGGTTCCCACGAATTATCCGTAGGTTCGTAATTTTCCCATTTTATCAAAAACTCTTCTCGACGTCCTACTAACCTTCTGTCTAGGATCGCTTCGACCTCATATTCGATTATCTCATTCTCGGGTTGGAGTTCAGTGTCAGTCGCAATTGGGGTATTTCCTCTTGCTGGTTCCAGTAGTGAGACATGAAATACCGGGTGTAGTCTAGACTTCCTGGGTAGCTGCAGTCTGTAATTAACTGAGCTGACTTTGTTCAATATTTTGAATGGTCCCAATTTCTTGAAGTCCAACTTTGTGCTTGGTCGTTTCGTTTTGATATGTTTCCGGAGTAGGTATACTTTATCCCCCTCCTTGAAGGCAGGTTCCATACTGCGCTTCTTGTTTGCGTATGCGGCGGATCGTTCATTTAAGAATTGGATGTCCGTCGCAAGTTGTTCGTGGAACGATTTCAGTTGTTCCACCACGATCAGGGCTTGTTCAGCTCGTGATTCATCCGGTCTTGGTTGCCTATATGCTTCTGGCTGGTAGCCATAATTGGCAAAGAACGGTGAGACTTTCGTTGCTTCTGTCATCGCGCTGTTATATGCAAACTGTGCGATGGGTAAGATCTGAACCCAGTTATCCTGTTGATGATTGACATAGCTTCGCAGGTACTGTTCAAGGGTCTGATTTAATCTTTCTGTTTGGCCGTCTGTCTGGGGATGAAAAGCTGTTGATAGCTTATGATTTGTTCCCAGTAGCGCCATCAATGATTTCCAGAATTTCGAAGTAAAGAGCTTGTCTCTATCTGAGATGATTTCTTCTGGCATCCCATGATCGGCTAATATGACTCGAATGAAGGTATATGCGAGCGCCTCGGCGTCGCTAGCTTCTAGATATGGTATAAACTTCCCATATTTCGTGAGTCTTTCCGTGATGACGAGGATAGAGTCGTATTCTATTCCTGTTAACGGGTCCTTGGAGGGTGGAAGCTTGACGATGAAGTCCAAAGCTATTGATTTCCACGCTCCTTTTGGTACTGGTGTCGATTTGAGTTGTCCGTATGGCAGATGCCTATTGGATTTTGACTTGCTGCAAATGTCGCACTCTCTTACCACTGTCTCTACCTGCTTCCTCATACCTGGGAAGTAGTAGTGTCGGGTGATTCGTTCGAAGGTTCGCGTTACTCCCTGATGACCGTGTGCTGGTAACGAGTGTTGTTCTTGCACCAGCGGGCGTCTCATTTGACTTGGGACATACACTAACCCTTTGTATCGAATCAATCCTTGTTCGTCGATGGCGAAGTCGCCTTCGACTTTGGACAAGACTCGCTTGGCGCATTCGTCTGTTGCGTAAGCTTTCTTGAGTCTTTCCTCGAGTTCTGTATCTTCGATGACTGAGATCGTCGCTAGTAACTCGTTGTACTGTATTCCTGCATCTGTTTTCTTCAGAATTGCTCTAGGTCTTTCTTCCTTTGGGCCGGCGTAGTCGGTCCGTCTGCTGAGAGCATCTGCTCTCGCATTCTCGGAGCCCTTGCGATAGGTTATCGTGAAGTTGTAGGCTGCGAGGGTTTCTGCCCAGCGGACTTGTCTGCGGTTTAAAACCTTGGTCGTGGTGAAATATATGAGGTTCTTGTGATCCGTCCATACCTGCACAGGGTAGGTGGATCCCTCAAGATATACTCGCCACTGCTCAAAGGCAACGACAATAGCCAGTAGCTCCTTGTCGTGGATGTCGTAATTGAGTTCCGCGGGTGACAGTTTCCTAGAGTAGTACGCGATTGGTTTGAACTTACCGTTCTCGTCTGGTTGATTCAGACATGCTCCAATTGCGAAGTCAGAAGAGTCCGTTTCGAGGATGATCTTCTTTGCAGGGTCAAATGTAGCAAGGATAGGTGCTTCCGTGAACTTCGTCTTAAGTTCCTGGAAAGCAGCCTCTGCCTTGTCCGTCCATTTGAATTCGAGATCCTTTCTGGTAAGCTCCGTGAGTGGTTGAGCTACCTTGGAATATCCCGAGATGAATCTTCGGTAGAAGTTGGCGAAGCCTAGGAAGGCTTGCACTTCCTTGACCGTGGTCGGTGTTGGCCATTCCAACACTGCCGTTACTTTTGCTTGGTCCATCTTGATGCCATGCGTTCCAATAATGTAACCCAAGAATTCGACTTGGTTTTTATGGAACTCGCACTTCTCTGGTTTGAGGAGTAAGCTGTACTCCTTTAGTTTCTTCAGGACGAGTTTGACATGCTTGACATGCTCCTCCTTGGTTGCTGAATACACCAGGACATCGTCTAAGTAGACAATGGTAAAGATGTCTAAGTATTCGTGCAAAGCATCATTCATCAGTCGTTGCATAGATGCGGGTGCGTTTGTTAGCCCAAAGGGCATGACTTGATACTCGAATAGGCCATAGCGGGTGCGGAATGCTGTTTTCCACTCTTCCCCAGCCTTGATTCGGATCAGGTTGTATGCTCCTCGCAGATCTAGCTTACTGAAGATCTTTGCTCCTTGAAATCTATCGTGTAGTTCGTTGATTAACGGCAGGGCATACCTGTCCTTGATTGTGATGTTGTTCAACGCTCGATAGTCCACACATAACCGTAGGGAGCCGTCTTTCTTTGGTACGAAAAGCACCGGACTTCCTGCGGGTGATGTGGATGGTTTGATGAATCCTTTTGCTAGGTTATCATCAATGTACTCCTTAAGTACCTTCAGCTCCTTTTCCGATAGCTGATATATTGGTCCGAACGGTGGACTCTTGTCTTTCTCCAAAGGTATCTCGTGATCCCATGGTTGGTGCTTAGGAAGCGCCTCGTTCTTAGGGCCTTCCTGGAATAATCGCTCGTATTCCTTGTACTCCACTGGTATACTCGTCGGTGAGGATGCCTGGGCTAGGTCATCGAGCTCGGAGGTTGCACATAACTCCTTCCGGCCCTGGGAGGGTTTCTCCCGTTGTCGCATGTCCGTCCGTTGTTCACACGCGCACTGGCTCATCACAACTTTCTCGTTCCACCAGTCAATCTGGGGGTTGTGTTTCTTGAGCCATGGCACACCAAGGATGCACGCATGGTTGTCCATGTGCACGATGTCAAACTGAATCGTTTCCTTGTGCCCGTGTAGCATGACCATTTCCAATGGGACCGTTTCGTGGGTCACCATTCCTTCATTAGTCGAGATGGGCTCTCCATCTACGACCATTAACGGGTATGGTTCGGTTTTCAATTGCGTCTTGAAACCTTGCGTGTCTGCTACTTTCTTTGTCATAAAGTTGCCCGTCGCTCCTGAGTCAATCATTGCTCGGAGGTGTCGCTGTTGTATCTTAGCGACCACATATAGTTGCATGCTGCCCGTCGTGGCGCATAGCTGGTCTGTACTAGGCCTCTTCGTGTCGCTCGCCGGTGGCCTACCGTCGAGGACTCCTAGTTTTTTGACTCGTCCGAGGAAGGATAGTATTCATCCGTTTCCAATGGTGGTCCTTGGGGAGATCGTTTCCCTCGCTCTTCTGCTTCGTCTAGCAGATGTGGGTATTTCTTGTATACCTGTTCGCTTTTGATAGGCAAGTCCCCTTCAGACTGGCTTCGCCTGAGGGCGTGAACTTGCTCTGCGTCTCTGAAGTGTATCCTGGGCGAGGATCGGGGAAACAACTGATTCTGGTGTTTCTTTTTCCAGTGGAGCTTGCAATCATCTTCGCTGCAATACTCCCAGTAGACATACGCGTGCCAGGGATGATCAGTCTCTGTTGCGTCTGTCATTGATAGTTCCCGCTGTCCTCTCACCCATGCACTATCTTCCCTCGGAGGCGTGGAGAACGTGTCTAGTTGCTCCATGGCTCTCCTTTCGATGTGTGGAGTGGGTCTCGCATTTTCCCGTCGGAGCATATCTCTGGCTTTCTCGTCGTACTTCTTCAGGGCTCTCCTGCGGTCCTGGTAGTAAATTTCGACGCTTTTCATATACTTCAGTTTAGCCATATGCTCGACATCCTTCTCCAGTTCTTCCGCTTCTTGGGCTTCCAACTTAGCTACGTCTTGGGACGTGCCAAGCAGCCTGCGGGTATTCGTTAGTTGGTCGTAGTATCTCCAGAGGTCATCCTTGCAGTCGTCCACCTTGCATTTTAACGGAAGTTCCTGTAACAGGTTCCCGTAGAGGTCTTTAAGCATGGGGATTTTCCTCTGGCCATTGGGCTTGTCTCGTTCGGCCCTAATCTTCGCGTGGGCGTGTTTTGCCATGCGTCTTACTACGTTCTTGCACCGTGGACTCATTGGTTCCGTAGGTGCGAGTTCATCGAAGGTCTCCTGTTCCGAGACGGTGAACGATTCCGCCTCCGACCCTTCATCTGAGCTCTCGTCTTCTGGGGTGCTTTCGCCGTTTATTCCCCAGTCCTGTTTGCTCACAAACGTTGCGTTCAACTGTCCTGTCCAGGTGGCATTGAGTTGTTTGCCGACTTTGCGTCCGCCGTTCCCTTTCTTTGGCTGTCTGCAGTCTCGGGCCATGTGGCCTGGCTTGTCGCAGTTAAAACAGAGTCGTTCCTTGAATTGTCTGTCTTTCTTAGGGTCACGGGGTCGTCCAGGTTTGAACGTGGCATCGAGTTCCATTGGGTCCGACCAACGGTTGTCTCGCGGGTGTTGATCCCGTCGTCTGCCCTCGTTTCCCCGGTAGGGGTAACTTTTCTTGGGCTTGTCATAGGTCCGACGTTCCTTCTGGAATTCGTATAGTCGATTGTCGATTCGGACCGTATGTTCGATTAGCGCTACCATGTCCGTTGGTTGTTGTTCCAAACGGGCAAGTTCCATACGTATATGGCTCTTCAGCCCATGTCGGTAGTGGCTGATGAGTGCGCTGGCGTCCCATCCTGTCTGATTGCCGTATCTCTGGAATTCTGTGGAGTATGTGAGGGCGCTGCCAGTCTGCTTAAGTGCAAACAGATGGTCTTCTGCGGTCTTAATCTCATCGATGTCTCCGAACATGCGTCGGATTTCCTTACAGAATCCATTCCAGCTGCCAAACATAGTCTGCGTAGTTGTCATGCTTCCATTGGTACTTTCATATTTGAAATAGTCCTTGAGGAATGGTTCGATCCATCGCAGGGCTTCCCCCCTAAGGTAGGACGCAGTCCACAGGGCATAGCTCTCCTGGGTGGGAAACTTCTCGTCATTGAAGTGCTGGTACAGTTCGACCTGTAGCAAAAACACCTCAAGTTCCTTTCGGTTGCCGGAGTAAGTGTCGGGCAACTTGACGCGTAGAGTTTCCTTGAGTTCGTTGACGGTGGGTGCATCGGGCATCTCCTCATTCTCAGGCTTAGACCTCTGAGATGAAGTTGGCGTGGTGGGGTTTTTCCCCTTCGAACTGACGACAGACATGTTGCTTTGTGTGTAAGCCGGTACCTCGTAGAAGTGGTGCTCAAAGTGTAACGCTGACTTCTAAACGATAGAAGACACAGAGGTTCTCTTGCGTAAAGGTTTACTTATCAGAGGAGGCAGGGGATCAGACACAAAGGCTTCAAGTAACACGTTACTAGTATATAACAAATACTGTATTGAGTTGAGCACGAAGCTCCTATCTAAGGAAATACTATCTACTTATATAGTGGCGTCGTGCCTAGTGGACTCTTGGGAACTCACTCGAGTCCTCGGAGTCCTGGACTCTTAGGACTCTTCTCATCATCCTGCGAGTCCGTCACGTGATACTTTCGGAACTACTATTCCCCGCTGCCCCTCCAGGTACCAGGGCCGGTCTCATGCGACCTCCCTCCTTCCTGTCCTGTAGTTGGCCAGCCTTCTTGTTCCGTCGTAACACCGACGAAGAGTATCATGCTCCTTCCCGGATTCCAACTGCCAATCAGCAGTAACGTTCCGAAAGAACGTTGCTGCTTCAGATGTCCGGTATGTATGTGATAACCGCATACAGATCTTTAAGAGTATGATATGTTCCTGGTTTGACAGCGCCGGCCGGCGTCCCCCGTTATCATCTTGTATATCCACCTCTTGCCCCCTTTTCCGCTTCCTTATCGGTGTCTGTTGAGTCGTAATAATCGTAGAATTCGTAGTTATCGGTGTAAATGGTAGAGGAGAGCCGTCAAGCTCGCTTTCCTCATCGTCGTAGTCGTCGTCGAAGACGCTTTGGCTACGACTATTCGAGCTGCTTGCGAGTCGACTAGGGGACTCAAACCCCTTATTCGATGTTATAGATACTCTCCAGACAGACTGGAGAGCAGTAGGAACGGCAGTCGTGGCTGGCGGCATTCTAAAATACAGTATATAGGGCGAAATTATCACTTTTTCGATGCGCATCATCATGAGGAACGTTCAAACAAGTGTATTACTAATATCTAAACTAACTACATACGGTAGTAATCAGGAGGGCACGACTGAACAGAAGTCTGTTCAGTCGTGCCTTCCTGATTACCAGAACGGGTAATCACCGAAGGCAAGAAAATCGGGGCTACCGGGGGGGTGGCAGGGGGGGGGGCTTGGCAATTACTACTACGGGTAATGGTCAGGCCGAAGGTCAGGCTGCTAAAACTGTCTAGTTATCTGTTCAAGGCTAACAGCCAGCCAGATTCCTATTGTAGTTAGAATATAAGTTAGTAATTACCTTGGATAGACGTCATGTAATTGTACTCGTACTTTGGGTCAATAATTGTTAACAGGGGACCCATGTACGTAGTTCCACCTCGTCGCTGTTTTAAAAAGTTGCGAGGAATAACAATCTATATAACGCGTCACGTACGTACGAGTGGTAAAGCAGCATAACATTACTCGGGTTTTTATTGGACTATACTTCTACAAGGGGGAAGACGATCATTGCACGTTTAACAATTATTGACCCAAAGTACGAGTAGCTCGAGCTTCATGGAATGCATAGTTTTCAATCTCCGTATAAATTGATGGCTCGCTGCGCGGCCAATCCTAGCAGAAGATTTTCTTTCCGCAGCTGATTAACTGTGTCTAGTCGAATCCCACCTAAGGCATCACCCCTGATCAATTCGCTGATCAATTCTTGTGTTTGTAGACGAGTTCTGATAGCAAACTTAAAGAGGCCATCCCCTCATGACACATCACGTTCCCATGAAAGAACACTGCTTGGTTTGGGGTTCAAATAATCGAAGCAAACCCTAAGAAAGACATATCCCAAAAAATCCTTGCATTCCGCCAACGACACAAATGTACTATGAATACTGCTGCTACTCATCATCTAGCGGTTTAATACATATTGTACTCCTCGGGCTCATATTCAGAATCGCTGCCGCCCAACTGGATATCGCCGTCCCCGATACCATCGCCTAAACCCATTATAGTGTCAGGCTCAATAACATCCATCATCTCAGGCGTAGGTGAGGATGAGGGGGTAGGCTTGTGCTCAGGCTCGAATTCAGACTCGGAGGCGGACTCTAGTGCAGGCTCAGACTCCATCCCACCCATCCATGGGTCTGCAGTAGGGTTGACAGGAGGTAACATCTTCCCCCACGAATTCTCATACGCCACCTTTAGTGAGTGGACGTTGCTGGTTATATTCTGCAGCCTATCCCACTCCCTTTTCTGTCTCTTCGCCCTCTCCATCTCCCCATCCAACTCCGCTGACGCCACCCGCTTTACCCTCTTTTTAGGGTCTGATAATACCAAAGCTGACTCAAAGATCAAAGACGCTAGACATCTCGCGGCTTTTTCTTTCTGAACGCAGACGCTGCGCTAAGGCCTTGTGGATTTCCTCATGGATTTCCTTATTAACTTTGCCTTCGTCTCGCGGGTTCGGCCCACACAACTCGTCAGTGCGCATCTGTAAAGCGTGGGTAGCTACCCATGTCTGCGGGTTCTCTGGATAACGTGGGTGGTCTCTGATAAACCTATGTTTATCATTGTCTCGATGACATTTAACAAAACCTTCTCTAGAATAACCCCAGCTTGTACTATGCACGGGACGTGAACATAATCCTTCTGTAGCATAGTTGCTAGATCTGAGTAATTCCCATCCCTTATTATAGGCAACAGGTTAGCATGAAGTAGTTCGTTCCTTTGCGCGTAGTGATAGATCGCTGCGATCATATCGTCAGTCTGGAATCTTAGTCGATTACAGGTCTCGACCATAGTAAGGTGAGTAGGGCACTCGTCGTACACTTGCTCTCTTCGAAGTAGCCGCTCATACCACGGCTTCTCAGCAATTAATGTTTTGCTAATGGTTGTCCAATAGCGCTGATTTAGACCGGACCAGACAGTCACTTTTCCTGCCTCGGCCTCGTGCCGCAATAATTTGCGAGCGTCTCCAAAGACATCTCCATATCTGGCATAGAAGGTAGTGCGCTGGAGTCGCAAGATCTCTTTGGCGAGCTCCTCTGAGTGCTTTGACTCTGTGACTGTTAAGCAGGCCTTGTAGGCTCTGCTCTCTTCAAACATTCGGATCGTCCCAAGCAACTCAGACCGGACTTTCTCTACCCCTTTTATATCCATATAGTCGCCCTCGTTTAGCAGAAGCAGCTGTGTACATGCCTCCTTATATATGGAGAGAGTTCGCCTGCCAATTGGAGAGAGATTTCTCCCGTTTATGCGTATTACCGCATTTGCGTATTCTAATCCTAGCTCGAGACGGTCTTTGGTGTAGCCGCTAGCATCCTGTAGCGGCTTCGGCGGTGCGGGCACTTCTCCTGAAAGCGCTGTCATCTTTTTTACTCGTAGTGGAATATCCACCGACTCTGCTGCTGGAGGGGATGACATTGTAAGTCAGAACTGAGATTGCTTTGTAACGGCCGAATACTATCATAAACGGGTTCAAGGCGCCCAGGTTGAGAATGGGACAGGTTGAGAATGGCCCAACTGGACTACAGCACGATTATAACTACAAACTAATTATCATTTAGACTAGTATATAGCTCCATGTCTATTATCGTAGCGGCAGGGCTAGTCAGGGACGCTATTAAGGATGAGTCTAATTTACGTTAAATAATAGTCTAAGAATGCAAGCGTGTCACGTGATAACACTAACGACGATGACTGTTGGAACTGCATTCCTGGTAGTACGCTGCACATGCGTAGCCTGTATACCAACTGTGTATATATAGGGGCTTCGCCCCCCGTAGTTTTTCAATCAAGTCGTCAAACTCCAATTATGTGTTCAACAATGACGACGACGACGACGAAGAAAATGATAATGAGAATACTAAAATAATTATAGAACAATCTAAGATGAGGAAGAGAAGAAGTAGGGTATGATAGATAGCATGGCAAAGATGGCGTTAGATGAAAAGGTCGAGGTAAAGAGGGGGTTGGACTTGCTAGAGCACATGAGAAACACATTTTTGTAGTCACGAGGAGAAGGATTAAGAAATACGATTGCATTACTGCTACGAGCGGTATAGAAAATAGTAGACCACATTTCATTTCATGCATTAGTGACTAGCTGAGCCGTAATTATGTAGATGTAGCCATCGTAGTGCGTTTCGAGAGGCAACGGGGATGAAGCTGGCGTATTCCGCTTCATGGGATTGATGGCTCGCCGCGCCGTCATTCCTATACATTTCAGGGAGAGAGGAAGGGAGCTAGCTGTCGATATATTGCGAGTTTTTAGAGGGGATTGATGGTTCAGGAGACGAGAAGTGGAATCCAGCCATCGACGTATTACACATCTTGCATTTATAGAGGAGATTGATGACTCGCCGCGCCTGCATTCTGGGAGATTTCGGCGGAGAATGCAGTGCATTTCGAGAGACGGCAGGAAACTGACATATTCTGTAAGGTTAATGGCTCGCCGCGCCGTCATTCCCCGGTTCCAGTCGCCGATTAGTAGCCGACGTTGGATGCATGGAGGGCATCGTGGATCTGCTTCCCAGCGTCGCCACCAAGGTTGTCCGCGGCGCTGCGCGCAATCTTGAGGGCAATGAGCTTGCGGGTGTAGTCTATTATGGTCCTGCTATCAGCAGTCTCCATTTCTTTCCCAAAATCCAACTGACAGCAGGTTCGTAATCATGTGAACCCGAGATCCGACTGCATGGCGACTGTCTTGTGCGGCAGCTTCTTTGGCTGTTGGTACTTGTTGTGGTTGGGGATCTTGTTCCTGAGCCAGGTCATCACGATCAAAAAGATGACCTCCTCATCATACGTCGCCTTGCCGCCGAGAGAAATCGAATAACTGCAGACTAATAGTATCGTCCCCATCATCATCGTGACCAAAGTACACGACCACCCCAACCCAGTGCTGTGATGCTACTCCTGTATGAACATGGCAAAGAATTATATTAGCGTCTTGGTCGATCTCCATCGCCATGCCATCCTCGTACTCCCTCTGGTCGTAAAAACTCCCGTATCCAGAAGCCCTCGCCACCATAACCCCATTCGGGAAGTCCGTCGCCAGGAGAGCAGCCTCGATGGCTCGCTCGGACAGCTGCTCTTGGCTGTTCAAGGTCTCCATATCTGCAATGGTAAGGCTTATCTGGCGCTCTCCAACCCCTACAGCCGAATAGGATACCTGCGCCGGGCGGGGAATGCTAGCGAAGAAGCGTATGATATCAGAGATCGTGCCACGGTGCTCGGGCGTAATCGCGGATGAGCCCTAATTCAACACATCTTGTAGATGTATAACTCTTGGATGGCTGAAATGTTTCTTTGCAGCATGCGCAAAGCTGCTCTCGACTTCGTCCATTTTGGCCGGACCGGTCGGGGTATATGGAGGCGCACCGAGTCAACAGTTTGCCTCGTATCCTTTGAATTATGGCAGTATGCTTAGATCGCCGTCTTTGTATTTTGTCGATGTGGAATGAATGATCGTCTGCCGAGTCGACAACTGATTCGTATTCGTAGTATAACTGAGCTGGCAATCTGCTTCTTTTCCTCAGGCGGTAGCTTGGATCTGGGTTTTGGCAATGTGGTAAACCCAGGGAATGACTGCTCGCCGAGTCGATAACCTGCTTCAACGGCAGTATTCTTGAATCCAGTAAGTCGGTAATTCACCCCCTCTGTCAGAGTGCGCGGCGACGCTTAGTATTGGATATACTCTCCGATCTGAATATCCAGATCAAAACGTGTGCCTGAGAAAGTGGGAAACTGCTCATAAATTCACAGTGCTAAAATCTTATTTTAATTGGCGATAACAATGGGGGAGTTTAACAATAGGACTCCAGTAGCCGCGAATTCTCGATTCTGTGTACGGCGACTACAAGTAACTTGCCTTATAACTTAACTATACAAGAGGGTTCCTTTGTATCGCCACACACGCTGTTTAGCCCCCTCATCTCAGTCCCCCAAAAACATCATATACATACATAAAAAAAATCCAACGTGTGAAGAAAACCCCCACCACCACCCCCTCCCTTACTTCCACTTCCCCCATTCCACTCCCCCCTTACTTCCACTTCCCCCTTACCTCGCCGGCGCCGGGTCCGGCATCCCCGCCACAAGATTCGCATACTTACTCTTCGGATAACTCAACAAATTCTGACTCTTCTCCAGCACCCCAAACCCCCGCACAAACGCCCCAATCAGACTCTGATCCCCCACCCTATCCGCACTCGTCTCCCAGTACATCGCCCCCCCAGCCCCTTACTCTTCGCATACTCCGCCTTCGTCTTCGCGTCCTCAAGCGTATCGAAACTAATCAACTCCTTGGTCGTAGGGTCGTACGAGTACCGCGCCTTAGCCTCAGCGTCGACGTTGACAGTCGCCCCGGCTTTGGGAAGGGCTTTGTAATCCCACACGCCGTTCTCCCAGCTCCCCCCGCCGACGCCGCTGAATTTCTTGCCCATCCCCTCGGTAGCTGCGAAGGAGCGGCCGTAGAGGGGGACGCCGATGATGAGTTTAGCCGCCGCCACGCCAGCAGCGATGTAGTCCGTGACCGCCTTATCAATCGAGTACGGCGTGCTCTCCGGGAGCGCCTCGCTGGGGTAGAGATTCGCGTCATGTCCCGCGACCGTGCTCCACGACCCCGCAAAGTCATAGGCCATGATGTGCCAAGCGTCGAGGTAGGCGTCCATATCCTTCATCTTGAGAATCTTGTATTTATCCGGACCCGCGGGGGCGGCGATGGTAAGTTGGAATTTATACCCCTTTGCGTTATCATTCGCATACGCGTCGAGGGCGTCTCTGATGGCCTTGAGGAGCAGGACGTAGTTCTGGGCCTCGGTGGGGTTGGCGGGGTACTCCCAGTCGATGTCGAGGCCGTCGAGACCGAGGTCTTTGACTAGCTCGACAGAGGTGGCGGCGAAGAGGGCGCGGGTGGTCGGGGTGGCCGAGGCGGCGGCGAAGTTGGAGGAGTAGGTCCACCCGCCGATACTGAGGAGGACTTTCATGGTGCGGTTCTTCTTTTTGAGAAGGTAGAGTTGCTTAGCGCAGCCGAAGAGGTTGGTGCCGGGGGTGTTCCAGGAGTCGGCGGGGTAGTGCTTTTCGAGGTCCGAGTAGGTGTCGGAGAGGAAGCTGGGGGGGAGGTTAGTTGGGTTCTGTTGTAAGAGGTGGAGGGAGGGGGAGGAGGGGGTGTAGGTGAGAAGGGGGGACAAACACAGTGCCATCGGGCCTGAGGTTGGCGAAGGCGTAGAGGACGTGGGTTAGTTGGGCTGCCTGGATCTGGTCTGGTTGGAAGTTGCGTCCGTAGATTGCCCTGTGATATGTTAGTTGAAGTATAGGGGTGTTATGGCGTAGACATAGACTCACCAGTTGACATAGTATCCCGCACTCTTATACGCAGGAGTCGGAGCCAGCGCCGTAGCACCAGCCTTCACCACCGTCGTCGCATCCGTCTTCGCATCCGTCTTCTTCGACCTCCACCCCCTAACCGACCTCCACCCCCTAACCGCAGCCCAAGCCGCCTTAAAAGAACCACCAATCGTCATCGTCACCACTAGTGAATCAGAATCAAAGAAGAAAAGGTAGATAAGAGAAGAAAGACCGATAGAGATAAGCCTGTGAAATTCCCATCAAAGTTTTGTGTTTGTAATAGTCATGGAACAGCAAGCCGCATCGAGAGCACAAACACCTCTCTTATATGCCACAAAATCCCATTCACACCACCTCGACACCCCATCAGCTTCCTCCACACCAACACGCCGTGTCCCATGATTGCCTCCATGATTGCCTCCACTCCCTCCTCTCCCTCCTCTCCCTCCTCTCCCTCCCTCCCCTCTCTCCTCCCACTGCCACCACTCCCTCCCCCAGCGCCACCACCATGAAACGCTCAGCTCATGCCCCCCTCAGTACCTCCCCGCCCAAGCCTGCCCAAGCCTGCCCGCGCCGCGTCGTCGATCAAAGTGCGCACGAGCATACCTCCCCAGATCGAGCTGATGGCACCGCACGCCGCCCGATCGGGTGACATGGCTTGCGAGAGCTGCGTGCGCGATAGGTCGGCCCGGCCGCAGGGGTGTGTGGTGCGTGTGGCGTGCGCGCGCGCTGCGGATTCAACGCGGGATACTGCGGCGCGCGATTCGATTTAGGGCTGCTAAGGCAAGGGGGGAGAGGGGGAGAGGGGGAGAGGGGGAGAGGGGGTGGTGGGGTGACTGGATGGACTACTCTATCCCAGCGCCAGGTCAAGGTTCGGGCGAAACCTTATTAGCACGCCAGGTGGTTGTTTCCACATGTTGTATTTGTCGGGGGGGAATATGAATGTATGTTGTGTGCGAAACGAGGGGTGAGGGGGTGAACGGGGTATGGAGAGAGGTGTGTGATGTAGGTGTCACGGTGAGGGTTGAGGGAGTCAGATGGACAGCATACATGAAACATGCTTCAGCGATGTCTCACTCTGCCCCAACCTCGACGAAAAACTCTGACGCCACGAACTAAATCGCGCAGAATATTTTGTTTGTCTCGTCGATGAAACACAAGACACATTTGGAAAGAAGAGTTGGGGGTGGTGAAGGGGTCATAAATGGGCGTAGATGACGAGTTTCTCCTCAAACCTGGGATTCCGCTACTGCATGGGGGGTTTGAGAAGGCCAATGAATATATCATCGTGCTCAATATCATTTCTCTTGGTGCGAGGGCACATGCGTTCTCGGTAGGATTTGTTCCCGGTCGGATTTTCTCAGCTCGCCAAACGGCCTTGCCAGATGTCATATATGCCAAAAAACGACAATGATCGCTGATTTCGCCATCCATAATAACACGAATACAATCTTCTAGCTGACACCCCAAATCCCCAGAGGATCGCTTGCCCCGGGTGTTTTCGCCCTCTCGCCCTGGAGCCTTCTAACTCTCTTAACCAGCGTCCCAACCCCCAACGGCCCGATAATAGTACATAACACAATAGCCCAAGTGACCACTAGATATATCTCCGAGCTACCATTGCTTGGTCTGGAAGAAGAGGCAAAGAGACCGGTCATCTCAGCTATAGAAGCAATGAGCAAGCCGATTTCCCCACGAGCTGTCATGGCTGTGCCGAGCATCGCTGCTGGGTAGAGGGAGAGCGGGTTCTTGGGCTTAGGAGTCGCCGCGGTGGAAGCTACCATGCTTGGTCCAGGACTCTGGCTTTTCGCCGTGGGGGCTTCTTTTGTGGGAGGCCGTACTGCAGCATGGCTTTGAGGTTGCAATTCGTGAGTATCAGCAGCACTTGCAGTACTACTCACCTCTTTCTTGGCCTTCCCACCCCCAAATACGGAGAAGCGCATGCTCTTGGGGGTAACCTTTGTCAATGAAATATCCAGGCGAACGAGCCATAAGCCCGTGACGAGTTTTGCGAAGAGCATGAGGATCGTATAGACAATACCTCGCCAGACGACTGAACCGCCGAACATGTCTGTGATTGGAATAGCGAAACCGATCGAGGCCGGTGGTTCTGTTTAGCTTTGAAGAATAGAGGAAGTATGGGAAAGTGACCTACGAAAAAGAACGGTTGTAGAATGCGTTGAACCGCTGTCGCATAGTATCTGTGGTATACAGCAATGCCACTACCAGCGATAAGATCACCCTGTTCTTTGAGGATGGTGTCGCTTTCAGTTGCCTCACCTTCCGTACTAGGACCTATCTCGTCTTTCGAAGACGGATTTGGTGACCCTGTGCCACCAGCGGACGTTCCGTGCTCAACTGGCGAAGTTGGTGAATCGGGTGAACAGCCCACTTTGGCTGAATTTAGATGCGGAACTTCACTATCCCACCAGCTATGACGCCCCAGCCAGGTAAGAAGCAAAGAGATTGGAAGTGCCAGCATAAGTAGCAGCAGTAACAAGCACTGCCAACACCAGTGTATGAATGATAAATGCAGTATGCGTCGCCTGGCATAGCGTGTTTAAAGTACCATTCGGGCTTGATTTCCTCACCCCATTAAGCCATGTCGTCAAAGGTTGAGCAACCAATCGACAAGACAGCAGAACAGCAATCGCCAAACCAAAAGACACGGCAAGCGGCCGAACAACAGTAACGGCGCTGAATGACTCCGAGGTCTCTCCAATATTGGAGATCACCTGAACCATGACTAGGCCAACAACATCATCCATCATTGCCGCACTGCTCAGGACTGTACCAAACCGAGTGGTTGATAGTCCACTGGCATTGAGAATAGAGAACGTTGTTCCCAGGCTGGTTGAGCAGAGCGCTGCTCCAGCTGCGAAAGCTTGAATGGGCGTTGCGTCCACGACTGATTGCAGCACAAAGGAAAGAGCCATGGGAAAGCTGACTCCAGTTATTGCTACTGCGACAGATAGAGAGAGATTTGCCTTTAGTGAACGGAAATTCGTGTCCAGACTGCCTGCGAATGTTAACCAGGGCTGGCTTTCACATACGGCTGGGGATTTTCACCTTGGTAGACTAAGAGGATCAACCCGAGATATCCCAGCTGGACGATCACATCCTCAACTCCCTGGTCGAGCCATTTCCCACCAGGAGTCCCCCATGCTACGCCAATAAATACCTGGCCAAGAAGTCCGCAAAAGATCAACTTGTCGAAGAGAGTATTAACGACATTGAGGATGAGAATAAATGACGACTGGATGAGAATAGTCACAATACTCGGCTCGTGATATGGGAGAAAAGATTTGACTTCTACAGTCATTGTTTCCCGATGAGCCAAGGACCAAGAGGCTCAGATTCCCAGAATAGCCAAAGTAGGAAGTCTGTTGAGCACAAAATTAGAGCTTGACGACTTAATTGAGTAAACTACGGGTGCGAAGCCATATATATACTTCTAGGAACGTAGTTCTACTCTAACAAAAACAAAGTCACGTGTACCCAGTTGGTCACCTGACGGTGAAGCATTTTCGAGACATGCACGTGATCTACAATCATGCACGTGCCGCTAACAGTCATCCACAACAAGTCACGTGCCTCGCATGTTAAATCTAAAACACTGGGCCTGACCCAGATAAGGAATCCCCGCGTTACTCGCGTTACTGCAACTTACTCCGTAAGCAGATATTGACGACATTACCCTGTGCTGCAATCTCAGTCTGGACCCAAATCTCACGACAACCTCACCTCACAAAGAAAGAATCTCTAATCGCGCGTCAAGACAAAGAAGTCACATCTCTCTGTCACCAATGCAGACCACAGACATGGCCTAAAACACCATCGTTCACCAGCAATCCCACTCTGAACTCCAAAACCACCCCAAGGGTCCAGAACCATCCGCGATCACCATCGCATTCACCGAGATCACCCACCACCACCACCTCACCACCGACAAAACCTCACAATGTCCTTCCCCGCCTTCGGCGCCTTTCTCCTCGTCCTCCTCGCCATAATCCTCATCTCCGCTATCGTCTGGATCGTCTTCATCTACCTCCGCGCACGCCGCCTGGGCCTCCCCACACCCACACTCACCTCCTACAACCCCTTCGCCTCCCGCTCCTCCTACACCCCCCAACCGCGCTCCGGCGGCCTGATCGGCTGGATCTCGGACAAATTCCGGAACTTTCGCTCGCGCCGCTCACGCACCGCTGGAGGCGCATACGAGGAGCCTCTTGGTGCTTATGGCGGCGCTGGGGGGGGAGGAGCGAGAAGCGGGTTCGGCGCCCTGGATCCGGATGAGGCGTGGGATGCGAGGGTGGGGAATGAGGCGGATTATTATAGGGAGGAGCAAGAAGTAGGGTTGCATGCTGAGACGGGGTATAGTGGAGCTGGGGGGGAGGAGAGGGGAAGGACGAGGGGGAGGAGGGGGGAGGAAGGGCCGTATGGGGGGGATAGTCAGAGGGAGTTGGATAGGAGGTATGAGGAGGAGATGGGGGGTGAGCAGACGGGGGTGGTGAAGAAGAGTGGGGGGAGTGAGAGTAGGAATCCGTTTGATGATAGTGCGGCGGTGGGGACGAGTTTGAGGGGGGTTAGTCCGAGGCCGGATAAGGGTGCTGGGCATGATGAGCATGAGGGGTTGGGTGCGGATCCGGATAGTCCCACGGGGAAGAGGAGTTTGTTTAGGGAGGTTATGTAGGATTTGGGGGGTTGGGATTGGGGGGCTTCATTGCCTGGCGTTGGTTTGGTGTGGAACTATGGGCAAAACGGGGTATGGCTGGATGGGAAAGGCTATGGTTTTATTCGGATTCATGCGCAGCGCTGGTCATTTGGTGGTGCTAAATAGCGGATTTGAGGGGCTTGGAATGGACTTCCTGGCTTTAGCTTTGGCTTCATGATGTCAATCTTCTAGCTCAGTGTCGCGGAGTGATACAAAGGTGTAAGATCCTCCCCAATTAAAAAATTATCACATTACACATAAGCACATCACAATCCACAAACATCAATCAAAGTATTCAATCCAAAATAAGATCCCTCCCTCTCCCATCTACACCCCTCTACCTCGCACTCCTCAAAAACCCCACCACCCCCCCACAATACCCCACCAACTCCGCCACCCTCCTCCCCTCCCTCTGTTGCTCCTTCCTCCACTCCGCCAACACACCCCGCACCTCCTCATCCCCCAACGCCTCAGCATGCAACTTCAAGAAAACCCCCATCCACGCCTGCACAAGCTCATAATCCCTCCTCTGCCCCAACCTCGCCGTCAACGCCCTCACAAACGCAACCAACTCCTCCGGCCTCGCCCCCGGCGCCGGCGCAAGCGCTCGGATCGCCAAGTCCGCCGCAGACGGCGACAGAGTAGAGAGGTGCTCTACAAACGGCGTGAAATCCCCACTATCAGCGCCACGACGCAAAGTCGCCGCAAAGACATCCTGCTCAGCTCCGCTCATCTGCTCTAGGCGCGTAATCCTGCTCTCCGGCTCCGTAGGCGTATCGACCGCCCCAGCAACGAGCGAGGATGAAGGACGTCCGCCTTCGAGACTGGGGAGGAAGAAGGGTGCTTTTTCGGGCGCTTTGGGCGCTTCGGTTGGCTTGTTGCGAGCGCGGATTAGGTCGAGGTGGAGGAGTGTCTGCCAGCGTGATTTAGGCACCATGCTCAGCGTCAACATGTCCGCTGAGAGTTGGTCGGGCATCGCAGCCGCGGGCGCCGCGTCGTCATCCTCGGACTCCTCGGCGAACGCGGCGTCAATCAGACCTGCGCCTCCTTCGCCCGAGGCGGTGGGGGCAGCGACGTCGACGATTTCGTTCTCGGAGATGTGGCGAGTAGGTGCGTGAGTGAAGAGGGTCTTGTTATTCCAGATATTCACGCCCAGCTCGCCCTCACACGCCGTAGCGAGGAACTCGCCCGTGCCCGAAAAGGCGAGCGCGGTGCAGGCGCTACGGAGACGGATGGCGTCGATGAGGTGACCTGTTGGGAGGTCCCAGACGCGCAGGACGGCGTCGCGCGAGGCGGCGAGGATCCAGCGGCCGTCGGGGGAGAAGGTGACGTCCGTGATGGCGGCTTGGGAGCCCCAGAGCTCACGGATGGTCTTTTTGGTTTCGGTGTCCACGATGCGGATGCAGCCGTCGTCGCAGGTGGCGGCGACGAGGTCGGAGGCGGCGTGGTAGTGTAGCGCGGTGATGCGGGTCATGGGCGCCCAGTCAATTTCGTTGACTTGGTGGCCGGTGTTGAAGTCCCAGAATTTGAGCTTGCCGTCGAGACTGCTGGAGATGACGTTCTTGTTTAGGGAGTCGACGATTATTCCTGTTACGGTGGCGGTGTGTCGTCCCAGACCCAAGGGGAATCGCTTTCCGGTTGGGATAGCTACTGTTCCATCTTTCTCGGCCATCTGCTGTAGTTTCCACTTCTTGGCTTGCGCCTGGGTCAACTTCGCTGGGAAGCGCTGGCGATGCTGTCCTGATTGGAGGTTGAACTTGTCAATTCCTCCCGCTTCGGATCCGATCATGGCAAAGGTACCGCAAGGGCTGATAGCTACACTGCTAACATTCGCGCCATCACCAGTCTCAAATGCCCATCTTCCAGCCTTCTTCCTGCCCCAGAACCAGGTGCGCGCATACTTGTCGTCGTGGTGACCCGTCACAACACTCTCCCATCCCGTAGTTCCACTCTGTGTCGCATCACCAGGGAATTTTGCGCGCTGCTGGCTCTTCTGCCATATACCACCAGAACCAGTATGTGCGCCCATTCCGCCGTCACGATTGAGCGACGACGCAATGCATGTGATTTCTGGTGCTTTCAGGTCTTCAAGCGTAGTGCTCGGCTCATTCGCCAGGGTGCTGCTGGCAAGGATTCCAAGCTTCTTAGCCTTCTTTCTGATATTGCCCTGACTAAGTTCCGTGCTCTGCCCATCGCGGCGCAAACTCCAGCCCCATAAACTGCGGTCCTTGCCAGCACTGAGCAGCCACTTTCCTTTGGCGTCCGCCCCGTCGGCTTCAGATGGAAGAAATTGGAGGCGGGTGACCGGCGCGGCGTGTCCGCTGCGAGAGTGTAGGATACGAGGGATGGCGGAGTATGGTGTTTCGTCAAAGATCCAAGATTTCAGGGAGTTGTCGAGACCGCTGGTGATGACGACGCTTTGGCCAGCAAGGAATTCAACCTTGTTGATCCCTCCTCCAACCAAAGTCTCGGCATCTGCGACGGGAGGGTTGTGGGCTCCACGGAGAACTCCCACCACCTTGCCACCGTTGTTCAGGTCCCAGAATGTGACGTCTCCAGTGTCTGGGCCGGCAGTCGCCATGACTCCAGCCTCTCGTCCCTCTTCGCCAGCGCCAAGTCCGTCCGTTCGGAACGAGATAGAAGCAACCAAGCTCTTCGACTCCAGTAAAATTATAGTCTTGTCCGTTCGGATATTGTGGATGACGAGGGGACCATTCGAGTAGGCAACTGCCATAAGGGACAGTGCTGGGGTAGGTTGCATCGCGGTAATCGAGCCGCAGTTCGGCAGTGGAGGGAGGATTGTGTAGATGAGCTTTCCGCTGCTGACGTTGAAGATATCGATGCTGCCGTCTTTCCGCGCCGCAAATATTTTATTCAAGTATGTGGGCATGTTGGAGATGCTGGTGAGCTCGTTCCCGCCCTTTCCAGCTCCCGGGGTTGTGTGAATCGAGGTGTAATGTTCGAGGGTTGCCGACTTCCAGACCTCAATCCTCGTCGCGCAGCAGGCGACAATCCAGGTCCCAAGGATGAGGACCTGCTTGATGGGCTGGGTCAAGTATTGTGGGATCTCGTACTCGTCAACCTTCTTGCCTCTCTTGAAACTCCACAGTCCCGGCTGCGAGCCGTTTGCGCCGCCCCATGCCGCGAAGACCTTGTCCTTCCATGCCAGCGTCGCAGTGATGTTCTCGGGAGTTTGTGGTCTCGTGAGGAAGACGAGGTTCAGTCCACGCTTCAAGTCGTAGGTTTGAAGACAGCGTCCGACGGATGTGGTGATTTGGAAGGACGTCTTTCCGAGTGGGATGGAAGTAAAGGGCACCGCGGTAGATGATACTAGGCCGACAGTCTATGAAAAACATTAGAACCTCAAATTTTCCCTCACAATCGCAGATCAACGTACCCTAAACGGTGTGAAGATGCGCGACTGTCGAGCCTGCTCTCCCCCAGGCGCGACATTGTCCTGGAGCTTCTGCCTCTTCACAATTGGCCCCTCGGCGCTATTTGAGGCGACAGTTGAAGGCATGGCTGTCAGATTCAGAGATATATGCTCAATATATATCCAAAACTGCCTCCTCTACCTCGTCTTGCCCTTTTTTTTACAGTCGTCGTCGAGTTAAGCAGCGACCTGCAGGTATATTTCTTTTTCCCAATCGTAAAAGCTAGGCGAAACTTTTCCCCATATACTTTCAGTACGTACCCAAGTACTCTCTGTCAATTGTCCAGGCCCTGGCTACGCGACATTCTATTGGCTCGTTGTTGGCTCGTTGGTGCTGAGGAATGCCAAGGCCTTGCGTTATCGGTCAACGTGGTACCTGTCACTCTGCCCTCTTGCCTTTTCACCGAGGTTCTCGCAAGATTTGATACCTTTTGGGTATTTGGGGATAGCCTCATCCTTACTCGTTCCATCTATAACTATTCACGACTATATTCTGCCGCATTTACTCGTCGTTTGGCCCATTTCGTGATTCTCTTGGCGGTGTCTTGAGATTCTGGCGGGAGGCGAAAGGACGTCATATTGATAAGAGACTTAGATCGTCTCTGGGCACATGCTCTTTTTTTCATCTATTTAACTCTCCTGTTGGCCGCAATTGAGAGGATTTCTGCATCTTCGGCTGCTTGCCCTATACAAATTATCTAAAATCCCAATTGACTCCAGCATTTATTCCAGGATTTACGAACAGAGACCCGACCATTCATGATTTATTAGGTGCCGAAAGACCCAATCGACACCGAAAGATGGAAGAAGAGGGGCAAACTAATCCGCACTCTAGCACAGTGGCGGCGGAAGCAAAGTTTGGCTCAGCACGGGAGCCATCGCACCAACTGGGACCCGAAGAAGCAGCAGAGATGTCATCTCACCGGCGGCTATCGACTGCCTCGAGTGAGAACCCTTCCGCTGTCAATTTAAAAAGCAGCATCTCCGAACCTGTTGAGCAGGAAGCATACGTTGAGCCTGTCAGCTTCTCATTACCCCGTGGCCCAACATACGGTACCGAATCCTCGCGAGCATCTTCGACAATTAGCCACAGAGGCTCAATTTCGGACATGTCCGAGGCTTGGACGGAAGGTACGAACACGTCCACCAACGATGGGGCCGTGGAAGAGTCAGAGACACCCAGAATGCTCAGTGGGAGCACGTCCGACTTAACCAAGCATGAACCGCTACCCGAACCGGCAATGTCAAAAGCTGGATCAACTACGTCGGAATCGAAGCGAATGTCGAGCTCGTCGCTATACTCGTTACAATCCGCGAGAGCAGGTGGTATAGCGCCCAGTTCCAATTCCTCTTCAGGAGATGCCATCCCGAGGTTGAACCCTGGGAATATTTCGGGGACCAGA
The DNA here is from genome assembly GCF_001641265.1 of Pseudogymnoascus destructans. Classification (NCBI taxonomy): domain Eukaryota; kingdom Fungi; phylum Ascomycota; class Leotiomycetes; order Thelebolales; family Thelebolaceae; genus Pseudogymnoascus; species Pseudogymnoascus destructans. The sequence continues at coordinate 447,885 of NW_020167529.1, forward strand.
AGTCTCGGTGTCTCACCGGATGCCGCAACCCCGATTGTCTCGGTGACAAGTCCGTCTGTCACGCTGCCTACCGCACAAGGCGCAGTGAACCCCCAACAGGCCGCCACCAAGGGTGGTGCTTCACCAGGCGACGCCCCTAAGCGCTCCAGACAAGAAGGCACTTCAAGAGCGAGCATCCCACGGTCTAGAAGCCGTGTCAAGCGCCGCTTCAGTGTAAGCACTGGCGCAAGCAGCCACAGCCCGAGTAGCGAGCGAGGAATACACCAGGCGAAAGAGAAGGAGGAGCCAAAGCCGGCACCATATGGCATAATCGGGGTGTGTGCATTGGATATCAAGGCACGGAGTAAGCCGAGCAGGAATATCCTTAACAAGCTAATTGCAAAGGGGGAGTTTTCAGTTGTCGTTTTTGGAGACAAGGTCATCCTGGATGAAGACATTGAGAACTGGCCAGTCTGCGACTACCTGATATCCTTCTATTCCGAAGGCTTCCCGCTTGCCAAAGCGATTGCCTATGTCAAGGCCAGGAAGCCTTTCTGCGTCAACGATGTCCCGATGCAGCAGATCCTGTGGGATCGCCGTATATGTCTACGTATTCTCGACAAGATCAATGTTCCGAGTCCGAGTCGTGTCGAAGTCAATCGAGATGGAGGACCAAGAGTCATGAGCCAAGACCTGGCTCGGCACCTCAAGGAGACCTCTGGGGTTATTGTGCAGGGGCCGGAAGATGGCGATAAGTTATTAACGCCTCCTCCCCGAAAGGTGGAGCTCTTGGATGACGGCGATACACTAAGCGTAGACGGAGTACTTTTACGGAAGCCTTTCGTTGAAAAACCAGTCAGCGGAGAAGATCACAACATATGCATCTATTATCCGAAAAGCCAAGGTGGTGGTGCCCGCAAGCTCTTCCGCAAGATTGGCAACAAAAGTTCCGAGCACATAGATTGTCTTACTATACCACGCGCCATCCTCGAAGAAGGCTCTAGTTACGTATATGAAAAGTTCATGAGGGTCGACAATGCAGAGGATGTCAAGGCATACACTGTTGGGACAGGTTTCTGTCACGCCGAGACTAGGAAATCTCCCGTCGTTGATGGTCTCGTGAGGCGCAACACTCATGGCAAGGAAATTCGCTACGTCACCAGTTTGACAAAGGATGAGTCCGCAATGGCAGCCCGTATTTCTACCAGCTTCGGACAGAGGGTCTGTGGGTTCGACCTTTTACGCGCCGATGGGAAGAGTTATGTCATCGATGTGAATGGTTGGAGTTTTGTGAAAGACAATGACGCATACTACGACCAGTGCTCTAGCATCTTGAGAAATATGTTCATTCAGGAGAGGGAAAGACGACAAGCTAAGGCAGCTGATCAGTTCCGTGCAGCCGAGCAGGCAAAGATTTCGGAAAGCGTCGCCCCATCAGCTGAAGCGTCGGAATCAGAGGTGCCCCCGCGAACTCGCAGGGAGAGCTCGTTGAAAGAAAATCACCGATCTACTCTACAATCTATCCTCGGCAGATCCCCAAGTATTTCGAAACTTGCGCACTTACATCATAACCATAGCCCACATGGAAAGTCATCGGAGCAGAGGTCGACCTCACCTGATAGGTCTGTCCCGACTATGCCACTAAGCACGGCCTCGTCGATGGAGAAGCCTGTGTCCAGCATGGTGCCTTCCCTACCACATGTTTCGTCTCGCGCGTCGATTTCAGGGCCTGTATCAGCTGCTACATCAGTGCGGACCTCGCCGATCCTCGAAACAGACCCAGAGGAAGAAGAAGATAAGGAGCTTCCTCCGCCCGCACCAAAGCATGCCTGGAAGCTTAAGGGGATGGTTTCTGTCATTCGCCACGCTGATCGTACTCCGAAGCAGAAATACAAGTATACATTTCACACAAAGCCTTTCATAGAGCTGTTAAAGGGCCATCAGGAAGAGGTCCTCTTGACGGGTGAGGCTGCGCTTGATAGCGTTCTTGACGCTGTCGATGTGGCTTTACGCGAGGGGATCGAGGACAAGACCAAGCTGAAAGCCCTACGAAACGTGCTTGTGAGGAAGGGTGGATGGGTCGGGACGAAGGTTCAGATCAAGCCCATGTTCAGGAAACGCAAGGTGGAAGATTCACCTAAGCAGACTTTTGCCACGATCGCAGTTGACGTCTCGAAGGTTATCCCTTCGGTTCCAACCACGCCTGGGGCAACAGACGACTCCCATGACCCAGAGGAAAGACCATTAAAGCGAGAAGACTCCCTCACGGGCGTCACGTTATCCCGTATCACAGCCGCGGAAGAAAGTCTTGTCCTCGACAAGCTCCAACTGATCGTAAAGTGGGGCGGTGAGCCGACGCACTCTGCGCGATACCAGGCACAGGAGCTCGGTGAGAATATGCGCAATGATCTTTACCTGATGAATAAGGAAGTTCTCGACGAGGTTCACGTCTTCAGCAGCTCTGAGAGACGCGTTACTACGAGCGCGCAGATCTTTTCAGCTTCGTTCTTGGATAAGAAGGATCTTGCCAGCGATTTCATTACTATCCGGAAAGATCTTCTGGACGACTCGAATGCTGCAAAGGATGAGATGGACAAGGTGAAAAAGAAGCTTAAGGTCCTTCTCAGAGAAGGACAGGGGCCGCCTCCGCAGTTCGCGTGGCCTGCCAATCTTCCCGAGCCATCTATTGTCCAGCGCCAGGTCATCCAGTTGATGAACTTCCATCGTAAGGTCATGCGACATAATTACCAGAAGCTCTACGGCGGCGCCGTGACATCTCTGAACAACATCGTCAACCCCGGCGACAAAGCTACTAGTGAGTCCCCACAGGTGGGCGCGATGGGACAGGCCACGGCAATCAACAACATCCAAGCGCGCTGGTGCTGCGGCGAAGATGCCGAGCTCTTCCGCGAGCGCTGGGAGAAGCTGTTCATCGAGTTCTGCGACGCGGAAAAGGTCGACCCGAGCAAGATCTCGGAGCTCTACGACACGATGAAGTTCGATGCGCTGCACAACCGCCAGTTCCTCGAGTGGGTGTTCACGCCGAGCAAGTCGATGCTCGAGGAGGAGGACTCGGCTGTTGTGGTTGAGGATGCGTCGTCGGCGAAGGTGTCGGAGGATAAGTCTGATAAGCCGGAGAGGAGCGATTCGACGACTACGACGGAGAAGTCCGAGTCGAGCAAGTCGGTGTCGCGACGACTGTTTAGGCGCCGCTCTGGGACTATGAAGAATGTGGTTGAGGAGACGCCGGAAAGTGTATGTTTACCCCGTTCGAGTTGTCTGTTGGAGCTATCACTAACTTGAAATAGTATTTCCATCTCTTTACCGGAAGCACCAAGACCAAGGCGAAGACGGATGCCAGATTTGAGAAGCTTCGAGAGCTATACAACCTAGCCAAGGTCCTCTTCGACTTCATCTGCCCCCAAGAATACGGCATCACCGACAGCGAAAAGCTCGAAATCGGCCTTCTAACCTCCCTCCCCCTCCTCAAAGAAATCGTCGCCGACCTCGAGGAAATGCAAGCCTCCGACGACGCCAAATCATTCATCTACTTCACCAAGGAATCGCACATCTACACCCTCTTCAACTGCATCCTCGAGGGCGGGATCCAGACCAAGATCGCACGCTCCGCTATCCCGGAGCTCGATTACTTGTCTCAGATCTGCTTTGAGCTGTATGAGTCGGAGACTACGCCTTCGCCGGCTCCGAAGGCGCAGTCGGCGCCTGAACTCGCGACGCCGGGTGAGCTGGCTGCGTTGGCGGAATTAGCTGCGAATCCGCCGCCGTCGGCGGCGCTGGAACCGGTACCGGACCCGATGCCGCAGGAACAGACGTTCGCGTATTCGATCCGCATCACCATCTCCCCAGGGTGTCACACCTATGACCCGCTCGATGTGCAGCTTGATTCGAAACATTGCATTGGATGCGCGCCGCGGCGCTCGCTGACGCAGCATATGGATTGGAAGGAGGTGATTGAGACGCTGAGGGCGAAGTTTCATCAGGTCAGGTTGCCGAAGAGCTTTTTGGCTATTAATTTGAGTGAGAGTCATACGTTTCATCGGAGGGAGGAGGAGAAGAGTGAGGGTGAGGGGGAGAAGAGTGAGGGGGAGGGGAAGAAGAGCTCGTTGTGTGTTGGTGAGGGGGAGGGAAGGAGGGGGAGGTCTGGGACTGGGGGGGAGATGAAGGCGGAGAAGGGGGAGGTGAAGGAGAAGACGGGGGGTGGGGAGAAGGAAGAGGGGCCTAAGGGAGAGGAAGTCCCGGGGGGGCCGGAGAAGGTGAATGTTGTGTTTTAGACGCGTGGGAGGGATCCTGCATTGGATGATGGCATGGCGTAGATGTGGAGTAAACTCGTGGATATATATGTAGCATGGAAGGCGTTTTTTTTTGTTGGGGAAATGAATATATGTATGACATTAAATAGTGTGGAAATCTCGGGGCTTTAAATCTCCCGTTTTGATAAGTGTGATAAGTGTGATACGAAACAGAACAGAGGGAATGGGATGAAATTCAATGAAGCCGCTCATCGCCGAAGGAAATCCAACGCGACGCGATATTTCTGCACCTCTCTCCCATTGATCCAGTCAGTCAGGCAGGCAGTCACCTGATACGGCGGCACTGGCTGGCTGGCTGCGGCGCAGTGCCGAGGATCATCCACTGTGTGAGTCTGGGAAAGGAGATTACCAGCAGCAGCAGCTGGAAATAGAAGGGGATACTGTCATCTCAGTCCCGGTATCGTGTTACACTATCTCACGACGGACGGTTGATGGTCCATTCATTCACGACGTGGGTGCGAGGCAGTGATGGAGAGGTTCGTGAGAAATTTCGATTTTTTTGGTACGAGTACAGCTGTGAAGAGTCCACTTTCATTTGTGAGCTTCTGGACCCTGGCGTTGTCACTTTCTGACAGCTGAGAGTCGCGGGATGGCAGGTCCAGTGGAAACAAGTGAAAGATGATGGAATCGCTGTGAAGCCTGAAACTCTGCGTCCAAACAAACTCTTTTATCTCTCATTTCTCATTTATAGCGGGCCGTTGATGCATGTACAGTACAGCACAGTGTACACCCCATTAGTCCCTCACCCTCCAAACACCCAAAAGCCACCTCAAGCGTGGAAATGAATCCCTCACATCCCAATTCCTAAACAAACAAACTTCCCCCCCTCGACCAATCCCAGCCCTCCCCAGCCGAACACTGCCTCAGCTGCCGAGCGAGCTTTAGCCCGCATCCAGACGTGTGGAGGGAGATATGTGATGGCCGCAGCATACAACATCGACGACCGTCTCAGCCTTGGGCGTCCGGGCCCAGTTGGGGTAAAACGTCCCGTCATGGCATGTCTGTCATGCTCGAATATCCCGTTTGCGCCGACTGGAGACGTGGCGCGGGTCTAGACGGCAAACGGAACTGATGAGTCAAGGCTAATAGGGGCGGGCGAGTGGTTTTTTTTTTCTCTGTGGTGGTGGGTGGATGGGATCAGCGTTATAAGACCTCTCCCGTCCCTCTCGTTTTCTCGTCGTTCTCACTTTTCTCCATATACAATCACCCATCCACCATCCAACTTACAATAGTCGTTCTTTCTCCCACATCCTATCACATGGCCACCTACGAGAACACCCAGCAACAGCAAGTTGCCCAGCCTCAATACGCACCAGCCCCGCAACAGCAGGTTGTCCAGCAGCCGTATGCCTCCCAGCCTGCCCCCGTCGCCGGTCCCCCAGCTGGAAATGACGACGTAGCGCACTGGACGAACCGCATCACCGCCGCGCTGAACAAGCCTGAGACCATCACCAGCCCCGTGCCTGCGTCGCATCAGCCATGGCACCATAGCTTCCTTCAGTTCTTCACGCCTATTGATCTCTGTATGTCCCCCCTTTCTCACGCAAATGACTCTCTCCCCATTCCAGCCAGCGGCCAGACAACTAATTTGAGAATCCAGGCCTCATCACCTGCTGCTGCCCCTGCGTCACCTTCGGCAAGACACACCACCGTCTCCACCACGACGCAAACCTCGAGGACTACAGCCTCGTCAACGCCTCGTGCATCGGGTGGTGGGCGAGTGGATGCTGCGCCGCTACCTCGGTTGGTATCGTGCTCCAGCGCCGCACGATCATGGATCGCTTTGGTCTCACTGGTGATTTCCCCGTTAACTGTCTGAGGGGTTGCTTCTGCGGATGCTGCGATCTGTAAGTTCCCCATCCCCCCCAATTGATGAGTTTGGGTGAAAATGGGAATGGGAATGAGAATGTTTGCTAACCCTCCGATTAGTATCCAGCAGGAGAAGGAAGTCGAGTACCGCCTCCTCCAACAGGGCGGCGTTACGCAGCAGCCGACTGCGAACCATGAGATGAAGGTCCCGGGTGGGCAACAGTACTAGATTCTCCCACTCACCATTGTCGCTCTCTCATTCAAACAAACCAAACACACCAACACACGGAATTTCCTTTTTTAGCTACCATCGTCGTCTGTCTGTGGGAATATAAAGATACCCGGGTATAAACGGGAACAAACAAACAAAGGAGAGATGGAGAAATTGGAGGCTCGGAGAGTATTAACGCAGTCCCAGAGAGGGGGTTTGCGGAATCATTGTAGTATCTTGCGGAACGTCGTGGCGTCTTTGTCTAATACCCGGATCTTGATCCTACCTGGCCTAATATGAAACACTTTTATATGTAACATTACATCAATGTACCATTTGCCTCCCTGTCTGCGTGACTGTTGTGGTGGAGGTAGTTGTACGATGGGCTTTCTTCATTGTTGATGCTTGCTCTCCTGAGTATAATGGGCTAGTTCGAAGGTGATAAGTGAGGTGGTGAGGGCGTTGCTGTGGGGAGGAACTGAGACTGTAAGCTGTAAATCTGCGGGATTGATCGTTGGGATATGCTTTGCATGCTCAATTCCGCGTAGGATAATAAAAATGTACCTCGAAGGCAGGGCTGAGGAGATATTCCAAGTGAGGTTGTCAAGCCATGTATGATTGTCATGTGACTAGGGTTTTCTCACTTGCAACAAAACAACCCTTGTTACTAGAACTACGGGGATGCTGTAGGCTTAAAATTCTCTTCTGATTAAAAAATTGGTTCTCTTGCTTCATCATTTATCAATTGTAGCTATATTTTCCAAAGATTTCCTTTTCGGAATTTAGAAGTGAGAATATATATATATATATTCAACTTATTCCCGTTTTAACAAAAGCCTAATCTGCTTAGATATTACTGAAGCACTAAGACCGCAATCGCCCACCTCTCCGGCCTATCCAACATAACCAAATGCCCCGCCCCAGGAATAATCGCCACCTCCCTCACACTCCCCCCCAGCCTCCTAATGTCTCCTCTATTCTCGCCCTCGGAATCCACTGATCCTCCTCCCCCCACGCAATCTTCACATCACACCTCACCCCCCATACAACCCCCCTCCAGCATCTCCCCCACATCCCCATTAGCAAGGAGGCGAAGTTGCAATCGTGCAGGAGATGCGCAGGGCGATCGTGCCGGCTATATCGTGCGCGATCACTGTGGCGGGTGCGGGGTTGCGGCCTTTGCCATCTAGGTGTAGGCCTTTGAGTAGGTCTGCGAGGGCTGTGGCTTGGAATTTCACGGATGTGTCGCCGGGGAAGGAGGCTTTGGAGGTGGGTGGTGCGGCGGCGGAGGGGGTGTAGGATTGGGATTGTCCGTAGCCGGGGAGGTCGTAGACGAGAATCTCATAGAAGCCTTTTGCTAGAAGTGCTTCAACGATGGGCTTAAAAACGACCGAGGACCAGGGTGTGCCGTGGATGAAGACTATGAGCCTGGTGTGTTTGTCGACGAGGTTTGGAGGTTGTAGCGGATATTCCACCCTTGGAACTTGTGTGTTAACGGTAAATCCATGTCGTGCAGCTATTCTGTATTGATTAAAGGAAGGAAGATTCCATTTATTTGGCAGTTCTAAGAATTAGGGTGAGGTTTTATATCTTATACAGTAATTCCCGAGAAGGATCGACTCAGCTACGTCAGCTTCCAAGTTATCCTGCAGACAAGGGCAAGCAAGCCTGAAGGCCGCGCCATAATAAGAATTATATTTATAATTACGAAGAGATGAATTGAGGCCTCTGCAGCCGAAACCAAAGAGCTGCGAAATATAATATTGATAAAAAATGTTTTTTCTATTTTCTATACCCAACGAGGCGATTTCCCCCAGACTTTTTTTTAATATATATATCTAAGTCTATGATTTCTGTGGAGTTCTGAAGATAAGCATGCGTTCCTAGAGGGTATATAGAACCTGTTGCGCCCCAGGTGCTCTCGCGATGAGTCGTAATGTCGTCGCTCGTCGCTGCAAAATTTGATCATCCCTCCAAAACCAGCCGAGTGCCACAAAAGGACACCATATCAAACAACCCCCCAAAGCCCGCAAATACTACCGCAATCCTTAATAAGCCCACCATTAAAGCCCAAAATTCACACCGACATCACGCTCCCCGGCGTCTCATTCCCACCACCGCCCTTCATCTCGTTCCCCCCCCCATCCGTCGTCCCCCCCCAATCCGGCGTCGCAATCCCATCCATAACCTCCGCAAACCCAGGTACAATAACCGCTGACCGTCCATTCATCCAGAACCTATCCTCCCTCGAATTACTCAGCGCCAGCAAGCCGGCCGAAAACAACAGCAGCAGAAGTAGTACCATATCACCTGTCTGGTGCATATTCCCGCTGAACGACGCGACGAGATAGACGATCAACTTCGCCGCCGCCTCTGCGTACCCCTCTACTGCTGTCTTGCCACGCATCCAGATGCCCCCTGTCAAAGCCTCTAAGTCGTCAGCCATCCCGTGAAGACATATCTCTCTCTCGCCATCAATCCTGACCTTCCAGCTCTCGGGCTCCGCATCCACCGGCGTAGGTGGCGGCGATCCTGGTGGCGCAGAGGTCGGCGCAGACGCCTGCACAATTGCCTGCCCAGAAGCCTGCGCGGATGCCGGCGGCCCCCCGGAAGTGCGCGAGCGGATAATCCAGATGTTCAGCGCGCGCGCGAGCATGAGCGCGCTCAGGATCCCCACACCCCACCAGTCGCGCGTCAAGACCATGAGTGCCATTGCGCTGACGGTGAGGAGAAGCGCAATGATATACAGGAGCGGAGCCATCAAACTAGGCCGGGGCCTCTGGCGAACGCGCTTCAACGAAGCCGTGCTAACTGTCCTGCGCAGGGATTGGGTGCGCGGCGACCCGACGCGGAGGGTGACGGGACGGGATCCCGCGCCGAGCCGCGCGAGGTAGCGGATCGTGGCTGCGTTTGTGAGGCTGATATGGCGGTGGGTGGGGGTGGTGAGGAGGGGTTGTGTGAAAGGGTTTGGGAGGTCAGAGAGGGTGTCGGCGCGCTGCTGGTTGTGTAGGCCGGGGGCGAGGACGAGCATGTCGAGCCATGTTGAGGTGCCGGTTATGGCGGTGCGGTTGGCGATTGTGCCTAGGTCGGCGAGGGCGAGGAGGCCAGAGGCCGAGAGGGCGACGCCTGGGACGGGGGTGGCGGGCCACGGGAGAAATCCTTTCTGTCGGGTGTTAGAATGGTTCGATTGGGGATTTTTGAGGGGAACGTACTACATATTCCATGGCCGAATTTTGTGTTTACGGAGGCATTGATGGCTGGCTTGTGATGGGCGGTCGGCTTGTTTATGTTGTCTTCCCAGTCATCAACCTCCACCGGCTGGCCGCCAAGGAGAGGACAATTATGAAGTCTCAAATCTGTTCGACATGACATACATTAAGTCATATTTGTCTGTATCTGGCAGCTTCGAGCCTTCAATTGGGTTTGGTGAAAGCTACCATTTTGCAGGCGTAGGGCACGCATGACCCAGCAAGGTACAACTTGCATGACATTTCACGTGACATACGCAGGTACTCCCCCTTTCTAAGACTTCTGAAACACATCCATTGAGAGAGCATGAATGGAGGAATGCTTGAGACAATTGACGATGAAAGGTGTCAGGCGTTGGATATTGGTGGATATATTTCGATATATTTGGTTTCGCTGAGTCTATTAGACTTCTTTAATTTCATCATCATCGTCTTCGCTCTCCTGATCTGCCCACCCGCCGGCCTTCGACGCTGGCACCGCTCTTTTGCTCGTGTGCTCTAATTGCTTCATCCCATCGCTAACCTCCTGCCCCTCCTCGTCCCGCATTAGCACTTGCACCAGCCTCTCACAAGCCTCCCTCACCCCCTCATCCTCGACAGCAAGATGTGTCTCTCTGATCACGGGGTAGACTTTGATTCTCCTCATTGTGTCTCTCCCTTCCCTGCTATTAGTCAACAGCATCAGTGTTTCCACGTGCGCCTTAATGATCTCGGGATCGCTATCTCTCGCCTTGTCAGGTGGGAGTAGCTGCAAATCATCCAGCATGCCCTCCTGGTCCTCGTCGCTGTACTCTTCTCCGCCGATGATGGGTAGTAGCAGGTAAGGCAAAATATTGATCTGGTCTTCAGCAAGAAACAGCTCGTGCTTGTCCGTCTCAAACGCCACATTCTTAATCGTGCTCGCGACACCCTTCCTCCTCACGTCACTCTTGTGCTCGGTGAAGACCGTGAGCTTCGTTAATGGGATGACGCCATCGTATTCTTGCTTGGTCAGGAAGTACTTCCGGCCCTCGGTATGTTTTGCGATGTCGGCAAAGAGGTAGGCGAGGTAGTCGAAGTTGGCATCTTTATTGTATGTTCCATCGGCGCCTTTGACGAATAAATCGAACAGCTGGTCAATGATGCGGTTGCTGGAGCGCAGACCCTCGGGAGATACGCAGCCTAGCTGTAGAAGGATCTTTACATTATCTTCTTTGCCAAGGTTGGCGAGGAGCATAGCTATTAAGTTTGCATTTGGCTCAGTAGGGTTCTGTTCAGGATCGAAAGTAAGCGCAGGATTACAATAGTGGGACTGTAAAGGGCCAATATACCGTGAGGCGACTTAAGAGGGAATCGAGGAGAGTGTTATCTTTTGAGAGGTCCTCAAGGATCTCATGGTCATCAGAGAGGTTGATGAGGATATCGAGGGCATTCTTGGCTATTTGCTACATCTCTTGTTAGCCACTGCCATCTGACGACGTTTTGGGGCCGCATACCGGATAATCTCTAACCAAAAGTTTGAGATGTTTAACTGGTAATAAACCATCCCTCTTGAATATCGCCGGCTGGCTCAAAGAATACGGCACCAAATTCTCGACAGCTACCATGCGCTTCATCAGCCCTGTTGCACGAAAGTGTGGGGATTGGGCATACCTAGTTGTCGTACAGGAGTACTGCCATGGTTTATAAATCCTACAAGATCCTCAAGTTCAGAGGGCATTTTGGCAGTATTAAGATGCCTCTAGATGGTATATATCGTTTGGAAATGAAATTTAGTTAACATGCCCCTCTAGATTCTTGGAGGGGCACATTTTTATACTGCCATTGTTCGCCGCCTCTCGACACTGACGTCGGCAAGGCTGAGGGTTAGCCTCGTCATACCGTAGGAGTCAGACGGCGGCAGTGGGAGTTGGAGAGGAGCTACACGCTTTCGTGGGAGTTATCAAGGGATTATTAACGGATTTTAATTACACTTCTGCATACACTAAGCACAGTGAACTATCGAGCATAACAACAAGAAACGCGAGGTTGAGCTACTATATTACTCTTCTTGTGACTCGGGTAGTGAGATCGACTTGGTGCCTCTGAGAGACCCATGGCACCAGGAGATCGGGCCAGTGGACGATACATGCGACTTCATTCTTGCTTTGCTTTGCTTTGCACCGAGAAGGTTAGAACAGAAACAACTGGGGCACTTTGTGTCACCCCCATTCTCAACTGAGCAGTTTAGAAAACGAACTATACCCAGCCATATAGTACCACCCCATTTCCCAACCAAGCAGAGCAGATTACAATAGAAACCCCCTTTCTCAACTGAGAAGTTCGGAATGGAAATTATACCCAGACTTATGCAGCCTGGGTCTCCCTGTTGCGTCTCAACTCCTCCATACGGCGCGTCATAGTCGACTCGCAAAATCATCATGAGAGTAGACACTGTCGACAGCCAAACTCCAATCTGGGTTAAACTCTACTTCTTCAGCGTTGCGTGAGCCATCATGCCTCATATAAACGAAGTTTATAAGTAGCCCTTTGAAAGTATCGCAGTCCTGAGAAGTCAAACAAGTACGGAGGTTCTCCATTAGCAAGTAAAGTAGGCAAGAAAAATCTTTAGGCCTGTAGGCTTCTGGAGTGGTGCGCAACGCGTGACTAGTGATACTGTATCAAGATGTTGAAATCTCACAAGTTGGCGGATAACATCAGAAGGAAGTTTATTAGCAAGAGTAGCACCATAGATTTCAAGGTGAATAATGGTTTCTAACTCGGCAGCTTCGATGTTGTTGTTCTCGAGAGCGGAATAGTCAATCTGAACAGCGTCGGTCTTAACATTCAGCAAACAGCGGCGGGGTATGCTGGCGTGCCAAATTGCATGCTGAATCCTGTTTCGGTGGAGAGAATAAACTTGCGAGACTCTTGGCACACATGGAGCAGAACTGGAGGCATAGAGCCTGGGAGAATTCTGCCAGTGGCCTTATCATAACGTGTCTCGACAACGCGTGGTGCTGGGACACAGTGACGCCAAATTTCGTGGCGGATCTCGAAAGGAAGGCTTGGAAATAGAGAAGACATCGCTAGACAGAACTCCTCTCAGAGATCAGAGAGGAAAAGAGCGAATACGTGTCGATTGCTTTGCAGGTTAGTTAGTTGATTGTGTGCAAGGATAAAAATATGCTTACTGATTGTAGCTAGGAGCAAGATGAAGCAGCTTCAGCCTTGTGATGTTGGGGTGAGGGCAATCTGGGAAGGCAATGTGGTGAAGGCGATCTGGTGAACAAGATGTGGCGAAGAGGATGTGGTGAGCAGGATGCGGCGAATATGATGTGGTGACTGGAATCAGGATATCAGTTGAAGAGAATCTAGGGGAGTGTATTCGGTAATGAGCATCCGTCCCGGGGTATTTGACGGAGCGTATTCAACGGGAGTTTGTGTCGTCTCTAAGCGGCTGATATTTTCTACGTGGTGCTCGTTATTCATGTCGAGCCTAGCAAGTCGAACATATTATTTGGCCGTTTTGTGACCTCCACCGACGCGCTTGACCCCTGCGCCCGCTTCCGTTTATTCTTCTTATCTTTTTTTGTAGACTTGGGATTGTGATTGTCCGTTATATCCTGTCCTCCTATGTTCAGCAGCGTCTTGACTGCTAAAAGCGCTTTGCGATCCGCGGAGGATTTGAAGGGTTCCAGGTCTGCGTGAACGTCTGGCGTTGCTTGCAAATCTGGTAACGACTCGAGCAATTTAGATAAACTCTTCAAGGCCTCGGATATGTTCTCCGAGTTTTGCGAGACCAAGGCAACCCCCAGTATCTGCTTGAGCATTCGAAAAGAGTAGAAGGAGCCTTGCAATTGAGCGGAAAAGTGTATCGTATCCCACGATAACCTTCTCGACCCCACCCCCGACTCAATTATCAAGCTCCCCAGTGACTGTTTCCCAGCCGAAGAAGAGAAGACCAAATCTTGATGGAGGGCAATAGCTCTCCATAGGCCAAAGTCCGAGAGACCAGGCATTTTCTTACCAATACTTTCCGCTAGCTCAACTAATCCTGCGGATGCTTCTTCTATCTCACCATAAGTGGGAAGCTGCCATTCCCTCCCCCGAGAGCCTTTTTGTTGGCGTCGATGTTCCACGACGGCCACAACATGGTTCTCCTTTGGCTCTGTTAAATTCATCACACCATAAGCTAATTGCCGAACTGCCGTGCTCATCTCCCAGGCACTTGTTTTGGAAGGACAATCTAGCAGAAATGGGAGGAACATATCCACACTGTTCCCATTTTCAGCTGGCTGAACTGAAGAAGGAAACGGACGCTCAGCCGCCTCAGCCGCCCGAGGAAATTGAAGAACGTATTCTGATATCCTGGGATCGAGTGTCCTGAGCACAGCTCGAAGGGATTTTGCAGAATCAGCTTCTGGGAGTTCCGTGGTATGAACTTCCTTGGACAAGGCCTCATACTCCTTTACGAAGTCTGTGTACATGCCTGGATAATCCGTGACCGCTTTAATGTCCTTAGATTTCTGCTTCAGCTTTGGTAAACTTGCATGTGGGTCCATAACCATCTCGAAAGCAAAGGATTTTAGCCCATATGACCGGTTTAAGTCAAGCCTTTCCACAATTAAAGCTGGTGTATACTGGAAGCACCTAATCGTCTTGATGTTGAACTGTTCGGAAACTTCAAGGTCTTTAAAGAATGATACCGAGCCCAGGGCACCAAGGTCATGGACTAGGAGATCAGAGTCGCCTGTGAGCACCGTTCCGCCGTGATCTTTCACATACCTTGCGCAGTACAAATCTGCCTCGCCTGGAGAGACAGAGGTGATGCCCTGGAAGCGCTGAGAAGCCAGAAGCTTCTCAAGAATGGCGGGGACAAGAAATGGAATAGCAGGAACATGCCCAGAGACAGCTGCAGACGACTTATGATCAAACATGCTTGATCTTCTGCCTTTCGGCTTCTGCTGGGCATTTCCACTCGGGATCACCTGCGGCCATGCCTCGTGATACAAAGCCAGTTGCTTTGTGTAATTCATGAGTCGTGATGACCTCGTCTTTTTTTTGGAGGCAGGCAAAAATCCATCAAAGTATATTTTCTTCCTGCATGGGATCAGCTTTCTTTCTTTTCTTTCTCAGCCAGGAATAGGAATGGTCTGTACACTTCAACGCCAAAGCCTTCTAGCTCTTCTAGCCAGCGGATAGCCGCATCGCCAATCTTCTTGTACGACGGAAAGGCCTCAAACGGATTGCGAGCTTCCGGCTCTTCTGCCAAGCAGGTGTGAAATATGTGATATGCGAACCCAGGGCCATCAATTATTACATTTTGGCCGTTGAAATTTGTGTTTTCTGAGTAGGGACGAAGATGGGTGATCAGGTGAGGGATCCCCATCTTTAATAAATAAAAGGCTGATGACAATTAATTATATGAACCATCAGTCCTTATCTACTGTGAGACCATGGCGGATATTAATGTGATTATCTGTTTCGGCCATCCTGGAATTTTGTTGTGGTGGCTGTGAGCGGGATCATGAGTGGGGAAGCGGAACTTTTGTTCCCACTAGCTAAAATATTATTTTGAGCTCCCCCATCTCTCGTTTATCCTTCAACAACCACCGAAGATGCGCAAAACCCTCATTTTCGCAGGGAGCTCTGTCCCTGAGCTCACAAATCAGATATGCACAAATCTAGGAATGGCACCGGCCGCTGTCGAGCTGTCGCAATTTGCAAACGTACGTATCAATGCAGCTATCTAGCTCTGTATCTGCACGTGGGGCTAACTCTACCCCAGGGCGAGACGAGCGTCAAGATCCTCACTAGCATTCGAGAGAAGGATGTCTTCGTCGTCCAGTCTGGCAGTTCGAAGATAAATGATAGTATCATGGAGCTCCTGATTCTTATCTCGGCGTGCAAAGGCGGTTCTGCTAACAAAATCACCGGTGCGTTGCTTCAAGTCTCCCATTCTGTACCACGCCATGCAAATTGCTTTTACTGATTCTCTTTGAAGCTGTCCTACCATACTTCCCATATAGCCGACAATCTAAGAAGAAGTCACACAGAGGCGCGATTACTGCTCGCATGCTTGCTAATCTTCTCAATGTTGCTGGTGTCAACCACATCATCACGATCGATCTACATGCATCTCAAATGCAGGGCTTCTTCAAATGCCCTGTTGACAATCTTCACGCGGAACCGTTAATAGCAAGGTGGATCAGGCACAATGTCCCGGGATGGAAGGAAGCAGTATGCGTATCGAAGAACGCGGGCGGCACAAAGAGGGTCACGTCATTGGCGGATGCGTTGAAGTTGAACTTCGGAATGGTCACCACAGACCGAAGGCGAGGCGGTAACATGAGTTCAAGCATGATATTCAGCTCTCTAGACCACAGCCCACCTCCCAACGACAAAGATACGCGGAATGACGAAGTTGATGGCGAACCGGATCTGTCTACCCCTCTCAGCGCCGTCACACTCGACTCGGAGCCGACATTTAACCCGATATCCGGCCCAACATCCAACCCCACCCCTTCTCATTCGCGTCACGAAAGCTCATCATCAACTCGCGCCTCAAATCCCATATCAGCTAGCCGCTTGCCCTTCACCAGACCAACCTCTGCTGCGCGCTCCCCTCTTACTCGATCCGTCACCACTCCCATCCCTTTCTCACACACCGAAGAAGATGAATACACCGATGAACGCGCCCGGGAAGTTATCCACGGCCGTCTTGTACACGGCCACATCGTGCCGGACGACTACCCCTCTCCCACCACCTCCGCCATGTCGAACTCCATGATTTTAGATCGCCCAGAAGACGACCCTCTGGAAATATCGCGCGTCTCGAGCTTTTTCAACCCTGAACCCTACGCACTCGGCGGCTCGCACGACGCCGCGGAAAGCAGCGACGAAGAGGGCGACGACCCCGTCAACCACGACCTGGAGAAGATGATCACCCTCGTCGGAGACGTCAGGGGCCGCTCGGTATTCATTGTCGACGACATGATCGATAAGTGGGGTAGCTGGGTCGCCGCAGCCGAAGCGGTCGTCAAGCGTGGTGGGGCAAAGAAGGTGTACATCATCGCGACGCACGGTCTATTCGGCGGCGACTCCCTCGAGGAGCTCGAGAAGTGCGACTGCATCGACGTGATCCTCGTGACGAACTCGTTCCCTATCCCCGAAGAGCGCGCGCGCGCAAGCAAGAAGCTCGTCGTGCTCGAGCTGGCCGGGCTCCTCAGCGAGGCCATCCGGAGGAACCATTACGGCGAGAGCATCTCGGCGCTGTTTCAACATATTAGCGATTAGGTTTGTGGTCTGGCGGGACGGGGCTGGGTTATGGGTAGGACGGTTATAACGGGACGGTGCCGGATATAATTTTTTGCTTACACTAACGGAGCGAAGCGCTGGTGTATGGATGGACGACAGGAGGGCACAGGCGTTTACTGGCAAGGGCTGCTGTTTCCAGCTAGAATTGACCAACGATCTTTATGAACCCCATTTGTTGGGCATTGAACATGCTGCGTTGAGTATTTTGGTGAATTCACTCGACAACTTTTTGTTTTTCTTTCATCTTACCTTTCTTTTGTCGCCGCCATTTGGTATAGCATGTGTGGGCGCCTGGAATATGGCAAAGATGGA
The DNA here is from genome assembly GCF_001641265.1 of Pseudogymnoascus destructans. NCBI lineage: Eukaryota > Fungi > Ascomycota > Leotiomycetes > Thelebolales > Thelebolaceae > Pseudogymnoascus > Pseudogymnoascus destructans. The sequence goes on from NW_020167529.1 coordinate 465,053, forward strand.
TATACCCAGCGATGCAGACTTCAGTGTTTGCAGGGACCTTCTCTCTATAGGAGATGGTTCTTAACGGAGCGTTGGCAGATGAGATCCTTTGGACTGAGAGTAGATGGCAGCTTGCCTCAGCATACTACTTGCTTGCTGGCTTGATGTAAGAATGCAGCATACATGTATGCAGCCCTCTCGGACATTTTAAATCAAATCTTTAGGTTTGAAGACTGGTATGGGATAGGTGCAATCTAGAGTATGTATCACCGAATATAAGATCCCAGCGATTAACGTGTAACATCGTTTTTATTTGCATCATTACGGACTGTATGTAACTGTGCATTAATTGGCTCTCCACGCCACGCCACGAAACCAGGGCCCTTGGAGAAATCATCGCATGCCATATCTCGAGATTTCCACCCACCCGTATATACTCAAACAATCAACCAACCCACTATGAACGCCTCAGAAACTCCAATATCCCCCCCGACCCTGTATTTACACAACCCCTTAATAACGTCTGCCCACTCCCACCGAACCCCCACGCCAATGCTGATCCTCTCGGCCGTAACCTCCTCCCCCGTTTCTCGGGCCACGGCCAAAATCATCCTTCGGGCGATCATACTCAGGCCTGTTGAATCTGTAGCCGCTATCATATCCGCCGGCATACGAGTCTCCTCCGCGACGCGGTGGGCGATCATTCCGGAACCCTCCCCCATACCCCTCGTCTCTGCCGTAACCCCCCTTGTAGCCCCTATCGCCTCGACCGAAGTCTCTCGGGCCACCAAAATCTCTTCCACCTCGTGGACCACGTCTGCCGCCGCCGCCCCTGCTGAGTAATCCTCTAGGTAGTCCCCTCCTTCTCACGCCTGGCGGAGGCCTGACGCCTGGGAAGATTTCTGGCCCTCTATCGACCAACAGGTCGCCTTCGAACGAGTATCTGTGCTGCTCGCTCTTCGCCCTGAAATCGTCCTCCGCGTCTCTAGCGTAGAGGCTATGAATGTTATCCAATCTCCGCTCCGCAAGAGCCTTCATTACGGGAATAAAAGCGACGGGTGGAGAGGCTCTGGTGTAGGTCACATCCGGGTCAAATGGAGCCACCGGTGGTACATCAGCGTTAGGTCGATCGTATGGGTTGAAATCACGGCCAGAATCCCTGTTGTATCGATCCGATGGGCCGTCAAGGGGTACTCCGTTGTCTCTTCTTCCCATGTCTGCTCTAGGGCCAGAAGGTGCACCCGGGACTGGGCCTGGGCCAAGGCGATCAAAAGCAGGGGGCGGATTGTTGACTACGGATGACGATTGCCTGCGGATCTGAGCTGGGACGGCACCGGTTTCCTGGAGGGTGGCTGAAACATTCCTGTCATCATCTACCCCGTACATGATTTCCCATTTCTTGCCGGATCGTGCAGCGGTGGAAGAGACTTCAGCCTCAATCCACTCGGCTACCTTCTCATACGGGATGAAATCCGCCCAAAGCGGCTGACGGGTGCGCTCATCTGGCCAGATGCGATCGTGTAGCTCGGAGCGGACACGAGAAGCTGCCGAGATGTTGGAAAACGAGACAAATGCGTGCGTGCAAATTGAATCGAGGAAGAAGTCAAGTATGACATCAGGACCCGGAGACAGGCCTGGCGCAGTGGCAAGTTCACCAATATAGTCTTTGAGTTGCGTACGGTTTAACGGTCGCTGGAAGTTGCGGATGTATAGAGCTGAGGTGGCTGGGTGAATGGATGGCGCAACACTGCGCTCTTGCTCTGCATCAGGCATGTCGTAGTCTCTGCCTGCTTGGCGGTCTTCTGAGCGTCGATGGGAAGAGACTAAAGGCGATCTGTAGCTGCGCTCTCTGTGCCTGCCACGAGTGTCTTCCGTGTGTTTTCCTGCATGCTCGACTACGACCTCCTCCTTTCCAACGCCCATGGTTGTAGGGCCCCCTTCCACGTCCCCAGCCGTTGCAACCTCCTCCGATTCGGCATTGATTATTGTAGTATCGACGTTGTTGTGCTTTTCGACCCATTGTGCATCTCCTTCTGAAGTAGTCACGTCATCGCGTCGTCCATCAACGTCGGTGAAGGGGAGTTCTGTGTCCTTGCGCTGGCGTTTTCGTGACGTCTCTGAGCTGCCAGGAGGAGGAGATAGCGAGCGCCTTTTTCGCGATTCAATATCAGTTGCTTGAGCCTCAGCGACACATGGTTCAGCCAACGAACTATCCTGTATTGGCGCCTCTTGAGAGGTGGGGGTAGCTTCTGGTTGCGCAGGGGCACCTAGTTTGGAGTCCGCTTCGATTTGCGCATCCTTATTTACATCTTGTGTAGATGGTTCATGCGACAGTTTCAGTGCGCTGTCGATCTCAACTTCAGGATGTGGTGCCGCCTCCTCCGCCTCTGGGCTGTTGTCGACAGTATTGGTTTGAATGCTTTCATTGCCGTCGCCTTGCTTTAATTCAGCTTCACCACCTTGTGCACCGGTGCCATTGTCGGCTTCATCCAGCCTGGCGACAAGGACAGCTTTCAATCCATGTTGGCACAGTCCTCTTGACTTGAGTTCAGCCTTGAGCTCCGGCACCTTCAATTTGTTCCAATCCGTCATCATGTGTGACTGGTTGGAAGCATTGGTTGACTTCCAGTGAAGTTGTGGTATGTGTTTGGGTACAAGGTTGTGCAGAAGAATAAACTTGTGAAATATGTAGATGAAACGGTGTTGTTGGTTTCGCAAGGTAGTAGCCTGCTGTTGTACGGAGTATTGGAATTTATTTCGCGCCACGCGACTGGGCAGCTTTGCTTGTCTGTGACGCGGTTGTGATTTCGCACTTAGCCTAGCTCAACGTCAATCTACTTATCACGTGCCATGACGTAACTCTTGAAGTCGGTGGGATGTACTACATACTTGTGTGGCCCAAAAGTCCTAATCGTGGGTGGAGAAGGATGCGCAAGGTACCTTTACATACTAAATTGTATATAAAGGTACATAGATAAATTATTTCTACGAAAATTATCACTTCTACTCGAACTCAAAGACTGGCTCGAACCCAGGCTCGGGCTTAGAGCTAGTTTCTAGGTCGAGAATTGGGTCCCGGTCCTATTGCGGACACAGTTTCGACTATAATATACTACAGTCATGACGCGTTAAGTCGATACTCGATTCACGTTACGTCGATACGTTTTGCTGGCCTCAACCCACGTTCGATATCTCGATATTTACGCTATCTCGATGGTATTTACGGGACCCGAGCTATCGACATAACGGATTATGACTGTACAGCAGTTATCGTAAAATGTGCTTCGAGTATCGACTTAACGCGTCATGACTGTAGTATATTATAGAATAGACTATAGTCGAAACTGTGTCCGCAATAGGACCGGGACCCAATTCTCGACCTAGAGCCCCCAGCAGAATACCCCTATTGCCTTTCTATCAGAATACAACTCTTTAACACCCCCCACACTTTACCGGTCGTATGGATAACGAGTGTCGATTCTGTGGTGCAATGTTCTTTATAGGGTCGAAGGTTCGGGCTGATAGGGACGGTCCGTTTTTTAGAAAGAAGTGCTGTTTAGATGGAGCAGTTCCAGATTCCTACCCATTACAGAAGCCGCCCCCTTATATTACATATTTATATGTTTCGGACGCTCCAGATGCTACCTCCTTTCGCAAGAATATTAAGGCCTACAACAACGCTCTGGCTTTAACGTTCTATAGCTTCTCAGAGGACAGCCGTTTAGACAGCATTACAGGTGGTAATCGAGGCGTGAGAATGGTTACTGTCCATGGAGAGTTAATGCATTACCAAGGTCCGCTAAACCCTATAACGGGACGCCCTGAGGATGCTGCCTTTAATCAGCTGTTTTTCTACGACCCAGATGAAGCAAGTAACATGCGGCTACTACGCAATCCAAATCTTGATTCTACTATATTACGATGTTTACATGTGGAGTTAATGGAGTATAACCCGCTAATCCAACGGTACGCTACAGCCTGCGAGTGTCTACGGCAGCAAGAGCAGCTTCCTGGTCCGTTTACCTTACTCTGGAATCCAGCCAGTGTTGCCCGAGTACTACTCAGAGTACTACTCAGAGATCTTTGAGTAGAGTACTGTTTTTTGGGCTCGAGTAGAGTAGTACTCGAGTAGTACTCGAGTATAAAAATGAAAACATGATTGATAGCTATATAGACTATGGAAATACAGTAACTATGCATCCTCATCTTCCTCTGAATCCTCACCTGTGTCATACTGACATTCGTTGCACTCAGTTTGCTATCAAACTCAAGAGCAAACTTGGAAATCTCCTCCTCAAACCTACAAGTCACTATACATATTTTGGCTTATCACACCAACAACAAGAGCAATACTACTCAACGATTGCTACAACCATCTATGATTCATTACACATCATCGCTCCTTAGTTACTGGGCCGATATTACCACATAGCATATCTCTACAACCCTCTATGATTCATTACATGACATCACTCATACTACCACATGACATATCTCTACCAACTAGAGGCCTAGGAGCATGAACGATAGCTCTAAAAGCTCCTACGAACCTCTATGATTCATTACATGTCATCGCTCTTTAGTTACCCACAAGATTGGTTAAGTTATGACATAATTTGTCTATGACATAATTTGTCTATGACATAATTTGTCTATAGGGGTACTCTGACCTTGGACCTCCTTTTACTTCCTATAGGCTACGAACCTAAGAGATGGTTCTATGGGATTCTCTTACGTCGACTACAGTTACCAAGCCTGGTAAGTCATGGAAAGTCTTGGAAAATGAGAGAACTACACTCCTTTAGCATAAATAGGATTGCCCTTTCGTTAAGAAAGGGCAAGCAGACAATACAGTAAATCGACTATCACATACTTCCACGTCTTTTCCAAGCTTCCAAGCATTCATCTTGTTACTCCTTGTTTCTGAAAAGTCAGTGAGGTGTTAACCTCTGACTTACCCCTGAGTTCCCAGACTCAACATTTGTTGCAACTTGTCTGAACCACTTCACTACATCACACACCTGATTGCTGCGTTGTGGAATAGTCTAAGCTACGACCCTTTGGCTCTGTTTTCTAAGACAGTGTGTTGTCTTAGTAAATTCATCCCTTCCTTGGGTGGCTAGATTCTCACATCTGGTGCACCCACCATTACATTCCCACTGTGACTCACACGTCACGTTACTAGGCCCTGGCCCTGTAACCATGACATCATGTTACTAGCCGTAACAGTCAGGCTCAGGCTCGCTGACAACTCAGACCTGGTGCAGCACGGTGTCGCGGAGAAGGAAGAGATGAAGCAGCTGTGGGACAAGTACAAGGAGGAGAAGAAGGAGTTGAAGAGAGCCTTATTTGTAAAGAAGGGTGGCTGCATAGTCAGACCAATTCGATCAATGATACCGTGCTGAGCCCGTTGAGCCCAAAACAGTCATGGATGAGTAATGTTCCGATATCAAGTGCGCCTTGCAGCTCGAGTGGGGGTTCAGGGGTGTGGGGAGCTTTCCGGGGTTGGAGCGAAGTTTTCAGTTGTGGAGTGAATTCTCAGAACTGGTCTCGCTAAAGAGAATTCACTCCACAATAGCTGTATATAGATCGAGCCACTGCTCGAGTGATCCTCTTCTCTTTCCTTTCTTCTCTAGATTGAGTTTAATTCATAATACCCAACTGGCGCCCTATGCCTTGGTGAACCGTGACAAGTAATGGAAGGAATAAACATGTAAGGACACAGGGCACCCAGCTCACAGTAATAGCATGTGAGAGTGCGAGTCGGAGGCTAAACGGATGCTATCCTATAGGTCTACTATAAAGGATACAAAAAAGATGAAGAGAGGAACCCCCGTTGGGTCAATCTCCTTAAGTACCCGAAACGGGTCCGACTCGGCTAACCTGCCTTAACTCTTAAGATGAAGGGGGAACCCCGTGAGTCATTTCCCTCAAGTACCCGAAACCTCCGAGTCGGTTAGCCCGCCCAAATGATCACACGTGACCCGCAGCTACTCAGAGTCTGCTCCTTGTCTGCTCCTTAGAGTGAGAGACGAGAGGACATCCTTACACTACCCCCCTTCTAAGAGGGTGCTTTGTCTGCAAAGCACGCTATCAGGGTCCTTTCCGTAACCTCTCCATTTCTAAAATGTGTCGGGGTGTGCTTGTGTGCAGAGGTGGCTGTTCGTGAAGGGTACCGTAACACCACCTCGTGGAATGCAACACTGGAGTTGGCTTTGTTTGATCTCACTTCCATCTTCGTGGTCCGAATGGGCCCCGGGAAGAATCCGCTAATCGTTTGAGTCGAACCTTCGGAAACGTGAAAGGGGGAGTGGTTGCGCTAGCCTGATTCAGAATTTATTGTTGTAAGCCAACATTTGAGTCCTCCGCTTCGCCCACTTTCTCTTGTTTGTTTCCAACGCCAGCGAATGCCGATCCGAGACTGGTAAGTGGCCCCCTCCATTCATATATCTGTATACTAATTGATTGTTTTTTAGAATATACCATTCCACACGAACGAGTAGGTGACGGGAACGCGCTCAGCGTGCGGGTGATAATGTGGGCTCAACTGACGGGATTATAGATCCCAACTTGAAGATGCCGGTCCCGCCTCCTGCCGGAGCCTTGTCGGTCGCTTTCCGCGTCCTCTGTTTGCGTTGCCTTCTGGCCAAAGCTCGGGGAGTCCAGGCGCATGCCTGCGTCTGGTCTCCCTCGTCGTCGAAGTGCGAGTACTGCACTGGCCAGCACTCTCCCTGCGTCTCGGTGCGTTTCCTTGTGGTGTTCGGTTGGTCGACAACAGGGAGGGCCGCTTCGGCGGCGACGAGGGCGTGGTGCTCCTCCTCCAGGAACCAGGGCAGCTATCCACCGGATGGTCAGCCACAACCAGATTTTGAGCTATATGTTACGACGGAACAAGAAGGCTGGCCAACTACAGGACAGGAAGGAGGGAGGTCGCATGAGACCGGCCCTGGTACCTGGAGGGGCAGCGGGGAATAGTAGTTCCGAAAGTATCACGTGACGGACTTGCAGGATGATGAGAAGAGTCCTAAGAGTCCAGGACTCTGAGGACTCGAGTGAGTTCCCAGGAGTCCACTAGGCACGTGATGGACTCGCAGGATGATGAGAAGAGTCCTAAGAGTCCAGGACTCCGAGGACTCGAGTGAGTTCCCAAGAGTCCACTAGGCACGACGCCACTATATAAGTAGATAGTATTTCCTTAGATAGGAGCTTCGTGCTCAACTCAATACAGTATTTGTTATATACTAGTAACGTGTTACTTGAAGCCTTTGTGTCTGATCCCCTGCCTCCTCTGATAAGTAAACCTTTACGCAAGAGAACCTCTGTGTCTTCTATCGTTTAGAAGTCAGCGTTACACTATATTGCAAAGATCACAACATTATTACTTTATGTATGCCTGCTCATTCATCTCATAAGCTTCAACCCATTGATGTTGGGTGTTTTCGAGCTTTAAAACGTTCGTACGGCACTGAAATTGAAAAATTGATGCGTGCACATATTACCCACATTTCGAAGGAAGACTTTTTTCCTGCATTTCATGCTGCGTTTCGTGCAGCACTTACAGAGTCAAACATTCGAGGAGGATTCCGCGGAACTGGTTTAGTGCCGTACGATCCGCAGTATGTGATTTCACAGCTTGATATTCGAGTTTCTACGCCAACTCCACCGCCAACTTCGTCCGATCTGCCTATGGTATGGGAGCCAAAAACGCTGCACAACGTGATCGAAACGCAATCACATACTAAATATGTGAAAGAAAAGATTGTACGACATCAAGATAGCTCGCCAACTGCACTTTTGTCAAGTGTAGATCAATTTGCAAAAGGTGCAACACGTGCAATCCACGAACTGGTTTTGTTACGCGAAGAGAACACCGCATTGCGTAAAGCAAATGATGAACTTAGTCGACGCCGTCGTACGAAAAAACGTCGAATTCAAGACGGAGGATCACTTAGTCTACAAGATGCGCAAGATTTTCAAGCTCAAATTGATGTTAACGCGCAGTTACAGACTGATTTGGTTCAAAGTAGTGGTCGTACAAAGGTTGGCGGGCCACAACAACGACGATGTAAAGCGTGCGGAGAATTTGGACACAACGTACGAACGTGCAAGAATGGTAGAATTGAGCTTGATAATTCCGATTCTGAATAACGTACATGTATAGCGAAAGCGCCAAACAAGCGAAAGCGCCAAAATGATGCGGTGACCAAACCCCCCAACTAAATGTTAAATTCCTCAACAACAAAACATGCCCCATAAAAACGATGAAAGCCAATTAGTGCTAGCTATCCAGGCTATGCAAAGCGACCCAAAGTTACGCCTTCGAGTTGCTGCTAGGATCTATTCTGTGGACCACCGCAAGCTAGGTCGTCGTCTAGAAGGTGTACCTTCACGACACGATATCCAAGCCAACTCACGGAAATTAACTAACCTAGAGGAGTCCGTCCTTGTTCAGTATATACTCGACCTAGCTGCCAAAGGGTTTCCTCCTCGGCTGTCTGTTGTTGAAGATATGGCAAGTCGACTACTTGCAACACGCGACGCGTCACGCGTTGGGTCGCGTTGGGCTTCAAACTTTGTTAAGCGGCGTGTAGAGCTCCAGACACGCTTTCAGCGCAAATACGACTACCAGAGGGCTAAGTGCGAAGATCCAGAAGTTATTAATGGCTGGTTTGAGCTTGTGCGTAACACAATTGCGAAATATGGTATCGATGAAGCAGATATCTACAACTTTGATGAGACTGGGTTTATGATGGGCGTTATCTCAACTGCTATGGTTGTAACAAGCTCAGACGGGCGGGCAAAAGCAAAGAAGGTACAGCCTGGTAATCGGGAATGGGTTACAGTAATCCAAGGCGTTAGTTCTCAAGGTTGGGCAGTACCACCATTTATCATTGTTGCAGGCAAAAACCACCTTACATCTTGGTATGAGAATAGTGGATTTTCAAGCGATTGGGTGATTTCTGTTACTGAAAATGGCTGGACTACAAACGAGAGAGGCATGGATTGGATTCAGCACTTTGAGAAGCATACAAAGGCCCGGAGTGTTGGTGGTTATCGCTTGTTAGTCCTTGATGGTCATGAGAGCCACCACTCAGATGAGTTTGAGGAGTACTGCAAGGAACACAACATTATTACGCTTTGTATGCCTGCTCACTCTTCTCATCTACTCCAGCCACTTGATGTTGGCTGTTTCGGCCCGTTAAAGCAGGCCTATGGTCGGCAAATTGAAGATATGATGCAGGCTCATATTTCTCATATTACAAAGGATGACTTCTTTCCTGCCTTCCACGCTGCATTTAACACTACAATGACGGAAAGTAACATTCGAGGCGGGTTCCGAGGGGCAGGGCTTCTTCCATTTGACCCTGAGAGAGTGATATCTACACTTGATCTTAAGTTAAGGACACCAACGCCTCCAAGCTCCCGCCCAGGTACTGCTCAACCTTGGGTTTCTCAGACACCAAACAACCCAATTGAAGCTATGTCACAGTCTACATTTATTAAAACTCGGATTTCACGCCATCAAAATAGCTCTCCAACCTCAATCTATGCAGCTGTTGACCAGTTTACAAAGGGTGCATCGCAAATAATGCATCAATTAGCACTGCTAAAGGGAGAGAACCAAAACCTACGACAGGCAAATGAAGTACTAAGCAAGCGCCGGAGAGCTAGGAAAACACGACTACAGCAAGGAGGATCACTTAGTCAACAAGGGGCGCAAGAGCTACAGGATGAGAGGGATGTTGTGCAGCAGGTAGAGCAGGAAATAAGGGCAAGCCGTGGTCGGAAGCCAAGGGAAGAAACCCGTGCCCGTCGCTGTGGCAAGTGTGGTGAGACTGGGCACAATGCGCGCACGTGTCAGATTGTAATAGACACCTCTGAGGAAGAGGACTCCGAGTAGTTTCAATTGATTTCTAATGTTGTGGTAGATTTATCGCAATGTTTGTCGTGAGGGTAGATAATTTTGGCGCTTTCGCTTGTTTGGCGCTTTCGCTATACATGTACGTTAGCTTTAATAATTTAATTAATTAATTGTTGTGTTATTTAACGTTTTGTTTGTATGCCATGAAAAATCTGCCAACTCGCTTGTGCAGCCAACTCGCTTGTGAACTACGTTAACCTATACTTGGCTTTACCGATAATCCGTACGGAGATCACGTGAGATCATGTGACTATTACAACAGGGTGCGTAAAGCAGCAACCGCGCGAGGAGTGGCTTTATTGTATAATACGATGTCAAAACGCCCCATGGTAATTTGTTCAGCTGGATGTATATTCCAAGACCCTTGGAATTTACCATATCAATGCAAGGCGGGGATCTCACCACAATCCTGCTGCTGATGTGATGGGGAAACAACACCAGAGTGCATGCATATTCACCTAACCAGTTCGGGAAATATGCACACTTGACGCCGTCTAATTTGTCAACGAGGCGACGGTAAATGCGACCCGTACCGCGCTGTCGTGTTCGCGACACCGCAAGGCGTTTATGATTCGACAACGCTGAGGCGGCTATGGACGGGACGCCTCGAGTTGCCCCGGCGTCACTGGCTCCAGGCACAGTAAGGGAGCTGTTTGGCTGGAGATATGATGAACGATTGCGAACTCGGTCCCCATGGAGCGGTTTTATGCTGCTCTATTGGGTTGGTAACCTGACCTCCTGGACTACTGCAGCTGACAAGGTTGATTCGAAGAGTCATACCAGTCCATGGCAGTGCACACGTCCAACTGTGCTCAACCGAAGCCACCGGGTACTTGTGTGGCTTCTGTATCGTTTCGCCGTTCTCCTTCCTTAAATATATTTTCTCCACACCTTTCGGTTGATCCCACGATCAGGCTGTGTCCGTACGTGCGCCTGCTCGTGCCTTGGTCCTTTTTCCTCTTGCGTTTGTCGTCCTTCACTCAAAGTATATTTCATTCAGTCAAGTGTGTCCATGTTCATATTTCTATATACCTGTTAGTATCCCAAGTTAAAAAGTTGTCAATTAGGCGGGCTCGTCCTTACCGTGAGGGTAACCATTCAGTCCGCTGAAATCCTCCCCGCGATCGGAATTCATCGAGGGTTATTTATGATTTAGTTTTACCAAGGAGTCGAAAATTAATTATATATCTCGAAGCTCAAGCCCCGTCGTCGCTCAACCCACTGGCGGCCGTATCGTTTTCGATGCATAGCACTCTCGAAACTTGACTTTGCTGATGGCTCACTTTGCCAATACTCCAATCTTGAACAGCCGTTATGGCGAAAGACCTGCCGCCAGGCAACCGTCACAAAAGCTGCCAACGGGCGCCTGCAATTATACAAATCTGAGCATTGGAAACAACGCAAAATGCGGGTGCCAGCGCTTTTGCGACCGGTCGGAATACTCGGCCGGGACAACAAATGCGGATGGAGAACTCGAGGTTGAAAAGGTGGGTTGGTGCATGTGCGAGCACCATGCATGTTTCCATGAAGTTGGAAAGCCGACGGAAGATGTCGCTCCGATGCCTATCCGATCTCGACAAGCCTCGCATGGAGGCGACTCGTCGCTCCTGAGCACATACAGGGACCCTCCCAAGGCCCCAAGTATTTCTTTGCAACGAGCGGCCCCAGTAAGCTTCAATAATGGGACACAAGCCGGGAGGCAGCTGCCAACACCTGGCGTGGATACCGAGACCGGCCCTCCAAGAAGTGATGCAGGAGCCCCCGGACCAAACTTCACTCCCCAGGACACTGGGCTCCCTCCTATTCCATCTCAGTGTTTGCTGTCCTCAAATATGAACTTGAGTGCTCTTGTGGGAGCACCACTTTCGTTTAGATCGGCAGGATCTCGCGAGGAGCACAGAGCGAACACTGGATTGATACATGACTGGATCTCTCACCCCATCCAGGCTGGCTCATATAACGAAAGCTTAACCGATGCTGCATCGCCCTTATCTGGATACCTGGAAAATGCCGAATTTCATGACAAGCTTATGACAGTGGAGACTGAGAAAAGTGGCGCATCACAGACAAACCTGGCCCAGAAACCATCGTCTCATGGAATGGACCTATTGGTCTCCACAAACGAAAATGATGAATGTCTTACCTCCGTTGTAGCCCAATCCGAGATGGATGTTGCAAATTCTACTCCCAATTTCCATCATATTTTGCCATACGTTTCGGACATTCACAAACACTATGCGGTTAAGCCGACATTGAAAGACACTTTGCAGAACCATGAAGACCGTCTGGATCACTTGGAGAATGCGACTCATAGCTGTGCCGCTCCGACCGACGCCGGGAACTGTGACTGTGACTGCGACTTGCTTAGCCACAAGCATGAGAAAATAGAGTGCCGGTTGGATCGGGTGGAGAAGGCTCTCTCTACCAAGCGATTCCAGGAACTTGGTCTTACTGGCCGTGACAATGGGTCAGTTACGTCGGATAATTCGACCGTGATGACTTCTACGGGCCACGCGGAAATGTACTCCCGGATTGACTCACGTATCGAGGCCTTGGAGTTTCGCCTAGGTGATCTTGATAACGCCATGCCTCCGTCGGCGACCAATCCATGGGAGTTTGAGGTCATATTTCTACCATACGGACTTGATATGGATCGAGTATGGTCTCGAACGGGCAACCCCACGCAGAGAAATGCCTGGAGTACGCAAGACACATCATCTCCTCATATGTTAACGGAAGCACTGTCTCAACGATTTTTCAGCAAGGCGGCCACAGAGAACTCCTGGGAGCACATACTAGAAAAATTACAGCCAACATCAACTGTTTTCTCGGCAAGAGCCTGCGGCATAGAGACTGTAGTCGATAAGCGACTTCGGAGCAGAGGCCTTGTGAGGACAATCCAGGTTAAAGGTCCTGATGCCCAGCACGTTCAGTTTGCCATGTTTGAAGCATTTGAAGATATACTTCAAACCATGTCTTCTGGCATCAGCTCGCCCTCGAAAATTCCAAAACCCCTTCGGCGGTACCGCGAAGCTCTTGGTACCTCATGGATCCCATTACGGAAATTGCACAAGGACTCGCAACTACGATTCCTCGAAACCTCTGAGATGCTGACGCCCACACTGTGGACAGCATCCTTCCTTGCGGAAGTATCTATGCAACAGTCTAATATAAGGCGCCTTTACGTCACCAATAAAGACGGCTATATGCAAAACGGATCCGCGGGTTGGACATGGCAGAAGATTAGGCATCTGCCTCTATTCAACGAGGGAAGAAATTCCGCAGCAAGCAGCGATGGTGGCTTTCGGGCAAGCCGTAGCTTCAAACCCAGCCAAATGCAAATCCACGAGCCGCACTGGCACTGGGACGAAAGACTAGATGGACCAGTTATCCACCAAACCGTTACCACACAGCAACTATCTCTCGCCATCATTCCAGCACCAGAATCTGACCAGGGCCAAGCTTCGCCAACTTCTAGTACATCGTCTTCTGAGTACTCGCCTCCACTTCGTTCGCGTACACCCGCTTCCGAGGCCCTTGGCCAGCCTATATCTCCACTCACCGAACGCAATTTAACTCGCCCGTTCCATGGCCGTACAACATCCATGCCCATCACTGTTCCGATAAACTTCCGACCCTCGCCGGGGAGCCAAGGCAAGCGCCGTATTACGTCCTTCGAGCTTCAGCATGAGCGAGTAACCCACTCGCCCTCCCCTTGCGCCCCGAGATACTCCTATAGCTTTTCTGCGAAGCGCCAGCGTACTCAATCACCCAACCATCCGCGTGACACGCCTCGCTGGAGCGCTGAGCCCCCTAGCCCTTACGTCTTTGAGGAGGAACGGGAGCATAAGAGAGGGATGACGCCATTCGCATATGCTACACCTCACAGCAACGCAACTTATATTTATAACGACAGAAGGTCTATGAGTAACGTCCCGAACGACTGGGGCATCGACAACGAAGACAGCCCCACGGACGAATTCGAGACTGATGACAACAATAACGAAGATTATATGCCGGATACGGACCAGGCATTTCAGCACGAGGAGGAGGACTGGGAAGGCGTCAACGAGGTAACGGCTCATCAGGTTAAGATGGAAGAGGAGGACGACAATAATATCGAGGCTAGGGCGTTCTCAGATGATGATGAAGACGCAGTTAGTGATACGAGCAGCACGCCCAGCGAGTACCCGAGCACCCAGCCGTTGGCGAAATACTCAGGGAAGAAGGGAACGTTTGAGATTCATGTTAATGAAGAGAAATGATGTATGGATCATGCACGAGGAGGAGGACTGGGAAGGCGTCAACAAGTTAACGGCTGATGAGGTTGAGATGGAAGATTGAGGTTTTGACTTGCGCCAATAGGCGACCAGGGGCCATCAAAATTTGGGACATCATTCTCAGAGCGTTTAGGGATGAAGCTTAGTGGCCATAACGAGAGGCCATTAGATTGGTGGAGCGATATTCGCCTCGTAGCTCTCCACTATCTTGTATAGATAACAGAATCATCTCAATTAAAAACAATCTCGTAGTCTTTTCTCCTGTACGGTACTGTGTAGTGGTTGTGCTGCTAGACTTGGCTGTAACCGTTTCCACGCATAAGCCCACATGTGGTTCAGCCGAGCTTTATCCGTTTGGTCGTCGCAATGACCGCCCAAAATCCCGCGACAACTTTGACAAGCAACGCACAACAACGATGGGCAGCTTATGAACAAGAGATGCTACCAAGCCAGAGTAGCATATCCTAATTACCTTGGGTCATGATGCTCTTCTCCAAGCTTCTGCGCCCTATAGCAGCTCCTAACAAGTTTGCAAGGTGCGCAGAGCTCGCGGAAGTCCTTCAGCCTCGCGGCAGCCTGCCCCCACGCGCCATCACAAGACCCAGTTACGAACTATGGCGAAAGATAGGAAACGGACCTCACTCGGCAGGTAGCCGGCAGCAGCAGCGGGCCTTCCACGAATCTTTCAACACACACCGCCGCCAAGTTTTCCGACGCATCGAACCGCACAATGCGCGGCCCCTCATCACCCCCGAGCAAGTCCGGAGGTTGTTCGCGTCGGGGCAGTTCCGGGGCCTCGCGATCCTCACCGCGGGTGGGATAACAATATTCTACTTCATGAACATCGAGACGGTTCCGGTGTCAGGGCGGCGGAGGTTCAACTGCTACAGCGAAGGCAGTGCCGAGGAGCAGGGGAAGTTGGCGTATAACCAGATCCTCTCCGAGGAGTTGAGGAGGGGCAGGGTGCTACCGAAGTCCGATTTCAGAGTTAAGATGGTGGAGAAGGTGCTTGGGCGGTTGATAGAGGCAGGGGACTTGGGCACGGGACAGAGTGATAAGAAGAAGGGCGAGGGATGGACGGTACACGTCATCGAGGATCCGAGTAAGTACATATGTCAGGTTGGGTATACAATGGCTGACGATACGGGCTTCAGATCAAGCAAACGCTTTTGTCCTCCCAGGAGGCAAGGTCTTCGTCTACAGTGGAATATTCCCTGTGTGCAAGACCAGCGACGGGCTGGCGGCGGTTATGGGCCACGAAATTGCCCACAACATGGCGCAGCACTCGGCTGAAAAGATGAGCCAGATGGTATTGCTCCAGCCATTTGTTTGGGGATTAATGTATCTCGATTATACTGGAGTTACAATGGGATTAGGTCGATTTTTAGGGAGCATGGTGCTCGACCTTGGAATTATGAGAGTTTCCTCCAGAGAGCAGGAGAGTGAAGCAGATCATATTGGCCTCATGCTGATGGCAGCAGCCTGTTATGATCCCAAGGAAGCGGTAGGGTTGTGGGAGAGAATGGAGAAGCTAGACAAAGAAACGCCCCCCGAATGGCTTTCTACGCATCCGTCGGTAAGTTTCCATCTTCAAGGCAGTTAAGCTTTTACCTGACCCTCTCCAGAATGCGAATCGAATCCAGCAAATTACCCAATTATTGCCAGAGGCGGAAAATAAATACCAGGAGAGCAACTGCTCATCGACGGTGAGGTACAACAACGCCTTTCAGGGTGCCATTGGCCGCACTCTAGTTTTCCGGTAAGTGCGTGATGGAGCAGGGGTGCAGTTATGAACAAAATGTACTTTAAAGAGCGAATGCGGCGTTGGCGAGAAATTCCTCCTGGTTGGGTTGAGTTGGCAATGACCACTTAGGATATATTCCCATCTATACGCGTGTGTATCAACAGCAAATTTAGAAATCCCTTGTCCCATTCTTTCAAAGGAAAAATTTCCGTTTGCAGTGGTTAACAATGTTGCTCGAGGGAATAGTGTTCTTTGACGAAACAAGGGAATGGAAACAAGCCCATTCCAACGCGTTTGCGCGGCCGGCCGATTTGTTTCTTTCAAGATGATGCCAACAGCGAAGTGGCTTTGCTTTGACCTTCAGGAGGCTCAATTTGCAGCGATATATTGATAGAGGACCAGCACGTCGGCCACAAGATTTTTCCTCAAAACCTATTGGCACCCACTCGTGATGCTTAATACCCATTCTCACAATGGCGACCAATGATCCGACCAGGCCCAGACGGCCACCTACAAAATTTGCCCAGAAGTACGGAATTTATAAGGATAGGACTAGGCCTGATATTGTCAACGCACTTCAAGGCTACAAGAGCGGCCGTACACCCGTCAGCCCCAAAAGGCTAGATGACTCAGAGAAGCGGAGAGAATGGAAACACACAATAGCAGATTATCAGAAATTTGTTAATGGGGGGTTCCCAATGGAATGGTCGAGGGCCTTGAGAGCATATATACCAACTGCCGATGCTGATTTCGCTGACCATTGGGGGAAGTTTGAACTTGAAAATCATATACACCCACTCATTGATGGATCTCAGTGGGAGACACTAAATGGATGTTTAAAGAGCTATCCACCGCCATTAGTAGGCGATGGACACGAAGGCTTCATGATAGTGAGTGTGCCGCTGTTAGTCAAAAACGGTTATTTCCAATACTGAGTATGATACAGGCCGACAACCCAATTATTTGGGAGGCACTTAAGCCTATTTTACAACTAACCACTCGTTACTTGGATAACTCACATCTTTGGCCGTGGTAAGTACAGTATTGTGTGCGCAGGATTTGAAGTCACAGATGAGCTGATGAACACTTCCAAGGTGGGATGCGTTGCTGAGCGAAGCGGGTTCCGATAATAAGAGAACGGAGCCAAGTCCACATTGCGCCGGCGTGCATAATTTATTCTTCAGGTTGCGAACACCGGAAGAAATCCACAACCAAAGAGTTCCAGTAAAGGAACTTTTAAGGGAGATGGCTGGCAAGTGGTTCTTTTGTTTGAGATCTATGTATCGCGACTCCACGGATGGCAGTCCACAAGATGATAACTGGTGGGGTATAACGGTTGCATTTGGAGGGCCTGGAAAAAGTTCCGTAACTCTTTGTACGGAGTTGATCAGTCCACTCCTTAGAAACGATTTGACGGTATAATTTCCTTTCCATCCGTGGAGTGAATCCTGCTGACCTGAAGAAAAGGAACCAGAAAGGGTCGTGTTGGTTAATTTTGCTGCGAGAACCCTTACCCATGAAATTGCCGTAAGTATGCTGTGATCCTTATGGATTTAACTTCTCTTCGTAGGAGGGATAAGGGGGGGTAGTTTTTGCTGACTTTGCCTGCAAACAGCACGCGGCAGTTATACATCATGAAGAACGTAGCGACCCGAGGCGACGAACGAAATCTTACAGATTCCCTCCAGAACCCTACTTCCAAGACGAGGGATGGAATGAAGTGTATGTCGGCCGCGCCTCTGTTGTGCCCCATTTCTGACATTATATAGGGGCCATTCTATGGAAAACAATGTAATGATCCGCCAAAAACCCATCCCTATCCTGATGTCTGCAAAAAATATCCGATCACGCTTCTAACTCATATTATCCAACTAGGTCTTCAAGTCCCACCATTACCTGGTTAAGTCCAACAACGGCCTGCCGTTGCTGGTATATGACACGACCTTTCCTTATCCCGGAACTCACAAAGACGAAGGGGACACCAGGTATTTGCCTCCCGGAAAAGCGTTGGAGCCGCACACAGATGTTCGTAGGTTGGTATCCATCGAATGGATGCGTATGTTTCTGCACGCCGATTTCTGGGACTATCATATTGTCCGGTTCGGAGGAGACGCAATGGTTCCAGATGAGCCCCTAGCCGAACGACTTGAGTTTTGGAAACGAGATAAAAATGCGAAATATATTCCAAACCTAACTGTTATAAAAAATGTAGTGATACGTCCCGACGTTGACATTGGGCCTGACATGTCCCCTGAGGACAAAATAGTGGTGGCGGCTATAAATATGCGCAGAACTTTGCACAGACGTGCTCGAGATAGGATCGATCAGGTAATGGGCGAAGGATACGTTCCGGGTCCCAATGATACCCTCATTCCAACATTACAGCCAGGAATGGGCCAGCAAACTCACCAGGAACCGAGCGGACCTCAAGAACCAGGTGTCCCGCAAGCGCAGGAAACAGAACAGCCTCAAGGCGGACCCCAAGTCCAAGGGCAGCCACCAGCGACAGGACCGGAGGGGCAGGAAGTCCCGCCCCAAGCTCCAGCCCCAGCTCCAGCTCGAGAACCCCGCGATCCCCCCACCCCAACCTCAGTCTATGAGCTCCCCGACGACCCTCTCATGGAACCCAGAGCAAGCGACTTAACGGCAGTCAACAATATCGCCTCGTACCTCAAATACTTCCGCAACACCCTCGGTCTCCACGTCGTAGCAACTTGTTCGGAAGACGCTCTGTGGTTCCACCTATCGCATTTAGTTAAAGCATCGTCGGGGCCAACTATCACTCCCGAGGAGTGGAAGTTCTTTCTCCACACGTGCAATTCGGTCGATGAGATGCTGAGGTACATCTTTCCATCCCCAAACAAAGTTCAAAGTAGCATGTGCCGTCTGAAAGCTAATTCATTTCCACAGCTGGCATCCAAGCTCCATGATGGTCCATTCCATCAGCTCGGGTTGGGAGCCCCTCGGACCCGCTAAGCCACCGCTTTCGCGCCCATCGTGGCCCGAAGCGATCCTGCCACTAGAGGACCTCCTCTGCATGATAGAGCTGGTGAGGAAGTATATCTTCCGCTGTCGAGAGTACGCGAATCCCGAGTCCGTGACCTGGCATGATGAGGTGCAGCTCGCTCACCATTTCAACTTCATGGCGGGGGAGGCCGGCCTCAGCACGGCGAATTTCAGGTCGATTTGTCTTACGTATTTCAGTACTTGTTGGACGTGAGTAATCCGTCAGGAGGGAGGTAGACGGAGAGCCAGAAAACTAACAAACCCCCACCAGAACCGGCCCCCTCGGCTGCCTCCAATGGACCGCCCCCACCTACTTCCGCAAGATGCTCGTCGCAGTCTTGAAGTACACCAAAGTCCTCTCCGAAACCACCGACATCGGGACCATCCTCTCCGCTGACGTGGTGCGGGACATGGTCAACACCGCCTTTGAGGGGGACGGGGTGTTCGAGGACGAGTACGCGTTCGTGGCGCACCCGCGCGGTCGCTCGGCCGACGATCCGCACTGGTGGGAGAGGGCGCTGTTGCAGTTGTTGCCGGATTATTTTTCGTGAGTACAGAGATGGATTGCCTCCCCATCCTCCTCCTCCTCCATCCTCCTCATCCTCCTCATCCTCCTCATCCTCCTCATCCTCCTCATCCTCCTCATCCTCCTCATCCTCCTCATCCTCCTCATCCTCCTCATCCTCCTCATCCTCCTCATCCTCCTCATCCTCCTCATCCTCCTCATCCTCCTCATCCTCCTCATCCTCCTCATCCTCCTCATCCTCCTCATCCTCCTCATCCTCCTCATCCTCCTCATCCTACTCATCCTCCTCATCATAATCCTCCGTGCCGATCAACTGCTGCAGTTTCGTGCAGGGAGGGAGGGAGGGAAGACTACCGCGTGTGTGTCTGTATTTTGGGCTCACGAGTTTATGTGTCGGTGTGTAGTGTCGCGACGATAAACAACCGCTCCGCCATCCTCTTCACCTTCAGCCACCTCTACACCCGCGAACTCCTCGACAAACTCATGACCAACGAGCAGCAGATGGCCATCTACACCTTCATGCACCGGTACCACGAGGACCAGCTAGCGAAGCGCAAGATCTGGCCCCGCGAGCTGAGGGAAATATATAACGCCTACCAGGAGGTTGAGAGCCTCAGGATTAAGCTTCCGAGGGTGTTTTTGACGTGTTTTAGTTTGCCGAATAAGTTTTGTTTGTATGTGCCTTCTTTATTTTTTTGTCCTTGTTTGTGTGCGTATATCCCCTTGATTTCAGCAGGGAAAGGGGAAGCGGGAACGATTCTGGCATTAACTGGATGGGGGAGGCAGGGAGGATAGATCGCTGACGTGTTGTGTGGTATAGGATAAATGCCGAGAGACAGATTGAGTTCTTGCCCGCGCCGGAGAAGCCCGATCCACCCACTGAGGGTGAGAATGCACAGGGTGAGAATGCACAGGGTGAGAATACACGGGGTGGCGGTGGTCAGGATCCTCAGGGTTCGGGACAGGGGCAGGGGGGCCAGCAGCAGCAGGACGGGAATCAAAGTGGGACTTTGGGGGGTGCTCAGATTCCAGGAGGTTCTCAAGCTCAGGGAGGACCTATGGCTCAAGGAGGATCTCAGCCTCAAGAGGCACTCCAGGGTCCGGGAGTATTTCCGGCTCAGGGAGGACAACAGCAACAGCAACAGCAACAGCAACAGCAACAGCAACAGCAACAGCAACAGCAACAGCAACAGCAACAGCAACAGCAACAGCAACAGCAACAGCAACAGCAACAGCAACAGCAACAGCAACAGGGGCAGCAGGGGAACTTTGGACAACAAGGTAACTTGGGGCAACAGGGAAACACGGGGCAAGGGGGTCTGTGAACGCCTCGTCTCTTCGGATGTCAGATAGACAGGAGTTACTTTCACTATTTCGTATTAATAATATTATACAATATGACATTTTCAAAATGAACCAATAACAAACGCACCATGTAAAGAATCTGACGGGTGATAAAACAACAATTATGTTTTTATTCAAGTAGGGTATCTCTTAATCAAATTACAAGTAAAACCCCCTACAAAAAAAGTCTATCCTTAGTTTGCCTCGGGAGTTTTCCAAATGGCACCGTTCCTGTTCTTAACCGAATCCTGTCTATAATAGCCCATACCCATCCCGTCCTGTCTATAAAAGTCCCATTCCCAAGTCTGTGAATACATCTCATCCCATCATGATATCCATCATGCATGCGCATCATCATCACCACCCCCCCCCCCCCTTATTAGGTGGGGATGTACAGATACCCTCACACCAACATAAGAGGTGGTGGGGGCTCTGTAAAACGTATCATCAATCCATCCCCGATATCCAAAACCCGAATCCAAAAATCCGGAACCAAAAACGAAAAATAAAAAAGCAAATATGACGAAAAGAAAAATATAAAGTAAAGAAAGGCGAGTCGTATATAACATAACAGGCAAACAGCGGCCCTGAAACCGAGGCGGATCAAAGCTAGGTGCCGAAGCGATGGGTCGTTGGTGTGGTAGAGCGTGACGGTGCGTGAGATCGTTGGTCTCGAGATGAGTGACCAGCAAGTGAGACAACCCATCTCATCCACCAAATATACCCACCCACCTGTACACACTTCCCCCCCTACTCCTCCTCCCCAACAGCATCCACCTCCCCCACTCCCTCCCCTAGCACCCACCCGCCCCCCTCCACCCGTCTCACAACCCCCTCCCGTTCCGCCCACTCCAAAACCCCCCCAGCACTCTCACACCACCCCCCCCTCCCCGTCCCTTAACCGCCTCCCAATGCCTCGCAACATGTTCCATCCTTTCGTCCCACGCCCTCGCCCCTTCCCACCCCGCCGTACACCCTGGGACGGGGCAGTGCGTTTTCGTGATCTGCGCTCTGCCTTTGCGTTTCCCCTCGTCGAGTAACTCAGATAGTCGTCTCTCCCACGCCTCTTTCCCCGCGCCAGACTTAGCCGAAGATGAGAGGGGAGAGTGCATACGCCGGAGATGCTGCGCAAAGAGGTCTTTCCGGTTGAATTTACCGGATTGGCCGGGGGCGGAACAAGGCCCGACACGGCATTCCCAGTAGAAGAAACAGGTGTGTTTGCTGGCTACGTGGCGCTTCCATTCATTTTTGGATGCGAAGGCTGAGGTGCAGCCCGCCCATTCGAAGGTGCAGGGGAATGTCGGGTTTGAATTCCCAGCGCGCCCCGCGGAGGAGGAGGAAGAAGAGACAGCATTACCCTTCCTCTTCTCCACGCGACTCCCAGAAGTCAGCTGCAACACCCTCGTCGTCGTCGTCGGCGGCGGCGGCGGCGGAGCAGGGCGTTGACCTGCGCGACGGCGGGGCGTGCGAGAGGTGCGACGCGCCGCGTGGGGGGTCCATGTACCGTCTGTGTCGGTGTCGTCGTTGGCGGGGAGGGGGGAGTCGATGTCGAATGCTGCGTCGAGGTCTGCGTCGTCGACTTCCATTGGGGTTTGGTGGGGAGTGAGGCGTGGCGCGGGTGGGTTTTGGGTTGTGTAGGAACGGGCGGGGGAGTGGTGGCTGTGCATGGAGGGTGCGGGGGAGAGGTGTAGGTGGAGGAATTGGTTGTGTGTTGGTGGGCGGGGAGCGAGGGTGGTGGTCATGGAGGTGTTGGTGTCTTGTTCGCCGGAGTCTTGGTCCATGAACATCTCCTCCTGCCCTCTGAATGTTGGGTCCTCGTCTAACTCGAAGTGGATCATGGACATATTGGGAATCGTCTGCTGTGAAAACGGCTGTCCGCCGCCAGCGTAGAAGTCTGCTTCATGGCTGAGAGAGCTGATACCGGAGTGCGAGCGCGTGAGAGCGTGTGCGGCGTAGGGTGACGAGACAAGAGAAGGATCCTGGCGGTAATCGCGCTCGCTCTGTGGGCTCAGCGCGCTGCTATCGCGGGAATTAGCGCCGGGAGATGGGGCCCACTGGTCGAACGACGCCGACGAGGAGCCATAGGGGAGGTTGGAGGTTTGTAGCTGCTGGGGCGCCGGGTAAGTGTCCTGGTGTGCCTCTTGGTAAGAGTACTGTTGTTGGCTCTGGCGGTTCTGCATACTGTCGTTGAAGGCCTTTGGGGACTCGAGGGTCTGCGCTGTCCACTCCTGCTGCTGGGAATCAGGATGGGAGCGGCCGCGCGGGACGGAGATGGGGACGGGGACGGGGACAGACTCCAGGTTGGTAATCCAGTGGATGGGGTCCACGGGGTAGGAAGCCTCTTGCTGATCGACCTGGGAGGCCATCATACTGTTATAGGCAAATATCTGGGGACGGTCCCATGGGGCTTGGGTCTGGTAATCCATGGAAGGTAGGTAGGTGGGTAGGCAGGAGCCTGGAAGGGGCAGGTGTTGGAGGGGGAGGGAGAGAGAAGGCTCGGGATAAGAGCGTTGATATAGACGGAGGGTTGTTGGAGAGCTGTGACGTCGTGTTGGATGTTTGACCGGGCGTCGGCCAGTGTGAGAGCTGGATTTGGAACGAGAGCGGGAAGGATGGTGCTTCGCCTCGCGTTGGCAGACGGTGGATGGTGGATCACACGTCACGGACAGACTGTGGGCGGCCAAGGCTGAGTGTAGGGGTGATGGTGAGAGAGGCTTAGCTAGGCACTTACATGCGTGTTGTTGTTGTTGTTGTTGTGTTGTGTTGTGTTGGTTGAGGATGAATGGTGATAGGGATGAGAAGAAGGAAGAAGGTGAGCAAGGGAAAGAAGGGAAGAGGGGGAAGGAGGAGGAGGGGGAGATTTAAAGAATGGAGGGTAAGTGAGAGAGAGACGGACAGGACATAAGGGAAAGGGCACACACACCGAAGCATGCATGCATATGAAATGTATCCCATGTATGGCTGCATGTCAATTGAAGGATAGAGAATGAAGGGAAGCGTGGCGTGTCTCGTGTGGGTGGGCATGGCGTCTAAAGTGCGTTGTTGTTGTTGTATTTCTTCATGGGCCGGTCAGGTTGGACTCCCAGGGTCTAATTCCTCTTGTTTTCTCAGATATCGTGGGCAGGGACGGCGGGCGGCGTGAGGGAAGGCGGGGGGTGGGTGGTGGGCGGTTCTATGGATGGCGGGCGGGGTGGACGGTGGGCGGTGAAAGATACGTATCTTTGAGCAGAGCCTCACGCTTGTAGAGCTGGTAGGAATAGTCGAAGCCAGACCGACATCCCTGCTCACCGGTCGAGAGGCTGAGAAGCTGAGGCGGCAAGCAGAGGCCTTTTGACAAAATAGTTTTTGACAAAATAGTGGATGGTGACGATCATTCAGGGGGGGGGGATAGTAGTACCGACAGACAGGGATCGACTGACTGACTGCTGACAGCTGACTGACGACGACGGCGGTTTAGAGCTGGAGATGGGATAACCCTCCCCCCCTCCCCCCCTCCCCCCCTTCCCCTCCCTCCCCTCCGTCCCCCCTCCTGCCTCGCCATCACCATCAACCTCATCCGGTGCGCTGTAGTGGGTCAGGGTTCGGTGTACGGGATGGGAATGGCGCGCGGGAAGGGGGGGAGGGGAGATGGTGAGGGGGTAATATTGTAGGAGCGTCACGTGATATGCGTACGTACTGTACTGTAACTACATATGGCAGAAACTCTATATAAGTTACCGAAAGGCAAAGCTCGAACCGACCCGTCCGCTATAGGCAGTGATTACTTGTCCTGGTTCAGTTCATTGTTGGTTATGCACCCCGCCACAACTATCCATCCAAACACAGCACAGCCCCGCGCCACCAACAAACTCCCCCCCCCCCATCCCATCTCCCATCTCCCATCTCCCATCATCCCCCCAGCCGAACCCCTGGTCCCCTACTCCTACCCGAAGAAGCCCTAGCCGCGCCCTGCGGATTCGCCACTGGACTGAACTAAACTAAACTAACTAATGCAGGGAATAAAGTCCTCTACGGTATTCCCTGCATTAGTTAGTTTTAGTTTAGTATGTGGGTTCTAATGGGTGTGTACTGTACGTAGTATGGCTAGGGAGCGGGGCCGGAGGGAGGCGCGGTGGAAGGGTGATGACGATGATGGGGGGGTTTACGGCATGACGGCACATGGTAACTGGATGATGATGGATGCACGGATACGAGGTGCATTTGGGTTATAGGTTGATGGTTGATGGTTGATTGTTGATGGTTGATGGTTGATTGTTGGATGGATACTGGTATGTATGTATGTATGTTGGTAGGTAGGTAGGATAACGCCCCGTGAGACGCCTAACACCTTGCCTGCTGGTCTGGGGCAGAAGGAGCAAAACCAGCCACGTCTATATGCGCGCTGTCCGTTAGAGCGTTAAAGGTGTCGGTGGTGTTGCTCGGGGAGAGTCGGTGGGGCGTGGTGAGCGATGGGAGATGTCGTGAAGCCGGCTTGGAGTGGTAGTAGGTAAAGATGCCGTGATGTCAAACTTAGAGGTTTGTAAGGGTTGATAAAAGGCCCATGTGCGAATGAATGCCTCGACGTGAAAACCCAAGTAATCCATGTGATCCAAGAGAACTCCGATGCCGCATGCATGCCCGCGCTGTGTAATAAAACACCCGAGTAAAGAATAAAACATGCGCCGATAATGAGAGGGGCCAAAACACGCCCGCCAATTGAGGCGAAAAGGAATAACACGCCGCCAATCCAAGTGAGAAGGAACCAAAACCATGCCTCCGCCCGCCATTACACCATCGACGTCGGAAGAGAATAAAACAAGCACAGCCCCAAACGCCACACTCTATCCATCTCCTTTTTCCGATCCAAACTCCGTCACACCCGCCTCACTTTTTCCGCTCCCATACCCCCGTCACACCCGCCTCACTCCATCTCTTTCCTCAATGATTTCCTGCACGCATGTCAGCCCCATGCCCCATGCCACCACCAACACCACCACCAAACTCACGGAATACTCTTCTTCACCCCCCCCCACGCCCTCCTCACCTGCCTCCCCCCCTCCCTCGTCACACTCCTAACCCTCTTCTCACCCTCCTGCGCCGCCCTCGCAAACCTCCTCCTCCCCTCCCTCACAAGATCCCTCCCCCCCCTAATCGTAACCTCCACTCCCTTAACCACCTTACTCGGCACCCTCAACCCCTTCTTCTTCACTCCCCCAACCTCCAGCTTCCCCTCCAGCTTCCCCTTCGCCCTAACCGTCGGCACCCTCACCCTCCTCCGTCCATGCTGCCATCTCCACTTTGCCCGCTCCGCCGCGCCCGGAAAAGTGGCCATCGAAGTGGTCGAAGCGGGCGCTCCAGTCGCGTTGCGGGAGCCGGCGGGCGCAGAAGCCGCAGTGGAATGTGCACGGGCAGGGGGCGAGGCAGCGCGCGAGGGTGGCGCTGTCATTTAGTTCTGTAGAGCCGATCTGGTGCGTGCGTGATAGGTGGGATTTGAATGCGTCGAGGTGGTAGGAGATGTGTTTGCATGCGCTAGGTTTGTCGTGGTCTCTGTCTCGGTTTTGAGATTGCGTTTGTAGGGTTGCTGTTGTTGTGGTGGTGGCGGAGGGGAGTTGGCAGCGCCAGGATTCGTAGTGGAGGTGTTGCGAGTTCTCGTGCCGGCGCCAGTCGTTCTTGCTGCCGAAGGTTTTGGCGCAGGGTGGGAAGGTGCAGTGGTACGGGCGGGAGTGGCGCTTCATGTGTTTTCTGGATGGTACGGGTTAGGAGGGAAGGTGCGATCGAGGGGTGGGGGGAGACGTACGCCATTTCGCTGGGGCGGCGGCAGGTTTTGAAGCAAACGCTACAGGAGAGGGGAGATCGGGGCTGGGTTGATGGAGAAGGGGCGGGGGGTTCAGGTAGGAGAGCGGTTTTCCTTTGTAAGACGAATCCGCGGCTGTTCATGTCTCGTAAGATTGTGGCCGCGTTATCGTCGTCTTGTGAATCTGTGTAGCAGTCCTCATCTTTGGAATGAGCTGCAACAAGGTCTCCTGAATTAAAATCTTGCTGGTTGGATTTGTCACGGCTGAACAGGGCTCCTATATTAACACGTCGGTCCACTGGGTCCTCCCTTAGAGACATTGGCTTTTGGCTGGCGCCCATTCCTCTGAAATTCCTGTCCTGGCTCCGTTTGTTGGCTAGTGCGCTTGCAAGAGCTTTCTGTGCGTGAGAATCAGTGGAACCATGTATATATGATCCATTCTCCCTCTTCGGGGTAGTTCCTATCGTAGTTGCAACTGGTGTTGCACTTTTGGATATATCCAATGTTGGATCCATTAAATATTCCATATCCGTGGTATCAGCTGGCCTATATTTGGTCTCCGCTAGTATATTGGTAGCCGTATCACCTAGGTCACGGCTTTGATCCGCCATTATGTAGAAAGATATATCCTCTGGATGGCCCTGGTCATCATTATCATACATCTCGTAATGGCTTCCATCAGTAGCCAGTGATTCATTGCTCTGTTCCATGGCATGGTCAAAGGAAATCTCAAGGCTGGCGTCCTGTATTTGAAGATCTGCACTTATTTCTTGTGGTCTGTCACCAAGTTGAATCCTTGGGTCCCCAAACCAATGCTGCTCTTTTTTCCTGCCATTTAGATGTTAGTTAGGCTCACGTAGTAGTTTTTATACGATCACTAACCGTTGAATAATTCCCTTGATCTCGTCCTTTTCCATACCATGGCATCGATCGAGATGGACTCCGAAGTTATCCGAACGAGTAAACTTCCTGCCCTTTTCTTGACATTCACTGAAATGGCAAGAGAACAACTGGATGGGACGTCCAGAGACTTTGCCTTCCGGATGTTTGCTTCGAATATGTCGGTCCAGGTCATTGACAGTCCCAAACCCCTGTCCGTGTCCACTTCCTGGGCAGTCAGGATATGAGCAGATGAATGGCTTTTTATGGCGCAGATCATGTTTCCTAGAAACTTTCAGCACAGTCACAGCTTCTCTACAGAAATATTACCTCAACACGGATGGTGTTCTGACTGCCTTGTTGCAGGTTGGGCAGCGTAGCAATGGAGGCACAACACGCGAGATCTTGGAAGAAGCAACTTCTGGTCCAAACGTGGCATCCGCCTGTTGGAAGCCATGGCTATGGGGATATGCAATCCGGTTTCCTGTGGCCGGGAGTCCAGTATCAAAATTGCTAATTGAAGGAGCATATGCGCTTTGCAGCGATCCATACCCTGAGTCCGACTGGGGTTTGCCAAGTACCACACCGGCTGCGGCGTCACCCTCGGTCTGGAAGCGCTTCCCATATAGGTTTTGGTTCACTGGGAGTTGTCCAACCAGCTGGCTCTTCAGATGCAACCTACCGTCAAAAGTAGAAGGTTCGGCAAAAAACCCCTTTTGTGACCATGGATCCTCATCGTTGAAAACATAGAAAGCCAATGTGTGGGTATATGGAATAGTAGATGAAACACCCACCGATATCTGTGGTGGATTTGTGGGAGTGCTGTGCCATTTCGGCAACGTTCTCTGCCCCGGTATCCCGGAAGGTACAGAGTTATACGCAGCGTCCAAAAAGCTGGCTCCCATAGTCCTAACAATAATGGAATCTCCTGCCACCGGCTGAGACAGATAGCTCATTTGCATCGGGAATAGGCCTGGGTCTGATGGTCCATCATGGCTGAACTGGTCCCAGTTGAGCGGCGACGTAGAGGAACGAGAAAATCCTGGCGGCTAGATCGACAAGTATGTCAGATTATGTCTTTTAACATCACTCATGGAACCTGTAGCTTCATACATTATTCGTGTTGCGGTGAGCGCTATTCGAGTCCATCTTCGCCAGCTGCAGAGCCTGTATCCAAGGCTATCACTTCGAGCTGCTGAGATGTCCCCGACAGACCAGCTAAATTGACAGTCGGGACACTCTCGACTTCAAGCCTTGCGACCCCGATCAAAGTAGGGTAGGACACAGCCAAAAAGTAATAATTAACTCTCTCCAACATCCATGTTGAAAAGATATACGTTAGGTTCCCTCGCAAAAAGGAAAACTAGATGTGGTGAAATGGCGCCCGAAGCATCATGGCGTTGCGAACGACTCTGGCCGGGCGTTGATGGTTCGCAAAGGATCGAAGTCCGCAACGAGGCAGATTCGACCGTGGACCGGTGTGTGCTTTGGGATTAAAAATGAGGGTTCGCAACGGCGGAGGTACTGTCACATCTTAATGAAAAGACGGTCAGAGCAGGGAGCGGTAACAAGTGGCAACCTTCATCGCATCAGTAGATGTCAGGCGTTGAGAGGTATTCTATGTGGCATTTTGAAAAAGTGAGGCTGCTTACCGAAGGGCCGAGTTGTTTTAGGCAACAGTACACCACACCACATTGGCGGGCGTGATTGACAGGCCCCGAAACATTCTCCTGTGTACTGCACCTACTAGGTATCACAATCATTTCCATTCGAGAACTCCATCCGTTTGTAATCGTACTTCCCACTGAACTTTGCTTTGATTTCCGAACGACGCTTTGTAAAGTTGGTAGTCTAGATCTTACTAACAGAGCCCTCGCCTCGTTTAGAGAGTAGTAGGGCTGCCATTTCTTGTACACCTTGCGGCTAGGGCGGAAATCCACGTGAATCTAGGTCGAGGATGTGCTGAATAAGATCTGACTCTTCGTACGGAGTTATCTTACGTGAGTTAGGGGTAGAGTCGCGTTAGGAAGTCATCCTATAAATCCGGTCACGGAAGGTTGTGCGGGGCACATCGTACGATTCTAAAGCTGATTGAACACTTTGGCAATAGCCTTGTTTGATTGCTTAGATAGCTTGTAGTATTCTATCCTCTTTATTAGAGGATTGGGCTTGTGTTAGGGGTGGCATGTTGTCTGTAGTCAAGTTGACGACACGTTTTGGTGTTTTTGCTAGTGACTCGCTTAGGATGGCGACTCGCTTGTGAAATACGTTTAAAGAAGCATTTTATTAAGCTCGGCACCCTAGTTTTCGTCACCCCCCCGTTCTCGTCACCCCACCTCGACGCGTCTGTCTAGAACACGACTCTTCCTACTCAACAACAACATGTCTCAAAACGCTACCCGAGAGTTTGCCATACAATCAGCTATCAAGGATTTCGAATCTGGTGTTTATTCTACCCAATCAGCTGCCGCAAAGGCGTATAATATCCCACGGACGACCCTCGCCTCGAGACTCAAAGGCTCTACAAACACACGCGTTGGCCATGAACAACAGCAGAGACTGACGCCAGGGCAAGAGGAATTCCTTGCCGATTGGATCCTCGAGGAAGACTCACGTGGATATCCTCCGTCTCATGCACGAGCGCGAGAAATGGCGGCCTGCATTCTGCATATGAACGGCGAGACGGAGCCACTTGGCAAGAAATGGGTGTCTAGCTTTCTACAACGGAATCCACGCGTTGCTTCTGTTATAGGCAGGAGAATTGAAGCTTCTCGCATTTAGGGAACGAGTTCTGAGCAATTACGCACATTCTTCGACCACTTCCACCGTATTCAAGAGCAGCGTCAAGTCCAGCCTCAGAATATTTGGAATATGGATGAGCAAGGTATTGCTCTTGGCCTTTGTACGAATACACAAGTTCTTGCAAGCTCTAAAAAGTCACGTACTTACGTGAAAGCTCCGCAGTATCGTGAGTGGGTCTCAATTATTGAGTCAATCTCAGCTATAGGCCAGAAGACACGCTGCCTTGTCATTTTCAAAGGGAAGGACCTACAAACAACATGGTATACAGCAGATAACGTGCCAGATTGTACGACGTCAGAAAACGGATGGACATCGAATCGGATTGGGGTTACTTGGCTAGAAAAGATTTTTCTACCAGAAACGAAGCCGATTGATGGTGGATACCGGATACTTGTCCTTGATGGCCATGGCAGCCATGTCTGTAGAATTCCTTTGGGTCTGTAAACAGCATCAAGTTGAGCTTATCTTTCTACCTGCACACTCTTCACATGTTTTGCAACCGCTTGATCTCTCATGCTTCTCGCCTGTCAAGGGCAAATACCGCC
Source organism: Pseudogymnoascus destructans (assembly GCF_001641265.1). Taxonomy (NCBI): domain Eukaryota; kingdom Fungi; phylum Ascomycota; class Leotiomycetes; order Thelebolales; family Thelebolaceae; genus Pseudogymnoascus; species Pseudogymnoascus destructans. The sequence continues at coordinate 495,853 of NW_020167529.1, forward strand.
AGATGATTACGGAGCTCTCAGCACTCGATGACTCCGCCCCAGTTAAGAAAGCTCGCTTTATTGCAGCCTACCACTATGCACGAGAGGAGGGCCTTACAGAGAGTGTTATCCGGGGCGGCTGGCGTGCTGCTGGTATCTATCCTTGGAATCCAGCTAAGGCTATCAATTCCTCACAAGTCAAGAACCAGCTAAAGAGTCCTCCACGTCGGAAACGTGCCCGTTCTCTGGATTACGACGTTACTCGGACCCCACAGAAGCCACAGCATCTTTTCTAAGCAGTCCGGAGCATTACCAAGGCTGCAAAAATACCACGGATGCAGAGGCTTGTGATCCAGAAAGCAGGCAAGGTAATTGGGAGGTTGAATGCAATCCAAGCAGGGCATGAGGCAACAATTCAACGGCAGAAGGCTGAGATAGAGAGTCTGCAGGCAAAGAAGCCACGGAAGAGAATAACTGTTGATCTAAATTCACGCTTTGCAAATATAGAAAGTATTAAGAAGGCATTGGACGAAGCAGCTGCTTTGGAGGCACAAAGAAAAGGAAAGGTTACGGAATTTGCAGCCCAAAAAGCTACAGAGATTAGATCAAATATGACTCTAGAATCTATGACATTTGAGTGGCAATTAGAGTGATATTCGTTGTATTATTTAGCTATCATAATGAAAGGTGTTGATTCCGGAAGGGTGACGAGAACGGGGGGGTGACGAAAACTAGGGTGCCGAGCTTAACGGCACTTTTGTGCAAAGGCATGGAGAGAGCTTGGATTTATCTCTGCTATTAAAGCAGTCTGCATCTTCGTATTAACCTTGTGGCGGAGGTCATCAATGAGGGACTCCTCTGAGTAATCCAGTTCAACAGTGAGTCTCTGGAACTCTGCCCAAAAGGTAGCAAAGTTATCCTTGTTTTGGAAGAGCTTTCTATAAGCGCGTTGTGCAGTAAAGCGGTGGTCTGGATCACTGAAGACTCTGTCTAGGACTTCAAACATTTCCTCTACAGTTTGAAACTTGTTCTGAGTAGATCGAAGGCGTGGATTGATGTGAGAGGAGGCTTTGCCACCTAGTCTGCTTTGCACATAACCCATCTGAAGGGCTGGAGTAGGAAAATGGTCAAGGTTCGCCTCGAGCTTCATCTTTATCTTAATGCTCCCATCGTCATAAGCTGGCTCTATTTTATCTGTGAGAGTAGTGTAATGGTGGGTGCACCAGATGTGAGAATCTAGCCACCCAAGGAAGGGATGATTTTACTAAGACAACACACTGTCTTAGGAAACAGAGCCAAAGGGTTGTAGCTTAGACTATTCCACAACGCAGCAATCAGGTGTGTGATGTAGTGTAGTGGTTCAGACAAGTTGCAACAAATGTTGAGTCTGGGAACTCAGGGGTAAGTCAGAGGTTAACACCTCACTGACTTTTCAGAAACAAGGAGTAACAAGATGAATGCTTGGAAGCTTGGAAAAGACGTGGAAGTATGTGATAGTCGATTTACTGTATTGCCTGCTTGCCCTTTCTTAAGGAAAGGGCAATCCTATTTATGCCAAAGGAGTGTAGTTCTCTCATTTTCCATGACTTTCCATGACTAACCAGGCTTGGTAAATGTATTAGAAATCAAGTGCGACCCACAACTAGCTTGCTAATCATGTAGTGAACGTAAGAGAATCCCATAGAACCATCTCTTGGGTTTCTAGCCTATAGGAAGTGAAAAGGGGGTCCAAGGTCAGAGTACCTATAGATAAATTATGTCATAACTTAACCAATCTTGTGGGTAACTAAGGAGCGATGACGTGTAATGAATCATAGAGGGTTGTAGAAGCTTCTAGAGCTATCATTCATGTTCCTAGGCCTCTAGTTGGTAGAGATATGCCATGTGGTAGTATTGGCCCACCCCCTTAAGAAGGAGATTTTCTTAATAACTTGTTCAATGAGTGTCCAAATGATATGCCGTGATGTATGTAGCATAAACAGATGTAGTAGAAGAGTTTGCAGCAATCGTTGAGTAGTATTGCTTCTGTTGTTGGTGTGATAAGCCAAGATATGTATGTTGACTTGTAGGTTTGAGGAGGAGATTTCTAAGTTTGCTCTTGAGTTTGATAGCAAACTGAGTGCAACGAATGTCAGTATGACAAGTAGGAGGTCTGGGATCTTAGTGGATTTCTGGTGTGATTCTCTATTGCGAGTAGTGCTGCTTTTTGACTTCTCATTTTCAAGATATTTCACAACAGCAGCTTGTCCTGCCATTGTCTACTCATGAGCTTGGATAACCTCTTGTAGTTGGCTGATATTGTCATCATATGTAGCCTTCTCCTCTCGACTCTTCTGGAGGGTAGTATTGTAGAGCTGGGTGACATGATCATAATCCTCCATCATCTGCTTTTGGATTTGAAGTGCAGCCTCTCTCTGGGCTTGGCTCCAGGTGCTCACAACTGAGATGTCTTTAAGCTCCCAAATGCAAAGGGTAGCTTGATGTTCTGGATCCTCAAGTAGTGTTTCCCTTCTATTGTAGGTGTGGCTTTCTAAGCAGTCCTCATTGCTTGTAGTAGATTGGGTTTCTTGTCCTTGATCTTGACTCCTGTCATGGATTACATGTCCTTGTGCATCGCGTGCCATTATAGCAGGCTTCGCTTCTTGTCCTTGGAATTGTCGAGGTCAGGATCTTCTTCTGACTTTGTTGGTATCAGGAACTAGACACGTATGTGGTGAAGGCCCTTGTAACGCTGACTTCTAAACGATAGAAGACACAGAGGTTCTCTTGCGTAAAGGTTTACTTATCAGAGGAGGCAGGGGATCAGACACAAAGGCTTCAAGTAACACGTTACTAGTATATAACAAATACTGTATTGAGTTGAGCACGAAGCTCCTATCTAAGAACTAACTATCTACTTATATAGTGGCGTCGTGCCTAGTGGACTCCTGGGAACTCACTCGAGTCCTCGGAGTCCTGGACTCTTAGGATTCTTCTCATCATCCTGCGAGTCCGTCACGTGCCTAGTGGTTTCCTGGGAACTCACTCGAGTCCTCGGAGTCCTGGACTCTTAGGACTCTTCTCATCATCCTGCGAGTCCGTCACGTGATACTTTCGGAACTACTATTCCCCGCTGCCCCTCCAGGTACCAGGGCCGGTCTCATGCGACCTCCCTCCTTCCTGTCCTGTAGTTGGCCAGCCTTCTTGTTCCGTCGTAACAGCCCTATTATGCAGTTGTCGGCTGTACGAGCCACTCAAGAGGAGCGCACTTCCGTCATGGTTATATCCTTGTTGAGGGAGCGTCACGGAAAGGTCTAATTCTGCTGATATAATGTTCTAGGTTCTGATGCTTGAGTGTGGTATTGAGTTGACTTGTGGTTTCTGGATTTGGTGTTCTGGTGTTCTGGTTCTGGTTCTGGTTCAATGTGTAGCTCTGGTTGGTCTGAGTTTCGATTTCTGGTTCTGGAGGTTCTGTTGCTCAAAGGTTTGTGCTGGTTTCTGGTTTGAGGGTTCTGTTGCTCAAAGGTTTGTGCTGGTTTCTAGTTTCTTGCTCAGGATGAGCTAATGAAGAAATGAGATTCAATCTTATGTTACGATGGTCATAGAGGTCATGATGCCAGTCCAGGAAAAGTAATCTAGATTGAATCTAAAGAGAGAAGAAAAAGAAGAAGGAAGGAAGGTGAGGCTATTCCTCATAACATACAGTTGTCTGCTTAGCGGTTGTAATCTTGTGGCTAAGGCTAATCGTCGTAACCAACTTTTCACTTCGCTCAAGGTTGGAGTAAGCAATGTGAACGTGCCCGAAGCGAGAGGAAGCAATGTGCACGCTGTCAAATTGCGACTGTAAGTACCTACACATAGTAATTTATATGTAAAGATACCTAAATAAGCTATTCTACGAAATTATCACTTCCTTACTCCCACTCGCTCCCACGCTCGCTCTCATACTGGCTCTCAATTTGGGGGGCTTCTGGGTCAGGAATTGGCTCCTCGAACTCTGGAGGAATTGGGAGCCCCTCTTCGTAGAGCTTGGCAATCATCTTCTTTTGGGCACGCTCTTCCTTCCGTGCCTCAATTCCTGCCCTATGAAGCTGTTTCCGGGCCTGGTTTAAGGTCTGGCGTGCTACCCGGGCTTCTTTAGCTACGAGTGTTACGATATCAAGTGCGCCTTGCAGCTCGAGTGGGGGTTCAGGGGTGTGGGGAGCTTCCGGGGTTGGAGCGAAGTTTTCAGTTGTGGAGTGAATTCTCAGAACTGGTCTTGCTAAAGAGAATTCACTCCACAACAACATAGCTGTATATAGATCGAGCCACTGCTCGAGTGCTCCTCTTCTCTTTCCTTTCTTCTCTAGATTGAGTTTAATTCATAATACCCAACTGGCGCCCTATGCCTTGGTGAACCGTGACATAAAACTCAATCTCTCTTATACCTCTTTTCCTGCTCTTTGAGCTGAACCCTCTTCTGAAATCGAAATCGAAATCCACTCTTTGAAAACCCCAGAACCAGAAACCTTATCCTGAAGTCGATTCCAGGACGATCTCGAGGCAACCCCTCAAAGTTGGCTTTCGACAGTCAGCTCGACACACACACACCACCTTCGCAAGTCAGACCTTTTACAACGCTCCCTCGACAAGGATATAACTGTGAGGGAAGTGCGCTCCTCTCGAGTGGCTCCTACGGCCAACAACTGCACAATAGGGCCTTTGGCAATATGTGTCTGACTTGACGATATAAACTGAAATTGAAATAGCAACTCGCTATGGCTTATACAGCTGAAGAAAAAGCTGCAATGGCAGCTCGAAATGATCCAGAACAAGACCAGGAATCCCTGGCAGAAGGAGCATCAATTCCAAGCTCTGCAAACCAAACCAATGAACTTCATGATCCTAATTTCAAATCCGAAACCTTCCTTCACACTCTGGGCAAAATAGCTCAAGAGAGACATGAATCTATACTTGCAAATCGACATGAAAAGGCTGAATGGAATGTTGAAACCTTTGACGAATTCCAGAAACTATCTGTCGCCAACCAGAAAATGGCATGGACTTTGCACAAGAACATTCTTCGGGACTATTTGGCCCTAGCAGAGGACTCAAATTCGATACTGGCTGAAAAGGATGATGCCATTCTCCAGTTACAGGAACTGATCCAGAGCAACGAGCAACAAATCACAGAGCAACAAACAATTCAGAAATATCTTGAAAAGCAAACCCAACAAGCTCTGAAGAATGAACCAGGACACCACTCTCACAGTCGACTGTCAGCTCGGATTCCAGACCCTCCAATCCTCACAGATGGGATAGAGCCAGCATTTGAAGACTGGGTTGTGAAAATTCGCCTCAAGCTCGAAGCCAACATTGATCATTTTCCAACACAGACTTTACAAATGAGCTACATTCAGAGTCGACTGGGAGGACTGGCAGTTCGACATGTCAATCCAAGGCTTCGACCAAACTCTACAAACAAATTGCAGACAGCAGAAGAAATTCTCAAACTTTTGGAAAAAGTCTTCAGTGATCCCGATCGAAGGCACACAGCTCAAACTGAGTATCGAAAGCTGTATCAGAGAAACAACACCTTTGCAGTGTTTTGGGCTGAGTTCCAAAGGCTCACGACAGAGCTTGATTACTCTGAAGAAACTTTGCTGGATGACTTGTGCTTCAAAGTCAACTAACAGATGCAGAAAGCCTTAGTGGCTGAAGTTGGAGCTACTACACTTCACGAGTTTGCAAAGAAATGCATGCTCATCGACCAGAACATTCAGCGGATCAAGGAACAAGAAGACAAAAGGAAGCCAAAGTCATTTTCGAACAACATGGGCCAAACTCAAGATCAGGGCCAGGCACTTCGAACTTCAATCCCTCAACCTACAATGGATTCGAACATGCAAAACAAGACGCAGAAGCTGTATCGACCACCGCATCAAGATCCAGCAAAAGAAATGCTCATGAAACTTGGGAAATGCTTCATATGCCGACAAAATGGACATCGAGCTCGAGACTGTCCCCAGAAGCTCAAAGCTCAAGTAAATGAGGTATCTACAGCTCAGTCTATCATCGATTCGGAAAACGAATAGCCTCTAGACAAGTCATCACTAGAGGCAGTGCAGCCAGAATTGCAGCTTCTTCCTCGAGATCCAGTTTTGATCCGGACACCCCTTTCTTAGCTACTTGTAGAATAGGAAAATACAAAGCTATTGTCCATGCATTGATCGATACTGGTGCCACAGGTGGAAACTTCATTAATGCTGCTGATGCAGAAAGAATATGTGAAATCGAAGGGATAGCCCCAGTCGAACTTGTGAAACCAAAACAAGTTGAAGGATTCAATGGAGAGGCTGCCCCTGCTATCACACATGCTATATATCCTCGACTACAAGTGGGAGAGCATGTGGAAAGCTTATGTCCATTATTCATCACTTCGCTGGGAAAACATTCCATCATTCTCGGGAAAGCTTGGATGAAGCAACATGGAGTTGTTCTCAATATGATCAATGATCAAGTCCTCTTCACTGGAGATTATTGCAACCATTCTATACCAGATCGAGCCCTCGAAACAGAGCCTATATCTAAAAGTGAAAGACAAAGGCCAAAGAAGAAAGCCAAAGAAATGCCTCCTCCGGAACCTGCTCCGAAAGTGGAAAAACCAAAACCTTGCACCATAGCAATGATTGGCGCAGCACCATTTCGAATGCTCATGAAGCAAAGAGGAGCTCAAGTCTTTGCTATATCAATGAAGGACATAATCGAGCACAAGAACAAGACCAAAACTGAAGAAATTGACTCTCGACTGATCCTTCCGAAGGAATTTCATGAATTTTTGGATGTTTTTTCAAAAATGGCAGCAGACAAGCTACCTCCCCATCGACCTTCAGACCATCATATTGAACTCGAAGGTGATGCAAAGCTGGGATATGCACCACTCTGGAATATGTCAAAGGAAGAACTTGATTTGGTCGAAGAATATGTCTTCGAGCACTTGCCAAAAGGGTTCATTGAAGCAAGCAAAGCCCCATACTCTTCACCCATTATGTTTGTGAGAAAGCCAGGTGGTGGTCTTCGATTCTGTGTTGACTACAGGAAGCTAAATGCCATAACGAAAAAGGATCGATATCCCATACCACTCATTGATGAAACGCTGGCCCAAGTCATAGGAGCAAAATATCTCACCAAACTGGACATTCGACATGCCTTCAATCGAATTCGAATGCAGACAGAAGAAGATGAAGACCTCACTACATTCAGAACTCGATTTGGATCCTACAAATACAAGGTCATGCCCTTTGGACTCACAAATGGTCCAGCAACATTCCAGAGGTACATGAATGAAACCCTCATGGATTACCTCAACCAATTCGTCACCGCATACATGGATGACATTCTTATCTACAGTGCTACTCAAGCGGAGCATACAGAGCACATAAGGAAAGTCCTACAGAAGCTTCGAGAAGCTGGACTGCAAGCAGATATCTCAAAATGTGAAGTTTTCGTCCAGAAACCAAATTCCTAGGACTCATCGTGGGAGTCAATGGCATTCGCATGGACCCTGCAAAGGTTTCTACTATATTGGAATGGCGAACTCCAAAATCGCTCAGGGATATGCAAGCTTTCATTGGTTTCTGTAATTTCTATCGAAGGTTCATCCGAAATTACTCCAGCATCATGAGGCCATTGGTGAACCTTACCAGAAAGGATCAGATATTCGAATGGACTCATGCATGCCAAACTGCATTTGAGCTGTTGAAACAAACAGTCACAGAAGCTCCTGTCTTGAGGCATTTCGATAGAAACAAGACAGCCTATGTCGAAGCAGATTCCTCAGACTTCATCTCATCAGGAGTCTTGTCACAAAAAGATGATCAAGGGGTTCTACATCCAGTGGCATACTTCTCGAAAAAGCTAGCACCTGCAGAATGCAATTACGAGATATATGACAAGGAATTGCTTGCAATCATCAGATGTTTCGAAGCATGGAGACCAGAACTTGAAGGGACAGATTTTCCAGTCCAAGTCTTGTCTGATCACAAAAGCTTGGAATACTTCATGTCCACCAAGAAGCTAACAAGAAGACAAGCTCGATGGGCTGAATTCCTCTCTCGATACAACTTCCAGATCATCTATAGGCCTGGGAAGCAAAATGGAAAAGCAGATGCTTTGACTCGAAGGCCTGGTGACAGACCAGAAGGCAATGATGAGGATGATCGACAAAAGCAACAGCTTCAGGTGTTGCTACCACCTTCGAGGCTACATCCAGACATTCAGAAACTCAAAGAACAAGGCCAAACAGCTCAGCTAGCTCCAGTGGAAACTCATATCAGAGAAATGACAATTCTTGAGAAAATCCAAAAGTCTCAACTGGAAGACAAATTCTGCAAGGCTACACCACAGAAGCTTGAGAATGATGATCGAACAAGCAAAGAGGTTGCATTGGCTTATTGCGAACTCAAAAATGGCATGCTAGAATATCAAAATCGAGTTTGGGTGCCAGAAACCATTCAGGTGGACTTGTTGAGAGAAGTTCATGAACAACCCTCTATGGGACATCCAGGAGCTGGAAAAATGCTGCGAGTCATGAAACAGCACTATTACTGGCCAAACATGGACAAAACAATAATTCGATATATCAAAAACTGCCATATGTAAGGATGCCTCCGTACCTAGATACTCGAAGAACCTGTCTCAGAACTGTTACGGTCACTACAAACATGGAATCCGACTCGGTGGGGTTTCGAACCAGTAGAGGATCATATAGCGAGTTACACTATAGTGGGGGACGGTAAGTGTATAGGGTTCAGGGCCGATGTAGACCTGTTGCGGTGGAAGGTTCAGGGCTAGGGTTGGGATAACCGAGTCGGGCCCGTTTCGGGAGTTAAGGAAACAGACCCAACGGGGTTCCCCCTTCATCTTTTTTGTATCCTTCGTAGTAGACCTATAGGATAGAATACAGCATCACCTCCGACTCGCACTCCCATATGCACCTACGGAGAGCCGTATTCCCTGTGTCCTTACACCATAGTTGTCAAAGATCGAAACCATCTCGAGATTCCTACAATGGACTTCTACAACCAATCCCTATTGACAGTCGACCATGGATGGATATATCAATGGATTTCGTGACAGGATTACCACTCTGTGAAGGGCACAATGCTATCTTGGTTGTTGCATGCAGGTTGACGAAAGAAAGACATTTCATTCCGTGTTTCGCTGGGCAAGAAGGGACTACTGCAGAAGCTACAGCACAGCTCTTACTTCGACATGTATGGAAGCACCATGGTCTACCAAACTCGATAATATCAGACAGAGGTCCTCAGTTCATTGCAGAAGTCTGGAGTTTGCTCTGCAAAATTTGGAAAATTTCAGCCAAACTTTCAACTGCCTTCCACCCAGAAACAGATGGACAGACTGAGCGATTCAATGCAAAGCTCGAACTCTACTTGCGAGCTCATGTGAACTATCTTTAAGACAATTGGGTTTCATACTTGTGCATGGCGGAGTTTGCTGCCAACAGTTTGCCATCAGATGCAACCAAGACAAGTGCGTTTTTTGCGAACAAGGGCTATGAACCAAGAATGAGCTTCGATACAGAGCAGCAAGCATATCACGAAGCCAAACAAGAGCACAAGAACATAGCTCAGACCATGGCAAAGGTTTGGGAGTTTCTGCAGGATGAAATCATGCTCTCGCAAGCAAAAATGGAACATTTCGCGAACAAGAAAAGGAAACCTGCACCACGCTATCAAGTGGGAGACAGAGTATGGCTTTCAACTCGAAATATAAAGACACAGAGGCCATCAAAGAAGCTAGACCACAAGCAAGTGGGACCTTTTGAAATTCTAGAGCGAATTGGGCAAGTTGCATATCGGCTCAAGTTGCGACGGAGTGCACATTGCTTCGCCTCGCTTCGGGCGCGTTCACATTGCTTACTCCAACCTTGAGCGAAGCGAAAAGTTGGTTACGACGATTACACCCGTAATCCCCATAACAACTGGAATAACAATAATAACTGTAACAACAGTAACAACCGTAACAAGCTGTGATAAGCTGTGAGCTGTAATCGTAACAAGCTGTGACAAGCTGTGAGATGTAATCGTAACACTAAGCTGATTCTAGAATTTCTTTCTAAGAAAGCCACCTGGCTAAAGGGCAAGCAGACAGCCAACAAATGTCCTTAAGAGGGGGATCATGTCATACTGACATTCGTTGCACTCAGTTTGCTATCAAACTCAACAGCAAACTTAGAAATCTGCTCCTCAAACCTACAAGTTACCATACATATCTTGGCTTATCACACCAACAACAAGAGCAATACTACTCAACGATTGCTGCAACCTCTTCTACTACATCTGTTTATGCTACATATATCACGGCATATCATTTAGACACTCATTGAACAAGTTATTAAGTAAACCTCTTCCTTAAGGGGGTGGGCCTTACTACCACATGGCATATCTCTACCAACTAGAGGCCTAGGAACATAAATGATAGCTCTAGAAGCTTTTACAACCCTCTATGATTTATTACACATCATCACTCCTTAGTTACCCACAAGATTGGTTAAGTTATGACATAATTTGTCTATAGGGGTACTCTGACCTTGGACCTCCTTTCACTTCCTATAGGCTAGGAACCCAAGAGATGGTTCTATGGGATTCTCTTACGTTCACTACATAATTAGCAAGCTAGTTGTGGGTCGCACTTAATTTCTAATACAGTTACCAAGCCTGGTTAGTTGTCATACTGACATTCGTTGCACTCAGTTTGCTATCAAACTCAAGAGCAAACTTAGAAATCTCCTCCTCAAACCTACAAGTCACTATACATATTTTGGCTTGTCACACCAACAACAAGAGCAATACTACTCAACGATTGCTACAACCCTCTATGATTCATTACACATCATTGCTCCTTAGTTACTGCGCCGATATGACCACATAGCATATCTCTACAACCCTCTATGATTCATTACATGACATCACTCCTTAGTTACTGGGCTAATACTACACATGACATATCTCTATCAACTAGAGGCCTAGGAACATGAACGATAGCTTCCAAAAGCTTCTACAACCATCTATGATTCATTACATGTCATCGCTCCTTAGTTACCTACAAGATTGGTTAAGTTATGACATAATCTGTCTATATGGGTACTCTGACCTTGGACCTCCTTTCACTTCCTATAGGCTAGGAACCTAAGAGATGGTTCTATGGGATTCTCTTATGTCGACTACAGTTACCAAGCCTGGTTAGTCATGGAAAGTCTTGGAAAATGAGAGAACTACACTCCTTTAGCATAAATAGGACTGCCCGTTCCTTAAGAAAGGGCAAGCAGACAATACAGTAAATCGACTATCACATACTTCCATGTCTTTTCCAAGCTTCCAAGCATTGATCTTGTTACTCCTTGTTTCTGAAAAGTCAGTGAGGTGCTAACCTCTGACTTATCCCTGAGTTCTCAGACTCAACATTTGTTACAACTTGTCTAAACCACTCCACTATATCATACACCTGATTGCTGCGTTGTGGAATAGTCTAAGCTACGACCCTTTGGCTCTTTTTCTAAGACAGTGTGTTGTCTTAGTAAAATCATCCCTTCCTTGGGTGGCTAGATTCTCACATCTGGTGCACCCACCATTACAAAACTGCTTTAAAGCTTCGAATACCGATTACTGCAGTGTGTACTACACAAAAGCTTGATCCTAGTATGAAAGATATTGCGTTAACTATAAGTGATTGGGCTATTATTGAAGCTCTTGAACGATTGTTTCTGGTATTCTTAAAGCCATCGAGATGGTTACAAAGCGATTCATATCCAATCCTTAACTTTACTATCCCTCTTTACTTAAAGATGATAAATAAAGTTATATCGATACAAGAAGATCTTGGTAAAAGCTCTGCAATTGGACTAGCATGCGGAGCTGCACTTCAAAAGCTTAATGAGTATTATACTTTTACAACGAATCAGCAGTGTAATGTAACACTGACTTCTAAACGATAGAAGACACAGAGGTTTCTTGCGTAAGGTTGACTTGACAGAGGAGGCAGGGGATTAGACACAAAGGCTTTCCAAGTAACACATTACAGTATTGTAAAGAATACTATATTGAGTTGAGCACGAAGCTCCTATCTAAGGAAATACTATCTACTTATATAGTGGCGTCGTGCCAAAGGGATATCCGTGGATAACATGGATAACATAATATCCATGATATCCAATGTTATCCATCATGTGAGGTTGCAGCCTTACAGCTTATATAGTTAGCCTCTTATCTAATCTGACTGACACTAGAGATTAAGCGACAAATGCATTTCGTCACTCTTGTTGCTACGTGGGGCAAACTCAACTTTAGTGTAAGCAGACATCCAATCATGAAAAGGATAAAGATTTAGAGCGGGTCTAGAACTAAGCCGTTCAGCCAATCACACCTCACGTCATCCAGCCACCTGTCAGTGTCTACCCACTGCCCGCGGGAGTTGCCCCAAACCCCACTTAAACCAACGTACCCATGTACACCTGATTGTGCAGTTTGTAGCTTAGCTCTCTCTTCTCCTCTCCCCATTCCAACATTCCAAGGAAAGGACCTCCAGTCGTCAATTCACCACCCAAACAGCCCGCATCTCCATCACCAAAACAACCTCATAATCAACTCATGCAACTCATCAACAGTTGATAGCTGTTGTTGACAATATCGCCGTTTATATCATTCTGTGAGTATTCCCTTCCTCTCTGTCTGCTTCTCCACCAGCATCAGTCGATTGCGTCGCCAAGACCGATGAACCCAAGCTTGTCCACGCCAAAACATCGCATCACGAACTGCCGAGTTATCCCTACGACCGTCTCCCCCACAATCCGCGACGCTCGTGCTTTACAAGCTCCCCAGACAGCCAGCGAGCCTGGAGCCAACGCTCTGTGCATCAGCACGCTCTTGTTTACTCCTCGTCATCCCGTCGTTCCGTCGCGTCGCCCATTCCTCGTCCTCGCCGATACATACGATTCGATCCAGAGCCTCCTCGCGCCTTATTCACTCACAACTAACATCCCACTGCAGAAAGCCTACGTCCGCATCGCGCTTCATCGTCAATTCCGCAAAGATGCCTACCATCCACACCCTCGACGCGCGCGACGTCGCCATGCAGCTCTCCAAGCGCGAGAACTGGGCCAAGAAGGAGGCTGGTGTCGTGGTCGTGTTCTGTATCGTTGGCGTTGTCGCGCTTGGCGTCATCTGGTTGTGCATCCACAAGTGGATGCTCCGCCGTCGTGCGAACAGGCCCGAGAAATAGATGGGTTTGGAGGATCCGGGGGGAGGGTGTATAGTGTAGCGATGGACTGATGAAAGGGGTGCGTCGGGATATTGGACCCGTGACGCGGATGTGGGAGGGATGGGGTTATTGATTTAATAGAGGACTAGTGGCCGGAAGGGGGCGGATATCATGTGGTATAGTGGCGGATGTTTTCTTCACCTGGCGGAGTTCGTACATGGTCTATTTTATAGCTGTTCATAATTACAATGGATCGTTGTCTTGTGAATGAAATGGGCCAATGCCACTACTGATATTATTCATGAAAACACCGAATTTATATTTAGGCGAATTATGTCTTCTAACGCTTCTCATCTATCACTTAAGCAGCTTAGTATACAGCTCATCATCTATCATCCGAGGCGCTTGAGCTGGAGCCCACCCATCATCTATCGTCGGGGCTTGTAACAACTGGATGTGCGGATGACCGTTTCAAAGGAAGCCTGCCCATCATTGTCGCGGCTCCAGCCCCTATTGGTGCAACGATGCAGCCTGTTCTTGCACAACTATCTGGCAAATATTTTCAGTGCCATGTTCACGCTTCCAGTGGCAATGACACAGCGAATCTGCACATCTTGTGCGCTTCCTCCCGCCTCGCCGTTGGCTGGAGGTTTATCCTTATCCTTCACAATTGACGGAGCCCATGCCAGACAAGAGAAGAAGTGATCATGCAGACTCGATAGCTCCTTGACGCACTTTCCATCTTGGCTAAGGTCCCAGCATCGTAGTGCCTTGTCGTCTGCAACAGAGATGAGATATTTGCCACCAGGGTGGGAAACAAGAGACCGCACCCAGTTGTCATGGCCGATCAGTGTCTTGAAACAACTGCCCCGTGTATCCCACAGCTTGATGGTCTTATCTCGCGAACCCGTGGCCATAAACTCTGATGTGCTAGTTAGAGGCGGCGATTTTTGCAATCCAGCTAGAGTTGCTAGGTATTGATATAGGATGGTGGCGCAAATACGCAGCACTCGATAAAGTTCCCGTGGCCGAACAATGTCAATTTATTTTCTGCTACTGATCCGGAAACATTCCATAAACGGAGGGTCCGGTCATCGCCAGTCGACAGAATGGAAGATCCGTTATATTACTTCTTCCTGCTGCCGGAGCCGGTGGCCGCGATCTTAGGTGTGGACATAAGATCGCTAATGTACCTCTGCAGGAACTTATTATTGCCGTCCAGCTTGTCGTGCTCCTCCTTGATTGCCTCGATGCAGTTAAAGATCTCCAGCAGGGACTCGTTGAGCAGTTTTGCGTGTCTGTGGGAAGAGGACAAAACGGGTTAACGAAAAATGTCTGTCGCTCTGTGCTGAGCTTGACCGGTGTGGACCGGAAACGGGGAGGCAATCGAGGGTCGGACTGACTGTGATAACTGTACTCTGGCCTCCTGGCTCATCTTCTCCAGCTCGTCGCTGTTCCGCCGCGGGGTCATGGCGCGGGCGTCGTCCTTATCAAAGACCTCCTCGCCCTTCTTACATTCGGTGGTGCGGTGGCGGTACAGTAGATTGAGGAGCTCCTGGAAGACTTAGCGGAGATGAGGGCGTTAGCATATGAGTTACTGGAATACGGGGGCGAGTCGTCGAGCACCTTTTACATACATCAGCATTGAATCCATCTAAGCTTGCACTTGGTAATTAGCCTCGCAATGGCCTTTGACAGCTCTCCACCGCCGACGTTGAGGTATCTTGAAAGACTATCATTGTATTAGTGGGTCGTCGCCGAAAGAGTTTGCATAACTTAATCTAGGTACTTACACACGATACTTTGATCACCTTTAAAAGCTTTGAAATTCTGGAGGAGTGACAACTGTTGTCAGATGTTACCACATTAACGGCAATATCCGTATTATGACGTATACATACAATCTTGAGCTCATATATTGTTAGGCAGAACGGGACCCCAACGTAGTTCATTCATCTCATATGTCAAAATTTAAAAGAGAGAGGACGAATCTTTTTGCAAGCTTCAATATGGACTTCCATCAAAAGAACAAAATCAATATCAGCGTAAGTAGTTTGTGACCCAGCACGTTTTTTGCACCTGTCGGCTTTTATATTTTTACTGAACTTTACACGGAGTCTCTCTCCCTCAACGAGCAACGACTCTTTCGCCTCTACGGCAAGCTCCCCTCCGAATTCGGCCACCTCACGGAGCACAAATACTTCGACTCTGGTGACTACGCTCTCTCCAAAGCCGGAAAAGCTAGTTCGGTCGACACCGAAAGCGTTGGCTCTCAGCATCCTCTCCCAAAGAACATACCACATCTCTCTTCCCCTAGCGTAGGCATCGCAAGCCAGGGCGGTAGTGGCAATAGCAACGTTAATCCGGGAACCGCTGGTGGTTCACAGAGTGCAAGTCCGGTTAAGGATAGTAGCCATTTGAGCAGGGAGTCTAGTGTTGATCTGTTGGAGGACAAAAAGAAAGCGGACAAGGTGGTTGGTAGTGCTAACCCGTCGCCTGCGAAGGACTGAAGGTCCGGCCGCACTCCTCGCATTCGAAAACGTAAGCTGGGGAGTCGAGGTGCTGGTCGAGAGACTGTTAGGTCCTGAAGGAAAGAGGAGACTGCGCAGGTACGTGTATATCTTAGTTCTACAGACATGAGACGTTCTTGCCTTCATAATATTTCTGTACTAAAAGTAGCGTTCGCTTAGAATCCACGGTAAGTTACAGCCCATATAGATTCAAATTGTAATCGTCTCATCAAACATAGGCATCTAGAGACATCTAGAGACAGACTCTCTTCTCCTTCACTTTCATTACCATCGTGGGTGCTATCGTGTAGGCGAACTCGCCAATTAAACCCAGGGAGATGGATTACTCTTTCAGGATCTTCATTCCACTCCGTTGCCAACCCCACATCTTCCATTGTCTCGGTAATTATACGGGCATTTTCCGCCCTCTTCTCCAAATCAGCAAAATTGTCACCAATGACACAATGTCGAAGAACTAGGCCGCCGTCTTCGATACACCCGTCAAGGTCCTGCTCATGGAAATAGCAGTAGCCGACATGATGAGACGAAGCATCGCCACGAATTTCGCCATTCCCACATCTGCTGCAGCATCGCCCTTGAGATCACACCCTTCTGTTCCAGTACTTCAAACGCTGATTGAAGCATTTTCATTTTTGTCATCTCATCCTCTGGCCACTGTGCTTGCTCCGATATTAGTTCCCGTAGGACAGATTCTGCTACATCAGTGATGCCGGGAATCGCATCCTCTCCTGCCTCAAAATGATCAGTCAAGACTTTCCGTGAGGCTCTCAAAATCAACGGAGCCACGCTGTAACATTGATCGTGCGAACGATTTAACCTCATCGATGTCTTCAATACCCGGAATTTCCAAATAGACTGTTCCTTGCATTCTGAGCCTTCATCGACGAGTATGCTGAAGCCTCGAGTGGCTCAAAAGCGAAGAAACGAATTCGACGGCGACGTTTTTCGATCTTAGCGTGTAACATGCCTTAACTCCTTCTCCCGATTCCTGCATCCGACCCCAATCAGCCCATATAATCCCCCCGCTTCATGGATGCAACGCAATCAAGGTGTCACAGCAACCTTGCCTAACCCGTCATTATTGTTGCCGCCGTCGTGAGGTGTTTTTGCCATTGGCCAAGGCACATTCCCACAAGCATGAGCAAGAATCATTCCTTGTCATGTGTTCCATCCGCCCTAATCCAACCGCGATGATGCCGACACTTCAGTGAGGTCCACCAGAATCCATAATGTCGCGACCCGATATTGGTTACCAGAGACAAGACATTGTTGGTGGTCGAAAAATGCCTGTCAGGGGGATCCTGGATATCGCAACGCTCAGCAGTATAGCCTCCGACTAAATTTGGGCGACGACGTCCGATGTAGGTGTTGGAATTCGAGTGGGAACAGACGGGGGAAATTGCTCTGGACAGACCGCCAGCGCGTTGTCGTCGCCCTATCGCCGAGAACCGGCCAAGTTCAGCCTAGCTGACTGCCTTGCAACTTGTAAAAGGCTGAGACGACAGAATGATAGGCGCATGACGACTTTGAGGAGGTCGAAGGCGAGTTAGAGCCGGAGCATTCGACAGATCTGGATACATGCTGCGAAATTGGTAGGAGAGAAGGGGGCAGTGCAGCCGAGAAGGTGTGGGCCAGAGCCGAAAGTGTGTGATGGAAAGGAACGAGGGAGAGTGCGGATAGAGGAGCGAGGGGCAGCGTCTACTTATACTTCTGAGGTTGAGGAAAAGCGGCGTGGTGTAGATCGGCAGGCAGTAATGCCTAAACCACGCACGCCAAACTAGAACGAGACACCGCCAAACCCGAAGTAGAGGCGCTAAACCGAAGCGAGCCAGGACGCTGAAAACCGCGCCCCGCTTGCCGTCGCATAGTATACTCGATATATGCATTAAGTCGATATATTTTTGTGGATCCGAGGCATCAACTTATCATATTTTTACTGTAGTTGCCTACAGTAGGACCCCTGTTATAGCGATGTAATTTTGACAACACTTGAATGGGGGATTATTGTCGGAAAAAATACGATGCGCACCCCTTTGGGTTTGGCTGCCAAGGTGCCACCAAGTGGGCCGGCCCCAACCCCCCTGTAGCCACCCCATCAACACGCTCGCGAGGCCTCAGAAGGCTCGTTCCCACCGAGTTTTGGAGATATAGTATAGGGTAACGACGAGCTTTCTCGTAAATTAACATCTTATATAGTAATATATGTGCACTACGCCTACGTCGTTAACTTTTTTTAAAATAAAATGGGGTCGCCGTAGGCGAGGGAAATTTTGAGTTTTGCAGAAATCACTTGCGCATTGCGCATCGTATTTTTTCACCTGTGAATTCGGGAAACTAGTAAAAAATCACCTGCGCATGCGCAGGTGATTCCTCGTTTCCAACGAGAATTTTGATATATAGCCTATATAAACATCATTTTTTGGAAGTAAATTGCTCTATATAGCCTATAGTCTACTATATACTAGAAGGTATGCCACCACTGTACACTTCTATTATTGTTTTCTCGCCATAAACGAGCAATATCAATGTCCTTCTTCATAAGTACTGCTCTTTTCCCTCGTGCCCCACGATGCATATAAGTAGCTATAAAATTAACCTCTTTCCTTGCTAAGTCTGCATCTGCTTTATCAGCTGCTATACGCTCCCCCTGGAGGGTACTATAGAGCCTCGTTATAGACGAGAATTCGCCATACTTCTTCCAAAATACCTCCCAGTCCCTCTGGCAGGCAACAAATGAGTAATAAATAAACTAAAATAGTTGTTAGTATCGAGGTAATAAGGTGTATTATCGTAGCTTACCCTCCATTGAAACCAGTTATTCTTAATTACCTTCCAGTAAGTTGGAAGGCTGTCTTTATGTAGTATCTTCCAATACTTAAGTGGTATACTTTGGTCGTTAATAACGAGGGTTTTTCCCTCGTCCCAGTCGAGGATAAGTTGTGGTAATTCCTTGTATGCCTGATATGTTTTTGATGGTGGGATAGAAATTAAGGAAATAAGAACAAGTTCTCCTTTGTTAAGGAAATCAAGCTGTATATAACCCTCTTTGTCGTTTTGGTAGCGACCCTTTTTGATGGGGTTGGTGGTAAGTAGAGTAGCTGAGGTCACTGAACTATAGTAGGCGACGACAATACTCTCTGGTTTTCCTCGTTGTCAACGACCCTTTCGGCTTCTTTGTCTGCGTTGTCCCTTTTCCTTTTTGACTCATTTGGAATGACAAGTTTATAGGATTCCTTGATAGGACCGACTTATTTCTTACTATTATACCTTTAGCACCTATATATAAGTAAATATATATACCTTTCAGCTTCATATTTAGCTAGGTTAAAGGCATTGGCCCAGCTTAAAAGTCGGTTTTTCTCAGTAATTGTATCAGAATCAATTATATTTTTAGGTGGAATAAATGATTCAATTGATGTATGGCCTGTGTCAATTTCTCGTTGTAGATGAGTATTTGAAGACATCTTCTTTTCTCTCGATGGGAGCGACATTTTTATTATAGTTGTAGCTAAATTATTTTATGATGTTATTTAATAATAATGCCTCTATATAGTTAGGGTTATTCCTCATCCTTAGCGAGGAATCTAATGAGGTTCTACACAGATTATATAATATAGAGCACCTTCCCTCGTACCTTTCCTTTTACCTACTCTTAAAGCTTTAAGATGGATACACTCACTGAGAACGAGGATTTTGAAGATAGAGAGGATCTTATTACAGCAACAGAGCAATTACTAGCTGACAAGTTACAAGCCCAGACTGCGTATGAAGAATTCAGTTTTCATCAAAGTACAAGCCAAATTAAGCAGTCATCAAATGCTGCTTTAGCACCTACAACGCATGCTGCATATACCTTGTAGGTAACGAGTTATTATAAAATGCTCATCTCTAACGTAAGAGATATCAACGGCTACTGGAGAAACACACCCATTTTCGTGTATGATTCTCTGCCCTAAAGGATTCCTCCCTAACAAATAGGTTAGAAGGTTCTAGAAATCTACGCCTAGTCGCAGAGAGTTCGTATGACTCTCTCTGAAACTAAGCGTCGAATCTCACGATATACCAGGCTATGGTCAGCCTGAAGGGTTTAGCGCCCCTAGTTTGGTTCCCAAGGCCGATCCAGTCTTTCGTCAATCACTTCCTTCGCCTGCCTGCGCAGCAAAGGGATATAGCGGAACGCTCTGATACAGGCCTAGTCTCGGAGTCGCCGATCTTCTTTGTAGCCAGAACAGTGCCACTTTGGGGCAGCAAAGCTCAGCCTCTACGGAAAGATCACCGAGCCTGGTGTCATTTTCGCCAGAGTTCCCACTGATTTGATTCAGGACGCGGCTTTCACAGCTATCGATCCGGAAGATTGGCACACATGGGATGATTACGCCATCTAGCAACCTCATACGTAATGCCAAAAGTGAGCGAAGCGGTTGGGCGACTGCCACGGGTGTTCTGTAGGCCGGATTACAGGCGCTAGCCGTAGCTCACGAGTATATATAGGACGGGTGTCCCTCAGCAGATAGCGAGTTCATAGGTCTCGTCCAATATCAAAGTTCAAGATGACTTCTATTCAGTGGGACAGCCAACAATTTTATCAACCACCACGTCCTGTGGTTATACCGCCTTCGACATTTTGGCCACCTTCGCATCCACAACAAGGTGTTGGTTCGACTCACTCTCAACCGTCTACAGCCAGTGCCAATTTTGAAGGGATCAAGAGGACAATTACACATGACGCAGCCCAGATGCACATGTCATCCAGTTCGGACCACGCAGAACTGCCTCTTAATCAACGCCAACGCCAATCTCTACCAGGAACAGGAGGTATGTGTCCGTATTTCTTTATGACGGCAACAGCTGACCAAATGCAGAAACCATGCAGTCAATTCGATACAGTGGAGATGCAGACGTCAGCGATGCAGAGACGGAGTTTCCTTCCATCGAAGAACTCCTATTACCAGATATAAATGGCAGCCTTAGCAGCGTCCGCGGAGACGGGACAGGTTCGGATAAACTGAAATGGGGTACAAGCCAGGGTGAGTACCGGAAGCCTCCAGTAATTGCAAAGCGCGTTGCTCATGTCTTTCAGATGAGCCTATCCTCCTGGACAGTGATGTGGGCCACAGTGGAGTGCTGGACGATGCTGAGAGGGAGATCCTAGTAGATCTCTCCGGTTCTCAAGCTGCACTAAGTGATGTGGCGATACAGACAACTACGACAAAGGTGAATGACGTGCTGTTGCTTGCCTCTCAAAACATGAGCAAGCTTGAGACAGAGGGTCTATCCGGTTTGGGTAGTGTTCAAGAAACCAGTGCTATATCTGTGACCGAAGGGATCCCAACGAACGAAGACAAGATGGATATATATCAACCAAAATCAACAAGGGATAGCAATGATTATATTTCCGCAGAGAACGACCATATCGACACGATTGAACTAAGCCCTGGGGTGAAGCGCAGCGATGATCGAGATGGAAGCACAGATGGTACTGATGGCGAAGACCATAGCAATGATGGCTCCGATTCTGATATAGAGCACCCACAGCGTTTAAAACGGCGGAGGAGGGCAAAGAGCACGGATAGCTCTGCACAAACAAACTTCACCAATGTGAAAGACGTTACTTTTTCGACCGATTCCTGGGATGTCTTAAGCCAGGGAGGAACAGCGGTCTCTTTCGATATCCCTCCAAAGAGTCAATTTATTAATGGTGGAGATCACGTAAATGATAGCGACACCGCTGGCTCTGAGATACAGGAGCGGAGACTAAAACGGCCGAGGCGGGCAAAAAGCACGGAGAGCTCTGGACACATGAGCCCCAGCAATGTGAAAGAGGCTTTTTTTGCTACGGCCAATTCCTCTGAGGTCTCAACTCCAAAGACAGGAGCGACGTCGTCTGATTCCCCGCTAGAGAGTCACGAGATACCAATCCGGGGTTCCCTTACACTACAAACATTCCAGTCGGGAATAGTGTATTGCCTTAAATTTTACCAGGAGTTACCATTTCCTCTCGACATAGAGCAGGCACAAGATGTCATCAGCAGTGCCTCTAGTGGCGATAGAGACAGGGAGCGGCCGCATTTGCGAGAACGAGTCGTGAGCAGACCTGGGAGGCATTCGACATATTCAAAAGATGACAACAAACTGTTGATACAGCTGAAAGAGAAAGACAAATTGCCATGGGACGAAATAGCAGAGTACTTCCCGGAAAGGACCAAAGGGACGTTGCAAGTGCACTACTGCACAAAGCTGAAGAACAGCTCGCAGACGTCTAAGTGCAAGAAACGCAAGATAACAAACTCAGCTAAAGAAAGCGGAAAAAGATATCCATCCAGGTTTTCGATGGACTTGCTTGATCCACAGCTTCAAGATGCTCTTCCTCCTTCCACATCAACTCTACCAGCGACTGCCGACTCGATCGAGGATGCTCACGGAAGCATAGTGTCAACTACACCAGGAAACATAGAACGCACGGAAGTTCAACAGCTTTGTAGCAGCCAAGGAGTAGAAAGCAATCTAGTTGCCATCCACGCTACAGAAGGGAGGTGGGAGGTTGAAGCGCTTCTTGCCAAGTCAAAAGTAGGCAGCGTGATTTGGTACCTCGTGAAGTGGGCAGGCTTCCGGGATGAGGATAATACGTGGCAGAAACAGGACGACATCAGTACAGATCTCATCAATGACTTTGAGGCGAGCTATCAAGGTAACTTTGGTGTGGAATTACTCAAGAAGCGAGAACGGAGAGGGAAAATTGAATATTTTGTTAAATGGAAGGGCCGTCCAACGGGTGAGAATTCCTGGGAGAAGAGAGATACAATACACTCTGAATGAATTAAAGAGTTTGAGGCAAGGTGATGGAGGGAATCATTGCATTGTATCTTAGGGCTAGCAAGCACTTGCATACATAAGAGATGAGTTCGCTTTGGCGATATATATTAGTTTTACTTAATGACTTATATTGCACCAGGGACATTGAAAGTCCATACAGCACGTGGGCTAAAAGAAGCACGTGATCACGCCCGACGGCGGCTCGCGCCGTTACGAAATATCTCATAAATGTTCAGCCGGCCATACCTCAGAGCAACGAAAAAGCGCGAAGCGGTTGACAGGTTTTAAAACGTGCCATTTGGCGCCCTCATAAAGGCGTTTGCCCTAGAACCACTCACGCGATTCAGCCTCTGTATAAAGTTCCGTTGACCGAATTCACAAAGATGCCCAATTCTCTTTGAGTCTACGGCAGCATGTGATGATTACTCCTCTGATATTGCACTATAAGTCGATCCTCACGAATTCTATTTACCCGAACCCTGTTCAGCTGAGGATGTCGGTGTTGCACGAGCACCAACCACTCAAATATCTGCTTTCACCATCATCGCTTTCACCAACTTGAGCCTCTAAGCCGCCTCGCCTCTAGGACATCACTTATCTCTGTTTAACCAAGTGCTGAGTTGCAATAACGTTGTTATTCTTGTCTAATTCAAAAGCCGTGTAGTGCATGCGTCTGAAGTGGGTGGTGATGGGTTCATTCAGTGGGTGTTGCCCGCCCGGTATGAAGGCTAAAGGATGAGAGCCTTCATTAGTTTATGACGCCATTATCATATGGCGCTACTTGCGACCATCGCCTTAACCAGACGGTCCATCGGGTGGTCCCGATTATTCCACACAGATGGTACCGATTACCCCTCACCTGATGTCCACCGAGTGTTTGCTGGGACATGCAATAGATGAAGCGCAGACAGAAGAACAAAGGACCTTACATAATGTTATATAAAAAGTCAAAAGACAAAAAACATACAACAGTGGGTATTCGCTGGTGGTCACCCACCCAACTACTAATCTACCGATCCCAAGGTTATGTATGGCAGAGCGGACGGGATGCCCAGTTCTCTTGAGTCTATGGTCGTATGTGATAACTACCTGCATATCCGCATTTGTATGCTTAGGCGCTCCATGAGTGACTCATCCTAGGTCTTTATGGTGCAGCTGATTCAATTTTGCCATAGTTAACACATGATCAAACCCTTAAGCTGTGTTCTTTTCCCCTGTATTCCTTTGTCAGCAAGTCTATTTCTGGTGTTCTTGGGTTGCGGCGTTCGCAACCAACCGGGTATCGTCTATTGTTGGCAAGCGCCGCGAGACTCCGGCATTCAACCTTACGTTGTACCAGCCAGGTTACATTAATAATGCTGGCTCATAGGCAAGCCATTTCTCATGGCTGACCCTCTCACAGTAGTCGGCATTATCGCCAGCATCGTCCAGCTCGTCGACTTTAGCACGAAAGTCTTAGCGCGTCTCGACGACTTCCAATCCAACCTTGGGGAGATTCCAAAGGCCTTTCGACACATCAAAGCCGAGCTGCCAGTGCTGCAAGAGACGCTCAAACAAACCAAAGACAAAATTGACCATGGTGCTATCGAAGAGTCAACGAAGGCTGCGCTGCTGCCAGCCGTTCAAGGTTGCAAGATTCAAATTGAAGCGCTCGATGGTCTCCTTGCCGAAACCTTACCAGTGGCAGGTGACTCTCGCCTTAAGAAGACTACAAAAGCGCTATGGAGCATAACGCAGGACAGCAAAGTTGAAAGCATTACGAAGACTCTCTGTGGTTATATCGTAACTAGACTGGCCGGCCCGGACCGTAAAGACCAGACTGGACTGGACCGGACCGCTTATATGAGTGTTCCAGTCCTTAAATTTAAGACCGGACCGTGGTTCGGTCCTCCTTTTTTTAAGGTTCGGTCCTCCTTTTTTTCAAAGCCCAGACTGAACTTCGGTCCAGTCTCTAGGGTTAAGACCGGACCGTGGTTCGGTCCTCCTTTTTTTCAAAGCCCGGACTGAACTTCGGTCCAGTCTCTAGGGTTAAGACCAGACCGTGGTTCGGTCTAGGCTTTTTTACCATCCGAGCTTTTTTTTAAAAAGCCCGAACTGAAGTTTAGTATATTTAGCTTGTAGATCACGATGTTAGTCCTGTGACCAAGAGTAATGGTATATAGTAACGGTATATTGATAGAAATTAGGATAAATTTATCATATAGATAATAAATTATGGTAATTACATTAGAG
Organism: Pseudogymnoascus destructans; assembly: GCF_001641265.1. Classification (NCBI taxonomy): domain Eukaryota; kingdom Fungi; phylum Ascomycota; class Leotiomycetes; order Thelebolales; family Thelebolaceae; genus Pseudogymnoascus; species Pseudogymnoascus destructans. The sequence continues at coordinate 520,644 of NW_020167529.1, forward strand.
TTATAAGTGCCGTATGTCTCAGAATGCATCAGCTTACAGTGGCTTCCCTACCATCACCACCACCGCCATCGCACACAGGTTTGTGTCGACTTTGGGAGGCCAGCCTTCCTACCACCTAGCGCAAAGGTTGGTATCTATCGCAGTAGTTAACATAATATATTGTTCAAGCTGGTTCCAAATGCTATATAAGGCTAATTAGTGATATATTCCGTTACTGTGAGCCGTTACTCTAACCCACATCTGAATAGTACCCTCCTCTACCTTCTAAGTCGTTGCGAATGTCGAGGAGTATCAATGGAGGCTTCATCATTCTGAAGGTCCTTATTTAGAACCCCAAAATTTCGCTTCCTCTGAGTTTCCAATCTTCCATTGCGACCTTGTGTAGCTCTATGTGGCGTTGATGGGTCTGGTAGGTCTTGTTCAGCATCCTCCTCGTCAGATGATATTACCATCGTCATAGCAACTTGTCGATCAGAGTCCTCAATTATAGAGTCTGGGTCAGGAGCGCCAAATACATGGTCTATATTATCCCAATGATTATCAAGTTCCCACTTATACCTATGATAGTGTTTAACAATCATCGACTCTCGAACTGTAGCCGTACTCATTTGTGCCCTGTGGTATTCATGGATATCGCGGGCAATATTAAATATGCGCTCAACTCCAGTACCAGTAGCTGTTTAAAGCGATTTGTAAGATATTTGCGTTACTCTTAACCGTTACTGTAGGAGCTTACCTGGTACTGCAAGGATATCCCTTGCCATCTTCGCAACTGAAGGGTAAGAGAGCTCTAAGGTCTTCCACACTAGGAGCACTGGAGTATCTGCATCAGCACTAACCACTGGCGCATTTAAATAACGCTCAGCTTCATTATAGCTGGTACTTGATGGGCTCTGCCACCCTTTATGTAGCTGCCGGTTCATCCGAAATACCGCATTAAGACTTGTTGGTGTATAGGGGCAAGGCGGTACTGCCTCATGCTGGTCCCTCGAATCTTTTTGATAGTAAGCCTTCCAGTAATCTAAGAATATTTGGCGGTACTTCTTTGAGTGGGAACGGTCCCATTCAGGAGCGTTAAAAATGTCCAGTTTCTGAGATGGATCAAGAATTGCAGCAAGAGCATACGTCTGTTCAACAGGACCACCAGTTTCAGTATAATAGTGCCTTAACTTTGCAACACCTGCAGTAATAGCAGCAGTAAACTCGTCTACCCAAGGATTAGATGCTGTATCCTTGTTATATAAACTCGTCTACCCAAGGATTAGATGCTGTATCCTTGTTATATAGCTTTTGATTAATATCATCAAGATGGTCAAATAATGTATTGTATACATTCCATGTATGGTTGATTGTAGTGTCTTTCGTGTTTCCAATAAGATGAGTAAATTCTGCAAAGGGCCGCAGAAGAGCGACTAAGTATTTTAGTTTTTTCCAGTCGGTTGGTGATAATGCGAATTGATCAAGATGAGGCTCCTTAATAATCTGTTCCTCAAGCCAACTTTTAATTGGGATGCGTAGTCTTATCGCTCGGACTATCATGTCATATGTAGAATTCCAGCATATATCAATATCCCGTTTTAGCCACAGTAGTCTCTTTGCTTCTATATCAGATTGCTTCTGGAGCAATAATTCAGTTTTCTTTGCAGACCTGCTCACAAGATTGCTAAGAGTGCGTATCTGTGTATTTGACGTCAGTTAGCGTTACTATCAAGCGTTACTATCATGGACTAACCTTTCTAATAGCTGATGTGACTGTCGTATCATCAGTAATTGAAACACCAGTAACATCTATAACTTCTTCAGCCATGTCGACATTGAAGGCCTTTAGCATAGCTTTTACAACTAGCTGTATAACATGCGCCATGCATGGTATTTTTGTTGCATCACTACTCCACTCTACTTCTTGTGTAGTACTTCTCATGTAGCTCTCAAGTTCCTTGCGCATTGTTCCATTGTTTGATGCATTATCAGTTGTCACGCAAAAAAGTCGTCCCGTAATATTGAATTGTTCCAGTACATTGTGTACAACAGCTGCCATATTTTGTCCTGAATGGACTCCAGTCATTTCGAAACCAATAAGACACTATAAGATGTATGTTAGTAAGTTAATATATTATTATATAAGTTATAATCTGCTCACCTCTCTCCATTGCCAATCATCAGTGATATAATACACAGTAATTGCTAAGAACGCTAATTTGAACGGACTTTGCCATCCATCAAGGGCAATTGAAACCTTTGCCATAGGCGGTAAATCCAATAGTAGCTTCTCCATGACGTTGTTAAATTGCATTGTTAATTCTTTGCGTATAACTGTCCGGTGTGGAATTTCCAGGTCGGGTTTCAACATGTTTAGAACCTTTCGCACCTCCTTGTTCTCCACTATTCGAAAAGGGAGGCTTGATGAAATTATGGCTATAATCAACTGCTCTCACCATGCTGTATGTGTGAAAGGCTGTATGGTATTCCTTTCCAAATGCGCACGCGGCAGCTAAAGAAGGTCATTAGCGTTACTCTAGAACGTTACTCTAGACCACTGGATAGATAACTTACTAAGTGTAAATGAGTTTGCGATCCATCCTTTCTACTACAAGCACCAGATTTGGTGTGTCGGGTTAAAGTAGATGTGCTACTCCCACCTTGTCGAAGCTTAGGGTGTGCAAAAGCCCTCCAACACAACTGACATAGTACCTTAGGATTGCCAGTTCGGACCTCAGCTCCTTGGTAGAATTGAGTCCATATTAAGGACGTCTTCGACCTTGTCCAAACCATATGTCGGAATATCTCTCGATTGATGTTGTTTGAAATCTTCGCAGTCCACCATTGATGCCATTCGTTAGCGGTATCCTCCTTCCATATAACATATCGATTATTAGGAGACTTGGGTAGTTTTTCAAGAAGTTCATCAAGAGGAGCTTCAATTCCACTCAGTACATCATCTTGGGAGAAGATAAGTGCTGGCTCGAAAGGCGAGTTGATATCCTCAGTGTCAGAGGTAAGCGGATGCTCAAATTGTGACTGATTCATCATTGTAAATGGGCTTGGGCTCGACATGTTGTTAAGAGGATAGAGAAAATGTACTGTAGTAGGAGTGTAGGTCAATCAGACGAATGATGAATGTTAAGTGAGGCCTTTTGGAAGGACGGCCATTTCTTCATAGTCTTTTGCAACAGAACAAATGGTAGTATAGAATACAAGAATGCCACATTGCAATAGGGTAATATTTGAACTCTTTGTCGTTACTCTTTGCTGTTACTATTTGCCGTTACGCATTGCCATTACGCATTGCCGTTACTCATTGCCGTTACTCTTTGCTATTCCTATTTTGTGTTAGTTGAACATAGTATTATGGAGTTAAACAATTTTGTCTAGCTCTAATTAGGTTTACCATAACGCTAGAGAGTAACGCTTACGAGTTTTAAATTACAAAATCAGCAATTTGGTTTCATTGGCTTAACAATTTGCTACATTAGCCCTATCTTATTTCAAAGTCTGAAGCTATATCTAGTACTATTAGCTGTTGCTACAGCATATAACAAGATAATGAGCAGTGTGTATAACCCTAAGTAGATACAGATCGATTATATTTCCTATGTAGCATAATATAAAGTTAAACTGTATAACCGACATTTGATTGTTAATTGGCCGGGCTGTATTCCTTGGCTCAGCCGAGGAGTAGAAGCATGCTGGCTTTTTGCTTTTGGGCTCTCTTCCGTTACTGCTGGCCGTTACTGTAGCCTACGTGTAACCGAGATGATGAGTAGTAGCCCTTATTTTTATTGGATGCAGAGTCTGTATATCCTAGCTAGTGTAATATGAATTGGAATTGCAAAACAGGCGTTTGACTGTTAATTGGTCGGACTGTGTTCCTTGGCTCAGCCGAGGAGTAGAAGCATGCTGACTTTTTGCTTTTGGGCTCTCTTCCGTTACTGCTGGCCGTTACTATGAGTACAGTAGTCACTATTCGGAGTACTGACAAATAGTTTTATTAGATAGTAACGGCAGATAGTAACGGCAGAAGATCTCAAAATGGAATTCAGTAACCACAAAAACTCCATTGGTTTAGTATACTATAGTACAGTATACGACGTGAATTTACTCCTCCTCCTCCTCCTCCTTCTCCTCCTCCTCCTCTTCTTCCTCCTCCTCCTCCTCCACCTCCTCCTCCTCCTCTACACGAACCCCGACAATGAAGCCGTTGAGGCTATCCTCGTCCTCATCATCGTCCTCCTCATCCTCTGATATAACCACCTCCACTTCTTCACCATCATCATCAAAATCTACCAGCCCATCTTCAACATCAGCATTGCTGTTATTCTCCCACTGCTTCACGAACTCTTTGATATTATCAGGGTTGCTAACCCCCCCAGCAAACTCTTCGATCTCCTTCCTTGAGAGTTCGGGCATAAGGATGTTGCCAGCAAGGGCAATATTGCGCTCCCAGCGCTCAATGACTGGGACCATGTTGCTGGCCCAGATATCCTTTAAGGTATTTTCTTCACCACTGTCGCTAGTCGATGTCTTGCCAGTCTAACCATTATGTTAGATAGTATCGTCATGTTTTAGCTATTACTTACAGCTTTGCCTTCGCCCTTTGGTAGGGCCTTCAACTTCTCCTCCAGCTCCTCTGCATTAATGGCCGCAATAGCCGCACTCTCATCATTAATAGCGGCTGTGAGGCGGGAATTGGCGTCAATACCACGAGCGGTGCGCCTGTCCATGATATCCTGCTGCGTTGTAGCTAACACGGCAGCTTGTTCATTGGCCGTAAGGCCCTCCCAGTCATCTTTACCCTGGCGGGTACGGCGTGCACGGCTCATAGCCTAGCTTTGCTATCAGCTCTAGAACAATTGATATCAGGATGGTAGGATTGTTATACCTGTCGGTCCGCATTCTGAGCGAGCTCAATGGTGTGGGCAGTAGCTGCAATGACTTCCGCGCGTCTCTCCTCATATGACTTCGCAGTGGCTGGAGACGACATGGTAAAGTTGCGTTAGAGGCGATTTGGAGCTGATGAGCGTTACTATAGGGCGTTACTGTTAGCACTGGCTTTGATTATACTGTTGTGAGAGTACTCAATGTGCTAACAAGGCGGACGTCTTTTGAAAGTAGGGGCGCAACTACTTACTGGTCGGGGTCGGTATAGTCAATAAATTTGGAAATCTAAAAGGAAGTTAATAATCAGAGGTAATCAAATGTAAGGGTGGTTTCTTTGCTAACTTACTCGTACTATTCTTTGTTATTGACACGTCCAGATTTGGAACAAGAAACGGAGTTTTTTTTGTTTGCAACAACACTTAAGCGCCCTTACTTCGAATTCGATCCTAACTTCTACAACAATTCTGAGATAACGCGTCTAGCAACATTGGTAAGTTCAATCTTCTTTACATTTGATTTAACCCTACAGTAACGCTGTAGAGTAACGGTATTGTGTTTATTTTACTAATATACAAGTTCTAGCAATTTTTCCTTCTGTCACCAACCTTTGTAAGTTCACCCCTTTTGTTCTTTGGGCGTTACAACTACAGTAACGCCCAGCAGTAACGCCAAATTGCTACAATATGGCAAATTAACATGTTTTAGATATCGCTCTCGCTCACATCTGTACCATGGCTCGCACCAAGCAAAAGCCTGAGCGCCACGGTAAGTATTCCACCCTACCCTACAAGCAATACAAGGTTACTAACTCAACAAACAGTCGATATTCACAAGACTGCGCGCCGAGCCCGCCAAGAAAAGATCTGGAGCTACAATGCCCAGAAAAGGAACTGGGAGCGGGATCACCCTGGCTCCAACTTCCCACAACAAGCCCCTCGCCCTGTCCCTCCTTTGAGCAAGGCTTCTGTCAACAGTATGCTATTCTTTTCTAATAGAATATTGTTCACACTACTAACTTATATGAAAGAACGGATCGTCGCCGAGATCCGACACTACCAGAAGTCGGCCGCCCTCATCCTCCCCAAACTCCCATTCCAGCGTCTTGTTCGTGAAGTCGCGCAAAGCTTCATGTCAGACCTCCGCTTCCAGTCTACTGCCATCTGTGCCCTCCAAGAGGCCGCTGAGGCCCACCTTGTGTCATACTTCGAAGGTAAGCTGTCTCTATGAACACCTACAAAAACTATACTAATAGTGCGAAGGGGCCAACATGTGCGCCATCCACGCCAAGCGTATCACCATCCAGAACAAGGATATGCAGCTTGTGTCCTGGTTCGCCAATTCTCGCAGCATTAGATAAATTAGTGTGTTCTTGTATAAATAGTCAATTGATGATTTCACAACCTGTCTTTAGTATTTCAGTCGTGACAGTAACGGTATACAGTAACGCTTAATTACATAATTTATGATGAAACTGAAGTTCATTATACTATAACTTAAATATAAAAATATAAAATAATAACGTTAACGTACATGTATAGCGAAAGCGCCAAACAAGCGAAAGCGCCAAAATGATGCGGTGACCAAACCCCCCAACTAAATGTTAAATTCCTCAACAACAAAACATGCCCCATAAAAACGATGAAAGCCAATTAGTGCTAGCTATCCAGGCTATGCAAAGCGACCCAAAGTTACGCCTTCGAGTTGCTGCTAGGATCTATTCTGTGGACCACCGCAAGCTAGGTCGTCGTCTAGAAGGTGTACCTTCACGACGCGATATCCAAGCCAACTCACGGAAATTAACTAACCTAGAGGAGTCCGTCCTTGTTCAGTATATACTTGACCTAGCTGCCAAAGGGTTTCCTCCTCGGCTGTCTGTTGTTGAAGATATGGCAAGTCGACTACTTGCAACACGCGACGCGTCACGCGTTGGGTCGCGTTGGGCTTCAAACTTTGTTAAGCGGCGTGTAGAGCTCCAGACACGCTTTCAGCGCAAATACGACTACCAGAGGGCTAAGTGCGAAGATCCAGAAGTTATTAATGGCTGGTTTGAGCTTGTGCGTAACACAATTGCGAAATATGGTATCGATGAAGCAGATATCTACAACTTTGATGAGACTGGGTTTATGATGGGCGTTATCTCAACTGCTATGGTTGTAACAAGCTCAGACGGGCGGGCAAAAGCAAAGAAGGTACAGCCTGGTAATCGGGAATGGGTTACAGTAATCCAAGGCGTTAGTTCTCAAGGTTGGGCAGTACCACCATTTATCATTGTTGCAGGCAAAAACCACCTTACATCTTGGTATGAGAATAGTGGATTTTCAAGCGATTGGGTGATTTCTGTTACTGAAAATGGCTGGACTACAAACGAGAGAGGCATGGATTGGATTCAGCACTTTGAGAAGCATACAAAGGCCCGGAGTGTTGGTGGTTATCGCTTGTTAGTCCTTGATGGTCATGAGAGCCACCACTCAGATGAGTTTGAGGAGTACTGCAAGGAACACAACATTATTACGCTTTGTATGCCTGCTCACTCTTCTCATCTACTCCAGCCACTTGATGTTGGCTGTTTCGGCCCGTTAAAGCAGGCCTATGGTCGGCAAATTGAAGATATGATGCAGGCTCATATTTCTCATATTACAAAGGATGACTTCTTTCCTGCCTTCCACACTGCATTTAACACTACAATGACGGAAAGTAACATTTGAGGCGGGTTCCGAGGGGCAGGGCTTCTTCCATTTGACCCTGAGAGAGTGATATCTACACTTGATCTTAAGTTAAGGACACCAACGCCTCCATGAGAGCCACCACTCAGATGAGTTTGAGGAGTACTGCAAGGAACACAACATTATTACGCTTTGTATGCCTGCTCACTCTTCTCATCTACTCCAGGGTCAAATGGAAGAAGCCCTGCCCCTCGGAACCCGCCTCGAATGTTACTTTCCATCATTGTAGTGTTAAATGCAGTGTGGAAGGCAGGAAAGAAGTCATCCTTTGTAATATGAGAAATATGAGCCTGCATCATATCTTCAATTTGCCGACCATAGGCCTGCTTTAACGGGCCGAAACAGCCAACATCAAGTGGCTGGAGTAGATGAGAAGAGTGAGCAGGCATACAAAGCGTAATAATGTTGTGTTCCTTGCAGTACTCCTCAAACTCATCTGAGTGGTGGCTCTCATGACCATCAAGGACTAACAAGCGATAACCACCAACACTCCGGGCCTTTGTATGCTTCTCAAAGTGCTGAATCCAATCCATGCCTCTCTCGTTTGTAGTCCAGCCATTTTCAGTAACAGAAATCACCCAATCGCTTGAAAATCCACTATTCTCATACCAAGATGTAAGGTGGTTTTTGCCTGCAACAATGATAAATGGTGGTACTGCCCAACCTTGAGAACTAACGCCTTGGATTACTGTAACCCATTCCCGATTACCAGGCTGTACCTTCTTTGCTTTTGCCCGCCCGTCTGAGCTTGTTACAACCATAGCAGTTGAGATAACGCCCATCATAAACCCAGTCTCATCAAAGTTGTAGATATCTGCTTCATCGATACCATATTTCGCAATTGTGTTACGCACAAGCTCAAACCAGCCATTAATAACTTCTGGATCTTCGCACTTAGCCCTCTGGTAGTCGTATTTGCGCTGAAAGCGTGTCTGGAGCTCTACACGCCGCTTAACAAAGTTTGAAGCCCAACGCGACCCAACGCGTGACGCGTCGCGTGTTGCAAGTAGTCGACTTGCCATATCTTCAACAACAGACAGCCGAGGAGGAAACCCTTTGGCAGCTAGGTCGAGTATATACTGAACAAGGACGGACTCCTCTAGGTTAGTTAATTTCCGTGAGTTGGCTTGGATATCGCGTCGTGAAGGTACACCTTCTAGACGACGACCTAGCTTGCGGTGGTCCACAGAATAGATCCTAGCAGCAACTCGAAGGCGTAACTTTGGGTCGCTTTGCATAGCCTGGATAGCTAGCACTAATTGGCTTTCATCGTTTTTATGGGGCATGTTTTGTTGTTGAGGAATTTAACATTTAGTTGGGGGGTTTGGTCACCGCATCATTTTGGCGCTTTCGCTTGTTTGGCGCTTTCACTATACATGTACGTTAACCATATAATATTTATCAAACTATAGTAATAATTAATAGTAACGTTAGTAGCTGCTATTAATGCTTAATTAAACTCATATCAAATATAAGTCATAACTAATTGACTACTCTATGATCGATTTTGATTGAATAATATGATATCACTTGTAAATATAATATCACGTGTAAATATAATCACGTGTAATTATTTAACAGTGTGTAAATGGAACTATTATAGTTATACTATTTTCAACTTATACCTCAAAATGCATGTACAGTAACACTTAATAGTAACGTTATTAATATTCGATTGCACTTAAAGCTATTCCTAATAACATATCATGTGATGACATGTGGTGGCCCCCACTTATAATGTAAAAGACTGGACTGGACCGGACTGTTCTTAGGAAAGACCGAACGGTCTAGTCTTTTAAACAGTCCTCAATTTTCGCAAACAGTCCACACTCTAAAAAAAGACTGGACTATTATCAGTCCGGTCTTTTAAAGGGACCTCAACTTTAGCAAACAGTCTACACTCTAAAAAAAAGACTAGAATGTTATCAGTCCGGTCTTTTTGTCTCACGGTCCAGTCCTAAAAAAAAAGACTGGACCGTAAAACAGTCCTCACTCAACATTAAAAGACCGGACCGGACCGGACCGTGGCCAGTCTAATCGTAACCCTTACATTCTACCACGCCGCTGCGTCTTCGACGTTGCAGCCTATGAAAGGTGTGCATCTGCGGGATAAAGCAAACCTTATAGCTAACGGGTAGTCATAGACGCAAAACTAGTTAAGATTCGTCGGTGGCTGTCCGCACCCGATCCGTCAACCAATTACCGGAAAGCAATCAAAGTCCGTCAGCCTGCCACTGGGCTTTGGCTTTTAGAGAGTGAAGTATACTCCAAGTGGAAGAGCAATGGGTCATCCTTTGTCTGGCTCTATGGGATCTCTGGCTGCGGCAAAACTATTCTAAGCTCGACGATCACTCAGGACATCCTCTTTTACTGTGACAACGATCCTGGTAAAGTAGCTGCGTACTTCTACTTTGACTTCACCGATACCGATAAGCAGAAACCCCAGCTTATGGTACGGTCGCTGATCTCTCAGCTCTCGGAACAATGCATCAAAATGCCTTCGGCCCTCGAGGCACTATACTCATCCTTGGATAAGGGAAATCGACAACCTCCCCTCGATGCACTGATGGATGTTCTACAGCAGATCCTTCAAGAGTTCCCCCAGTCATATCTGATTCTAGACGCCTTAGATGAGTGCGCAGACCGAGCTGAGCTGCTGAGTATTCTCGAACAGATGGCCGGTTGGCAACTCGAGGAAATGCGTGTCGTGATTACAAGTCGGAAAGAACGTGATATTGAGAACTCACTTGAGGACATCGTCAGTAGAGAGTTTATCATCTGCCTCGAACACCAAGTAGTAGACAAGGATATTCAAACTTACGTTCGCCAGAGATTGTCTGACGACAAGGGGCTAAAAAAATGGCAAAAAGATGCTGATATTAGGCGGGAGATTGAAACTACTCTAATGGAAGGCTCTCGCGGAATGTAGGTGTCTCATCTCTTACTGCAAATATGCTATACTGACACTCAGAAGGTTCCGATGGGCTGTCTGCCAGATGGACACATTAGGGAAGTGTCGCACTCGGTTAGCGCTTCAAAAGGCTCTAAAAGCGCTACCAACAACACTAGATGAGACGTACGAAAGAATCTTGTGTACAATCAGCGAAGCAGACTCAGAGCATGCTATGCGCATCCTTCAGTGGCTGGCCTTTTCATCCAGGCCGCTATTAGTAGAAGAGCTCGCTGAGGTGGTCGCTATCAATGTAGAGCGAGAGACCGCCTTTGATCGGGATGAGGCCCTTGAGGACCCGATGGACGTTCTAGATATTTGCTTGAGTCTTGTCTCAGTGGTTATGATAGAAGAGCCTTCTTTGAGTGAACCGAATCGCCGCTTGAGTACAATATCCCGGACTGCCACATTGGCCCATTACTCCGTTCAGGAATACCTCGTCTCCGCGCGCATATGTCAGGGTCGTGCCGCGCGGTATAGCATGCAACCGGATGCCTGTCATGGTTATATCGCAAAGGGCTCCATTGGTTATCTTCTCCAATTTGAAAAGGTATTATTTGATAGTTTCGAATCTGCTAGATGTCTCCAACAGGTCTATACGCTAGCTCAATACTCGGCTAAGCACTGGATCATCCATACCAGTAACGGAGAAGAGGGCGACAATCGGCTAAGTTATTTAGCCACGAAGTTTCTCTCCACAAGAGACGGTGCTTATCTGAACTGGCTTCGTCTATACGACCCAGACAAAGCATGGAGTACGCCTAACTTTAGAAGAGAATTGGACTCGTGCCCTAACCCACTGTACTATGCGTCACTTGGTGGTATAGCAAACACCGCTAACCAATTAGTTGAGGCGGGCGACGATGTCAACGCGCAAGGAGGACACTTCGGCAACGCGCTCCAGGCGGCATCAGTTGGAGGGCACCTCAAGGTCGTTGAGATGCTGCTAAGCAAGGACGCTAATGCCAATGCGCAAGGAGGACACTTCGGCAACGCGCTCCAGGCGGCATCAGTTGGAGGGCACGCCAAGATTGTTGAGGTGTTGCTGAGCAAGGGCGCTGATGTCAATGCGCAAGGGGGATACTACGAGAATGCCCTCCAGGCGGCATCAGGTGAAGGCCACGACAAGATCGTTGAGATGCTGCTAAGCAAGGACGCTAATGCCAATGCGCAAGGAGGACACTTCGGCAACGCGCTCCAGGCGGCATCAGTTGGAGGGCACGCCAAGATTGTTGAGGTGTTGCTGAGCAAGGGCGCTGATGTCAATGCGCAAGGGGGATACTACGAGAATGCCCTCCAGGCGGCATCAGGTGAAGGCCACGACAAGGTCGTTGAGATGCTGCTAAGCAAGGGCGCTGATGCCAATGCGCAAGGAGGAGACTTCGCCAATGCCCTCCAGGCGGCATCGGTTGGAGGGCACGTTAAGATCGTTGAGGTGCTGCTGAGTAAGGGCGCTGATGTCAACGCGCAAGGAGGATACTTGGGCAACACGCTCCAGGAGGCATCAGTTGGAGGGCACGTCGAGATCGTCGAGGTGTTGCTGAGCAATGGCGCTGATATCAATGCGCAAGGAGGACACTACGGCAATGCGCTCCATGCAGCATCAGCTGGAGGACACAACAAGATCGTCGAGGTGCTGCTGAGCAGGGGCGCCGATGTCAACGCGCAAGGAGGATACTACAGCAACGCTCTCCAGGCGGCATCAGCTGGAGGCCACGACAAGATCGTCGAGGTGCTGCTGGGCAAGGGCGCCGATGTCAATGCGCAAGGAGGACACTTCGGCAACGCGCTCCAGGCGGCATCAACTGGAGGCCACGACAAGATCGTCGAGGTGCTGCTAAGCAAAGGAGCTGTACGAGATATATGAAGTTCAATCCACCCAGTACCCTACCCACCGCCTCCCTGTCAGTATTTCTTTATATGTTGATAAAATATAGTTATATGGAAATACAATCTTCTTTGAATACAATCTGCTTAGATCATTCTGTGCCACTGGTGCAGTCCATGGCTCTAGTGCTTCAATCATCCACGCCAAATGGCGCGGTCGCAAGGCCGGTTATCTAGCAATGGTACTGTAGAGTCGGGTAAGGTCAATTGCGGTGGCCCACGCAGCCTTCATCCCGCTCAGGTGGATGCGAAGGCGGTTCTAAAATTATCCGGACACCCATCAAAAGTCGTGTCGCAAGTATGGGCCTTTTGTCTGAGAAAATACTCAAATCAAAGTTCTGAAGCGAGGGTCTCTTTAAAAGGAAGTCACCGTGCATAACAACGAGTTTGGTGGTTTTTGAACAATTGTTGCTCAAGTAAGCTCCTCGTGAATTTGACAGTTTTAATGAGCTCATCTTCGCTAAAGGTATAGGTGATCCCAGTGGTTCCTACTTTTCACCAAGTAGCCACGCCATGCCCCGAGTCAATAGACAGATGCGTCAAGAGGCACTGCGCCTTGCGTATCGTCAGATGGTGTTTCGCTTGGATGATATGGACGACCTCATTAAGCTTTTGATTGCAATTGGCGATATTGCTCGTGACAACATTGAGTCACTGGAGCTTGCCTGGCATAGTGGAACAGATCTTCAGTGCCAATGGGCTGAAGCTCCGGGGCCTAACGGACATTCGTTGGCTTTGCCAACCCTTCATGTCGCGAAGTGTGTCCAGCTGCTCAAGCATTGCAGGAGGCTGAGATACTTGCGACTTTATTTCGAGAGAGACCTCATACTGGGCATGTCTCCGGAGGCTTATAGGCTGATCCTGGCATTTGTGAGCTTAGTTCCATTCGAGGAATTAGGAGAGTAGATATCTATGATTCGAATAACAAGCCTTTAGGGCGTTCTGACTTTGTCGAGTGGCTAAAGGAAGAGATGGAGGGTACCCGAGACTCGGTGTGCTTGTGAAAACCCTTTATTTTGGTCACGTGCAAGCCATTCAGAAGGAAGCTCCTTGGCCTCAACGTAATCCTGCACGTTCTTGTTTATCCGGCAGGAAAGAGTCTGGTGAAAGCCATTAAACCGGCAAAGCAAACGAAGATCAAGCTGCGCATCGTCAAGGCTTCATTGCAGAGCGCCGCTAAAGGAAGACATTTTAGAGGGAGGTTCTGGAAGGCGTTCGACTTCCGGTACAGAGCAACGAGAGACAACTTCACCGGTCTACGCGCTCGATGACCACCGGGAATGGGTGCGAAGGTGTTGCCGCATGACAACAGCTTGTTTGCGCGGGGAGTCTTGTGAATCGAGCAATACAAGTGTTGGAACACGGCTGGGATTAGGAAACAAGGGAGAGCGGGCTTGGTTACGAGGGCGTTAGCAGAGTGGCAGGGACGAAGAAGACGCTACGTATTCGTTAGTAAGAGCATCGCTGCCCAGTTGGGCGGAAGAAGTCTTCTGGAAGTTGTTGCATTTCCTCTTCATGCAGGCACAGCTCGATGCGATGGTACGAGTTGGCACGACGCTTCATGTGCGACGGAACGCGTCTAAATTCACAGTTGAACGCGGAATGTAAGGGGCTAAGCAGCCCCGACGTGCCTTTTCAGATATCAAAGAAGCTTCTCATTCAGAACCAATGCTGCTGTGTCCAGTTCGTAATTCGAACCAAACGCACCACCCTAGTGCTATTTGTCCCGCCTTTCCAGGGACTTCAATGCCAGTGCCCGCGACTCCTAAGATGCTAAACAATCCCGTGGCCTGGCGGGTCACGTTTATCTTGAACGATATCAAAAGCCGTTTGTGCAATAATACCATTATCAATTAGCCGTCGCACAAAATCTATCGTCCACTCACGCATCTTCTGTTGGTTGTCTGAATGGATAGTCAGTAGGCTGCGCACTACTCGCCCAATACTCGGCTCACTCACTCAGTGGGTTACTCAGCTGGGTGAGTAGCTGAACCTTTCACTCGACTCGGTGAGTGAGGCCAATACTCAGTTACTCTGTAAAAACCCAGTGAGTACTCGGCTGTCACGTGTAAGATATATGCATTACGTGAACAGTCCCTCATACGATTAATACTGTTTTATGGTTACAGTTGTAAGTTAACTTAAAGTATTACATTTATCAGCATCACTCTACCATCTCTAATAAGCTGTGAGAACGAATCACGTATATTCCTCTATCTAAGTACCACGATTATCAGAAGATTATCAGAACACTATATTATATATGCTCAAGAACATCTTTCCACCTTGCTTGATGAGGCCGGCCAGACCTACTAATACCTAAAGTATTTATAGGGTCTTGACGAGTAGCTTGAAAGATATCAAGTAGATCTCTTCCAGTCTTCCGAGGGCGTTGGATAGGCGTTGGTGGCGAGGACGGCATATCCTTATCTTCATCGTCATGAATAGTTGGAAGTATAGGCTCCTCATTATTACCATCTTCTCTTATATCTTCATTATCTGGGATATCGTCATCTGGGATGTCGTATAAGGTCTCGTTAAGACGGTCAGCCCTATCTCTTTCTTCACCTTGTTGGTAGCGCATTTGTCGTTCTTCATGTGCAGCTTGTGATAAGTCTTGCTGTTGCTGTGGCCGCTGAGGATTAAACGGAGGATATTGTACCTTTGAATATGTCTCTCGGATATGTGTATTTGATCGTGGTTCTTCTTCATCGCTGATATATTGTAACTCGATAGAATTGCACATCCGTTGTCGTTGTGCCTCATACTCTTCTTCGACTTGCTCCTCAGTCATATCAACGACGTCCATCATATCTGCAAGCTTGTCACGATGACCTTGACGATTCTTGTATTGTCGAGAGTAATATATAAGCATAATACTCTTAATCGTCTCAGGATTAAGTTGACCACGTCGGTGGCCACATACGTCCCTTGCGGCACTAAAGACTCGCTCAACTCCAGACTCAGCAGCAGGAATACAAAGTATATCACGAGCCATCGCTGATAGACCAGGAAATTGCTCTTCCTTTTGTTGCCAAAATAGCAATATCTTTGTGTAGATATGTGCTATACAAGTTAGAATAAGATTATCAGAAGATTACCAGAAACTTACGAGCATCAAGATAGAGATCAGCCTCATTCACATATTCCTCTCGCTGGCCCCGAGTCCCATTTAATGTCTGACTTTGCTGCAATACTAAGGCTAATGGATCCATATCTGCATCTCGTAATCCTGATTGACTCGCAACTCGCACTGTAGAGTACTGCTCTTTATAAAGAGTCCTAAACTGTTGTTCAAACTCTGTCTCCCAATTTCGTATTGAAAAGTCAAGCTTGCAAACCTTTTTGTTAAAGTGTGAGAGCTTCACACTAGGATTTAAGATACTAGCAAATGCGAAGATAGATCCAGTATTTGTGTATAGCTTGTTATAATACTTCCTAATCTTCTTCTCTGCAGCATCGATTGCTAAAGTCATCTTTGCTGCCCATGGATATGTCTTATGCCGTAGCCGGTGCCGAGTTCCTTCAAGCGTTGATAAGAGTTTTTGATATACTCCAAGTGTATAGCAGACAGTAGGTCCGGCTGACGATCCAATGTTTGTTGTAAAGAAGTTGAATGGCCTTGTAAGATCAATGATGTATTCGATGTGCTTCCATTCTAGCTCGCTAAGTCTGAACATGTGAGCACCATGATCGCCTCGAGTATATTGATTGATTGTTGACTTGAGTTGCTGTGCTCGCAGAAGCATATGGCATGTCGAATCCCATCGAGTTGATACATCTTGAATAAGTCGAAGAAGCCTCTGAGATGATTGACCCCGGTTCATGTTTGCCTTTTGCAAAGTCATAAACCTGTTCCTTCGAGTTTGACTTGAATTAACAAAGATAGTGAGCTTCCGGAGCTATGAGATATTAGAAAAGACTACCAGAAGTTTACCAGAACTAACAAGAGAATATATACCTTTCCAAGTGTAAATCCAATACCCTTGTCCTTCTGCAACTTTGCAAGGCCCTCCATCTGATTCTCTTCTTCCCAGTTCATTAAGATCTCTTGATTTGTTGGCGTAATCCGGATTCGACCAAGGAGAGCACTAAGGGCAAGTTGAATAACGTGAGCTAGGCAGGGTATGTGTTGTACTTTTCCTCCAATGAAATGCTCGTTGTCTGCAATACTATCAAGCATTATTTCCACATCTCTCATCATTGAAGTGTTGTTTGACGCATTATCAGTCGTAATGGATATAATTCGTCCTTCTAAATGCTGCCTTGTGATAACTTTTTCAAGTATTCCACATAACTCAGCACCAGTATGCTCTGTATATATAGGTTCAAACCCAATCAAGACCTCTTGCATTTTCCAATGACGGTCGATAAATGATGCAATAACACCCATAAATGAAAGTCGAGTAACACTTGACCAACAGTCGAGCGATAATGCAATCTTTGAACCAGGAACAACATCTTGTAGCATCTCTTCTTCGATTTGTGTGAGCTTTGTTGTTAAGAGGTTTCGAATAGTTGTTGCTGAGGGTAGTGGATAGTGAGGATTCTGTAAGATAGCAAGCCTTTTCCATTCAGGATCCTCGACTGAGCGGAACGAGCTATGAGTTGAGATAACTGTGTATAGAACTTGTTCGTAAAATGCCTCTTGTGTGAGAATATGATCCTATTATAGATATTAGCCTATATAATTCTGGTAATAATCTGGTAATCCTTACCTGTTGAGGTCGCATCTGATTGATTCGCATTTGATAGAGACTATCCTTACCCATCCGTGACTTCTTTTTGCAAATGTCTGATGCAAGATGTGTTGCCATAGACTTTGGGCCAGCAGACTTGATTGCAGGATGCGTAAGGGCCTTCGAACAATAGGTACAAATGACACATGGTTCTCCAGAAAGCCGGTCTGCTCCTTGGTGATAAATTCTCCAGTATTGAGAACTCCGGTTGGTTGAATCCCATGCAATCTTCGTAAGGAGTTTTGTAGTATGATCTGAGTGTTGTTCATACCATCGTGATAGCTTCCACCACTCAATGAATACATCGTGTGTATCCTTAGTCCATTTGATGAATTGGTTTAATTTGCCAGTATATTCGAGGCCCGCAGGGATTTGATTTAATGAAGGTAGTCGTTGAGAAGAGGGAAGAGAGTCTGAGAATATATTAGAAATAGGATTGTCAGAGTCAAACAACTCTGAATATTGCGATGACATTTGGCAAGTAGCAAATTGTTTGATTATCAGAAGATTACCAGAAGTCTGGCTACGATGAAATACTTAAATCTCTATAGCCCCTATTCGCGTCGGAAAATCAAGTACTCCATTTCTCTCCTCTACTCTAACTCCAGAAACAACATATCCTGTGCAGCTGATACTTTAGCCCACTTTTCCTTATCAAATTTCTTAGAGTAGACAAGTAAGAACGCCTCTTTGAAGCTAGAACTATGAGTGGAGACTTGTAACCATCCGTTGTCGACAAGATTGTAAGACTTTGGGTACCACTGCGCAGGTCCTGGTAATTGGGCCCACTTTCCAAACTTCCAAGCTGTAAAGTTTGTCCAAACTGCCTGCTCGTACAAACAGAAATATTTATGTGGTGGGATAACGTTGTGAAAAGTGCTATAATAAACAATTAGTATTGCCAGAAGATTGCTAGAATGATCAGAGACGTACCCTTCTTCTACATCAATCCATGGCATATATTCAAAGAGATGCTCAGGCTTCTTTCTCAGCTTTCCAGCCTTTCTCGTATATGAGCGGATACAGCTATCCCAGAAATGTTGCCACTTGCGGAAATTGGACTCTTCATGGGCCTATCAACCGTTAGTATTACCAGAAGATTACCAGAAGATTACCAGACTATGAGGTACCAACATCAATGCGTGCTTGAGTTAAGAGAGCCTGGATGCTAGCGATCTCTTCATCAGAAAGCTCATCTGGTAGAACAGCCTCGTCATTTAAAATATCGTCGCGCCGTAACATAAGCTCCAACTCTAAATCGTCTTCAACCTCAGTATCCTCCCATTCGCTGTTATGATCGTCATCGATTGGGATACTGGTGATACCCTCAAATGCAGCAAGCTCAGACAGAAGTTGTGGCGGAGTAGATGGTGGGGCTTGTGGAGAAGAAGAAGGGGCGCTAGTATTCTTGACTTTCTGATTCGCAATGCAAGATGCATGGGTGCCCTTTTTCAGTCCTGTTTATAGTTAGATTAAGGCTACCAGAGATTACCAGAAGGAACTTACCGAACACGAATACGCTCAACCTTCAATTCATTCTGTAGACGTGTCTTGTCTTCAACAGAGGCAGCGATATACTTTGCAGACTTGTATAACTTCTTTAAGTAGTAGCTCAGATCGCCATGGTCAGCCTTGAGTGCTAAATGAACAGCCTTCTCATCTTCAGTAAGGTTGGAGACGCGGTTGCGAGCTTTGATAGTATTCAAATTAGTGGAGAGTTCTTCAGGTGCCTTGCGTTTCGCCATGCTAAACACGTGATTAGCAGAAGATCATCAGAAGTTCTGACTGTAGAATCAAGATAATAAACTTACTTGAGGTCCTAGTGAAGAGGTAAAGCGCAAAAGAGAAGAAGAATGTGTAGATCGGAACGTAACCAAGGAAGGTGGTTGGTTGTAAGGTTGTTGTTTTTTTAAAATTGCAAACAATTATATTCGTCAAGGAATATTCACCTGCAAATAATTACTGTTCTAAACAACACTACAACGCGTACCTTCAAATAAAACACATACCTTTCAACCTCTACCTCTTTCTTTACTCTTTCTACAACATCCTTGCTACAAACTCACTGTAAGTACATATATCTTTTGATCTACTTCTTTGTCTTGTGTATACTTCACTAACTCATCTTAATGTTAGCAAATGGCTCGTATTAAGCAAACTGCTAGGAGATCAACTGGCGGCACAGCACCAAGGATGCCACTTGGATTACAGGCTGGCTCTAGGCTTGGTGGAAAGGGAAAGGGAAAGGAAAAGGCTGTGCGCACAGCAAGAAAAGCTCCAGTTCGCTCATCTCAAGCTTGCAACAATCATGCTCAGAAGGCCATGCGCCGTGCAAAGTCTGGTAAGAGGATTACCAGAGGATTACCAGAACTCTCTAATAAACATATAGGCACCAAGGCTCTCCGCGATATCAGAAGACAGCAACTTGATACTCGCCTGATTATTCCAAAGCTCTCATTCCAGCGTCTTGTTAGGGAAATCGCACAAGACTTCAAGTCCAATCTTCGCTTCCAGCAATCTGCTATCCTAGCTCTCCAGGAAGCTGCCGAATGCTTCCTCATTCGAGAATTTGAGAGTATGATACTTGAACATAGTGACAGGGACATACTAACAGTTATAGTGACAAATCTCCTTGCTATTCATGCGAAGAGAGTGACAATTCAGGCAAAGGATATGGTATTGGTTCGGCGTTTGCGGGATATGATGTTTAATCATGGAGCTGTAGGCTTAATCGATGGAAATGTCTCTCACCCAGGAATGAAGGTTAGATAAGTTCTGGCAACCTTCTGGTAACCTGGTACCTAAAGGCAAAGGTTATAGTGTGGAATAGGATATCAACGACATGGGAATGGAGTTATTGAGTTATGGCGTTTTACGATATCGATATCAATGTGAAGTCACGATCACACCCCCTTTTCAATGACTAATCAAACACGTGATATAACTGGGTTGCCAAGACCTATACTAGGTACCCGGCAAGTGAGTAATCCTCATTCAACAATACTCGGGATATGAGTGAGTAACTCAGCTGGGTGAGTAGAAATTCTACTACTCGACTCATGAGTACCCAGTGCGCAGCCTAATAGTCAGTGAGGCGCCACACTATCAAATGATGGATTCACTCACATCGTTTACAGGAGCCCTGAAGTTTTCGCTGATACGAGATGGGGCCACCTGGGCTGCTTCGCGCTCAAGTTTATCTCTAGGTTTATTGTCTCTGCTTCGGTCGTTGCTCGTAGATTCGACTATATTGGCTGCAAAAACCTCTCCAATGGGGTACATTTCGTGCCGTTCCTGGGTCATGGTTGGAGAGTAGTTCCGCTTGAATTCGAGCATATAACCAGCCATAGGTGCGCCGACAACGTGAATCAAAGTCCCCAGATCGGGATTGGCACCGGACGGGACAAAAATTGCAAAGTGCGCTCGCTGTTTGGAAGAATTGCGATAGGAGATGAGTTGAAGGGTTCGAGTGGCCATGTTGGCGCTACTTGCTTGCCAAGGGCGCGATAATAATATAATGATTGATGACTTAAGAAGAGAGTAGAGTACAATTGATGATAGAAATGGCTAGAAAATCGAGACGACTTTGAAGAGAAAAGGCATCTTAAGTACTCTGAGAAATACTTGATGCAGAAAAAAATCAAACAGCGATCTACGAGTTGGCATCACACCCACAAAAGCATTTAAAAATAAGTGAAACTCAGCGCTTGTTGAGACACCTGTGATACAATGTTAGATAATGTGCTCTCAAAGTTGCGCAGTGTAACTTGGATGATTGGTGTCGAGTTTACAACATAAAGTAAATTCATTCTGAGAGCTAAGGTGGGCGTTCAGGAACCCTCATTTAGTGTGGCCCGCATAGCCGCCTGCCTGGCATGTAAGGTGTATAAGTTGAGCCAATCATCTGTGTTGACTAGGTGAATTATAGCTGCAAGCGCTTTCGATAGCGCACTTAACTCGTTCAATGTTTTCCCTGCTCCAGTTGAAGTGTCGTTCGTGCACAAAGTAGCGCGCGCTAGAGACGGTGCGATTGTGGCGAATGAGCACTGATGAAAGCGCACGCTGAAACAACGCCATACACAACCCCTCGCACAGTGGCCGTGCATTTGTAATCGGGCTACTTTACGCGCACAAAGCACAGACGGAGGCCAGCGTTAAATTAGGTATCCTTGTGCGACTGTTTTCGCTGCCTGCGCAGAGTCGACCACTGTTGCCTTCTCCGTACTCGTCTTCGCTTCTCATTCGGTAAGACTTCTCTCTGAGCTCTCCTCCCTGACAACCTGTTCGTTATAGTAGTTGTTACCAAAAGCTCACAATAAGTTTCCAGGGCATTAATAATGCCAGCTAATCCTCAGATCCATGCCACAGGGCTACCAGATGGCAGAGAACTGAAAATGGACTTTCTCGAATCCTCTTTCTTCAAGAACAACGGACCTAACCGATGCTTGCCAACGCCGACAGAGGTTCGAGCCTTGTCAGGCACAAACCAGGCGAGGCCTCAACCACTTCCTGTGATATTTGAGCATCTTAATCTCATTGTCAAGTTCGGTCCTCATGTTGCAATTGCTGAAGCGCAATGTCTTTGGGTGATTAAAAGAGTACTTCGTAACGAAGTTCCTGTGCCAGAGGTCTATGGCTGGCGGGTTGATGGGCGTGATGTGTTCATATATATGCAGTATGTACGAGGAGAGACACTGAAAGATCGGTGGGATTCTCTGAGTATCGCCGATAAAACCTCTGTTTGCGATCACATACGCGAGATTACCACATCTTTGCGGCAAGTCGAGCAAGACCCAAATGATTCGTTCATTGGTATGCTGCGAAATGGATAAGCAGTTCAGGATAATGACTAAATCTTCTTCAGGGTCTATCAATCGCCAACATCTCTTAGACATTGTCTTTGAAGGCCACCCTCCAGGCGGACCCTTCAATACTGTCAAGCAGTTCAACGATTGGTTTTCTCGACTGCCTTGGCTTCGGTTTCCTAACTCGGAAGATATCCAGGATCCTTATAGAACGTTCTTGCCAGATACAGGAACTATCAAGCTAACCCATGGGGACCTACATCAAGGCAACATTATCGTCTCTTCAGCAGGGCCGCCACGTGTACTTGCGATCGTTGACTGGGCCCATTCTGGATGGTATCCTGATTATTGGGAATATTGCAAAGCAGCCTATACTTGTTCGTTTGATGGAGAATGGCGTAATAGATGGATCCCAATATTTTTGAAACCACGGCCTGAGGTGCATGAGATCTTTGCAGAATATACACGGGCGCTGGGAGCTGTATGAATATTATATCATATTATGGTTATAAATCCTTGGTCAGCCATGTGCAGAGGGTCCGCAGATACATCTACTCCGTTGGTGGTGTTGCACTGAATATTTCGCCAGCTCTCAGGAGCGCGCTGATGGCGATCGCCATCCACACCCACATCAAAATCACAAGAGACTAAGTTATGGCAGAATATAAAGCGGTGACTACATTTATGAAGCTCACGTAATTTAGACAAGGAACGACGTTCGATCTCTTCACTGGCCAGCCCAAGCCCAGGCCTACACTACTCGAGGTTCTACAGTTTCTCAGAGTTCACCAGACGATGCGAAGTCAATTCTAGGCGCGGACTACCAAGAATATCCTCTTCCAGGCTTTCTCAAATGTGTGAGGATCGGACGAGAGACGATACAACCTAGAGTTCAGGCTGATCTTCCAGATTCCTTCAGACCATCAATCGGTCTACACATATCAAATACCACGTCTAGCGAGGAAGTAGCTGGAAAATCAGCTCATCCAGGGGTTTGCGCATCTCATGCAAAGAGGTCAAGTCCCGCTCTACAGAAGCAGAGAAAGCGCGGGCGCCTCCAATATACAGAGCAAGAAGACAATTTGCTGATGCGCCTTAAGAAGAAGGGCTTGCCGTGGAAAAAGATACATCGGGCTTCTATCCGTGCCTTCCCGGACAGGAGCATCGGATCGCTTCACTCGAAATCGTGCCGATAAGTGTGGCACTTGCCCTGCAGCACCTCGATCGCCATAAACTGCATAGTGTAGGGCCGAACCAGCAGCGACGAATTTATGGCTCTAGATCTATAAAATGGATAGCATCAATGGTGATTAGAACTACAGTGCCATTAAACGATAAAAGCGTTGCGAAACTATTGTGTGGTGGCTGAGCTTTGTTTTCGCCAATCACATGACTCCCAGGGGAATATATAAGGCATTCTCATCCCCCGGAATGTTTGAAATTTAGAACTGCCACGTCATCTTCATGAATATAGAAAATGGCGAGAGTATTGGCCCCTAATCGCAACCATAGCCGCCAGGCAGCGTCCAGATCAAGAATAAAGGGCAGGACGAGAAGCTCTCCTCGATTTAAGGGCACTACTTTGGACACGCATCCCTCTGCTTCTATAGTGACGACGCCTCTTGTGGTTGGTTACAAGATTTCAACTACAGGCCACTTCACAGCAAGACTTCGGCTACAAGATGGGACTCCCAAGACCCTCATGGGACTTTTAGATGAGAGTGAAAGCGGAATCGTGGTTTGGACATTCAAACCCCGAGCCGAAGATGAAGGTAGCTCTTCTCATCTGTTCCCCACTACCTTTCCAATTTAACCCCCTACCAACCACATTTTCCTTCCCACTGTGACCCTGCAAGAAAATAATATAAAGCACCAAACTGACATCCAAGCCTGCGACTTCGCCTCCGAGATAATAAGTTCATCCTACGCCGCCCCTAGATCAAACATGTCAATCTACGGTTTAACAACCAGTTCAGCCGCCACAAACGCTTCCCTACCCGACAGGAGAGATGAGATAGACTGTAATATCCTCAGCGACCCAGGCGGCAAGTTGTTACGCACGATGGGGTATATAGATGCGAAAGGGCAGGTGAAGCGGGGGGCGTTCGTAATTGCCAAGGACGGAACGCTATGGATGCGAAAAACGGGCGGGACGATATTTAATGTTGCGGATGAATTGTGTAGGGTTTCGAAGGCGGTTGTGAAAGCAAAGACTGTGGTTGGGGCTGTGAAGGTGCCGTATTAGGAGAAGCTGGTCTTGTTGCCACGTGGTTATAGTAGAGTCACCAGAAATACACCCAGGCGGCAATGGTCACCTCACACATGAATAAAATCTTTTCGTCCATATCTCCGCCGCCGGAGCTTTACTGGACAGTGGGAATTACAGAAAGCCTCGGAATTTGACGTGTCTTGCCTCCCTTTGACGCATATGTCTGGTTGGTGGAATCGGGGCCAAACATGTGGCGGAAAGTTCACTGCCTTGCCTGGAGTGCTAGTTGGATGAGTATCTCTGTGCCACTCGCTGGCCACGTGCTACCAAAGAAGCGTTTATGTCACGTGATATCGATCAAAAGCTGGTGACAAAACAATCCGGACACCTAGCCTGAGTTTGAGGCGCTAAATGGATTCGATTGTCCACAACCTGCGTCCACGTTCATCCGTGAGCAAAGCGGCGTTCCCCGGACTCTTAATACTATCTAGTAACACTCGTTCGACCCCAACAACCATCGAAGCGCATATCGAAGCTCCCCACCATTGTCCACTCCACGAAGGCTGCGCACGGCGAGTATCCACTGGATCCCGCCGCGTTATTCACATTCGGAATTGCCGTCGAAATTGTGGAATGAGAGCCGGCTTCCTGCATCGAACTCGTGATTCGTGTCTATTGAACTCGTGAGCTGAGTTAGCACTGTCTCGTACGGATATGTCGTTGACGGGCTCATCAGTGACGACTTCCGGAGCGAGTTCATCCTGCTATTAAACTTCTTCCGCTCCTCATACGCGTTCCGGGCCGAGAGAGGTCGGCATCTGTACAAGTGACTACTCCCTGCTTCACCACCAATCTTGCTAGCTCCGTGTGCGGATGGCACACAGAGGTCCTCGTAAGGAGGCATCTCTAATTCTTCCACCTTAAGAAATTGGCTAGTAGTAAGTCGTATGAATACATATAATATGATGGTTTCAGCCTGTTAAGGTTTCAAAATATTGTTTCTGCAAACTCTTGTTATGTACGACTTGAGAATGAGCTGAAGACCCTATTCTGATGCGCTAAATGGCTAGAAAACACAGGCCCTACGAAGACTTTTGGGCCGCATGAGTAGCGGGGTGATAACGGATTGGCAGCGGCTTGGCGGCAGATTGGAGGCGGACTGGATCGGCGGCAGGTTTTAGCCTCGGTTGCTACCGCTTGCCTTTGGACATCGCGTTTTGGCGCAAGATAAATTCAGGTCGGGGGTGAACTAACGCTAAAGGTATTACCGCGTGCGGCCCGCCACAGGCACCTTCCTTCACTGACCGGCTAACGCAACCCCCCCAGAGTATATAGCGAGTAGCGTCACAGTGCCCTCGAGGCGCACCCTCCCCCTTCGGGGCTTTCGGGGGTGTGGGCGACTATTCGTCCATCCTCCACCCAACATGTCCAAAAAATATGTATATCCCGTCGAAGACCTTATTTCCAAGACCTGCATACAGTGTGCACTGGATGAGAACATGGGTGTCTGCGAAGCGTCCCTGCAGCTATCCCATCGCTGATGAGGCTTTCGGTTGAAAGAAGTGAGATGTGTGCATAATAGCGGAACCAAAACCCCCCCCCCAATTTACTGTTACACGTGTGCCTTGCCAATTGGCCAAGAGCTCTCTACCAATAGCAGCCCAAGTCGAAGTCGAACATCCCAACATTGCAACTTTTAATGATATCTATGCACCACTGAACAAGGGCTTGGCGCTAAACATGTCATCCCCCACGCTCAAATTATCATCATGGTCCTCTTCATCAATTCTACGACCGTTCGATTCAACGGACAGCAGCTCCTCTTGAATAACTAGACGTGTCATGGACTCCCCTGACTTGTACGTCCATATATTCTCATTTGTGTACCGTAAATTTGACGAGGCATTCGCTAACAGGGCATATTCACCAGGGAGGACTTCTTCACCCAGCAATGGATGTCGGCGACCAAGTCCTGCTCAGAACGTATGGAACCTCAGGATCGCAGAACAATCAGGAGTTTCCGCACATATGAGGATGTGCAAGAGCATGTTTTCGCCGAACAAGATGAACTGGCGAGGCTGCCCTGCATGAGCTGGCAATGCTGCAACCGCGACTTGTCGACTTGAAAAAGCTCAGCGACTTCTTCACACAGCTTCGTCCGACTCTTGACACGGGTATGTTCTGGGGATTGCTTGGCCTATTACTTACTGTAAGAGATCAACAATGCTATGGACTCTTTTATATCTGACAGATCAAACATTAGTTGGCCTTACAACACGATGAGACAATGCGAAGAGTTGTCCAGATGCTTCAGAAGATAAGCAGGAATTGCCATGATTTCATACTTCACTGCCGACAAAGTCCTGTCGTCACTAAGGAAGACAAAGAGTCTTGCTTTGATATATTTTTAAGAATCACCACGTTCCTCGCGGATGTTGTGCAATGCCTGCGCCAAGCAGACGACGATGTCTCAGAATTGACATATGCTAGCAGTTAGAATTCCACCTCAAGAGATCGTTTATCTTTGCGAATATTTGTGAACTAATGCATGTAGGCAGGCCGGAACCATCCCACATGGACTGAACTGACCGAGAAGTTTACAACTGCCGTAGATGATATCAAGGACACGCTCGATCGCATCGACAGGGTCGCCGCAATGTATCAGAGACAGTACCAGGGTGACATGGCTTCTTGGTTTTCCTATCTCTCACTCTCACCTCGCGCGTTCCGAGATACGGCTCAGCTACCTTGCTTCGTCCTTCCACCCATACAGACTGCCCGTTTCTTCGATCGAGATGATGTGATTGAGAAGGTTGAAAAACATTTCCAAGACGGAGATTCAACTTCGTCACTACGCTCGCTGGCACTATATGGCATGGGAGGTGTCGGTAAGAGCCATGTTGCCATGAAATATCTGGATAAGAAGCTGGCGATCAAAAACTTTGATGCTATCTTTTGGATCAATGGAGAAAATCCGGTTTCTATCCAACAGAGCTTTACAGATATTGCTCTTAAGTTGAAACTACCTGATACTGGGCCAGCCTCTCATGACGAAAATCGAATGATTCTCAAAGGCTGGCTGCAGCAGACTGGTACGTTGGAGAGGACTTCCCAGCCTGACTAAATGCTAAGAATGTCGATTAGAATGTAAGTGGATGATCATCTACGACAATGCAGAGACTATCGAACTTCTTCGAGATTACTGGCCTTTATCTGGCAGTAATGGTCGAGTCCTGATTACAACAATAAATCATATGCTCGGTTTCGATCCAGCGGATGCTGGCCTTGAAATACTCCCTTGGGATACAGATACAGGCTCCAAGTTCCTGCTACATCTTCTCAAAGGACACATCGGTGCCGAACTCTTGGCAAACGAAACGCAGTCAGCGTACAGTCTCTCTGAGAGGTTAAGTGGCCATGCACTAGCGCTGTCCAACATGTGTGGTTTGATCTACCGTCGTTCATGGTCTATCTCAGAGCTCGTTGAGGTTTATGATAGATCCAAGGACTTCAAAGACGGACTTGAAACCGTCTGGCAACTATCTTTTGAAAACCTCAAGCCTGACTGTGCTGCACTGTTATCGGTCTTTACTTTCTGTGCGCCAGACAGCATCCCACAGTCGTTGTTCGAATTTAATGAAGAGAAGGACAGCCTTACAGATGACATGCTATGGTATCTTGACTCTGATCGGTTAGTGGTTTGTTCTTTGTATCCAAACTGCTTGCAGCAATTGCGATTGCTAACAATGAACACCATAGTCTGAGTACAAGTACAGAGGAGCTGTTGGCTCTTGCATTGATCAAAAGAAATGGATATGATCGCGTATTTTCGATTCACCGTCTCATCGCAGCCCAGTTCCGCCGCTTTTTGAACCCCAAAGACCTCCAAAAAGCATTTTTTGAAGCTTCAATCCTAATGTATAATGCCTTTCCAAAGAGACCAAAAAAGCCTGGGGCTGCCAGAGCCAATCTCTACAATGTCTGGGACAGGTGTCAACTTTGGTTGCAGCATGTGCTGCAGCTTAAAAGTAGCTTCATGCAAGAGCGAAAGCGGGACCCGAGCTTCTCTGCTTGCAGAGAGACTTGCGAGACATGGGTTCAATGCCAACGGTTACTCATTCCATTCCCTTAGCCAAAGTCTCTTATGTTATGTATACTGATACGCTGGTAGCTACCTTCTTGAAACACAAAACTGGCGCGAGCTCGAAGACCTCGTCATCGTGAACAGAATTGCCATGGAAACACTTCCTGAACCGGACAAGGAAATATACCTTCTCTCATCAACTGAAATCCACGTTGCCTCGATGTGGGCCTTTCGGGGCCGATTCAAAATGGCCCTCAAGAGCTTGTTGACGGCACACAGTCTCAAGCTAGCTGAGTCCACCATCGACCTCCAAAATACCTGCTGGATCGAAGATAACTTGGCTTCCATTTATGGGTGCTTGGGGGATTTTGACACTGCGATGGAGTGGAACGAGCGCAGTCATGCGACGTGGAAGCGCTGGTCCGAGTCGACGGGCTTTGAGTTTAAGTGTCCTCCGCTTCTGAAGCTGACGCGTGGAAGAATTTTGACTCACGGAGGAAGGCTCGATGAATCAAGGGAGCAGTTGACTGAGGCTGTAGATGGACTTTTGTCTGCAGAGCCGTTTGTCTGGGCCCCAACAGCTACGTGAGTTGTCTCTTTCTTATACACAGGCGTGCCAGAGAAAGGAGAAACCCATAGTTACATGTAAAATTCGATACTAATAATACACAGGTGCAAGTTTGCCATAGGACGGCTTCTAATGTTCGAAGGGAAGTACGAAGCCGCGAAAAGCATGTTGTTAGAATCTCAGTCCATGTGGCTTGAGGGCGATAAGTCTCGCGCTCTAGACTTCAACGGTATCATTGTATACCAGCTGGGTTGCTGCGCCATGATGCAAGGGGGCATAGATGCTGCACTGTAAGTTTGGACAAGCTGAGGATGACGAGTGCACTGTGAAATCACGCCCTATACTGACTATGATATTTCTTTTCTTTTTAGCAAGCATCTCCAAGAGGCGAAGGTCATTAGCTCTATTCACAGAGACACGCATCCTGCCAAGTACGCTCGATGCCTGTTAAAGCTATCCGAGGCACTTACGTCAGGTCCCTGGAGGGGAGGCGGAAGCTGATCAGCGCCTCACAGAGGCGAAAGACTTATACTTCCAAATCACAAGGGATAATTTTATCACACGTTCGGACCAAGTAAAGGAGGAAGATTTTGATGCTCTTATACACATTAGTCAACGATAGAGTACCAAGAGTGAAGAATGAAATCTTTAAGACCATCCATAAGTGGCCACAATATCTCTGCTTCCTTTTCACGCCAGCACCACGCCCTTTGAGCCTGCCACAGTCGATCTACCTAGGCCAGTGTTTGCTACTCGTGCCATATGTCCGCATCCAACAAGTATCCGGACTGACCTCTACCATCGGCTTTCTGATGACGCTGCGTCTTGCCCCTAGGATCTAGGACCCGCTCTCTGGAGTATGTTTTGAGATCGGATGTAATGTCTACTTGCGATCGTATGCACCTTCCTCCTTGGTTCACTGTCTTTGTTGTTCTCCAGTTGGGGTTGGCAACGTAAAGTCTTGATCGGACAGTCACATCGCATTCATTACGCTCGAACCGTTAAATAAATATTCGCTGGAGTCACGAACCAACAGGCAACCTCTTCAAAACCGCCTCTCTCAGCCCATCAACATTGTCAACCATTTCAATCCCAAATTTCTTGCACACAATCTGCACATTCCCCCTCTTCCAATACCCCTCGGGACAGACAACGATAGCCTTCCCCGGAACCCGTGCACAGATTCCAAACTCGAGCAAACTGATGGGCGCCTGGGTAGCCGGGTGGAAGTAAACGACGACAATGTCGGCCTTGACCTGCTTGTCGAGCTCCCACTCCACCTGCTCACGGTAAGGAGCAAAATTGATATCCTCGCACCATGAGCTGTCCCAGTCAGCACGGTACGGATTGTATATAGTGATGGGCACGTCGGAGAGGGAGGTGGATAGGGTCTCGCGCCAGTCACTCGTGTCGATCTTGCTGGTGGTGCCAGCGAGAAAGACAGACTTAACGCCGCGGGGAGCTTCGTCTAAAGGCGCGTAGATGACGTGATTCCGTGCCTGAGCCATTCTAAAGGACTGAAATGTATTCTTGGGAGTTGTTTGAAGAAAACAAGTATGGAAGAAAGGACGAAGAACACGAGCTCGGATCATCAGCCTAGAAGGTCGCCTCTGTGAAGGTCGTTAGCTCAGACAGACTTGGGCGTAGAGCAGGGTGAAACCTGTTGCTGCCACGTGGACTTTGTACCAGGATGGATTTGCCAGAACTAATTCCGCACCGAGAACCCCATACAAAGATTCTGGCGGCAAGGCGGTGCACAAGGGTACTTCAGGCACGCAAGGTCTAGTATGGATTGCGTAGGATATCAATTTTTATTGCCGGTAAAAGGGACTTGGACCTCAGTTCTTTTGCAAACCATAGGAGGGCTGCTTAGGTATCATATGTGCATGACAACAGTCAGGATTAGTAAAGACATGTAATTAGACCACAGTTGAGGTGTTTAGCCAGCCACCAAGTCGTAATCCCATGATATATCTAGGCTGCGCACTGGGTACTCACGAGTCGAGTAGTAGAATTTTTACTCACCCAGCTGAGTTACTCACTCATGTCCCGAGTATTGTTGAATGAGGATTACTCACTTGCTGAGTACCTAGTATGGGTCTTGGCAACTCAGTTATATCACGTGTTTGATTAGCCATTACTTATGTTAAAAACGGGGTGCGACTTCATTGATCAAGACGCCATAACTCCAACTCCATTCCCATATTGTTGATGTCCTATTCCACACTATAACCTTTGGCCTTTAGGTACCAGGTTACCAGATGGTTGCCAGAACTCATCTGACCTTCATTCCTGGGTGAGAGACATTTCCATCGATTAAGCCCACAGCTTAAACATCATATCCTGCAAACGCCGAACCAATATCATACCCTTTGCCTGAATTGTCACTCTCTTCGCATGAATAGCGAGGAGGTTTGTCACTATAACTGTTAGTATGTCCCTGTCACTATGTTTAAACATCATACTCTCAAATTCTCGAATGAGGAAGCATTCAGCAGCTTCCTAAAGAGCTAGGATAGCAGATTGCTGGAAGCGAAGATTGGACTTGAAGTCTTCTGTGATTTCCCTAACAAGACGCTGGAATGGGAGCTAGTATCAAGTTGCTGTCTTCTGATATCGCGGAGAGCCTTGGTGCCTATATGTTTATTAGAGAGTTCTGGTAATCCTCTGGTAATCCTCTCACTAGACTTTGTGCAGCGCGTGGCCTTCTGAGCATGATTGTTGCTAGCTTGAGATGAGCAAACTGGAGCTTTTCTTGCTGTGCCCACAGCCTTTTCCTGTCCCTTTCCGCCAAGCCCAGAGCCAGCCCGTAATCCAAGTGGCATCCTTGGTGCTATGCCGCCCGTTGATCTCCTAGCAGTTTGCTTGGTACGAGTCATTTGCTAATATCAAGGTGAGTTAGTAAAGTAAACACAAGATAAAGAAGTAGATCAAAAGATATGTGTACTTACAGTGAGTTTGTAGAAAGAATATTGCAGAAGAAGAGTATAGTAAAGAGGTAGAGGTTGAAAGGTATGTGTTTTATATGAAGGTGCGCATTGTGGTGTTGTTTTTGGAACAGTAATTCTTTGTAGGTGAATATTCCTTCACAAATATTTTTGTTTGCAACTTTAAAATAACCACGACCTTAGAACCACCTTCCTTGGTTACTCTCCGATCTACACATTCTTCTTCCCTTTTGAGCCTTTACCTCTTCTCTAGGATTTCAACTAAGTTTATTATCTTGATTCTATAGCCAGAACTTCTGGAGATCTCTGCTAATCACGTGTTTAGTTAGTATGGCGAAACTCAAGGCACATGAAGAACTCTCCACTAATGCGAATACTATCAAAGCTCGCAACTGCGTCTCCAACCTTACTGAAGATGAGAAGGCTGTTCACTTAGCACTCAAGGCTGACCATGCTGATCTGAGCTACTACTTAAAGAAGTTATATAAGTCTGCAAAGTGTAAGGATGCCTCCTTACCTAGATACTCGAAGAACCCGCCTCAGAGCTGTTACGGTCACCACAAGCATGAAATCCGACTCGGTGTGGTTTCGGACCAGTAGAGGAGGACATAGCGAGTTACACTATAGTGGGGGACGGTAAGGGTGTAGGGTTCAGGGTCGATGCGGACCTGTTGCGGTGGAAGGTTCAGGGCTAGGGTTGGGATAACCGAGTCGGGCCCGTTTCGGGTACTTAAGGAAACAAACTTAACGGGGTTCCCCCTTCATCTTTTTTGTATCCTTCGTAGTAGACCTATAGGATAGCATCCTTTTAGCCTCCAACTCGCACTCTCATATGCTATTACTGTGAGCTGGGTGCCCTGTGTCATTACACAAAGTATATCGCTGCCTCTACTGAAGACAAGACACATCTACAGAATGAATTGAAGGTTGAGCGTATTTGTGTTCGGTAAGTTCCTTCTGGTAATCTCTGGTAGCCTCAATCTAACTATAAACAGGACTGAGAATGGTACCCATGCATCTTGCATTGCGAATCAGAAAGTCAAGAATATTAGCGCCTCTTCTTCTCCACAAGCCCCACCATCTACTCCGCCCAAACAACTTCTGTCTGAGCTTGCTGCATTTGAGGGTATCTCAAGTATTCCAATCGATGACAATCATAACAGCGAATGGGAGGATACTGAGGTTGAAGATGATTTGGAGTTGGAGCTTATGTTACAGCGCGAGATATTTTAAATGACGAGGCTGTTCTACCAGATGAGCTTTCCGATGAAGAGATCACTAGCACCCAGGCTCTCTTAACTCAAGCGCACATTGATGTATGCTACCTCATAATCTGGTAATCATCTGGTGATACTAATAGTTGATAGGCCCATGAAGAGTCCAATTTCCGCAAGTGGCAACATTTCTGGGATAGCTGTATCCACTCATATACGAGAAAGGCTGGAAAGCTGAGAAAGAAGCCTGAGCGTCTCTTTGAGTATATGCCGTGGATTGATGTAGAGGAAGGGTACGTCTCTGATCATCCTAGCAATCTTCTGGCAATACTAATTGTTTATTATAGCACTTTTCACGAGGTTATCCCACCACATAAATATTTCTGTTTGTACGAGCAGGCAGTTTGGAAAGTGGGCCTAATTACCAGGACCTGTGCAGTGGTACCCAAAGTCTTACAATCTTGTCGACAATGGATGGTTGCAAATATCCACTCATAGTTCTAGCTTCAAAGAGGCGTTCTTACTTGTCTACTCTAAGAAGTTTGATAAGGAAAAGTGGGCTAAGGTATCAGCTGCACAGGATATGTTGTTCCTGGAGCTAGAGTAGAGGAGAACTTGAGTTGCTAAAGTTATAGCGCTGGAGTACCTTTCGCGTTGGAAAACCAGGTATTTAAGTACTTCATCGTAGCCAGACTTCTGGTAACCTTCTGATAATCGAGCAATTTGCCAAATGCCATCTCAATACTCAGAGTTGTTTGATTCTGACAGTATTCTCAGACTCTTTTCCGTCTTCTCAACGACTATCCTCATTAAATCAAGTCTGTAAGGACACAGGGCACCCAGCTCACAGTAATAGCATATGAGAGTGCGAGTCAGAGGCTAAACGGATGCTATCCTATAGGTCTACTACGAAGGATACAAAAAAGATGAAGAGAGGAACCCCCGTTGGGTCAATCTCCTTAAGTACCCGAAACGGGTCCGACTCAGCTAACCTGCCTTAACTCTTATCATGTGACTGTAACCTGCCCGACTCAATCACTGAGGGACAGGCATCCTTACAAAGTCCCTGCAGGCCTTGAATATATTGGCAAGTTAAACCAATTCGTCAAATGGACTAAGGATACACACGATATATTCATTGAGTGGTGGAAGCTATCACGATGGTATGAACAACACTCAGATCATACTACAAAACTCCTTATGAAGATTGCATGGGATTCAACCAACTGGAGTTCTCAATACTGGAGAAGTTATCACCAAGGAGCAGACCGGCTTTCTGGAGAACCATGTGTTATTTGTACTTATTGTTCGAAGGCCCTTACGCATCCTGCAATCAAGTCTGCTGGCCCAAAGTCTATGGCAACACATCTTGCATCAGACATTTGCAAAAAGAAGTCACAGATGGGAAGGATAGTCTCTATCAAATGCGAATCAATCAAATGCAACCTCAACAAGTAAGGATTACCAGATTATTACCAGAATTATGTAGGTTAATACCTATAATAAGATCATATTCTCACACAAGAGACATTTTATGAACAAGTTCTATACACAGTTATCTTGACTCATAGCTCGTTCCGCTCAGTCGAGGATCCTCATCAAGACCCTATAAATACTTTAGGTATTAGTAGGTCTGGCCGGCCTCATCAAGCAAGGTGGAGGGATGTTCTTAAGCATATATAATAGATAATAGCGTTCTAATAATCTTCTGATAATCATGGTACTTAGATAGAGGAATATACATGATTCGTTCTCACAGCTTACTAGAGATGGCGAGAGTGATGCTAATAGATGTAATACTTTAACTTAACCATAAAACAGTTTTAATCGTATGAGGGACTGTTCACATGATGCATAAATCTTACACGTGATAGCCGAGTACTCACCGGGTTTTTACAGAGTAACTGAGTATTGACCTCACTCACCGAGTCGAGTAAAAGGTTCAGCTACTCACCCAGCTGAGTAACCCACTGAGCGAGTGAGCCGAGTATTGAGCGAGTAGTGCGCAGCCTAGCCATATCTCAGATGGATAGCTCTGCAGGTCTTTGTCGTACGTTTTCCAACACAGACTGCCGTACTCGTACTTGCGCTCGCAGAGATCCAAGAGCATGGCGTCGACACTCTCATTTGCGCACGACTTCTTCAACTTGCAGACTTCTTCACGTGCGACCATTCTGGACTTGCTATCTTGTCCAAACAAAAGACGGTAAGAGAGTATAATCTCTTGCTCTAGGCTGACGCAACACAGGTCTCTATCCTCCGGGGACAAGGGGTCAAGTTGCTCAGCAATACTATCAAGAGTTACCTCCAAACGATTTTAATAAGGGTCAGTGTCAACATGTGCATCATACCTTCGAATCGCTGAACAAACGCTGTCGCCATGGATGGCAAGCAAGGCGCAGAATGTCGGGAAGCGAAACAATGACAGCCGGCGATTAGCTGGATTAAATCGTAGATGCTCGCTGACGGTATCGACCCATTGAATTGTGACGTGTCCAAAATAGCGTAATGAGTAGATGTTGAGGCTTGCCTCGTACAGGCTGTCCGTCTCTCTCGATACACCCTGTGCGCGTCCATCTGACTGGTCACCCCAGTGCTGTACCTTGAACGACCGGAATGTGGTCAGCACTGGTCGCATACGTCTGTCGCTTGGTCTGTGGGTAGTGGACATTTTGTTCGATTTAAACCCCTGTGGCAGGAGGCATGTTAGGTTTGCTGGTTCGTCGTCTTTGAAGGTCAATCTGGGCCGCACCACCAGGGTTGACCAGCACAATACCCCAAAAATAGCCATGTAAAGGTAGCTTTTATCCTTGTCTCGCTCTAGATTCTGCTTGTAGTTCCCACCTTGCTCTTCGAGACGCCGTAATATGTCGTGTATGCTGAGTTCAGGTTGTTCTGGTTGTGTCGCCTGCAACACTGCAAGACTCCAATCCCAACAGTCTGTTATTTCTTTGGGATTCGTACAGGATATCAAGTCCCAAATTGAGTCAAAGGTTGGGCCCATCAATGACTGGAAAGCGTCATGCTCCAAGTAGTCGCAGTACGACTCGATTCCAGGGAAATTTACGAGATCTTCGGACTTGATCCCGAACAGTAATTGGACGAATTCCAAGCGCTTATTGTAGGGTACTTGCTGGTTGATAGACTGGCCTTGTGATTCGAGATCCTCCGACTTCTCGCGAGATAGTGTGACTTGCTGAAGCAGTCGTTGCATTTTGTAGCCGTCCGTGTCTTCCCAGAGTGAATAATGACTGAAAAAGAAGACAATGTTCAAACGGTGTAACTGGCGACAGGTTGTTCACCTTTTTGAGCTGCGATTTATAATTGTGGACATCTCTTTGGAACAATGTACGGGACGGGCGCCTAGGCTATTTAATATAACTCGTAGTGCCAATGTGCTATGTTCCCCCTATCTGCAACAATTACTAAATATAGTTGAAGCTGCAGGTATTGCGAGGCTGGCGGCTAAGGATGGGGCGGATAACTTGCTGATGAGCAGCACGGAAATGTACACAGCTGGGCCCTCAAGTCATTCCATCGGTAGCCGCGCGCCATGCGAAACAAATCTAATTTGCCGTTTGCCGTATGAAGATACACTGAGCTCCCACAGAATTAGTTTGTAGATGAAACTCGAGCATTTGCGCACTCTTCTACTGCAACTCGGCAAACCTTCGCCTATATCCAATGAAAATTGGTTTTGGACTTTTTCTGGACAAAATGCGGCCGTGATTTATATCCGAAACAAGGGTAGACCAAAATAGTAAGGGACGGCCCATCCCGCCCAGAGTCGCTGCTTTCTGTCTGACGGTTTGGTGAGCTGGTTGCGGGTAACCCTTGGCTACTGAAGATTTCGCTAATGGCGATCGTCATCCACGTAATATGCCCGAAAGTACAAAGGTACCACATCGAAACCCATCAAGGAATTGCCTGCTGGGAGCTTCTGGCGTTGACGCGATAACATCTTGTGAAGTCCAGGCGAGCTGACGCCTTGCTGCAGAAGAGCAAGCCAGAAGAAGTTAGTGGATACATTCTCGACCGGCCTTCCTGGCAGACAGCATGCAGCGCCTACTCTCGATATGCAACTCGACCAATTCATGCCCTGACCATTGTCGGTCATATCAGGCTCAAGAACCCCACGAGGTAGTTGATCGTGAAATTGCCCTTGGGACACCTAATATTCCCGGCGTCAATTAATGTCAGAACGCAACGAATTCTGTTTTAAGCCTCGCAACGAGTCTTCTGCGACAACCTTGGAATTCTAAGCTTGAGGAGGCGCGGAGAAAACTTTTGCATGGAAACCTATCATATTTCCTAAAATGCCGCCTCGAACCCTGATATCAGCATCTACGGACTGAAAATGACAAAGGTCTAAAGGCGGGCAAAAGTTGTATGCACGTGACAGCGGGAACTTACGGAGGAACTCCGTAGTCCAGCGGCAATGCGCCTATGAAGGACATAATCCGACGAGCCAATGAGGTCACATGCACCCCACAGGCTTTTTCTCCGCAAATCAGGTACCGAGGTGATTGATGCGACTTCCACTTCTATGAAGTTGAGGTTGTATCATGTATAGCATGAAGCATTCGACCTCATGAGCGTCGCCCCCGCAACCAAGGAAGTCCTGGAGCAGGCACATGTCCTGGCAGCTTGGCTGCAACAGATTGCGGACGAAGAGCACTGGCGACCGTACCGAGGCAGCGTCGAGATTGAACAATGTAGTCATCCAGATCGGACAAGTAGGGTCAGGCCCTTGATCAGTGCAGGAAACGTTGAAGTATGCTCAAATGTCTCGCCGCACTTGTTTCGATACTAATTATTACCTGTAGACCAAAGGTCGAGCGGCTTTTCTCCTGAGGTGTCGCGGACCGAGTCGCGAATCTCTCGAACCAACATCGCTCGAAATGTTCCCGGGCGAAATCCTGACGTTATATCACGACAAAGATTCCCCCCTAACCATGGATGGGAAACCGTTAATCGTCGGAGAACGGACAATAATCACCCAGCCCGCTAGCATAAATGTTGCTCCTGGAGATATACTGCTATTGATCGTAATATTTACAAAGCGTTGAAGCTCTCCAAATCGATAGCATAATGTTCAAAGTTGGAGTTCTCTCCATCAATACCATAACTTGGAGTGTTGTGAAGGTTGTCTAAGTCAATCCTATAGTTATCTGCAGTCGGTTAACGTCTGTTTGGAATGACATGGCTGCACTTACCATCACACTGCCACGTGCCGGTCAGGCCTGATGCTACGTTAGGGAAAGTGTTGTGGTCTAAGCGTCATAAATGATAAGCAACTGTCACGGATAATGGACACCTAGACTTGCCTTGTGGAAAGGTATGGTTGTCTGCGCCATCGTTTTCTTGGAACTCGACTGCAACAAGGGTATTAAATCCCGAGGCCCGCACATTTTCCGCTGTTTGTCCAAGGTCCGACGTGATGGAAGTTTCTCCCCCTTGGGGTTTACCAACTGTAGAAGGGCTGACTAAGTGTGCTGCAGCGTCATTCAAGCGATGCTTATGTGATGTTGCCGGTAAGTTATTGATAGAAGTGTCATTCACCATTTGGAACCTTTCTAAAGCCTGTGGAACACTGCCGGGAATATGAGAATAGTGGCCACGAGGGCGAGGGCGAGGAGGGCGAGGACCCGGGACGTGTTTTCGCTTCGATAGTCTCGAGGGTCTTTTTCTCTCGAGCGTCTCGATGATGAAGAGAAGATCACGGTGTGGTTCAATGGCATCGATGGACTTCAGAAAGGCCTGGAATTCAGCATTCGAAAGACCTTTTAGCAGGCTCACTGTCTGCTTATTGTCCGCTGCTGCAGCGGCGAGAGCAGTGACAGTCCGAACCCCTTCGTACTCGAAAAACTTCGCCTCCAGCGAGGATGTGTCGACCGATCCGGCCTTGCACTCGGTAACAATGGTGTGAAGGCGATACGGTGTTGTTTGCCGACTAGACTGGAGTGAACGGCGAAAACAGTCCCCTAGTTGAATGCGAGTGAGAGTGTTTGGACTGAGTGGAAGTAGGAGAAAGGCACTGATGAGTGTCTCAAGTACGAAGTCATGTTCCCGTTTTGCAGCATCTTCGATATCAAGATATCCGTTTCCAAGCAACACTTTGAGTTTCGTGGGGGGCTGGGTGGACATAGTTTTTTTAAGAAACCAACGAGATGTACAGCTCAGCTTAGCAAGATAAATCTATTAAACCAAATCGTGCGAGGAGAATGTGGTTGTGAAGATAAAACCGATGAAGAAACTGGGTTTAGACCCAATTCTTCGGTTGGAAGATGGGCGTGGAACAGAATTGGTGATGCAGAATCTGGCTTTGTACGAAATCTCCACCAAAGAAAATGGCGCGGGGCAACATAGCCCCCGTGACGTCGATCCCCCAGGTGGCACAGTGCCCCCACTCACCCTGTGAGTCGCCAATCCTACCTCATTCGGTACGTAGCCCCCTCGGCACCTTATTAGATACCTGTACCAGAGACGTGCGGAGTCAATTCTAGGCGCGGACTACCAAGAATATCCTCTTCAGGGCTTTCTCAAGTGCGTGAGGATAGGACGAGAGGCAACTTACAACCTAGAGTTCAGGCTGCTAGATCTTCCAGATTCGTTCAGACCATCAATCGGTCTCCACATATCAAATTCCACATCTAGCGGTTGGAGGGTCAGCTCATTCACGGATTTGCGCACATCCAAAGAGGTCACCGCCAGCGTTAAGCGTTTCTCAGCCACAAACGCGCGCCACACCACCTTTTTGGACAAATTCATTTAACTGCGGGTCCTGGCCCTGTTCCTCCTCAGCCCTCCTGGACTAACTTCATACGACATCGCCTCCCCACCTCGTCTCAGCCCCGCCCAGCCCAGTGCTCAAGTGCATCAGCGACGACAGATCCGTCATGCCAAAACTCACGTACACTTCAACATCACCCGCAAGGTACAGCTCGAATGGTAACTCCTGTAACCCTCATCGGCTTATCAACGGTGCCGCAATAGTTTCGTTGGTAAGAGCTGGAGTCAACTTCAACGCCTAGCTTCCGAGGAACTTGTTCAATCTTAAGAACGATGACGGCAAGCCTCCTTTTCAGATGAATGCATAATCTAGGAAAATCATGTTCTAACAGTACTACAGCATCCCATAGCCGCAATACAGGCAGCGGCTATGCCTGAGCTCAGCGATTCTACAACCGAAGGTCCGAAAATCAATGTGTTATACGTCGCTCCAGGGCATGAAATTATCAGTCCTGATCAGGTCGAGATGTCCAAGTTAGAGACCGTAGCTATAGGTGCAGGCACGCAGCTCGCGAGAATCTCAACTTCGATGCTCGTCAAATACGGTACTCATGCGTCCCTCATCGAAGCAAAAACACTACGTTTCGTGAGTGAGCATACATCCATACCGGTTCCAAAGCTCTATGCTGCATACGCATATGGCCCATTAGACCGAGATATTGATGATGCTGGAAGTCTTTATGACACGTACATTTTTATGGAGTTTATTGAGGGCGACACCTTGGAGAAATCATGGAATAATTACGATAGCACAGCCAAACTGCAAATTGCAGCGGATCTAAAAGAGTATATCGAACAGCTTCGATCACTTCTGAATGCCAATTACATTGGCTCAGTAGATCGCGGGCCAGTCACAGATGTAATATTAGAGTGGTCAACAAGTGATAAAGGTCAGTCCGCACGGTTATATTTCACCTCATGCTTCGGTACATTGCAGTTCATATGCTTACTGTCGTTTTCTTAAGGCCCTTTCGACAACGAAAAGGATTTCAACGCTGCAATTTTCAAGGCGATTGTGTCGAATTCGAAAGGCCACATTGGTCCTTACATCCGAGGCATGCTCAATATGCACCAACATGAGACGGTATTCACCCACGGAGACTTCAGACCTGCTAACATCATCGTGAGAGATGGGCGGGTGGTGGCAATCCTTGACTGGGAGATGGCAGGGTGGTATCCGGAGTATTGGGAATTTGCGAAGGCCCTCTATTTAGAGCATTTTGCCACTGATTGGGGAACACATCTCCTTGATATTCTGAGGCCATATTACTTCGAGCAAGGCATGTATTCAAGGCTAATGGCTATATTGCTTTGACTATTTACAATACCACAATATGACTCTCAGATTCTGCTAACGTTCAGCCCTTATATTGCGCGACACGACAAATCGACATGAAATCAAAAAAACAAACAACCAAAAACTGCATTTCCAGCCCTTTCGGGAGCGATTGCCGAGACGTATTCGATAAGGAAGCGATGAAAGTTAGGCGTTCGTGCTACTGCCTTGAAGAGCGGTTTTGGTTTCATTTAAAACTTCGACCACCCACTCCGCACAGTCTCTAACTGGAGGGTTCGGGTTGCGCTCAGTGAGCGCACGGGGATCATGAGGAGGAGGTCGGCTTTGGGCGATTCGTTCGAAGTCTGCGAGTCGAGACTTTGGGATTTGGAACTGATAAGATGACTTCTGGTACGATCGACTAGCACCAAAGTTGTATCCGGGTCGACACTCATAATCCATTCCCATACCCACAGTGCCTTTAACATGGTAGAACCGACCAGCCGTCTGGTTTGGGAATTGTGATGGTACAAGGGCAATTCCTTCATGAGATGGACCAGTGGCTTGATTGAAATAAATTATGTACACGTTGTAGTGTACGGTCGGCCCTGATGTCGAGTTGGAAGCCATTTCAGCTATTAACGGTTGATTAATTGTATGTAAACAAAATTCTTGCACTAAGTATCAGAGAAAAAGATAGAACTCAGAAGGATTGGAGACGGCTTTAGCTGAAATGGAGAAGATATGAGTATGGAAACAATGCTTTCCAAAATAGTTGTTTGTTTAAAATAGCACTTATGGGAACTGTAAAGCGTAAGCCTAAGGTCTCACGGGAGTCCAGGGAACCAGGTCAGGAGGCAGGAAGGTATCGTATTCTGTAAGCACAATAGGTCTACGTAGATACATCGACTATTGACTGGAGGCCTTCTTCTGAGGCCTCCAACCCCTTTTATCTATGCACCTTGTGCCCTATTTTACCGAGCCCTATGGGCCGCTTATGAAAGGGACCTCACGTGGTGGCACGTGATGGCCTTCCTTACAATTACCTCCCCTCTTAGAGGGATTGCCCTCAATTCCAAGGTTTCGCAGCTAGGGCTTACTTGCCCTCCTGGCTTGTTTAGACTTTTTGTTTTGACCCGGGTGGTGGACTTGTTTGGGTGTGTGCTTGGTGTGCTGGTCCCGTGACCCCCCTTGGTTGTGGGTTGCCGCGGCCACCCCTGTAATGGTGGGTGCACCAGATGTGAGAATCTAGCCACCCAAGGAAGGGATGAATTTACTAAGACAACACACTGTCTTAGGAAACAGAGCCAAAGGGTTGTAGCTTAGACTATTCCACAACGCAGCAATCAGGTGTGTGATGTAGTGAAGTGGT
Organism: Pseudogymnoascus destructans; assembly: GCF_001641265.1. Taxonomy (NCBI): domain Eukaryota; kingdom Fungi; phylum Ascomycota; class Leotiomycetes; order Thelebolales; family Thelebolaceae; genus Pseudogymnoascus; species Pseudogymnoascus destructans. The sequence goes on from NW_020167529.1 coordinate 563,089, forward strand.
TCAGACAAGTTGCAACAAATGTTGAGTCTGGGAACTCAGGGGTAAGTCAGAGGTTAACACCTCACTGACTTTTCAGAAACAAGGAGTAACAAGATCAATGCTTGGAAGCTTGGAAAAGACGTGGAAGTATGATAGTCAATTTACTGTATTGTCTGCTTGCCCTTTCTTAAGGAAAGGGCAATCCTATTTATGCTAAAGGAGTGTAGTTCTCTCATTTTCCAAGACTTTCCATGACTTACCAGGCTTGGTAACTGTAGTCGACGTAAGAGAATCCCATAGAACCATCTCTTAGGTTCGTAGCCTATAGGAAGTAAAAGGAGGTCCAAGGTCAGAGTACCCCTATAGACAAATTATGTCATAGACAAATTATGTCATAGACAAATTATGTCATAGACAAATTATGTCATAACTTAACCAATCTTGTGGGTAACTAAAGAGCGATGACATGTAATGAATCATAGAGGTTCGTAGGAGCTTTTAGAGCTATCGTTCATGCTCCTAGGCCTCTAGTTGGTAGAGATATGTCATGTGGTAGTATGAGTGATGTCATGTAATGAATCATAGAGGGTTGTAGAGATATGCTATGTGGTAATATCGGCCCAGTAACTAAGGAGCGATGACGTGTAATGAATCATAGATGGTTGTAGCAATCGTTGAGTAGTATTGCTCTTGTTGTTGGTGTGATAAGCCAAAATATGTATAGTGACTTGTAGGTTTGAGGAGGAGATTTCCAAGTTTGCTCTTGAGTTTGATAGCAAACCGAGTGCAACGAATGTCAGTATGACAACCCCCTTTGTTATGGGTCTCGCGCCAAACTCCTACTTCCTTCCAAACTTCCTATCGAACTTCCTGCCACCTTCATCCTCAACATCACCTTACTTCGCCTTTCGCCCTCGATCTTAGTCCCAACCTTTGGGGCCTACACAGTTGCTTGTTTCTTTAAGGTAATCACTTCCTTTCCACCTGGATTGCAGGAGCTTATCGTTACGGATAGATCTGACATCATCCAACCCTCATCATGGCTCCCAAGCCGAAGGGGAAGGCTCCAGTTACTACACCTCGCAAGCGACCAGTGGCCCAGATGTCCAGCTCTCCCGAGTCGCAGGCGCCCGCCACGCCTGTTCCATCTGTTGTCACCTCCTCCACATCACGTTCTCGCACTATCCGTCCGTATCGTTCGCCTGAAGTTGAGGACGAAGCTGAGGATCTCGAAGGCTCCGTCGTTCCTGAGTCTGAGGCTCCAAAGGATGAGCGCACCGTGCTTGGGTGGAAGGTCGCTGCCCGCTGTGAGGTTCCTGATTCTGCAGGACGCCTTCGCGCTGGCTCCTGCCCGTGCTGCATGAAGTGTGCGCACACGTATTACAACTTCCCAGGCCAGATGTGCTGGGTCCCTTCCGGCATGGCCAAGTGTGCAGACTGCCTTCGGGGCAACCACGCGTGCGTTCCAGTAAGGGACTCCCTCCTCATTGTTTGTTTGTACTAATGGTTGGGTAGGCTGCTGCCCAGCTTGGCGCCGAGTTGGAGGCCCTCCAGCTTGCGGCCGACGCTCTCCTGAACTGTTGGGCCGACGACGAAGATGCTGGCCTTGCTGCTGATTCTGAGGCTACTGTCCAGGCCATCAGCGCCCTTCACGCTGCCCAGCGCGTATACAGCAATGCCACCAAGGCCAATACCATTACGTTGTCCCATCCTTGCTTCCTTGTGCTTGCTTCCTGTGATATGCCTCGATTAACGATAGCCCTACATCATGTTTTGGCACCCATTGGTCGTCTGCGGCTGTATAACCAGCCCATCTAATAAGGTACTCCTCTCTCTGGCCCCTGCCTCGTTTGATTATCCTGTGGTCTAGGACCGCTTCTACTTGGTATTCTTCCTCACCGTCCACAATTTCTTGGCTAGGTGGAGGGTTGGGTTCCTCTGTGTTTTTCCAATACCTTTCTAGTAAGGACACGTGGAACATGTTGTGGGTCGCCTTATACCTTGGCGGTAGCTTCAACTGGTAAGCCTGCTTACCGATGCGCTGGGTGATCTCATACGGGCCAAGCCAGCGGTGCCCAAGCTTCCTACTTGGCTGGGTGGTTCTGATATTCTTGGCCGAAAGCCATACTTTCTCTCCTACCACGTACTGCATTGGCTTGTGCAGCTTGTTGTAGCCTCGTATTTGGGCTTCCTTCGTCTGTTTCCACGCCTCTTCGAGCTCCTGTCGCAATTCTAGGATCAGGTTGATGCGATCTTTCGCGACTGGCACTTCCCTTCTGGTGGGGTCGTCCTCGATCCCTTGTCTTAGGTCTATATTGATGCCGTATCGGGCCTGGTTTGGCGACATCTGGATGGAATCGTGGAAGGCGTTATTGTAGGTCAATTCCGCGAAGTGGAGGAGTTCCACCCAGTTGTCTTGGTGTTGATTACAGTGAATCCGCAAGTAGGCTTCGATATTCTGATTCTGCCTCTCGGTCTGGCCGTCGGATTGAGGGTGGAAAGCGGTCGATAGGTTACGCCTTACTTTGAGGTGAAAACAGAACGCTGACCAGAAGTGACAGGTGAACACACTCCCTCGATCCGTGATTATTTCGGCTGGGATTCCAAAGTCCTTTACCCAGAACGCAAGGAAGAGGCGCGACAGCTCTGGGGCCGTGATGGTTTTCCTACAGGGTATGGAGTCTGAAGCCTTGCCTTGATCCGCCCCTATGCTTGGGGGCAGATCCGTGATAAAGTCCATACTTATGGATTCAAATGGTTTCGAGGGCATTCTTAAGGCCTGCATTTCACCATATGGCCTATGCTGCACGGGCTTGATGCGCTGGCATCTATCGCAGCCCCGTACGTACTCCCTGGTTTCCTCGCTGAGGCCAGGCCAGTAGTATTTGCGTTGGATCAACTCTTGGGTTTTCTTATATCCAAAATGCCCGGCTAGTGGGTCGTCATGGCAAATCTTGAAAATTTCCATCCGCACTGCCTGGTTGGGAGGTACATATACCGCTCCCTTGAAGCGTAGGATGCCTGCATCGTCTACTCTCCAATCTGAAGAGCCCTTTGCTCGCGCCAACCCAATATCCTTGGCCCTTTTAACAGCTAACTCGTCAGTCGCCTGGAGGGTTTTGATCAAGTCTATTAGGGGTTCAGACGCAGCACTATAGGCGCTCTCTCCCTTGGCTACAGCAGCTACTGCAACCCGAGGGACAACGAGACCTGGACTCTTGGTGTCCTTACTATGGTCATCGCCCAGTCTTACGCTGCTAGCGTTTGCCTTCCTACGCTGTAGGTTAGGTTCTCCTATCTGAAAGCCTTCTTGGCTTGTTATCGTCCGACTTATCTGCGGGATACCTCCTGCCTGCATGGCTTCTCGGAGCTTGTTCTTAAGGGTCGGTAGCATCACATTCTGGCTACCCTTTTCACCCTCATAGTCTGGTCTCCTAGATGGACCGTCTGCTGGGTTTGTTTTTCCCGCTCGATAGGAGATGTGGAAATCATAGGCTGATAATGCCTGCACCCACCGCGATTGCCTCCTTGTGAGGGCGGTGGTTTCCATAAAATACTTCAGATTGTTGTGATCTGTTAGGACCTCAATTGGGTACTGGCTTCCTTCGAGGTAGTGTCTCCACTGCTCGAAGGACTTCACGATCACCAGGAGTTCCTGGTCGTGGACTTCATAGTTCAGCTCTGCTGGATCTAGCTTTTTGCTGAAAAAGGCAACTGGGTGCCATTCGCCCTTCTCTTCTGGCTTAGTTCCTTCCACTAATTGAGACAGGTTCGCAGTGAGCGCAAAGCCTGACGAGTCCGTCTCGAGCCTGATTCTACGGCATGGGTCGAAATGGACCAGTGTGGGGGCTGTAGTGAAGGCCTTCTTCAACTGGCCGAAGGCGCTTTGCTGTTCCTCCCCCCACACGAACGGGCCTGTCTGCTTGCCTGCCTTTGCCCCTTTCATAAGGCCTGTCATTGGGGCCACCACGGAGGAGTATTGCTTTACAAAGCGCCGGTAAAAGTTGGCAAAGCCGAGGAACACCTGGACCTCTCGATGGGTCCTAGGTATTGGCCAATCGGCGATTGCAGCAACCCGGTCGCTTTCCATAGCCACCCCTTCCGTTGTGACAATATACCCAAGGAAGCTTACCTTCTTGGCATTGAACTCGCACTTTGAGAGCTTCACGTATAGGTTCGCCTCGCGTAGGCGTCCTAGGACCTCTCGTACGTGGTCAGCGTGTTCCTCCTCCTTCTGGGAGTAGATGAGGATATCATCAAGGTATACGACACATATGGTGTCAACCAACCCTTGTAGGGTCTCATTCATGTACGCTTGGAACGTTGCAGGTGCGTTAGCCAATCCAAAAGGCATCACCCTGTACTCGAAGTGTCCGTATCGAGTACGGAACGCTGTCTTCCACTCGTCGCCTGGGCGAATACGGATGCGGTGGTAGGCGTTCCTAATATCAAGCTTTGTGAAGCACCTCGACCCTTGGAGCCGATCCAAGGTCTCCGTGATCAGTGGCAGCGGGTGTCGATTCTTCACGGTAATCTTATTCAAGCCTCTGTAGTCTATGCAGAGGCGTAGGCTTCCGTCCTTCTTCTGAACGAATAGGATGGGTGCGCCTGCAGGGCTTACACTCCTTCGGATCCAACCCTTCTTCTCGCTCTCGTCGAGGTATTTACGGAGCGTGGCCAGCTCCGTTTCCGATAGGTTATATACTGGCCCATACGGTGGTTCCTGGGGCCCAGTATCGATGGCATGGGTTTTCCTTCCCAGCTCTGGCAGTTCTTCTGCCTTTTCCTCCGAGAAGACGTCGATATAGTCCTCGTATTCCTTCGGGCATTGGGTAGGCGCGCTATCATCTGTGTTTAAGGCCAAGACGAAGGCAGTATCACCTTCCTCCCATTCTTCAATATCCGCCACCTCGGCTCTCGCAATATCGAAGGGCTGGCGCCAGGTCTGTTTGCGCCAGTCGATCTGGGGGTTGACCTGCGTCATCCAATCCATCCCAAGGATGACGTCTACTCCTGGGGTGTCCATGGAAAGGAGGGTCTGGGAGACCACGCATTCCCTTTGAAAGTGGTCCCTAGCTCGGACCTGGGTGGTGGCCGCTCCATATATCACAACCTCTTTTCCATCGACTGCCCTTGCCCGTGGCGGTGCCCTATCCCGGCACTCCAAACCCTTCTCTTTGGCAAACAGAGGGTGGATGGTGGACGCGTCAGATCCTGAGTCGAGGAGGGCTCTTGCCTTGTGCCATCCGGGCCCTACCTGCACCTCTACCTCGATCTCCATTCGACGCTGCGCCGTAGGCTTCTGGGATTCTGCTGGGAGTCACTCCCTCTTGGGGGTGTAGGCGTCCAATTTCCTCACCCCTGGGCCTGTGTGTTGGCGTGGGCCTCGACATTCCTTCGCGAGGTGGCCCGCCTTGCCACAGTTATAACAATTGATTCCGCTAGGGATTGGCCTAGCGTCCCTACTGTGGGTAGGGGCCTGTCCTCTCGCCGGCCGCTGGTCTTGTGGGCGGTGTCTATTCCAGAAGGGTGTTCTTTCTCCTTGGGCCGAGGGCTGGGGAGCCCTGTGGCTGCCAGAGTTGCCCTTTAGGAATGGAAAGCTGCCCTGGGAGGTATTCCTTCCTTCCCTTGAGTTGGACTTGTCAACAGTAGGAGTTCTCTCTGTTACCCACTGGTTTGTCATTTCTAACATCGCCAGGATATTAACGATAGCGTCCCTGTGGGTAGAGGAACGCTCTGCGTACCCTCCTTCAAGGAGCCGCTGCCTCATCTCTGGGTGAATCTTCGTCAGAAGGTGGACAGTCTTCTGCGATTCAGTATACGGTTCCATCTCGCGTTTGAGGTCCTCAAGGTAGGCCACGAACTTGCGGATGCTCTGCCCTTTCCGTTGTAGGGCGACGTTATACTTCAAGGCCGCGATGCGTTGTCGGTTGGCTGGGTCGACATGGAGGTCCCGAAGAAACTCTTCGAACCCAGCGATATCCAAGGGATCTATGTATCCTTCTCCTTGGGTTGCGCACCGGTTATCCCATTCCTTCATAGGGTGTCCTTCCAAGTATTGGGCAGCGAAGGCCACCTTAGATTGCTCAGTTGGAAAAACCCTTGGTTGGTATCGGAAGATAGCGCGGATCGAGGCCATGAACTCGTTGAGCTCTCGGATGGATTCGCCCTTATATACCTTAGGTTCCTTGACCCTTCCTATTGGCCTCTGGGCTGGTGTGACCTCCATTGATACGGTAGAGGCAGTCTCTGCCTCCTCCTCTTGTTGGGGTCCTTCCCACTCGTCCTCAATATCTTGGTGTCGCCTTTTCCGACGGTTCTCTTCCTGAATCCGGGCTTGCTTCTTCGCGAAGTCCCGTACCGCCTCAGGGTAGGCGTTGTAGTCGTCGCCGTGCGTTCTTCGGAAAAGCTCTAGGGCTTCCTCCATCGTGTTGATGTAGGCCCTCTCTTCGTCCATCCGCTTCTGAAGGTCTGCCAGCTTCGAGGCCATGCTCTCGTCCTGGCCTGCCGTCCAATGGCTAGCTTCTACGGATGTAGTTCTTGGAGCTGGCTCAGTGGCGTCAGTTGCTGGCGTTGCTCCTCCAGAAGTCGCACGCGTAATCCTTCTTTCCATACTCGCCATCCTGACCCAGTAGGCTGGATATGGGTGCAGTCAATAGAATTGTAAAGCGTAAGCCTAAGGTCTCACGGGAGTCCAGGGAACCAGGTCAGGAGGCAGGAAGGTATCGTATTCTGTAAGCACAATAGGTCTACGTAGATACATCGACTATTGACTGGAGGCCTTCTTCTGAGGCCTCCAACCCCTTTTATCTATGCACCTTGTGCCCTATTTTACCGAGCCCTATGGGCCGCTTATGAAAGGGACCTCACGTGGTGGCACGTGATGGCCTTCCTTACAGGAACAGCTCGACGTTATATATTGAATTTCTCTAAATAAGGTTGAAAATACTTTTTGCTGTGCCACGCTGAATAACTCAGACCAAACGGCCCCAGAAGGCTGGGTGAGTCACTCGGTTTAGGACATTGGTGTTGGAACTTGATGTATTGGCTGAGAAATCTCAACTTCTTTCCAACAACTTGGCTGATCAAGGAGTGTGTGCAGCGCCATTTACCAGCCGCGCGCTAATAAAACAATACTAACTTCTGGTCCAAATGGCCGCTGTCTTATCTCAAGTCGGCGGTTAGGAGTAACTCGAAGGTGTCAAAGTCACGTAGTATGGTGTAAGCCGATGAACTTCGTCTATAGTTAGCCCAGCTACCAGCTAGATGCTAAATGGGCTAACTATAGACGAAGTTCATCGGCTCTCTTTTGCTCTGAGTGTAAGTGTGGGTTTTGAGAGCGCTATTGTGTGATTGGCTGCAGGTGGAATATAACCAACTACGGCTACTCCTGCCGCTGTCACAGCCGGCGCTAAGAGCACTTCCTCTCTGTGTCGTGCGCTCCTCTTGTCCCCCTCCCTGCTATCGGAGCGAAGGCACCGTACTTGAACTCCACAGACCAAACCCCAATGCTTGTCAGTATTCGTTCAGTCCCTTCCAACCTTCAATATGCGACAGATCTCAACGTCACTAGCCAAGGTGCTTAGACCTGCCCCAATTAGCTGAATCAGCTCACCCACAGGTTTGCGCATCTCATGCAAAGACGTCACAGCCATCTCTGCGGCAAGCCGTGTAACCAACATAGGGGCCGCGTATTTATAATTATGGCACACAGCGGCAATGCCGTGCAGACAACATTTCCAGATGTCATATTTTGTCGACAAAATCAAGCGTCATTTGACCCCGTTCTCATGGGACTGCTGGCCCAGAAGGTTTGATCCTCCAATTATGTAAGTGCATCAACCTGATCAAATAGGATTACCGAGGATTAACCGTGTATATGTCGCTGGTGTAGTACCTGTTGTGGGTTACAAATATCTACGACTAAGTCACATGACCAAGAATCATATGACGTGAATCAACCATGGCCTCAAATCACTCGTGCGGGATGTAGGTGCTGTGCTTGAAACCGACTTACAGACGGAATAAAATTGATCCGCTCCACAAGTTGCTAGATCTTTCCCGGGCCCCATGTGACCGTCGTATCTGCAGTGTATCATAGGGCTTTGTCAGGGTGCCGCAGCAGGAAACAATACGCCTCAAAATACTAATGTCCAAATCCATGCCTCTTCTGTGCATTTGCCTGTTCCTCTTTTCCTAGCCTAATTGCACTATTGAACGCCTTGATCATTCCATCGTACATTATATCATTGTCGCGGAAAGTTCCTGTAAAGATTGCCCCGTTTCTGATTGGAAAGAGGACATTTCGGAGCTCGCGAGCCAATTGTTTGAGGAGCTTGAACTTTGGGGCAAATTCCGCGATAATGCCCCCAAACCCGTTCTTATCCATATGACCAAGTTTCGTGTCGGCAATCTCTGCATATGTCCCTGTATACCATCGCCGCAGTCTACTTGTTGCCAAAGGCCTTGTCCTCTGCCTGGCCTGCCCATCATCCATGCAACATGACTCCAAACGAATACACATCCATATAAGGACACAGAAAAAAGACTCGAGATCGTGCCGATAAGTGTGGCCCTTGCCCTGCAGCACCTCGATCGCCATAAACTGCATAGTGCCCGTGCGATGGCTAGCTCCACTCGGCACACTGTCCAACTCCTTCGCAGATTTAGTGATAATGATATTATTCTCGGAAATATCCCGACGAAGAATCTTCCCATCCTCGAGAAGCGACTTGTGAACTCTGACAGCATCACGTAGCGCCTCCAGAAGCTCCCTCGTTGACCTATATGCGTGGAGTGGCCGCCCAGCGGGGGAAACAACTAAGCAATTCTGCACCTCAGCAGCGAGTTTATTCTTTTCCACCGTCGCCTATCCTGCCATACTTGAGTGTAGATCGAACATCCAGTGTGAATCTTTCAACCTTACCATACTTACCAAATCATTGTCTCTTTCGACAAGCTCCACGGCAGAGTCCGTTGATCGAGGGGGGAACGACGCGAGCTGCTGGTTGCCTCTGCAAAGCTAAAATAAGGTCGAATACCAAGGTTTTGGCAACTATATACATTAGCAGAGTATATAGCCTCGCAAATGGGACCTTACCTGTCGTGGCAGCTGTTGAAAAGACAGCTTGCACTAGCCAGTCATTGACTGGGTTGCTTCTAATGATTTGTAGCTCATTGGTAGTAGCCATGAAGGACGTTTTAATGGAGATATACCGATGGCGATTCAACAGGTAACCATTAGGTATTTGCAGAGTCTACGCTCTAGCATCCTGTCATGCCGAGAGTTATCCTACAATCAGTCAACGCTCCCAAGTAACCAAATGAAGCGTGTTACACCTGCCGAACCATTAATAGCCATCACAACACTGCTGGAAACAATTGGTATCAAATTGACTATCCCTGGTATCATTGAATCGCATAATGCACCTTTATGCCCTCAACAATGATGTAATTCCACTGCCCGACCCCTTTTCTTTGGCTTTTTGAAGGCTCGTTCAATCCCCTGAGATAGGGACGTATCTGGGGTAATGTCTCGCGAAGGGTTACGGCTTGACTGACTGTCAGCTGTCTCTATCAGAGACGCAGCATCATGGCTTGATTGGCGAGATAGATTATGGCTTTCCAACCCTTGTGAAAGTCCAGATTCCCCTAGCTCCGATTGCTCCAAGACCTCAAAATTCAAATCAGGGGGCAACTCATCAATAACTGAACAGATTCTTTTAAAGTGACCTGGAACCCATGTCTCGTAGACATTCTTAGTGAACCTATATGCCGTCCACTTCTCCTTGCCATCTAGTGCTGTAAAATCAAATTTATGAATCGGATGGCGGTAGAAGGTGGTTTGCTTTCCATCAATTATAGGGAAGTGGGCGTAGATTCTCACTGAGCTGTGATCGTGCGAGATTGAGAAGGCGAGAATTTCCTGATGAAGCTCCTTTTCGCGCTTTACTAGCCTGAAGAGTTCCACAATACTTCTCACCGCAATTGTCATGCTATGAGCATTCTGCCGGTCTGCTACATCGAGTGCCGCGGCACCGCATTTTACTTCGCAGGTTAGAAATGGAAAATACATCTGCCAAGTGGCCATGAAATAGGAGGCAAAAGTATCCGTGACCTCGCCCACGAAAGGCGTAAGCTTTTTGATTTGATCGTCAGAGAATGCAGATCGTCCAAACCCCACCGAATAATCAGGTTGTGGACGAGGACCGTAAAAAGGTATGGCACTATTCCAGCCTTCATTGACACTTTCATTTAAGGGCTTGAGATGTTTTGCACCATAGACTCTTAGGACTTGAGCGGATGGACATATCAGTGGGGAAATGTCTCGAACAACCATAGCTTCGTTTCTTGCACGCACGCTCTCGCATGTTTCCTCAAACAGGTCGTCACGAAACAGTGTATCTCGAGGGACTGATTGCTCGGCCTCAAGTAGAGTTCGACAGAGACCCTTATTTGCATTTGTGATGCCCAAGTCGAACTTGCCCATAAAGCTACCCTTGGATGCAAGTACAGCCTCATAGCTGGGACGGGCGTAAGTGGCACTTTTAGCTTCTCTCGGCTTCTGATCGCTAGAGCTGGGCGCGGCAGAGCTGGCTTCCGATTGTTTGCGAAGTGAAGATGATGATTTCTGCCTTGCAAGTAGATGATTCATGTTCGCCTCCGGTACCCGATATCCCTCGCGCCACCTTTCTTCAAAAGCTTTGCTGATATCTTTCCTAGCGTGATCGTCTTGTTTGAAATATTCCTCGGGCCAGCAGCTTTCTCGTCTCCAATGATCAATTGGATTGATGCTGTACCTGGTGACGTTGCAGGCCGCCTCTTGACTAGATTTATTCCCGATAACCGAACTTGAAGCTGATGTTCGCGGTCGCTTCCGAACCGGCTTGGATTGAACGCCGCTTAATGGACCTTCGGATTCTCGTAGTCGTTTTCGATTCTCAGCTGTTAATAATTCCGATGGATTCTGTGGAGAGCTTGAGTTAGCTGTACAGTATCATAGAAGAAGAGGGACATGAGGGACATGCCTCTACTTTGTTTGGAAACAAAGCTCGATGTTTTATTTCGGTATTTGTGTCCTCAGGTATGGTTCGTTTCTGGCGACGTTCTAAATTTTCTAAGCGCGCACTCTTGCGAGAAGGTAGTTGTGATCGTCCTTTCTCGACACCTTGAGGTCTCTTTCCTATCAACGATCAGTTGGAATACGTTATAAAGGCGAAGGATGACTTGCCGTGATCTTTTGGCGCCGAGGGTTGCCGCCCAACCTTTTGGACGTTTGGCTTTGGTTGACGAGGTGCCATATCGACTGGAACGGCGAGGGGTAAGGCATGAACTTATATTATGGCTGGATTTGAAACGGCAGAAGTTTGGCAAGCCAGAGATGCAAGGTGGAAGGCGGCGAGGATGGGAATCGACGGGAATTAAGCGTTGGCGCTATGCTGGATAAGGATTAGTCTCGAAGCCGAGGTCATCTGCCTGGTTGACCAAGAGCCCGATATCCAACCAGTCTGTAAGTGCAAGTATCCTCTGGAACTTCCGCACTGTCATAGGGGCTGACTTGGCCCCGAGCTTCCCAGACTGGCTTTCACCTGCATGCTTGATGAAGTAGGGAATATGCCTGAGGTGTTAGGCAGTCAAGATCGGGCGAAAATCACGTGACAGACCTATATGTCGATTGATGATCATACACGTGCATCCTAAACAGAGCATCCTCTGCTCATGCGAAGGGTTTTGAGATCCTCTTGGCGCATAGTACATTACATGGTTGAATGTGCCAGGAGGAGTTGTGACCAAGGCGTTATCCCAAGTTTTGCAGCCTGAAGGTGTTGGTGCCCGAGTGCGTCAGGGTGTTTCCGTTTAGTATCGGGGTGGGTGCTGAGCAAGTCACATGGCATTAGGCCCCACCATGGCAAACCACGGTTACTTCTTGCAAATGAATAAACTTATCAACCTCTCAAATGAAGAGATCAGAGGCACATCCAAGATCCGTTCTGAGCAAGAATAATGACTCAGTCTTATTGCACGACGAGCTCCGCCAACATAAGTCACCCTGAGCTACGCTGAGGACAACTGGCTAGACATAGTTTCGTTCTGCGGCATATTTCCAGCAGATTCACGACTCCTTACGCTACGCCTACTTCCATATTACGGTATTGTGCCCGGAGAAAGCAAACAGGTTATTCGCGCCTTAATCAGTTGCTCCGCAGCCTTCATCAAGGGTATTCAATAATACGCTATACACCGAGAGATTCTCTACTACTTGTGGCGCAACCAACAAAGGGCTCCGGATTTATCATGTCAGAACAGGTTTGACCAGGTCTATGAACTCTAAATATAAGACCCTGAGCTGATTTATGACTAGCAGGAGGCCACCTCAATAGCCAAAACCGGAGATTATATAGATAAACTCAAAATATTTGAGGCGACGGAAACGGACAGAATCCTGTATGCGAAGGGCCACGAAATCATCATCTTCCACCCAAAGAACAAAGAGGAGCAGTGGCGCTATCAGCCAGAACCGGAGGAAAAGATCACTGTTACTGCTGGATACGCAGTCCGGGCAGTGAAGACGTGGGTGGCGTGGAGTCAATGAATTGCACGAGTTGACTTCCAGCGAGTTGGCTCATCGATATCACGACTATAGCATCCTCGAGAGGGTTGCTGGGGAATGCTACACCAAAACAATGTGTCGCAACACCTCCATCCCATAGACAGCTCGTCTTGATGGCATTGGAAAGGTGCGGGCCGCAGATATACTCCAGTTGACTAGTGAGTAGTCCGGAGTATTTGTAGAATTCTATGTATGAAAGTTAGTTTGGCCATGTGAATATTGACACCTCTTTCTTACCTCGTGGCAAATATAAAACTGGCATAAATATTAGATTTCCCTGTTCTTGCGCCATCCCGTTGTCGAGTTGTTCTTTGTATGGGCTATGTGAGCTGCCAGCAGCCTTGGGATTCCACGTGCCGATATGCGGCTCTGATGAGGCTACAATTTTTTTATAATGTTAGAAGCGCTTTTTGCACTTTGATTGCCATTGCTTACGTGTTGATGTATGTATTTGATTTTCAAGCCGCGCCTGGCTGCCGGTAGATGGGTTACTAGTGGCTATGGCGAAAGTTAGTTCTTCCATTCTTCGCGCAATCCACGTACTCACCAACCATAAATTCACTATATTGAAGTGAATTTTGAAGTGCTTCATCAGTCCGTAACTTCTGCAGTGTATCTCGAATAACTGGCGGCCAATTCTGGGTTGAACCTAGTTCAATACTGTCGATAAGGCACTCAAATATATCCTTCCCCATGAGACCAGCTGCCCATGACGTAGGTGTATAGGAAGCCGCCCATGCAACTACCCCATCTGGACTAAGTGTCTTAAGTCTCTCACATCTCAGTCGCGTGGCTGCTTTTCTTGACCTCACCTCATCGGAATCAAATTCCGAAACTTTAGGCCCCGTAAATATGAGAACGATATTTCTTCTAAAGACTGCCGGACGCTCTAGTTTCCCATGGTCAATCAAGTGTGCAATAGTTGATTGAGCTTGAGATCTCAATTTTCTACTCGCTTTCCATGCTTCATCCTCACGGGACGGCCTGAATGATCCAGTCTTCGTCTGGACAGTAGCCGCTGCATCCGAGAGCTTCATGCCCAGCACGTCCAACGCGCGTAAGTCGTCCTTCGCGAATGGTATGTCATTTAACCCCGCTATCCAAGACTCCAAGTCTCGGACTAAGCTACTCAACTGAGCGATGGCGATTGCAGTGGACATGGCGGGATACTACTGTGACTGGAATGCTGTATATTTGAGACTGTGCGGCGCAGAATAATGGCAAATTACCCTACGGGCCTTCTTTATGTGTGCAGAATGTTGGGAACAAACATTGTGTTGGACCCAAGTTGTGTGTCGCATGAGTTGGGCAGCAGAATAAGCGAGGGGTTAGGCACCCACGGTTCAATGTCCAATTAGCGAGTCCCAAAAACGACGTGAGCAAAAGTAATGCATTGTTAAATTATGCGGCGCATGATATTAGCATTGCAAAGCTTGTGCGCACTTCATAATCCGCGTTGCATTAGACATCGGTTTCTCACTCATGCATTTCTGGCTTATACCACCATCTTCCAATCACGATGCCATCCTGGTTGTTCAGAGGCCAGTGCGCTCCACTTCAATTGAGTTCCTCTTGCTGCTTTGGGGATGAGAATTGGGAAAGTGGACTCTTCCAACCAACGTGCTCTGTGAATCGATCTCGCCAGCATCTCCCCCAACACTGTCTTGCAGATATGTGCTTCTCCTGCGTCGTTTGCATGCACCCTTGAACCTTTTTGATTTTTGAATCGGCCAATGCATGATGCTGCAACCATGGGCTGCTGGTGATCCTGAACCGAAGAAGAATCAGCTTCCCTCATCCCCCCGGCCGTTGTTGGTTTGTAGAGAGGGGTTGATCTTTCGTTGACAGGATGGCGAAAGAATTGAGGAATATATAAGGGCGTGCGATTCCCCGGAAGTTCAATCACAACCTCTGCAGTCTTCAAATAATCACTCATCCACAAGCTTCTTACTTTTGTCCATATTTCCCAACTCTCATATCAAGCACCTACCAACACTCTACGTTGATCATGGCTCCAACAGAGATGATTCAAGTCGGCCTTCCACTGCACAGTCCACGGCCAGCCACCCCACCCAGTACCCCGACGATGAGCGATAAGGATGCTAGTGAGATTTTCGCCGCTATGAAAATGCAACCCATGTCTCCAGACCCTCATTGTCGTCAGTCTGAATTGTTGCCTTTCGCCCAACAGTTCTTAGACTTTCTCAAGTCTCTCAATTCTACGCAGAGCGCCCCTGCAGTACCCGCTGCTGCAGACGAAGTTAAAGCCGAAGACCCTCCAGAGACATACATGACAGTCAATGAAGTGTAAGTCTTCCTGTCGCTGAGGCCTTCCCCTGGCTCACAAGATACTGGTGCAGTTGGGATGAAAAGTCGTGCAAGTATGTCATCGAGGAACAACACCAACCGGAAGAAAAAGTTGATAGACTGGATCGATACGTTTTCATAGAGCGCAGGCGTATTAGTTGGTATGTCCTCCCCACAAATAGTACCTGCTAACGGAAGTTTCCAGTCAAGAAAACCGAAATACCAGTGGTCTATATTGACATCAAGTCGAAATTGCTCCGAGATACCTTGAGAGTTATACTTGCACAAGCTCCTGAGATTAGTCTCAACGAGGAAAGCCTCTCCGTAAGCATGCCCTATCCAACAATCACGATCGACTTTCTCACTTCTTCAAAAGGTCGAGCAAAATATCCTCTTCCACTATCTCCCAGATCTTGAGGCGTCCCGCAAATGGAATCGCGTTGATCCCCAGGACAGCATCATCCGGGAGCACATTGCCCTCCTTATCGATCATATTAATTTATCCTACAAGGATACGAAAGTACGGCTTGTCTCATTGCTGAAAACGGGAGAGATAACTTACGATCTACTCCCGTTTCTTTTCAAGCCAAACGAATTTGTGTATACCACTTGCCGCGGGACGAAAAGCCCACGATGCATCAGATTCGAATCTGGCGAAGCGAAAGTAACCACAGATGGAGTTGAATATTTCCACATCAAAGGAAAGTATTTGGAATTTGACGGGAAGATGCTTGGGAAAGTTCCAATCGAAACTGCAATTCTCGGGTTCCGCGGATCGAAAAATATCAACTCTCTCGAGGCATTTCCTCTCCAATACCACGATACAGAGAAGAGCATCAGAGAAACACTTGTCAAATGCGGTCGCAAGTTCTGCTTCTCTTTAATCGGGACCCAACATCGGCAATATAGAGGCAGGGCCTTTCAGATGAAGAAAAAGAAACCCGTTGAGATATTTATCAACAGTAGAATTATGGTTGATGCCGCATCATTTCAGGAGATCAATCCCAACTACACCAGACCAAGCATCTTCAAGAGCTCTGACAGTATTGATTTGTGGCTGATATTAGATGCGGCTTCTAGCAACCAGATCGATAAATCGGCTATGAAGAGCAGTATGGACCTTGATGCGCTGACCGATGAAGATTTTCTAATCTGTAGCCCGACTGTGCTGGGCTTCAGTCTGAATGACAAATTATGGTGTAAGACATGTGCTCTGCTGTCGCGACATTGCTGATCACGTACTAGTGGAATTTGCGGTTGCAGACATTTCGGAAATTTCCTGGAATGAGTCACTCTTCAATCAAGTGGCTATACCGTCTAGGTCAAAGAAGCTCATTGAAGCTCTGACCACGTTCCAGTCTGGTGGACAAGCTAAATATACGTTTGATGATTTTGTGGAGGGAAAAGGCCGTGGCTTGATTATGCTACTCTAGTATGTTCACGGTAGTAACGATCGACATGTATAAGTCTAACATCCTCGATAGTGGTCCACCAGGTGTAGGAAAGACAATGACAGCAGAAGGACTGTCGGAACACCTCAAGAGGCCTCTGTACACAGTAAGCACTTCCACATCAATCTGGCACAGATTTGTACTGACTTAGTGAGGTCTCTGCCGGAAACTTAAGCAAGGATGCGAAACATCTCGAGGTGCAATTGTGTGAGATGTTTGAAGTTGCAGAAAACTGGAAAGCTTTACTTCTCCTCGATGAAGCTGACGACTTTCTGTGCAAGCGCTCATATGACTCTAATCACAACTCTCTCGTCTCGGTCTTTTTACGGAAGCTCGAGTATTATAAGGGCATTATGTTACTTACCACGAACCGGGTCAGAGACTTTGATGAAGCAGTGCAGAGCAGAATACACATTGGTGTTAAGTACAGCCCCTTAGGCGTTGATACGAGAAAAGCGATCTGGAGGAGCTTTCTCGAGAGGGCAAAAACAGAGAACGGGAATGCAGCGTATAGTGACAAGCAGTTGAACATCCTGGCCAAGCACAGTCTTAGGCTGCGCACTACTCGCTCAATACTCGGCTCACTCGCTCAGTGGGTTACTCAGCTGGGTGAGTAGCTGAACCTTTTACTCGACTCGGTGAGTGAGGTCAATACTCAGTTACTCTGTAAAAACCCGGTGAGTACTCGGCTATCACGTGTAAGATTTATGCATCATGTGAACAGTCCCTCATACGATTAAAACTGTTTTATGGTTAAGTTAAAGTATTACATCTATTAGCATCACTCTCGCCATCTCTAGTAAGCTGTGAGAACGAATCATGTATATTCCTCTATCTAAGTACCATGATTATCAGAAGATTATTAGAACGCTATTATCTATTATATATGCTTAAGAACATCCCTCCACCTTGCTTGATGAGGCCGGCCAGACCTACTAATACCTAAAGTATTTATAGGGTCTTGATGAGGATCCTCGACTGAGCGGAACGAGCTATGAGTCAAGATAACTGTGTATAGAACTTGTTCATAAAATGTCTCTTGTGTGAGAATATGATCTTATTATAGGTATTAACCTACATAATTCTGGTAATAATCTGGTAATCCTTACTTGTTGAGGTTGCATTTGATTGATTCGCATTTGATAGAGACTATCCTTCCCATCTGTGACTTCTTTTTGCAAATGTCTGATGCAAGATGTGTTGCCATAGACTTTGGGCCAGCAGACTTGATTGCAGGATGCGTAAGGGCCTTCGAACAATAAGTACAAATAACACATGGTTCTCCAGAAAGCCGGTCTGCTCCTTGGTGATAACTTCTCCAGTATTGAGAACTCCAGTTGGTTGAATCCCATGCAATCTTCATAAGGAGTTTTGTAGTATGATCTGAGTGTTGTTCATACCATCGTGATAGCTTCCACCACTCAATGAATATATCGTGTGTATCCTTAGTCTATTTGACGAATTGGTTTAACTTGCCAATATATTCAAGGCCTGCAGGGACTTTGTAAGGATGCCTGTCCCTCAGTGATTGAGTCGGGCAGGTTACAGTCACATGATAAGAGTTAAGGCAGGTTAGCTGAGTCGGACCCGTTTCGGGTACTTAAGGAGATTGACCCAACGGGGGTTCCTCTCTTCATCTTTTTTGTATCCTTCGTAGTAGACCTATAGGATAGCATCCGTTTAGCCTCTGACTCGCACTCTCATATGCTATTACTGTGAGCTGGGTGCCCTGTGTCCTTACAGACTTGATTTAATGAGGATAGTCGTTGAGAAGACGGAAAAGAGTCTGAGAATACTGTCAGAATCAAACAACTCTGAGTATTGAGATGGCATTTGGCAAATTGCTCGATTATCAGAAGGTTACCAGAAGTCTGGCTACGATGAAGTACTTAAATACCTGGTTTTCCAACGCGAAAGGTACTCCAGCGCTATAACTTTAGCAACTCAAGTTCTCCTCTACTCTAGCTCCAGGAACAACATATCCTGTGCAGCTGATACCTTAGCCCACTTTTCCTTATCAAACTTCTTAGAGTAGACAAGTAAGAACGCCTCTTTGAAGCTAGAACTATGAGTGGATATTTGCAACCATCCATTGTCGACAAGATTGTAAGACTTTGGGTACCACTGCACAGGTCCTGGTAATTAGGCCCACTTTCCAAACTGCCTGCTCGTACAAACAGAAATATTTATGTGGTGGGATAACCTCGTGAAAAGTGCTATAATAAACAATTAGTATTGCCAGAAGATTGCTAGGATGATCAGAGACGTACCCTTCCTCTACATCAATCCACGGCATATACTCAAAGAGACGCTCAGGCTTCTTTCTCAGCTTTCCAGCCTTTCTCGTATATGAGTGGATACAGCTATCCCAGAAATGTTGCCACTTGCGGAAATTGGACTCTTCATGGGCCTATCAACTATTAGTATCACCAGATGATTACCAGATTATGAGGTAGCATACATCAATGTGCGCTTGAGTTAAGAGAGCCTAGGAAGAGCAATTTCCTGGTCTATCAGCGATGGCTCGTGATATACTTTGTATTCCTGCTGCTGAGTCTGGAGTTGAGCGAGTCTTTAGTGCCGCAAGGGACGTATGTGGCCACCGACGTGGTCAACTTAATCCTGAGACGATTAAGAGTATTATGCTTATATATTACTCTCGACAATACAAGAATCGTCAAGGTCATCGTGACAAGCTTGCAGATATGATGGACGTCGTTGATATGACTGAGGAGCAAGTCGAAGAAGAGTATGAGGCACAACGACAACGGATGTGCAATTCTATCGAGTTACAATATATCAGCGATGAAGAAGAACCACGATCAAATACACATATCCGAGAGACATATTCAAAGGTACAATATCCTCCGTTTAATCCTCAGCGGCCACAGCAACAGCAAGACTTATCACAAGCTGCACATGAAGAACGACAAATGCGCTACCAACAAGGTGAAGAAAGAGATAGGGCTGACCGTCTTAACGAGACCTTATACGACATCCCAGATGACGATATCCCAGATAATGAAGATATAAGAGAAGATGGTAATAATGAGGAGCCTATACTTCCAACTATTCATGACGATGAAGATAAGGATATGCCGTCCTCGCCACCAACGCCTATCCAACGCCCTCGGAAGACTGGAAGAGATCTACTTGATATCTTTCAAGCTACTCGTCAAGACCCTATAAATACTTTAGGTATTAGTAGGTCTGGCCGGCCTCATCAAGCAAGGTGGAAAGATGTTCTTGAGCATATATAATATAGTGTTCTGATAATCTTCTGATAATCGTGGTACTTAGATAGAGGAATATACGTGATTCGTTCTCACAGCTTATTAGAGATGGTAGAGTGATGCTGATAAATGTAATACTTTAAGTTAACTTACAACTGTAACCATAAAACAGTATTAATCGTATGAGGGACTGTTCACGTAATGCATATATCTTACACGTGACAGCCGAGTACTCACTGGGTTTTTACAGAGTAACTGAGTATTGGCCTCACTCACCGAGTCGAGTGAAAGGTTCAGCTACTCACCCAGCTGAGTAACCCACTGAGTGAGTGAGCCGAGTATTGGGCGAGTAGTGCGCAGCCTACTAGGAACCCAAGAGATGGTTCTATGGGATTCTCTTACATTCGCTACATGATTAGCAAGCTAGTTGTGGGTCGCACTTGATTTCTAATACATTTAGCAAGCCTGGTTAGTCATGGAAAGTCATGGAAAATGAGAGAACTACACTCCTTTGGCATAAATATGCCCTTTCCTTAAGAAAGGGCAAGCAGGCAATACAGTAAATCAACTAGCACATACTTCCACGTCTTTTACAAGCTTCCCAAGCATTAATCTTGTTATTCTTTGTTTCTAAAAAGTCAGTGAGGTGCTAACCTCTGACTTATCCCTGAGTTCTCAGACTCAACATTTGTTACAACTTGTCTAAACCACTTCACTACATCATACACCTGATTGCTGCGTTGTGGAATAGTCTAAGCTACAACCCAGTGTGTCATCCCTTCCTTGGGTGGCTAGATTCTCACATCTGGTGCACCCACCATTACACTTCCCTCCGTTTAATGGTGTATAGCCGTCAACCTGATCCTTGAGATAATCAAAGGCATTTTCAATAGGGTGCAAATTGGGAGAGTTTGGAGGCCAAAATTTCACTCTATAGATTCCCTCCTTCTTCATATAATCTTCCAATGACTGGTGAGCCTTCAAATGAAGACTTACATTATCATCCACAAACTATACTCGTTTTGTAGGATGTAAAGCCTTTACTTTTTGAAAGTAGGGCAAGAGAAGAGGAATAAGAACCATCTCTCGATATAGAAACCAATCAATCCCGCCCTTTGAAACTTCTTGCCCTTCTGATTGCTGTCCTCTACTCCATGTCTCTATATCTCCAAACTCTTGTGAAGCAACTCGTGCCTTTTTCCATTTGCTTTTGCCATTCCGAATATCTGCATTTAGAGTTTCCATATATCCGTACTCAAGAGTTCCAACTGTTGTTGCTCTAACAAGTTCATTCTCTGCTTTTGATTTCCAATATGCATTTATCTCTCATAGTTTCTGCACATGTATCTGCTTCTCTTCTATACTTTCAGGAATCCATGAACGAGAAGGGCGTAAGATAGAGGTTTCTGAACTCATTGCTCCCCAAAACATAACTTGAAATAAAGATTTCTCCTGTTGAATTGCCATGCTCTCTGCTGTTTGACCCCGTTAAAGTGTTATCCGTCATTTCTTATGTGGATTCCCTCTGAAATTGATATATGATTCGTCTGAGAAAATAAAAATTGATCCAGCTTGAAGTTCGGATAGTGCCCATTTGCAGAATTTCCATCGTACTGAAGGAATGATATTATCCAAGTAGGCCTTGAGGCAGATGTTTTTCCGTACAATAGGTTGTGGAATTTCAACACTTGAGTGATTCTTTGCAACTCGTTCGACAATTGATCGTTGTTACGACGGAACAAGAAGGCTGGCCAACTACAGGACAGGAAGGAGGGAGGTCGCATGAGACCGGCCCTGGTACCTGGAGGCGCAGCAGGGAATAGTAGTTCCGAAAGTATCACGTGACGGACTCGCAGGATGATGAGAAGAGTCCTAAGAGTCCAGGACTCCGAGAACTCGAGTGAGTTCCCAGGAGTCCACTAGGCACGTGATGGACTCGCAGGATGATGAGAAGAGTCCTAAGAGTCCAGGACTCCGAGGACTCGAGTGAGTTCCCAAGAGTCCACTAGGCACGACGCCACTATATAAGTAGATAGTATTTCCTTAGATAGGAGCTTCGTGCTCAACTCAATACAGTATTTGTTATATACTAGTAACGTGTTACTTGAAGCCTTTGTGTCTGATCCCCTGCCTCCTCTGATAAGTAAACCTTTACGCAAGAGAACCTCTGTGTCTTCTATCGTTTAGAAGTCAGCGTTACAATCGTGCGTAGGGTAGATTTTCCTTATTAATAACTTGTTGAAAAGTGTCAAATGGATTTGCAAGTAGCAAAGATCGTATGAGTAGTGACTCTTCAGAATCCTTTTGAATTGTCTGTGGTCTTCCGCTTCGTGGCTTTGATTCGAGGTGTTGGAGAAGGTTGTGAATTTCAGTATTCCCTGCCCTTTTAACAGTTTGGTGCCATATATATGCAATAGAGTCAGCTGAGATTCCAAGCTTCTTTTCAATCTCTCCATATGATGCGTTCATGTATACACGCAAGGTAATAATTGCAGCACGTAGTGGTATTGAGATTTCAGCCATTGTTGAGCATTACTTCATTGCTTCATTCACTCTCATATTCTACGCGTGTACATTTTCTACGCGTGTACTCGGGTACAAGTACATGGTGCTTGGTAGATTCCTACAATCTAATTGGCTGTTGTGCACAGACCCTGTGGAAACTTTTGGGCCGCACGAGTAGAACTAACCGCTTTAAGAGCTGCTACAGTGTAGCAGCTTTAGACCGAATTAGGATATAGTGGCAACAGGGGGCCGCAAGGACTATCGTATCACTATTTCCTATTTAGGCTAAAGCTGCTACGCTGCTACACGCAAATTACGCTGCTGAAGTGGTCTAGTGCCTCTTCGCCCCGAAAACAAAAGGAATATCCAAGAAACACCCCGTGTAGCTTTTGTTTTTCCCATTTTAAAAGGGCTGCCCAGAAGTGTTACTGCATCTCAGCCCTTGTGGAACAAGCCGCGTAAGCCCTTCTTCTTCCGGTGATTTCGCTCGCTTGAATCGGTTTCCCCCGACGACCTCCCCCCTTCTTCTCTTGATTTGAACCCCCCGTCGCCGTCTGAAGGGCTGGTGCTCTCTTTTGAGGAGGAGGATCCGGGTTTGGAGACAACGGCAACGGTGCTATCGACGTAGTGGATATCCTCGTACACCTGTGTCGGGTCGATGAAGCCCTTTGATGAGACGCGCCGCCGCGAGGAGGAGAAGCGGTGGCGGGAGGAGGAGCGGGCAAGGTGGTTGCCAAAGGACTCGATGCAGGCGTCGGGGGAGAGGTTGGCGTCGGGGTGGGGGAGGGTGGTGTTGCGACCTGGGGAAGTTAGTTGGGCTGGTGGAAGGGGGATGGGATGGAGGAACTTACGAAGACTCAGTGGCTCGGGGAAGCCGGTATATCTGATGCCGTTGAACTCCTGGTCTGGCACGTCTTGGATGGCGGAGGCCATTGTGAGGGTAAGCGTATATCCGTACAGTAAGTGTGTGGTGTTATTCGTGCTGCAGTAAAGATATATAGGTCTCGGTTTTGGTTGAGGTAAAGTTAAATCAGAGGTAAGCGTTGATGTAGAGCAAAGGAGAAGTATTCATGGGTGAGATATGTACTGGAGTATAAAAGAAAGAAGAGGAAGGTGAAACAGAGACAAAGGCGGAATATGTAGCAAGACCAACCGGACTCACCGTGCATACTTATGTATTGGCCACTTGACCCTTCCAAGGATATTTTATTCACTATTGACTTGTTGGCCGCGACTATGCAGAGGTTGAATGTTGAGCGAATTAGAGTAGTGCACTGTAGATGTATGTCTGTGTATATGCTTGGATGTAATTTAGCGCGCGTGAAAGTGTCACGACTATCGCATCCGTTAGCCACCGCCAGCTGCCAATCAATCCATATAGTGCGGGTCGGTTGAAACAAGATATTGGTCACGCGATTATGGGATATACTTTGTACCATTTGTACCTATGATCGAGACCACAAGGCTGAACTAAAATAAGAGCAAAGCCCTGTGTGCCTCCAGCGTTTCCTGTAGCGCTCGAGACTCCTCACTTCATGCCGCCAGCGTCTCAGATAGCCACGTTTTGCCTATCACATTGCGCTTGTTAGGCGCCTCTAGGATCCGCGGTTAGATCCTTCCATGCGTCCTCCTCCGCGACACCAATAGAGCCCAGTTACTATTCTAGACCAGCACCATGGAGAGCTTCCAGCCCTGGATGGACGCCCCCACCCCGCAAAACGAAGCTTCGAACCACTCCTTTGTTGAGCCCCTCCCAATGCCATTGAAGGGCTCAGTGGGAGACGATTCCGACGAATGGGAATACGAGTATTCGACCACCGAAACCGAAGTCAGTGCCCCTCACAACTTGCTCCATCCTACACCCGTTTACTATCCTGCAGACTTTCTACCTCACACTCGACCTTACAACCCCATCCATACCGACTTCTCGCCCTCGAGCCACCGCTCCCCCCAGCGGCCGTGCAAGCACGAAAACCAAATGGATAAACCCCGGCCTCGGGCGTCATAAGCGCCAACTCGGGCACGCACCCACAATATCTCTCGGAGACAAAGACAAAGACAAAGAGGGCGTGGACACCGTTCCCGTCGAGTCCGCCGACGAAGAGCCCCAAAGCCCCGCCAACGACACTTCGTTACACGACGAAAACGAGCCCGAGAGCAACGGGCATGCAGAGCAAAAGATCCAGATCCTACACCTCGAGTCCGACAACCCGCTCATCTCATACCGCGATCACACCTTCACCTGCCGCTGGACCAAGAATATCGGCAGCGAACTCCTCTTCACCCCCGACGATGACACAGATGACCCCCTCCCAGCCCTACGCCATCTACCCGGCGATGTCTCCCTCCTCGCCTCCTGCTCCGCCCGCCTAACCTCCGCCACCGCAACCGTCGTCCCCGTCACACACGCAACACCCCTTTCGCTCGCCCCCTACGAGGAAGGCCCCCTCGTGGAATCCGTCTCCGTCGCCGCGTCCACCGAGCGACGCAACCAGGCGCGCTTCCTGGAGCGATTGATGGGAATCAAAGAGCGCAAAGCCGAGGACGACGAGGTCACAGTCGTGGCGTACAAGCGCACCAAGTTCCACGGCTGGATCGAGGTAATCCGCAAGCGGATCGAAGATGAACGCGCTACGATACGGGAGGGATTGAGCAGCGCGACGCCCGAGGGGGCGGAGGTGGCGAGGAGACGGCTGGCAGAGCTGGATGAGCAGGAGCGAAGGGTCCCGACGGATGCGCCGGCGGATGAAGATGATGATGACGAGCCTGCTGCGCGGTCGGTGAAGCGGAGGAAGAAGCGGAAGGAGATGCTGACGGTGAGTGAGGAGAAGGGAACGACGATGCGGCTGAAGCCGAGGGGGGTGAGGAGACGGCCGAGGAGGGATTGGAAGAGGTATAATTTGGATGGGACGGCGGCGGCGAGGAATGCGGAGGTTAATTGGCAGGGCGTGCATACGCAGGACGCGGAGGAGGCATCTGGCGCATATGACGGTGCGGACCAACGAGAAGGGCCGGCGGAGTGAAGCACGCATGATGGACACGGTAGAGAAGTCGTGTTGGGTGAGGAGCTGAGGTCTTGGGTATAGTTTTGAGAAACCAGCTTAGATAATTATAGCCGTGAGTAACCAAGAGTCTATAAACAGTGCTAGGTTAATAGTGCTAGCCTAATAGCGTGAAGTAGTGGGATAACATGGTCCTACGACTGTCGTTGCCTTGTAGGCTTGAACTTTTAGGAGGCATCAGTATGAAGAGGTCTATTTTCTACAGTTTGCTATACACCAAATCTATCAAACTGTCGTTGAACTTCCCCTTATAGCCGACGGCTCACTATCTCATGATTAACCACCCTCCCCGACCCCTCCCCAATCGACGCCCCCGCCTTCACCGCCGCCGCCGTAACCGACTCCCTCCTCGACCTCCCCACCTTCGCCCCCTTCACCCCTCCAACCACCGGCACCGGCACCGGCACCGCCGCAGCCGCAACCGCAGCCGCCGACGCCCTCTCCCCCTTCTTCATAAACTTGAGCTTAATCTCCTCAGGGGTGAACTTCCTCGTCTTACTCCTTAGCATCTCCACCCTCTCCTCATGCGTCATCCCGATCTGCGCGCCCATCGGCACCAGACGGCGCGCGAGATGGTCGAAGTCCTTGGTGATGCACCGGTACGTGATCATCAGGTAGTCGATGTCGGTGAAGGTCAGCGCGCCCTCGGCCTGGTAGGTGGGCTTGGCTTTGAGGAAGGCGGCGGGGTGGGCTTTCCAGTGGCGCCGTGGGTTGAGGTGGTGAGAGGTGTGGTAGCCGTCGTTGAAGCAGTGGCGGTTGCTCTGGGAAGATGTTAGTGACTGTTGTGCTAGATAGTAGGGGGCGTGGGGGCTTACGGGGACGTCAATGAGAGTGATGCTAGAGCGGAAGTCGGACATGGGGTCCACGTTGTCGACTAAGCAATGCTGTCCGAAATTCCCGATCATCATCCCGAGGCGCATTATGAAGAATGGTAGTAGAAGTACAAAAACTGTTGGGCGGGTGTTCAGCTGGGCCGCGAGGTATATAAAGCCCATCGAGGAGCACTCCGATATCAATGCCTTTGCGGCTAAATCGTATTTCTTGTTGCGGTAGAAGTAAATTGGCAGTTCCAGCCAGGTGCACACCAGGAACCGAACGAAGTACCTGATGAATTCCAGGGGCTCATCACGCTGGAAGTAGATGGTGGACGAGAGATCTCCGGGGCCGTTCCCCTCAACGTGGTGCATCTTGACATGGTGGTAATAGTATGAATCCCAGGTATGACCCATCAGAGGTCCCGTGATATATGGAAAGAGGCGATCGAAGAAGGCATATTGTTTTCCGAGCAAGCCGTTATTATGTATGTGGTTGTGAAGAAGCAGCGTAAATGGGCCGGCGTTCCACACGGCATAAACGGTGTGGAGGACGGCATGAAGCCACGAGAAGCTGTAGTATAGGTATAAGGCGCTTGGCAAAAGCGTCGTGAAGTGTATTATTATGTGTGTGATGAATACAGTGTCTGGGTTCTGTCGTACAAGTTTCGAAGCCCATGCGAGATAAGGTTGCACCACCAGACGATCCAGCGTCGGATTTATTTCGTTATTGTCCCATGAAGTGAAGGCTGAGGATTCCACACTCAATTGCTCCAGGATGGGCCTCACTGAGTCGTCATCGTCGTCGGATTTGGGCCGATTGGGTTGTGCTTCTGCAGCTGCTGTGCTCGAGTCTCGGATGTCGTTCTGAATGTCGTATCGGAGGTTCTTTAAGACAATTGTGTCGGCTTCAGTCAAGGTCGACATATCCAAGAACAGGGCAAGATGCCAAGAACAAAAAGAAGGAAATCCAGCTCAATTATATCTCTTATATGTAGAGAGGCTCATATATGCAGCGGGGGAGCCATATTTATTTAGTTGGATTGTGAAGTCGGGCCTGAGGTACGTGACTTTGGGGATCTCGCCCATGACTGTCGGATCGCCCCGTTTAACACGCCAAAAAAAACTTGTGGGATACCACCAACACTACTACATCTACCCTAATACTTGTTCCGAACTCCAACCCACTCCGAACTGGTGTATCGGTAACATATCCGCCTCTCACCATTCGAAAGAATTATGAATCCGCGGTTGCGCGGGGTTCGACTCCCCGGTTCGGAATATTTCAGAACCATCTACTCTCAAGTAGACCAGTCCATTTTTTTTGCGTTTTTTTTTTGTCATATGTTTGATATATATATATTTTTTATAAACAGGCACGGATCAGGCAGAGGCCGAGATGTCATACTCTGGCCCTGTTGATGGTGTTGATGGTGTTGATTTATTCTCGCTTGCAAAG
Source organism: Pseudogymnoascus destructans (assembly GCF_001641265.1). Lineage (NCBI taxonomy): Eukaryota > Fungi > Ascomycota > Leotiomycetes > Thelebolales > Thelebolaceae > Pseudogymnoascus > Pseudogymnoascus destructans. The sequence continues at coordinate 590,507 of NW_020167529.1, forward strand.
GTCCAAGTGCCGATGCGAGGTTCGTCTCGGCAGCTGTCAAAAAAGGGGCATCATAAACACCTGACCTGAACTCTATAGAATCATATATTAAGGTAAAGCTCACCTCTGCCATGCAGCTATGACGTCAACATCAGCCAGAATATCGGAAGCTTTCTTGTTTATACAACAGTTCAGCCAGTGTATTGAGGGTATCAACGGCTACTTGCATGAATCTCTGCAAATGTAAATGCATTTGCACACGTACCCCATGCCCAAGCCAACCAAAGAGGATGGCACCTGACGCTGCTGATCCAGTTCTGAGCATTTGCTCGAGCCATATAGCGAATCGATCCCTACCACTGTGTCAACACCAGCATTCCTGGGGCCAACCATGGCTCGGCTGGTTTTACCAAACACATATAGATTCCACGTCCTGACTAATGTTGGTATGACAACTGTCTGTCTCACCCGTCCTAATTGTCAAAGGTTCTCGTCCCGGCCAATCATGGAAGGCCGTTCTAGATACAATAATAAGCCCAATTTGAAGCCACAAGACCTCAGTTATGTGGCCACCGATCGCCACCAGGTATTCCCAAGTTTATAGTCGGGCAAGGCAAAGCAAGGCTCTAGGGGGCGATATAGAGTACGATATAGTTGTATTATCATCAATGACTTCATTGACGATCCCTGGTTATACAGTGATGGGTTAAGGTATATACCATTCGCCAGTGACTCAAGATGTTATAGCCAACTTCAACCCACCAAACCTGTTTCGCTCAGGGCGCGGGGAAAGATGCGCGACCTCCCTCAGTTCCCCTCTTTCGCTCAGTTACACCTGGCACTCTAGATCGGTCTGATTGCTTCCAGATGTGCCAAGGAGGTGGACCCCTCCTCTTGCGCAGCCTCTGACGATGCAGAGGCAATATGAGTAGGCACGAATATCTTGACAAAACCTAACCAACGTCTTTGTCACCTGTAGCCCTCCACACTTCCGTTTCCGGTTTTTCCGCATCTGTTATTTAAAGGCGAGCGACACCCGTAGAAAAAGGTTCAACTTCTCCCTGCCATCCATCTCACGCAGATATCCCAAATATTTTAGTCATAAACACCAGGTGTCGAAGAAACATATCAAAATGGCCATTGATAGAATCGTTGGCATGCTGCTTCGCGTGGGCGAGGTGAGTTTCATTCCTCCGCCAAATCATGGATGCATAAACTGACCATATAAAGCTTGCCTTCGCAGCCGTCGTTGCTGGGCTTACCGGCGAATACCTCCATGAAACCAGAGGTCAGAGCAACTGGTCCAGAAAGCGGTTCATCTACACCATAATTGTCGCGTCACTATCGATACTCCTCTCACTGCTGTGGCTCCTCCCATTCTCGGGCGCCTTTATTCACTGGCCGGTCGATATCGTTTTCTTCGGTCTCTGGATTGCCGCCTTCGGTCTGCTGGTCAACGTATGTGCATAAAGCCCCAATATAATTTCCGCATTGCTAACTTGGGGAATAGTTCATTGGCCCTCTTAACTGCGGCAACATCTTCAACTGGGGCGATATCACACAGAATGGGACTTGTCAGAAGTGGAAGGCCGACGTCGCCTTCTCTTTCCTATCGGCCATCTTTTGGCTCGTCAGCGCACTTGTGGGAATGTGGTTCATGCGCAAGCACACACCACACCATGGTGCTGTTGCTGGTGACGGAATCCCTGCTCGCAGACGCTGGTACAGACGTTAAGAGGCTGCCCTTCCATCTTGATTGCAAGATCGTAGGTCGCTGGAGACATAACCCGTCTGGTTTTGAAACTTTGCTGCTTCTGCGAATACCCTCGATCCAATTTTCTCAAGGCGTTAATTCTGTTTGTTTGCCAGTATTCTGGGCTGTCTATTGCAATACAACGATTGCGCTTCAATTTAATAATATAACGAGATATTGGGCACAGACAAGATGTAATGAACTTAAATATATCACTTAGCCAAGGCATCTCTGCACATGAAGATTGGTGGTAGTATATGAAATTAAAACCCGAACCTTCCTACAAAGAAAACACGATATAGAAAGTAATACTTATAGATTCCGTGATGACCGAAGTGATTGTTGCTCTGATAAATTATATTGACAGGTCCTGGTGTGGTTACAAAATCCGGCTGACATAATCAGCCAATCCACCCCAACCAATCAATCGCGGCAAATACTGATTACACCTCAAAGCGTGAACTCAAATATCTCGCACGGCATCTCCATCACACCAGCCATTGCGACCCCCGACAGCTCCAATGGCCTCCAAGATCACTCCCTACGTCTTCGGCTCGGCCGCAAGGCGGGTATGCATTGCATCGCGCCCAGCCATTCGATCCCAACGTCGGGCGTTCGTCGCCTCCTGCCGGGTAGCCAGTGATTCCCTCTTCGTGGTATGCCGCCCTTCGGCCTCCCCTCCCCCCAATCACCCCCCCGAAACATCCGCTGACACGATCCCCAGCACCGCGACTCCGCCGACAACAATGCGAGCATCCCGTTCAAGTTCAACGAGCAGAACAACGCCGTGATCAAGGAGATCCTGGCCCGCTACCCGCCCCAATACAAGAAGGCCGCCGTGATGCCCATCCTCGACCTCGGCCAGCGCCAGCACGGATTCACCAGCCTCAGCGTCATGAACGAGGTTGCGCGTCTCCTCGAGATGCCGCCTATGCGCGTTTACGAGGTCGCCACCTTCTACACCATGTATAACCGTACCCCAGTCGGGAAATACCACGTGCAAGTCTGCACCACCGTAAGTCCCCTTTCGCCTATCAAATGCCCCAGCAATGCGACGACAGCAAATCCGAGCTAACACACCCAGACCCCCTGCCAGCTCGGCGGCTGCGGCTCCGACGCCATCGTCAAGGCCATCGAGGGCCACCTAGGCGTCCACAACGGACAGACGACCAAGGACAACCTGTTCACATACTTGGAGGTTGAGTGCCTGGGCGCCTGCGTTAACGCGCCGATGGTACAGATCAACGATGACTACTACGAGGATCTGACTCCCGAGTCGATCGTGGCACTGCTCAAGGCACTGGAGGCGAGCGCGAAGGATGTGGCGGGGACTCCTTCGAAGGTGCCGGCGCCGGGACCGGCGAGTGGAAGAGAGAGCTGTGAGCCGACGGGGGGGTTGACGAGCTTGAAGGGGGAGCCGTGGGGGAAGGAGTTGTTTAAGAAGGAATTCCAATAGAGGGTATAGAAAATTTGGGGAGGGGGAGGGGAGAGAGCATATTGGCGGTGTATATATTGTATGAGAGATTGATTACTCGTTTATGATTGTGCCTTTGCGGGTTGATTTTGACAATGGGTGAGCAAACGACGAACGGGACAACAAACGGAAGGACAGGTCATGAATCACGAAGTACAGAGGGATGAGGTGGACCATCAATACTCTTGCCCCCGAAAGTCCGAGGAAGGACTGGGTAGAGGAAAGAGTTGATATCGGCAATTTAGGCCAATAGAACCTCTTTCTTTAAGATCTTTTCAAGCCTATCTAATAGTAACTGCCTCTTCGAGTCTATCTCACTATAACTGTCTTTTCAAGTCTATCTTACGGCAACTATCTCTATAAGTTTATCTTATAGCAACTATCATTTTAAGTCTAGCTTATAGTGACTGTCTCTTTAAGTCTATCTTATGGTAACTAACATGGTTGTACACCGAGTCGCGCACGACACCGAGTCGCGCACTGCCCCCCATCTCTACCACTTCAAAATATAATTAAGCAACCACAACACATTAAATTGACTAAAGCTACTCGGAATCTGATAAACTAGGTATATCTACAGCTACAGTCAAACACCGTTAAGACGATCTTATGTAAGACGATATATTCGATTGTGCGATTTATTTTTCGGGACGGATTCAAATACCATACATTTATCAATATTCACGGTATCCTTATATTCCTCCAGCATATCGTCTTATACAGACATATAACAACATATAATGCCTCGAAAGCAGCGTGTAACTCTCGAGCAGCGCCGAGCTTTACGCATCTGGGTTCGAAGCCAACATCACCGTCCTTCTCAATGAGCTTGTATTGCATGGTTTCAGCAGCAGTTTGACCACCACTTAAGCCAATCTACTGTTTCTGAATCCCTTAGCGACCGTTTTTCGACTCTCAGTGGCATAGACAACAAGGTTGAAGGCTCACGAATTCGCCTAGGGCAGTGGCCAGACCTTGAGACTCTGCTCGTCCTTTGGCAGAAACGAATTGAAGAGCAAGGAGGGTTCACAAGCGGTGACTTCATCCGTGAGAAAGCTCGACAAGTGTGGCATCAGTTGCCACAATACTCTGGCCAGGAATGCCCGGATTTTAGCACTGGCTAGCTTCAACGATTCAAGAAACGACATCACATCTCCGAGCATATATTCCACGGTGAAGCAGGATCAGTACCAGAGTCTGCAGAGGAACAAATGAAGAGTTTACAAACCTTAGCGGGGGAGTTTCAAGAGGAGGATATATATAATATGGATGAAACAGGGCTGTTCTGGCGAATGGCCTAGCAACAAGTTCTCTGTAAAGGCAGGAGATTAAACACAAAGGCTTTCCAAGTAACACGTTACATTATTGTAAAGAATACTATATTGAGTTGAGCACGAAGCTCCTATCTAAGGAAATACTATCTACTTATATAGTGGCATTGTGCCAAAAGGATATCCATGGATAACATGGATAACATAATATCCATGATATCCAATGTTATCCATCACCTGATATTCCGTGGATCCCCATGGATAACATGGATAACATAATATCCATGATATCCAATGTTATCCATCACGTGAGGTTGCAGCTGTAAGCGCTAGCCATAATCGTGGGTCGAATAACCCACCGCTACGCGGTGGGCGCAAGCGAGTTGCATCGCGAAAGCGAGTTGCACCGCCCCAGATTTCTCAACCACCCAATTTGTATTGCAATTGAATCGTAGACTATGGGAAATATTTTACCACTACAAGTATGAAAACGCATCTTGAATTGAATCTTCATCTTCTTCGTCTTCTGACGCAATTGAATCACGGCCCCATATATTTGTGCCTTCGAATGATATGAAATCCTGTTGCGACGTAAATTCCTGAAGTCCTGGATCAATGACACCAATTGCACCTAGTTCCTCGTATTCAAATGAGACCCCATTAAATTCTGGGAGGGATATAAGAGCTTCCTTAACCTGTATATCAATCTCTTTATCGGTTATAGGCTTTTCTGGGTCCGGGATTGGATTGAATAGCTCAATAGGAATAGCTTCTTTCCTCCATTTGAAGTTTAGAATTGTCCTTTGACGTTCCTTCTCTGATTTCCGTGCAGCAACCCCTTGGATATGATACTTCTTCTTAATCTTATTTGTTGTAATTCGTATAAGATATTGTCGTCTTTTGATCCTATCAACCTGCTCCTTTTCACGCTTGTTTTCCTGGATCTGTTGTGCCTGAGTTCCTATAAGGACCCCTCCTTTTTGTAAGACCTTCCGATTCCCTCGAATCCTAGACTTCTGTTGATTTTGAACCCTATTATGAAGGTCTTCGTACTGCCGGTCCCAGACTTCTGCAGTCAGAAGGACGTTCTGGACCCCTCGTATTGTAGAGTCGATTTTCCGGCGTGTAGGACTACTAAATATATCAATCTTCTCTGAGATTTTTGATGCTATTTCTTGAAGAGATCTCTCAGCTTGAACACCTCTTACTGGTGTTTGAGGACAGGGTAATTCAATCACTGTCGCCATTGCCATTGCCATCGCTGGTACCATATACGTCTTCATTTTCTTAAGAGCTTTCTGGCAATTAATTGGCCAGATTACAGACTTTCGGAAGGCACCTTGAATAGTCTCTTTTTTCATAGTCTTTTCCCTGATTTCCGTTAAGTCCCAGAAGAACGATGAAACTCTATATTCAATATCTAGATGCCGGGTTGCATCTTGTACAGCCTTCCAGTGCCAGCATTTATACGGCTGAAAAACACTGATATCAAGAGGTTGAAGAACATGCGTCAAGTGGCTAGGAAAAGGAAACGGGTGTATATTAGCTTCTGTAGCTTTAATAATAAACTCCGGGGTCATATGACTACCATGTTGATCCATTAATAGAAACCTAGGACGTGCGTTTGCCCCAGCTTGTATATGAAGAATCAAGTGATCAAGATATTCAAGAGCTAATTGGGAGTTGATATATCCAGAATCAAACATTAATACCCTTGTATTTCCGTCTAATAAGGTATACCAATTCGTCATATGATTCACACCTTGTACAATTAGAATAGGAGGAATAGTTGTTCCATTTGCAATAATCGATTCTATAATGGTAATAGAACGTCGATTTTCAGGGCTAGGTGTATACAATGGCTATAGTTTATTAGCTATACTATATTTTATATTATAACTGGAATATACATACATCTACTATCCAGGTAGGGACAAGAATATCTTCTCCAGAAGCTACTCCAATTTGAAACCCAGCTTCATCAAAATTGATAATATCACCAGGCTGAATATCATGGGCTTCACACCAAGTCATCCAATTCTTGAACCAATCCTGTACATCCTTAACATCTTGTGCACCGACTCAGTTTCGTGCAATTGGCTTTGTTTTTAGTGTATGAAGAAAACCTGGGGTTGTTTTTATGTAGTTTTGAAACCATCGCCAGGACGGTCGCGGTCTGCCTTCTAGATCCTTTAGGTATTCGATTATCGCAAAGACCATCTGTTTCGTAGCCCCGAGGCCTGTCCTGTGCATATCGTCTGCATATGTAATAATAGCTTCGTGTTGTGGCCTAGAGAGGATTCGATTCTGGCCTCCGTGTATTATATGAGGGCGGTCGTCGCGTTGCTTCTTTCGTCGTATCCTCGATTTGAGGGTTTCAGTATCATGACACTCCTTCGATATTTGTGTCATGACCCTTCGATTCGCTTTAGTCTCTAGTACTTATTTCACTATGTCATTCACTTCACCTGCTTCGCTCACTTCGCTCACTTCGCTTCACTTGCTGACCTAGATCAGCCCAAATGTTGACTACTGGCTTAGGCTCTCTGTTATTGGCTTGCTGCACTAGGGCTCGCTTAGCTAGGGTTTGGTTAATTAGTGCCTTCGCTTATTTGGCACTAGGGATTTTTACTGTTATATAAGCACTTATTGCTCATGTCTCTTATTGATCTTTAGCTAGCAAATTATATACTACTTGGCCTTCTTGCAATTCCTCCTGCTTCGACTTACTTTGCATTCCCTTACTTCGAGTCGAACCACTTGGCCAACCTGTTAGTCTCACCACTTGACCCCTGTGGTATAAAGTATATGCTTTGGAGCCTGAACTACTATACCTTGTCCTACTGCTTCGAGTATCAAAGTCTTCACATTATACTTCGGATACTTCTGCAGACTTGAACGTCAGCCTCAGTTTGAACTGTCCTTACATTGAGGATTCACGTGGAAAATACGTGCAGCGGTAATCTCACTCTCGTCAGGATTGGCAGTAGCCCAGGCAATTGCCTGGGCTATAGCCTCTTCGTATTCGTGGGTTGCAGGTGGTGGCATTGTTCAAGGTTCAATTGCAATACAAATTGGGTGGTTGAGAAATCTGGGGCGATGCAACTCGCTTTCGCGATGCATCTCGCTTGCGCCCACCGCGTAGCGGTGGGTTATTCGACCCACGATTAGCACTAGCACTTAGCCGTAACATTCTCATGCTGGTTTTAAGAAGGACAAAAGTCGAATATCATTAGTATTCTGCACCAATGCTACAGGTAATGACTGACTACCTGTTTGGATAATTGGCAAAGCAAAGAACCCTCGAGCTTTTCGACATATCAATGTTACAACAATGGGTGGGAGAATGGATGTGGAATAAGAAGGCTTGATGAATACAGTGATTATGAGCGAGTGGCTTCAAGCCTTCTATCAACATGTTGGGAGGACTTGAGAGATTCTATTGACAATGGACAACTTCTCTGCTCATTACTCTGCCTTAGAGTTGTTACCACTGCTGTAAGGACACAGGGCACCCAGCTCACAGTAATAGCATATGAGAGTGCGAGTCGGAGGCTAAACGGATGCTATCCTATAGGTCTACTACGAAGGATACAAAAAAGATGATGAGGAACCCCGTTGGGTCAATCCCCTTAAGTACCCGAAACGGGTCCGACTCAGCTAACCTGCCCTAACTCTCCCCACGTGACCGTAACCTGACTCTGATCCTTTCCGTCACTGAGGGTGGAGGCATCCTTACAACCGCCCTCAAATATTCGAATCTGCTGGCTTCCAGCCAATTCTACAAGTCGATTTCAACCCCTTGATCAAGTCATTATACAGAGTTTCAAAGGCTACTATCGATGGCAATGGCTATCTTTTATGCTACAATGCTTTGCATCAAATCAAGACCCAATAAAGTCAATGAATCTACATCTTGCAGTTCGCTGTGTTACGATATCAAGTGCGCCTTGCAGCTCGAGTGGGGGTTCAGGGGTGTGGGGAGCTTTCCGGGGTTGGAGCGAAGTTTTCAGTTGTGGAGTGAATTCTCAGAACTGGTCTCGCTAAAGAGAATTCACTCCACAATAGCTGTATATAGATCGAGCCACTGCTCGAGTGCTCCTCTTCTCTTTCCTTTCTTCTCTAGATTGAGTTTAATTCATAATACCCAACTGGCGCCCTATGCCTTGGTGAACCGTGACACGCTGGACTGTTCGAAGTTGGAGTCAATGCTCCTTAGCAACCCAATATCTCTTCCTACATCAATAACCCCGCCAAATCTATCAGAGCTATATACACAGGTAGCACAAGCTGGCAATATCCAGGATTCTATGGCAATATCTAACTTCCTTAACCCAGTTGAAGAGTCTATGGTAGAGGATGAAGAAGCATTAAATCATGACGGATTCTTCAAGAGATTATATCACAACACCTTGAAACTCCAGAAGAAGAAGAAGAAGAAGAAGAAGAAGAAGTACTACAACCACCTGTACCTACCAATCAGGATGCTAGGGATGCTTTGAATCTTCTTATTGAGTTTACAGAGAGTAGAGGTGATATCAAAACAGGTCATCTATGGGCTATTAAGAGCCTTGATGTAATGGTGGGTGCACCAGATGTGAGAATCTAGCCACCCAAGGAAGGGATGAATTTACTAAGACAACACACTGTCTTAGGAAACAGAGCCAAAGGGTTGTAGCTTAGACTATTCCACAACGCAGCAATCAGGTGTGTGATGTAGTGAAGTGGTTCAGACAAGTTGCAACAAATGTTGAGTCTGAGAACTCAGGGGTAAGTCAGAGGTTAACACCTCACTGACTTTTCAGAAACAAGGAGTAACAAGATGAATGCTTGGAAGCTTGGAAAAGACGTGGAAGTATGTGATAGTCGATTTACTGTATTGTCTGCTTGCCCTTTCTTAAGGAAAGGGCAATCCTATTTATGCTAAAGGGATGTAGTTCTCTCATTTTCCAAGACTTTCCATGACTTACCAGGCTTGGTAACTGTAGTCGACGTAAGAGAATCCCATAGAACCATCTCTTAGGTTCGTAGCCTATAAATGAAAAGGTGCAGCACTTATTTTAAATAAAAATCCAAGTCGCATTATCCTTGCTATTAGAGCCCTTAAAAACGACCCTGCTCTTACAGTCTTATCTACAACTACAACCTATAATGTCCCTTATACAACCTTTCGTCGCTAACGCACTAGGCAAGACTCACGACGCGATATCTCTACTAACTTAAGAAAGTTAACCGACCTAGAAGAGAGGGTGCTGCTTAAATAGATACTTGACCTTACATTGCCGCCATTTCGTCGACTTCATACTCTAAGTTAATTATATAGAAAATATTAAGATTCGCATATGCCGCACTTACAACACCTCCAGCTGTCAAGTCATCAAACGTTGAAAAGGGGAAGCTAGCTACCCCTGTCCCGCTCTTGGCACCGCCTCCCCAACTTCGCGTTTCCAGACCCTGGCGAAGAAGGCCAACGGACACCGAACAACCCAAAAAATTCAAACAAAACACCCAACTCTCATTCCTCACGACTACCCTCGTCGCCTCACACGTACATGCAGTCTTAGCTGACTTTGAACACACCCGCTGCGCCTCTGACCTCCCATCTTTCACCTCGGGCCAGGTTGCCATCCACACAAGATGGGGGACACCACCCTTCACAACGCGCCGATCGTGCTTGACAACGGTTCAGGCACCATTCGCGCGGGTTTCGCTGGCGAGGATCTTCCCAAATGTTTCTTCCCGTCCTTTGTTGGGAGGCCGAAGCACCTGCGCGTGCTGGCGGGCGCACTGGAGGGGGACGTGTTCATCGGGACGCGGGCACAGGAGTTGCGCGGGCTGCTGAAGATCCGGTATCCGCTGGAGCACGGCATCGTGACGGACTGGGATGACATGGTGAAGATCTGGGAATGGGTTTACGGGGACGGCCTAAAAACACTAAGTGAAGATGTGGGTAACTTGTGTTGGGGAAATGAATGCATGGCGCTGACGAATAATTCTAGCATCCAGTGCTCCTGACAGAGCCACCGCTCAACCCAAGAAGTAACCGCGACACAGCCGCCCAGATTCTTTTCGAGACCTTCAATGTCCCCGCTCTACATACCTCGATCCAGGCAGTGCTCTCGCTGTACGCGTCCGGGCGCACGACAGGCATCGTTCTCGACTCTGGCGACGGAGTCTCACACGCCGTGCCCGTGTACGAGGGGTTCGCAATGCCAAGCGCGATTCGGCGTATCGATGTCGCGGGTCGCGACGTCACGGAGCATATGCAAATGTTGTTAAGGAAGGGGGGCCATGTGTTCCACACCAGTGCCGAGAAGGAGGTTGTGCGGTTGATCAAGGAGAAGCTAAGCTATGTGTCGCTGGACCCAAAGGACGAGGAGAGGGGCTGGGGTGTGAGGAAGACTACGGACAATATGATGGTCGACTACGTGCTGCCGGATGGGAATAAATTGAAGGTGCGCCTCAGTGCCCCCATTGTCCTAACTATACGTTGGCATACCCTCCTAACACAAACAAACACAGGTCGGAGCTGAGCGCTTCCGCGCCCCCGAAATCCTCTTCAACCCCGAGATTATCGGGCTCGAGTACCCTGGTGTGCACCAGATCGTCGTCGACTCCATAAACCGCACCGATCTCGACCTGCGCAAGTCGCTATTCGGCAACATTGTGCTCTCGGGCGGCACCACGATGACCAAGGGGTTCGGTGACCGCCTGCTCTTCGAGGTCCAGCGCCTCGCCGTCAAGGATATGCGGATCAAGATCTTTGCGCCGCCGGAGCGGAAGTACTCTACGTGGATTGGAGGCAGTATTTTGGCGGGGCTGAGCACGTTTAGGAAGGTATGTTGTTCTTGCTTTGGGTTGGGGATTGAGCGAAAGGTGGCTAACATGTGATAGATGTGGGTGAGCATTAACGACTGGCATGAGAATCCGGACATCATCCACACCAAGTTTGCGTAGATGAATGGATGGGCGGCGGATCGTCCAACCAGTATCTAGGTGTATGGGAAAATGAGAGAAGGGCGGCGCGCAAGCGGCTGAAACGCGTATAATTTGTCTTCTTGCAATGTCCCGCCGTATTAACCAACCTACTAGCATGCGTGGCTACTATGCGGCAGCTACTCGACTACCGAGATGAAGGAGAGGGGTAGGGAATGGGGTTATGCGTAGTATTAAACGGCGTGTAAGGGCGTAAGTAGAGCAGTCCTGTCGCCACAGTTGGCGGAGAGAACTGGAGAGAAAGGCAAGCGGCAAGATGTAGTGTAGTGAGGAATGTACATGATACCCAGTTAGCCAGGAGAACCTTACTCGAACGAGCTCTGTTTCTTGCATGTCGTTGGCTTCAGACTTTGTACTCTACAGCCCAAGCTTCAATGCCTTTCAGCTTGCACTTCGCACAGCTCATCCCAATCCCAAACGAAGTTACCTAATCACAAACCCCAGCAACAAAGGAAAAATACCCACAACCAACAACCAGTCCCCCGTGACGCAGGCTAGTCGCAGCTCAAACCGATCGCTTTTGGTGACATGATGCTTAGAACCCAAAAGACCCCTCGAGCGAGCCACACATAGCTAGCCAATACTCGACTCGGTGAGAGGATAATTCGATTGCCGACAGGAGTATACTGACAATAAAAAGCATCTTCTCCCAATTGTTGTCATATTAAAAACACGTGACCGGTAAACGACGATCGCTAGTCACGTGCTATGCAACCGCGCGATTTACAGAGATTTACAGTGGCACAACATGGAACAAGTGAACCTAGCCCAAAGCACGTGTGACCTCAAAATAGGTCTTGGCGCTGCCTTGTTGTTCTTTTGCCACCCCCCTGTGACCATCCCAACTTCCCATCCAGTCAACGCCCCCGCCGTCACGTAACAGAAACCCCGCTCCTCCTTCGCCGCACGGTCCCTCCTGGAATCCAGACCCATCACGCTCCCGGATCAATAAGCTTGGCTTGCTTGGGTGGGACTAGGCCCTTCGCCAAGGCTCGCTTATTACGAAATTTAGTGCAGGGGAGGCTGCGCGTGATGGCGTTAGTGGCGGGAAGGTGGGGCGCCAAGGAGGGGAGGGGTCACGGTGCCACTGTGCAAGGAAGGACAGGGGGCGTGGGGCGGGGAAGAGATTTTTGAGGTGCATGACGCCAGTTGACGTGATGCTGGAATGGAGAGGGATATATGGCTTGCGTGCCCCAGAGAATATGGGGAAGGAAAAGCAAGAGCAATTATGGGGTTATAGCACGACGGGAATTGACTGTACGAACACGCATACGATACCAGTCATTTACTCACTCATGATTTTGATACTCACGATACTGGAGAATAACCTCACAACTCCCACAAACGAACACCTATAGCCACAGCGCTGGTGACCACGAATAACCTCGCAATCCCCACAAACAAACACACCACAACAACCTCCAAAACAACCGCAAAAATGGCTTTCTCCATCGCCGAACCCGCACCCACCCCTCTCCCGAACCACTACACGCCCGCTGGCCGCGGCGGCGCAGGAAACATGTACAAGCCCTCGTCCTCTCCATCTCTGACACGATCCACCACCGCCTCCTCCAGCGGCTCCACGCTCTCCAAATCCTCCTCAAGCTCGACCACCTCGAGCCTCGGCAAATCCTCCACTGTATCCAGCAGCTCCTCCACAGCGCGCGTCTTTGCAGGCCGCGGGGGTGCAGGCAATGTCCGTCCGCGGGCAGAGGAGGAACCATTCAGCTTCGCTGAGGAAGTGCGCGAGCAGACTCGCAGAGAGGCGAGGGAGAAGACCTGGGTTGTCGGACGGGGCGGAGCCGGGAACTGGGCGACCAAGGGAGACAGGGAGGGTGAGAAGAGAGGACTTCTCGGGAGAATTGGGGAAGTGTTGAGCAGAGCGTGAAGTATCTTTGGCACTGCTCGATTCACCACATCAAGCGAAAGGAAAGAACCAAAGAGCAGAGGAAGGAGCATTTCATACTGTCAATATACCCCACACCGGCTCATTCATGGAGTCTTTGCGATGTTTTCACACACAACGGCGTATATGGGGGGGATAATAGGAAGGGCCAGGGAAAAAGCAAAGGTTATTTTTATTGTAGGGTCAGGGAAACATGAAGGGGAGAGCCACGGAGCCAGAAGAGGAGAGCTTCGTGAAGACGCTTGGGCGGATAGCTTGTAATACAATCACCGCCACCACTCCACCTCAACTGTTCCATTTTGAAAATCATCGCGTTTATTCATTCCTATAAAGGAGTTATATTACATCTCCCACTTCCCCATCCCTATCTCCCCCTACGTCCCACCCCACCCTCCCATGCTCCCAGGTCCAAAAGTCGGCCCCTGCCCACCATACCCCCACCCTCCACCATTCATCCCCGTATAAGGCACTCCCGTGTTCCCTCCCATATTGGGGGACGCACCCGTGTATGGCGCTGGGGTAGGGGGAGGGTAGCCGTTTCCGGGATAGCCGCCTCCGGGGTAGCCGCCACAGCCGCCTCCGCCGCGGGGACAGTTTGGGCAGGACATTTTTGTGGTTTGTTGATTGTTTTGGTTGGTTGGTTAGTTAGTGGTGTGTGTTTGGTTTGAGTTTAGCGTCTGGGTTTGGTTTGAGTTTGTGTTGGAATTAGGGATGTGCGTGTGTGTATGTGTTTTGTGTGTGGAGAAGAGAGAGGGAGGAGGCTTAGAGGGGGGTTTATATGCACTTCTCAGTGTGGGAATGGGGGGTTGCGCCAGTTGAGGGTCTGAATGTGTTGTAAATATCGGCCAAAAACCGAAAACTGAGGATCCTGGCTGAGCTGAGCGCTACTGGTAGCGTAGTGGCAAAAGCCTAGGTAGCTGATTTAGCTTGCCAAGTGCGCATAACCAGCTGAGTTTCAGCTCGTAGAGCCTGGTGGCAATTAATCAAGCCGGCCTATATATACTACGTAGATTCCATAGGTAATTAGATAGTTCAATTGATTCTATTCTACTCTACTATACTGTATTCTACAGTGCGGTTCTGTACGCTGAAGCTCATTCCGCTGTACTCCAAAGTGATAATTCGTGGCGACTGTGGGAACAACAGCCAAATTGGCCCAATATCCCAGACACACGCTTTACCTTCCAACAGAATGGGGGATAAATCATATTTATGTATCTATCTTCTATTCAGTTAAGGTGGTGGAATCATCTTGGTTTTTCGGCTCGGAATGGCTTTCTGTTTCTCCAGCAAGTAGGAGGGGGTGGTGAAGCGGATGCCTTTCAACAAGACATGTAGCAGATGGAAGGAAGTTCGATTGATCCCTACGGCAAAGGAATTAGGAAGTCGTCTCTCAATATTACTATAACCAATATTGATTGCGTTATACTCCACGTTCCTTTCAAAAAATGTTATCAGACTTTCTATTCCCTCCTCGTGCAATGGAACATCAGCGAGACCGGGAATTATGGAATTAGCAATTCACTGCTGTTTAGACGATGTTGGAAAGCTTGCTTAATAGACCCCAGTGGGATAGCAACATCCGTCCGCCTTGGATAATGGCCTTTGGCCACCCGGCTCGTCCACGTCGGATCAAACCGTGCACTCCCGTCGCCTAGGTCCAACCAGCGCGTAACGACTAACGCTACACCATCCTTCCAAAGTCCTTGGTATCAATCTGGAACTCGGCCGGGCAGAGGTGGCACTGCTAGGGCCCACGCCATCCAGCACATTTTGCAGGTGCTTTGTTTGGCGGACTAACTTATCCGCAACAAAGTCGTGGAACATTGTTAGATGGGGGTAGGCGATTAGTTGTGTGGAATCAGGAGGCGGAAGTTTTCTAATCCCCCTATCTCAGTATAGAATCCAATTTTGATGGCGGAATAAGAGATGGCCGTTCACAATTCGACAGATGGATACTTTTTGGTAGGTTGCTCCAGGTAGATATGTGGTGTCCACGTCAGAGATCAAAGAAAGCAGCTTGCTGCAATGAATTCCACGGCGATGAATCTTCATAATCGACCAGTATGTGATGTCGTGGAACGGTTTGCCAAGAAACAGAGACACAACAGCCTTTCGTCAGTGACCGTCGACGGTATCCTTGCCTCTCGACCGCGCAACATGTTCTTATGCCGTTCCTCTAAGCAGCGGTGATCCAGAAGGCAGTAGCCGCATGCGGCATCCAAGGGCATCTGTAGACTAAGGGACTTATTGAACGCCTTACGACGCAGCGCATCGAGATGATTGTTTCCCAGGATAAGACGGATTCTGCGGCAGCTCAGGGCTAATGAGGCAGCGGCCGACGGGGAAAGGAAATCAGATATGCATATCACGAGATCGATCGGGAGCGTCTCAAATGGCGTGTAATCGAGGTTAATATGTCGGACTGAATTGCCATGTTCGACAGCGGCCTCTGTTTTTGTCTCGACATAGATAGATCGGCTTGAGAGACTGGGATTTTCTAATTGTGAATATGTTAAATGGAGGTGTTGTGCGCAGCGTTGTTAGCTTTCTACTATTTAGCTACCCAAGCCACTTCAACAGCGCGTCCTCAATATCAGGGACCCAGCGTGATTTACGGACCTTAGGCACATGATGGGAAGTAGAGATAGCAAGCAGGAGATAACGAATGGACTAGTATTTAAGGGGGTGATCAACAGGAAATTATTACAGCGACTTAGAAGCATACTGGACAGTACAGTTACCATAGACGAGATGGGAATCTACCTAGAAGGTAGGTAGCGACCACGTCGGACTAAGTGCTGCTCGCCTAGCGGCACTGTTAGGAGCAAGTAAATACAATAATAAGGAACAGAGAGAGAATCATGGCTCTCTACTCCCTAGGAACAGGAAAGGAAATATAGATTATACCTCGAAAGAAAAAATAGACAGTATGAAACTCCCAAACCCAGAGAACAAGACCCGAGTATCCCACCCCTCGCAAGCGCCCCTTGATGTGAAATAAACCAACCGCAGATTTTGTCAAGGAAGGCGAGTCAGAGCCCGACATTAGACCCCAGAATACCGACTGTCGTAAGCCTCACAACCAACACAGGACTGAGGCTGCCCCCTTTTTTCTTGTCCTTACCGTGACTAACTGATATGCATCGACGCGACAGACATATAGACACGCCCAATCCGGCGCATCCATACATCCTATCTCTAGTCTACCGCCATTTGTAAGCTTAAACTGCCCGAATTATGCCCCCCAGTGCCGCCCCCACCCCTTGGTCTCGGGAAGAGACGGCAATCTGGTGCACATCACGGCATCTGGCCCCCTATCCATGCGTGGAGCAGGCTATAGACCCGCTGTGCTGGGCATGCGCCGTTCTAACCCCCTTCCTAGGGTCGACTGGACTGAAACCACCGCCATGGATATGGCAAGTGCGTCACTATCGATCCCAGCCCTCTCAGCTCTACCTAGCCCCTCGCAAGTGGTCCCTAACTCCCTCTTTGGGATGTCTAACCTCGATTCCAATCCTGATCGCCCACACCTCCATAATGCCAGACGAGACACCCAACAGCGCCAGGATATCCCATGATGTCTGAGAGATACTTCGGACCAGAGGGCAATCCTCCCCGTAGCCTCACATGGCTAGCTCGGACGCTCGGGACAGACTCCTATCCGTACGTCTACTCACTCGCCAACTCGCTCAGCCACTTGCTCCCCTCCCCCCACCCATCTAGCACCCAGGAAAGCTCCTTAACCATTCGGCGCGGGCCCCTGCATCATGCATGCATACCGAAAAGCAAAATAAAAGCAAAATAAAACCATGCCAGCACCCATCTCGTCGCGTCTCTCACCTCAGCTCCCCTCTCGGCTTTCCTTTCGCCCGTGTCTCTCCTCATCCATCCCCCCCTCAAAACTTGTTGTCGCCGCCATCGTTGAGAGACACTAAATGCTCAGCTCAAGCTATTAAGAGTCTCGCGCACACCTCCTGGCCGAACCACCTATCCACCCCGCAGCGTCTGAAACACTATCACTTACGTAACCACCCAATGATGACTGGCTGCGAACCGCAAGAGACACACACATACCTACCCCGGCACCAACAACTCAGCTCGACAGCTTTCTGTAGGATTGGCGCTCTCCTGAGCTAGAGCTGTTGACGACGGTTGGCGGTGGTACGAAATTCCTTCGGGATGGGCTGGTAATTGTTTGCTAGGTTGGTTAGATCGGTGGCCTTGGTGGTCCTAGTGGCGCTCGCTGGTTGTCCAGGACAGCCTAGGATGGTCTAATATTGCTTGCTGGGTATGGGGCCTCCCTAACGGCTTTCGTCAGTGAGCGAGCCTCGGTATCCCTCCTTCTCCCACAAGCACTCCCACCTTTTCCACATCAAACCACCACCACCTCAACAACGCACCACCTCTCCGCTCGTAGCACCATGCATGCACCGCATCCTCCAACAATCCACCGTTCTTGGCCAACCAAGGAAGCGGTGAGACAGCACAGACACGCACCCAACGCAGTGTCGTGCCGTGCATGTGTGTTGCTGGACAGACCCGGGAAGTCGGGATTGAGGGGATTTGTCTTGCTTCATGGGGAGATGGGAGGGGGATGTTGGTTGGCGCGCGAGTTGGGTGATTGGTTGCTTGGTGAGGTGGGTGGTGCGCGAGACAGGCGGGACGGATCTGATAAGTTCTGCTGGCAAGGGTGAAACTGGCTGGCGCAGAGCAGTAGCTGCACCTTGCCTCTCGCAATCTCGTCCGCAGCGTCTCGAACACGTCGTCTGCGCCGCTGAGAACGCCGACCGACCACATGGGTCGGTCGGCCAGCGCCTCGGGCGGGTGTCTACTCTGTGAGAGAATGGTGGCATTGAGGGTTGCACGGAGGATCCCAGGTGAGTGGGTTGGGACGGGGAAGTGTCTGTTTTGGGGATTGAGAAGAGCCGGGGTAGGATGTTTGCTTCCCTGGATCCCTGGATCCCTGGATCCCTGGATCCCTACCTGGAAGGCGACGGCGGGAAGCAAGGGAAGGGAGAAAAGACAACGGGACCAGTCACACGGTAGGTACTCGGCACATACATATGCTCTTAGTGCATGATATTAGTTAGAGTAGCCATACAGAGCAGCACATCGTCCTGTACTGTGCTCTGTATGCTGCTCCCTACATGATCACGCTCAGCTCAGCCTCTGCACTCGTCGCACAAGCTGGATCTGTCTGTTTTACGTAGGGAGCGTACCATAGGAGTGGTTTTGGTCTCATGCTGATTTTCCGGTCGCCTGTCTCGTGGGTCGAGATCGAGACGAGTACCGGGTGCTAGGATTTTGCTTAAGCCACTGTAAGTTAGGGAGTACGAGGGAAGTGGGAAGTAAGGGAGCTAAGTGCGGTTCGGCGGTGCAGACCCTTTAGAGTAGACATTGCAGGCCCCTGAGCTAAGATGCGGTAACTACCTAGGGTTATACTCGTGCATCATCCAGAGTCTTCCACCGTAATCACCAGAGTTGGTTCTCAGACACAGTGTCTCCTCACCCTCCGCTCTACTCTGGACCCTTACCGGCGACGTTCCACTATTTACTATTTGCGACTGGAACCAACTCCAGCTCGTACTACTATGATACTCAAACTGTCCTGCCGTACGACCAACAAAGACATATCTCAACCCACACATCCGGTCACCTATCACCTCCACTCCACCCCCCTAACACTCCAACCCGCCCGCACGGACAGCAATCCCGACACTGAGGGACGCGGAACCAAGAACCCTCAACGGCACCCAACATGTACTCTCTCTACTTCGTCCCCTAAGGCTAATCCGTACTCTACTTATAGTAATTCTACCATACCAAAATATATAACTTACCCTCCCTGAGTATACTATAAGTGCTTTCTATGTATCCTGTAATGTTGCATGCAATACCACCATCTCCTTCCACTACAGTAACACCCTATCCAACAACGCCTCCTCCGGTTCCTCCCCCCCCCCCTTTTCCCCCCCCCCTTTCTAAAGCAAAATAATAATAATACTTAGCGCTTTAGTACGTATTGCCGTACTTCTGTACTCCTGTACTTCCTAAATTCCCTGGGAATTTAGCACCCGCCAGTGCCAGTGGGGATTCGGCAAGCTTCCCACCGACACGGCTCCTGGGTTCATGGGGCTGGACGTGCCCGGTGGGGAACAGGTGGATGATGGGTGGGTTGTGCTCCGGGTGGGGCTGCGTCGCTCCGTGTATATGTATTGTAAGTATGCGCCTCCCTTTTCCTTGTTCCATTTTCGCTCCATTTATTAGGGTTCTATTTCTCCGGGTTGATTAAGAGATTTGATATATACGGAACTGATTTGGAGGCGATATTGAACAGTTGGCTTCCGACCTTGCTTTCTCCCCTTCGCTTTCTCCCCTTCTTACCTATTCTTTGACCTCCTACGTTGACGGAAACGGAGGCGCCTCGGACGGACCGAACGGCCTTGCGCTTCGTGCGTGCTTGGCTTGCTTCACTATCCCCCCGAGTGCAAAGTTCTAAACTCGGACTCGACTGAGCCCTAAGGGATTCCGCCTCACCGACGTCTTCCTCGCAACGCCACATCTGGGAGCCACATGCTTTCAACCCCTCTCACCATGCCCTCTCCCTCTCCCTCACCCCCCGACTCACCCAGCCGCCTCGCGCCCCTTTCCCAACCCGACGAAGCGCGCTCTCAAATTGTCAAGGCCGACGTAAGCCCCTTCTACTCCTCACAGCAGCACCAATCCTAACCCGCACCGCAGTCGGCATCCAACCACAGCAGCACTGGGGAGAACTTGTACGTCGCCCCCCTGCCTGTCGCCCCCCCGCCTGCAAGCCCCCCACGCCCTAGAGACGGAGATGAAGGAGACGATGAAACTAACGATGACCCTGTTCGCAGCGACATGTCGACGCGCTCTGTGACGACAAGTGTGTTTAACTTCCATCGGGAGAATGGGAGGACGTATCATGGGTATCGTGCTGGATGTAAGTATTTAACTTTCTTTAGTGCTCTCTTTGCTTCCCTGTGCTCCCCTGCAGTTTCGATTTATGTTTGTAGCTTCGGCAAGCTGGCTTTGTGTTAACAACTCTTTCGTCCGCAATACTCTGATCATGTCCTTACGCCCCTTATTTTAAGCCCCCTACTAACACAACCAGCCTACCACTTCCCCAACGACGCCAACGAAGTCGACCGCCTTGAATACCAACACGTCCTTGTCAACCACTGCCTGCAAAATAAACTCTTCTACGCCCCTATCCCCCCTCCCCCTTACCCCCTAACCGTCCTCGATATCGGCACAGGCACCGGCGACTGGGCCATCGAAATGGGCGACCTCTACCCAGAAGGCATGATCGAAGCCACGGACCTGTCTCCCATCCAGCCCTCCGCCGTCCCAGCAAACGTGCAATTCATCATCGACGACGCCGAGCAGTCCGACTGGGCCATCCCCGAGAACCACTACGACTTCGTGCACACGCGCATCCTCGAGGGCTGCTTCTCCGACATGGGCGCCGTCATCGCTACCGCTTTCAAATACATCAAGCCTGGCGGCTTCCTCGAGAGCCAGGAGCTCAACCCCTTTCCCCAGTGCGACGATGGTACCATGCCCGACGACTGGCCCTTCGCGAAGTACGTCGCTAAGCTGCAGGAGGCCTCGCTGGAGGTTGGGCGCGAACTCGACATTACGCCGAAGCTGCGAGGCTGGTTTGAGGCCGCGGGCTTCGTGGATGTGCAGCAGCGGGTGTTCAAGGCGCCGATAGGCCGCTGGCCGAAGGACCCAGCGATGAAGGACCTTGGGCACTGGTGGGCGGAGAATATGTCGGTAGGCCTGGCGGGGTTTAGTTTGGCGTATTTTAGTCGCGTGTTGGGGTGGAGCACGGACGAGATTGAGCTGTATCTGGTGGATGTGAGGAAGAGCTTGATGGATAGGGATGTCCATGCATATCATCGCATGCATGTGATGTGGGGACGTAAGCCAGAGGTGGGAGAAGTGGTGCCAGGGAAGTCACCGGCGTCATGAGGTGGTGGTGATGAGCCTCGTGGAATGGGGCGACGGTGTTGTTTCATGACTGATGATTTCGCTAGAGGATGGTAGGGTTGCATATAGGACCGGTCAGCGCGCAATTTTTTTTTCTGTTAATCCCGCGGCGTACTCTTTTGGTGGTAAAGGGGGGCGATGGCGGTGGTGGGCCAAAAAAGGGCAGGGTGATAGATGATAGGCTATATTCAAGAATAATATTCTTACTCTGATATTCGTTTCGAATGTCTTACGTCTAGCGAGCTGCTATTGAACGTTTCCTCCTCCTCCTGCGATTATATCCTCCAATCGCTTCTCGGTGCCCCATGCGAGTAGCGTCCTGGTAGGACGCTGTCTTGGCGTTTCGTTTCGATAGATCCCTATCTTTGCGGAGCCATAGACAGGCACCATCACCTCGACATCGTAGTCCGGCGTCTGCATGTACCACAATAGTCCTTCCTCACACGCATCTGTTCAATCCAATACCCCCCTAACATCCTCTTCTCTCCTCTTCTCGGGCTCATAGCCCAGCTCACCCCCCACAACATCCATCACGTTCCCCCTCCCACCTCCACCACCCGTCTCACTCCACTCCCTCAACGCGCGCTCCTCGCTCGCCTTTAGCGCGGCGCTTAGGTCCTCTAGACGGCCGTGGACGGCATATCCCATCCTATCCAGCTCCTTCGCGAGCTCCAACTGGTGGTTATCGAGTAGTGCGGGATTTGGGACCAGGATAAGTGGGAGGGAGAGGCGGAGGGCATCGAGAGCTGTTCCTGCGCCTGGGCTGTGTTAGCATGTCTCGCTATCTCCACGCCGTCTATTCGCACGGCCTGCAAAACAACAAAGGGGCGCAAGATCAACGAACCAGCATGAGAAACAATACACCCCCTCCTCCTCCCCTCGCCTTCATTAGCTTTACACTCCCTCATCTCCTCCCCCAATCCTCCCCCTTGGAAACCAAACGCCCTAACACTCAGCCCCAGGTTTTCTAGTGTTGGCGCGAGCTTCGTAATCCAGTCCTGTGCGGGGACCAGGTCCGCGCCGCATTGGAGGGTGAGATTTGTGTAGCCCTGTGATGAGAGCGTAGAGAGGAAGGGGGGGCAGAGGGAGGCGGAGAGGAGGGCGGGGAAGGGAGCCGTGGCGCCCAGGGTTATGAGGCAGGTGCGGGGGGACATGGGGGATGGTTGTGGGGGAATAGTGCTGGTGGTTGTTTGTAGATGCGGGTTCGGGCACTAGGAGTTATGAGGCGTTTCTGGGTGTTGAGGAGGCGAGAGAGGTAGGGAAGGTAGGTGATGCTTGGTCGAGGATGGGGCGGTCGGTCTGGGGTAGGCGATTCTGCCGGTTTCGGAGAAGCGGTGAGAAGTGTTTGGATATATGCTTCAAATTAGATTGATAGTGCTCATTATATATGGTAGCGAGAGAGAAGGATATAGGCATCAGAGATAAAAGATTAACTAACCATCTTGAAATTAAATGGCATTAAACTTCAAATTAATTTTGGGAGTGTCCTTTAGTGACTAGGATTATGGTTTCGTGCCTAATAATCCAGGCAGCAAGATATATCTCCATCGTCAAAAAGTTCCGCACCTCCTAGAGCTCAACGACCAAAAGCGGCAACTGCGCACGACATCCCCCTTCGCAGCGCGCTCTCGTCAATCGAGTGCTTTAGCACTTACACAATCGATTCTACTCAATTGTAGGAGGTACGCTTCGTTATGTCGGCAGCAGCATCTAGTCTGCGTCTCGTAGCTAGGAGGTGCCAAAGCGGCCTGACGAGCAAGCAATCTCCTCTCCTCCGAAGCTTCACCACCTCCTCCTCTCGCTTCGAGGAATCAACACCTAAGGGCCCCAAGGAACCCGCCCCTGCCGCCTCCCTAAACCCCGAGGACGCGCAATGGGCCCGCTTCGAGAACACGATTGAATCGATCCGACACGGCGAGCTAGCGAGTGCGTCAGCCCGCATCGTGAACAAGAACATGACCGAGGCGCAGCGGCGGCGGCGGCCGGCATCGGTTCCACAAAAGAAGCAGAAGATGGGCCTCCTGAATATGAACGAGAAGGACAGCGTTGAGGACCCGGAGTTCGAGGAGGACGATGTGACGGCGTTGGCGCATGGGGATCTTGAGCAGCACCGCGAGTTCCGCGAGTATGCGCGGCTAATGGCGTGGGAGATGCCACTGTTGACGAGTACGCTTATCTTGTGTCTTGTGGTGAAAGGGGATGTGATATGCTAACACACGGAACAGAGATGGCGAAACCGTTTGTGCCTCCGAACCAGAGCCAGGTGCTACGCTTCAGGTACACGACATACATGGGCGAGGATCACCCAGCAGAGAAGAAGGTGGTGGTTGAGTTCTGCCCCGACGACATCCCGGGACTTGAGCCGGTACAGAAGGACAAGCTCAAGAAGCTGGTGGGCGTGCGTTTCAACCCCGAGACGCAGATCGTCAAGATGAGCAGCGAGATGTTTCAGTCGCAGGCGCAGAACAAGCGCTACCTAGGCGACCTCGTTGACAGCCTCGTGCGTGAGGCCAAGGTACGTCTTCTATTTCACAGCTATGGGCGTGTTCATTGGGTTAATTAACTAACGTACTACAGGATCCCAAGGACACGTTTGAGGATGTCCCGCTCGATACGCGCCATCAGACGTTCAAGACGAAGCCGAAGTTCCCGCGTGAGTGGCGCATTACGCCAGAGAGGCAAGCGCAGCTTGACGCTGGCCGGGCGGAGGCACTGAGGCTTGATCAGGCGAGGGCAGAGGGCGGGCTGCTCGTTGATGGGGGGGCTTTTGTCAGGGAGGCGCATGCGCAGGCTGCGAAGTTGGCTGGGACTGCGAAGCTCGCGGAGCCAGCTATGGTGGCGGGCAGGGGTAAGGCACCGAAGAAAGTGTTTGTGAGGCGGTAGAGAGTGTACGAATGTGGGATTGGGCTACATTGTAAGATACTGTTGTATATGGATGTGATAGAATAGACGATGTACTTGTTTCATATTATCATATTTACACGTGGATGGAAGCTAGGATAGAGAAGTTTCTTTCTTGATGCAATTTTCACGGCGCAAATACTGATTGAAATGCGGAATCTAGATATCTTGAGGCCATGCACCTTGGACTTGACCAGGTCGTATATGTCACGTGTATATGTCACGTGAGTGTAGTGGACGGCTCTCGGTGGCTCGGTGGACGGCATTCGGACGAAATAGCAACGTCCGGGTCGGATTCTTAGCGGTATCAACGGCTAAAGAGCACGTGACTAGCATGTGCCCATGCCATTTCTGGTTAGATCATAATTCACATGCCTCGGTCTCGGTACCTCATCTTCGATGCAAGTGTGGGGAAGTCAGCGAGATGTATGACAATTTGCGGAGAGACCGTCATCATCTGGTCCGTCTCCTCTCCGTTCCCCTTTACAATATCACTGCAGCTCCTCCCCCTCGACTGCATCATCATATAAAACCTCTTAATTCAACACCAGAGATCTCTACGTTCGCAATAACGCCACCCTTCACGACTATTAAACACAAGCGCTAGTCAATAGCAAACCGCCGCCATGGCGCCATTGGACGCGTTCGAGAGCACGCCCATCGAGACCCTCCCCTCTATCGCCTCCGGCGTGCGCATCGCCTATGCCTCCCAAAAGACACGCCCCATCGCATGGCGTATCCAGCAGCTGCGCAAGCTCTACTGGGGGCTCGTGGATCTCACCCCTGAGTTCCTCGAGGCATTGAAGCTCGACGTCGGCAAGTCCGTCTACGAGTCCCAGGTTACAGAGATCGAGTGGTGCAAGAACGACATCGTCTTCGTCACCAAGAACCTCGAGAAGTGGGCACAGGACGAGTCACCCCCGGACATCTCTCTGCCGAATAAGTTCATGAGCCCCGTTATCCGCAAGCAACCACTCGGCGCTGTCCTCGTCATCGGCTGCTGGAACTTCCCCATCCAGCTCAGCATTGGCCCGTTCATCGGAGCCATCGCTGCTGGCTGCACCGCCGTGCTCAAGCCTAGCGAGATCAGCCCTGCGTCCGCGATGGTGCTGAAGAAGCTCATCGGGAAACTCGACTCCGACTGCTTCGCCGTCGCCAACGGAGGCAAGGATGAGACCACCGTGCTACTGAACGAGAAGTGGGACAAGATCTTCTACACTGGTAACTCCGTTGTTGGGACGATCATCGCGAAGAAGGCGGCCGAGACGCTGACGCCCATCGCGCTCGAGCTGGGTGGACGCAACCCTGCCTTCGTTACGAGAAACACAGACCTCCGTCTCGCCGCTCGCCGCCTGCTCTGGGGTAAGCACATCAACGCTGGCCAGGTCTGCATCAGTCAGAACTACACAATGGTGGATGCCGATGTCGCCGATGAGTTCATCAAGCAGCTACGTATCGCCAATAAGGAGTACTATCCCAACGGCGCAAAGGCCAGCCCGGATTTCGGTCGCATTGTTTCTGATCACCATTTCGCCCGCGTCAAGAAGATGCTTGATTCGACGCAGGGTAAAATTGTTATCGGTGGTGCCACTGATGCCGCGGACCGGTTCATCGAGCCCACGGTAGTACTGGTCAAGGACCAGAACGACTCGCTCATCACGGAAGAGTCCTTCGGCCCGCTCCTCCCTGTCCTCCCCGTCGCGAACCTCGACGAAGCTATCCGTATCGCTAACGAGGTGCACTCCACCCCGCTCGGCCTATACGCCTTCGGCAACAAGGAGGAGGTCAACCGCATCCTTACAGCCACCACTAGCGGCGGTGCCACCATCGACGACACGCTGTTCCACGCCAGTATCCCTACGTTGGCGTTCGGTGGCGTCGGTGACTCCGGACAGGGCAGTTACCGCGGAAAGGCCAGTTTCGACTGCTTCTCGCATCGTCGTCCAATCACCCGCACACCTGGGTGGATGGAGAAGCTGCTCGATATTCGTTACCCCCCATACAGTGGCAAGGTACGTTCTTTTACCCTTTCCCCCTCTCATTCTCACCTCCAGCCCAGCCTCGACTAGTTGTGTAGGCGGGGATCGTGATGAACTGAACCTAACCAAGCTAACTCCCTTCCAGCTCCAGAAGATGATTGCCACCTCTGCCGTCAAGCCCAACTTTGATCGCCAGCTGCGCACCAAGTACGGCATCACCGACTATCTCCGCGCCGCATTCCTTCTGGGCGGCAGCGGTGTGACGGGGGGCTTCACGAGGTGGGTTCTTTTTGTTTTGATCGCAGCAATTGCGAAGAAGGGGATTGATAGTCGCGGTGGGTTGCCAGACTACCTGAGGTAGGGGGCTATTGCTAAGGATGCGTAGGTGATCGTGCAAAGCTGTAGGTGATGTTGGAAGGGAGTGAATTTGGTGGAGAAAAGAATTGGGGGGGGGAAGCGATCTGTTGGGGAGGAGAAGCTGTTCGATCTGTATACTCCACCACAATGTTGCCGTCGACACCGTAAGATTATGTATGATCCGAAAATTTGTTTTAAGAATACCACAACGGAGAGGTTTTATATGTGTATGATATATTATGTTGCATTTCACGTAAGCGCCTTGGGCTTCTCTACCTACGAATAGCGTTGCTCCTATCTTGTGTCTGACATCTCATCGCTCCAGCATAGCGACACTGAGCTCGTATAAACAGCCGTCTGACTTAACCATAGCTTGGTGTTGATTCCACCACACCGGCTTTCTCCTCCACAGCACCTAGTACATCCGCGTTAGCCTCAACCAGCTCGGGAAAACGACCTAAATTCCGACTTGAAACGCTGTCTGTGCAGGTGCACACCCAATTACCCCACATCTGGTTTATCCCCATCAAACGCCTGTCCCATGGCCGGCCTACCAGCCGTAGACGTCTCAGCATCTTGTCCGGCCATAAGCAGCCTCCTTTTAATTCTGCTCCCTCAGGAACCTAATCCGCATCTGATATTCCGGAGAGGCAAGATTTCTGAAACCGGGCGTGGGCGCTGTGTGAGGTGCGCTTCCGCCAGCTTCTAATTCTTGCTTGGCCGCAAGCAGCCTCCTTCTGTTCTGTTCCTCTTGGCGCATCAGCTGCATTTGGAGGGCTTCGAGGCGGGAGCTACCGGTGGTGGGTGCTGTGCTGGGTTAGGCAGGCCAGGTTTCGTGTTCATTTGAGTCATGGCTGGTCTGTAAATAAATTTGTATGAATAAGTTGGATCGAATCCGAGATCAAAGCTAGCCACACCCAATAGTTCCAACATGAGTGATTGGTTAGGTAATATACGTGTCACGTGCCATGTGCCATGTGCCCATCCTATCGATGCGAACACGTGCCTCGTAGAAAATCTGGCCCAAGCTTTTTTCTGATTGGATAACCAACATCACTCTCCAACACTTTCGCCTCCACCACAACTTCATCATCCTACAAAGAAATCAACGCTACTTCAACCTTCTTACAGCCAAAACTCCAGCACCTGTCAACTGCCAACTTCTGAAAATACAATCGTCTTACGACATCAATCAAATACTTCAATCGTCTTCGACTTTACAACTCGTCACAACGTCACAGTTCGACCGCTGAGTCAAAGCACCAAACCTCTTACCACCACTTATCAACAACCGTGGCCGCCCTCAAAAATGGCTCTTTTGCAAACCAAAAGTAACAGTCAAAGTAATAATTGCGGTGGCGAGGTGGTTTCACGTCGTGCTGTCGTCCTCGCCTCGGCTTATGTCGTCGATCGTTCTTCGATGTTGACTGGATTCCATTACTCCACTACCGGGGCGGACGGTTAGTCACACCTCTCCCCCCTCTGACACCTGCGGCAGAAACTAACATACACACAGGGGCACAGTGGTATTCCTGAGGTCCCTTCCTCAGGCGTTCCCTCCCCGCCCTCCAGCCCCCCCCTCGCGGCCTTCACCTCAGCCAACGAACACGCCTACGTCTCTGGAAGCAAATCCCGGAGACACGGCGACGATGGCACCGCGGTGAGGGGGGGGCGTACCGGCGGGGCAGCGCATTCCATTCGGGAAGAGTGTGAGAGACTCTTCTGCGAGACCATGACTACTGTATTCCTTGGTGAGAGGGACTCGGTAGCGCATGGCTCCTACGAATGGACTGCGAACGCGTATTCACCCCCACAAGAGGGGATGGATGGGCAGAGCTATTTCAAGAACGCGGTCCAGCGCCACAATGGTGTTGGGTCGTGGCTAGAGCTATGGGACTACGCCGGCGGGTGTAGTTTCAAGGGCTTCGTGGCTGGGGCAGACGACGAAAGGTGTCTGTTTACGTTTTTTGATCACTCGGTCATCAATCGCGATTTGAAGCAAGCGTAGGTGCCCCCACAAGTTTTCCGAAGGAAGAATTCAAATGCTGACAAAAATGTAGATTGATGGCAATAATCGATCTAGCAAGCAGTCCCTTGGGATGTTCTCAGGTTGTGGTTTGTCTCGACAGGTCAATTTCGGCCGAGGATAGCAAGTCACTGCTGAAGAGCCTCCGATGGGTCGGCTTCGAGCTGGTCACACTCGACTTATGGGCAGAATCACGCAGCAGGCCGAGCAACGAGTGGCTTTTCCTTGGAATGGAGTTGTAGAGAAGACGGTTCTCCGACTCTCGCAGCCATACGTATAATATTTTCTTGGCAACGAGACACAGCAAGTTTTCGATCAGGTTCTAGATCAGGTTCTCAATTAGGTGGCGCGTGGAGGAGCATAGTTTGGGCGAGGTTTTTACGCTATTGGGGTTATTGGAGCATCTGCTGCGTCTGGCTCGTAGATTCTCTGTTGAACAGAGAAAAGAGAGATCACAGAATGAATATTTGCACAAAATGAAATTGATTTACAATATAATGATTACGTGTGGAAGCTATGAAACCGATGTGCTATGCCTTCTTTGTTCTACTGATAAACCAGCGCCTTGTGCCACGCAAAAGTACAAGAGGGACTGTCCGTAATGTCACCGTTTACAGCAACTATAGGCAAAATACCAAGTATGAGTTCTCAGCTTCGGTTGGTCCAACTTCGGACTTTGGCTGGCAGAATATGTCAGACGCGGAAGTGCCCGTAGCTGTAATCGATAAGCAGCATTTATCCAACCAGGCTACGTATAGGGGCTAATGCTGTTTATACAGGTTATCCCTACTTTATAGTACGTACATTTCTTGTATCGAAATGTTGAATATAGGTGGCTTAAACCCAAAAATTATAGTTTGCTAGATGTAATGTATGATTCTGACTTAACAATCATGACTTCAGCGGATTAAACTCTACCGCTACGAAACGAAACGGGATCATCCCAACTGTTCACTCCCCGCACTTGCTTTGAATGGCCGAATAGTCGGTCACACTGTCTCAAAGTTATTATTGACTGGCAAACTACTACAATACTTGCCCATATGCCCATCTACGTATTCTGGTAGTCCAGCTCTTCTCGTCCAAGCCACCTACTTATCGGGTGATCGATCACCTGCCCAAACCCTGCGATGATTAGCTGCGTTCTTGGACTCTCCAACTTCGCCCGACATTTCGTTATCTCTCTACACAAGTCGGCGCACTTTCAAGATACGGCTAGACGTGATATACTCTCCACGCCTTCTCGGGGCATCTACAGCCTTCAGGCTCCTCACCGAGACATAAAAAACCCGCCATACCAAGGTGCCGCCCTACGTCTCCAGCATCTGTGACCTACCCAGCTCCCGCCTCAACACACAAGTCTCAACCACGACCACATCTCTACCCTCTCGAACCAGCTACCAGCCATGCTTCCCCCCGAACCCCCATCCTTTGCAACCTACCTCGTCTCCTCCCTCACCACCCTCCCCCGCCCCTTCCGCAAGCGTCACTCCTCAACCCCCAGCACCAGTTCCACCAGCTCCACCGCCACGGCACCTACGATCTTCTCCCTAGCCACCAGCTTCGGATCCCTCAACACCTCCCCCAGCACCTCTCTAACCTCACCCACCTCGCCGTCCTCCTTCAGCCACTCCCCAGAGATCTACGACGTCGACCCAGACACAGACCCAACACAAACCTATAAACTCCACTGCGCCCGCCCCGACCACCTCAAATGCTCCACCTGCGCCACCGACCTCGCCTTCGCCTCCCAAATCATCAGCAAAGCCTTCACCGGCCGCCACGGCCGCGCGTACCTCGTCTCCCCGCCCGCCTCCCCCCGCGGAGCCGATAAAAATACACAGCCTAGCCTCATCAATATCACGATTGGCAGGCCTATGAGCCGGCAGCTGGCGACGGGGGCGCATGTGGTGGCGGATATCAGCTGTGCGATTTGTGAGAAGGTGGTGGGGTGGAAGTATGTTGATGCGAGGGAGGAGGGGCAGAAGTACAAGGTGGGGAAGTTTATATTGGAGATGAGGAGGGTAGTAGCTGTGAAGGGGTGGGAAGATGTGGTTGTTGAGAGGGGGAGGAGGGGGGAGATGGGAAGGGGCGATGTTGTGGAGGGGGAGGGGGATGGAGAGGATGTGATGTTTGATTCGGAGGATGAGGATGAATGTGATGGGATCTTTGCGGGGACCTGGGATAGGGTTGCTGTGAGGAGGAGGAGGGCGAGGGCAGCGTCTGGGTAGAGGGGGGGATGTTGATATGGATTAACGACTACGTCGTACGGTATGATAGTGACGGTGGTGGGAGTAATGGGGCTTTGTTTTGAGGACTGGAGCCTGGGAATTGCTGGAGTACTGGTGGGCTGGAGTTTCTGTCATACATACCCGCTTCACTGTAATTTAGATGACGGTTACCTGGGGCTGGAGCCTCGGGTTTAATATATAGGCATTCTTTTCAGATTCTAGGCCTAGGCTGTGTTTACGGATCCCGCGCAAGACACGTACAGTATTCGTGCCGTCCAAAGCCTGTAGAAGGACTGTGCACAAGAGCTGGTGGTTACAGCAATTATGGTCATAATAAAACGCTCAACTAACGTAAGTGACGGTGTAATGCGGGGGACTGGGTAACGCGGTGGATTTACCCCCACCAACTTCAGATAACTGTAAATAACTCAACAATGAATCGTCGCGAACACCTGGGTATTGCTGAACGTGAAACCTTAATAGCCCAAGCAGTATTAGACGTCAAATCTGGGAAGTACAAGAGCGCATATCATGCTGAGAAAGTGCGGGGTTACCTAAGAGTTCCGTGACGCGTCGTGCTAACGGAGGTTTGACACGCTCTCAAGCCCGCTAGCAACAGCAGAGTTTGTCAGGCGCACAAGAGGTGATACTTCTGAAGTGGATTAAGAACCTAACAATCACTGGTTATTCTCCGGGGCATCGGTTGTTGAAGGAAATAGCTGAAGAAATCCAGTTGCACCGGTCGTTTAACAGTTAGGAATTAGGCAAGAAAATACATATAACATAGACGAATCCAGATTTTCGATTAGGGCAATAGAATCTACTCGAATTATACTTGATTCAACGCTTCGTACAAAGCTTCAAGCGCATCCTAGCCATTAGGAATGGGCTTTAATAGTTGAGTGTATTTGCATAGATGGAACGATCCTTCTGCCCCTCGGGATCTTTAAGGGCAAGAATGTTCTTTAATTATAGATTCTGCCTTTAGTCATTAACTAGTGGTTCTTCTCTGCAAATACGAAAGGTTAGACAAGCAATCTCTATAGGTTAGAGTTGTTAAAACACACCTTTAAGCTAACAACACACATGAAAGCAGACAGTTAGCATCAGCTTCTTATATGCGATGGCTACGACTTACATATTAGCAGAAGTTTCATTATGCATTACATGTAGAACTGCATCGCATTGCTAATTCTTCCTCCTTATATATCGCATTTGTTACAACTGTTAGATGTTGTAATATTTAGCCTACTAAAAAAGAGTCTAACAGCAGCGCTCTCCCAACTCAACTAAGCGCAACTTACATGCATACAGAAGTATAAATGGATAGAGGTGTACATATAGGCACAGCTTGATGTATGCAATCATCAGAAAATTGAGTTAGCGTACTATAGTGCTGGCTTGTTTCCATTTAATCCCTAGCAAGTGTTATGTACACTGCCTAATGATGAGCTATTAGTCAGGTGTAATGGTGGGTGCACCAGATGTGAGAATCTAGCCACCCAAGGAAGGGATGATTTTACTAAGACAACACACTGTCTTAGGAAAAAGAGCCAAAGGGTCGTAGCTTAGACTATTCCACAATGCAGCAATCAGGTGTATGATGTAGTGGAGTGGTTTAGACAAGTTGTAACAAATGTTGAGTCTGAGAACTCAGGGATAAGTCAGAGGTTAGCACCTCACTGACTTTTCAGAAACAAGGAGTAACAAGATCAATGCTTGAAAGCTCGGAAAAGACGTGGAA
This sequence comes from Pseudogymnoascus destructans, assembly GCF_001641265.1. Classification (NCBI taxonomy): domain Eukaryota; kingdom Fungi; phylum Ascomycota; class Leotiomycetes; order Thelebolales; family Thelebolaceae; genus Pseudogymnoascus; species Pseudogymnoascus destructans. Next base: position 623,143 of record NW_020167529.1, read on the forward strand.
GTATGTGATAGTCGATTTACTGTATTGTCTGCTTGCCCTTTCTTAAGGAAAGGGCAATCCTATTTATGCTAAAGGAGTGTAGTTCTCATTTTCCAAGACTTTCCATGACTAACCAGGCTTGGTAACTGTAGTCAACGTAAGAGAATCCCATAGAACCATCTCCTAGGTTCCTAGCCTATAGGAAGTGAAAGGAGGTCCAAGGTCAGAGTACCCCTATAGACAAATTATGTCATAACTTAACCAATCTTGTAGGTAACTAAGGAGCGATGACGTGTAATGAATCATAGACGGTTGTAGAAGCTTTTGGAGCTATCGTTCATGTTCCTAGGCCTCTAGTTGATAGAGATATGTCATGTGTAGTATTAGCCCAGTAACTAAGGAGTGATGTCATGTAATGAATCATAGAGGGTTGTAGAGATATGCTATGTGGTCATATCGGCCCAGTAACTAAGGAGCAATGACGTGTAATGAATCATAGAGGGTTGTAGCAATCGTTGAGTAGTATTGCTCTTGTTGTTGGTGTGACAAGCCAAAATATGTATAGTGACTTGTAGGTTTGAGAGGAGATTTCTAAGTTTGCTCTTGAGTTTGATAGCAAACTGAGTGCAACGAATGTCAGTATGACATGATCCCCCTCTTAAGGAAGTTTGTTGGCTGTCTGCTTGCCCTTTAGCCAGGTGGCTTTCTTAGAAAGAAATTCTAGAATGAGCTTAGATGCATTTTTTAGATTTCTCTTAGGCTCCCAAGTGTTGTCACTTGTAGGATAGCCTTTCCACTTAACGAGGAAGTAATCCTGGCCTCTAAGTGTCTTTTTGTCAAGGATAGACTCTACTTCATATTCTGGTTGATCCAAGATCAGAACAGGAGGTGGAGGAGACTGAAGTGGTCTTAAGGAACTTTCTTGTGCCTTAGACAAGAGAGATGCATGGAAGACATTATGGATAGTCCAAGTAGGTGGTAATGCAAGCTCGAAAGCATTCTTGCCAATAGTCCTTGTGATCTTAAAAGGTCCAAGTCTTTTAGTATCAAGTTTGTCTGAAGGTCTAGTAGTTGTGATATGTCTTCTAGACAAAAAGACTTGATCACAAACTTTGAATTGTGGTGCAACCACCCCCCTGTTAAAGGCCTGAGCCTGCTCGTCTTGTGCACACTGTATTTGAACCTTGAGATAGTCCTGGAGGCCCTTAAGGTAGATGATTCTTTCAGTAGCAGAAGGGTTTTTGAGATTTTCAGGACAATTCAGTTCTGCCACTTCAAACCTAGGGTGATAACCATAGTTTGCATAGAAAGGTGTCTCTTTTGTAGTGTTAGAGACTGTGTTGTTGTAAGCAAATTCTGCAAGATGGAGAAGATCTGCCCAGTTGTCTTGAGCATAGTTTGTATAAATTCTTAGATATTGTTCAAGTACAGAGTTGACTCTCTCTGTCTGGCCATCTGTTTGAGGGTGATAAGCTGTAGAGAAGCGTTGTTCCATGTTTAAGAGTTTAGAGAACTCCTTAAAAAAGTTTGAAGTGAAAACTGCTCCCCTATCTGAGATCCAGTGTCCAGGAATTCCATGATATTTAAAGACCACCTTGAGGAATAGCCACGCAAGTTCAGAAGCTGTGATAGTCTCATTGCAAGGCTCAAAGTGTGCCATTTTTGTGAGCCTTTCTACCACCACAAGGATAGAGTCATAAGGGGTAGCACCCCATTTTGGGATAGAAGGAGGCAACTTGACTATAAAGTCAATGGATATGGATGTCACGGTTCACCAAGGCATAGGGCGTCAGTTGGGTATTATGAATTAAACTCAATCTAGAGAAGAAAGGAAAGAGAAGAGGAGCACTCGAGCAGTGGCTCGATCTATATACAGCTATGTTGTTGTGTAGTGAATTTGTTACGACGGAACAAGAAGGCTGGCCAACTACAGGACAGGAAGGAGGGAGGTCGCATGAGACCGGCCCTGGTACCTGGAGGGGCAGCGGGGAATAGTAGTTCCGAAAGTATCACGTGACGGACTCGCAGGATGATGAGAAGAGTCCTAAGAGTCCAGGACTCCGAGGACTCGAGTGAGTTCCCAGGAGTCCACTAGGCACGTGACGGACTCGCAGGATGATGAGAAGAATCCTAAGAGTCCAGGACTCCGAGGACTCGAGTGAGTTCCCAGGAGTCCACTAGGCATGACGCCACTATATAAGTAGATAGTATTTCCTTAGATAGGAGCTTCGTGCTCAACTCAATACAGTATTTGTTATATACTAGTAACGTGTTACTTGAAGCCTTTGTGTCTGATCCCCTGCCTCCTCTGATAAGTAAACCTTTATGCAAGAGAACCTCTGTGTCTTCTATCGTTTAGAAGTCAGCGTTACAGAATTCTCTTTAGCAAGACTAGTTCTGAGAATTCACTCCACAACTGAAAACTTCGCTCCAACCCCGGAAAGCTCCCCACACCCCTGAACCCCCACTCGAGCTGCAAGGCGCACTTGATATCGTAACAATGGAGTCCCATGGGCGTTCTGGTATAGGTAGATGCTGCAAGAGGCCATAGGGCTTTTGCCGTGTAGGCTTGTTCAAGTTGCAAGTAGTGCAAGAAGATATATAGTCTTGAAGAGTAGTCCTTAGACTAGGCCAGTAGAACTTTCTTGTTAGAAGTTCATAAGTTTTTGCAAAGCCAAAGTGCCCTGCAGCTGGAGCATCATGAAACTGCTGTAGGAGGTGTAGCTGTAATCGTTTATCCCTTGGGACATAGATATAGCTCTTGAATAAGAGAAGTCCTTGCTGATTTTTTGAGAGATTTTGTAGTCCAACTTTCTCAAGAGAGGAGCCTTTCTTCTGGAGGTATTCCAAAGTTCTTTTGGCAAAGGGATCGTGGTTGTAAGCATCTTTGAATGCTTTAAGAAGTGTTGCTGAGGGTGTATAGTCTTTAAAGGTCTCTGGTTTCTGAGAAGAGGTAATGGGGGCAACTTGGTCTTGAGGGGATAAGTTTCCCTCTAAGTCCTCTGTAATGCGAGGGTTGCTTAAAGATGCTGCTATAAGCTTTGTAGAGTCTAACAGGGCCTTTGTATTGCTTATTTTAGCAGAATCTTGGTAGTCATGTCTTCTTGAGAGGAGATCTGCTCTTTGATTCTTGGCCCCTGAGACATGTTTTATAACAAAGTCAAAACCTCCTAGTTGTTCAGACCACCTTGCTTGTCGTCGATTGAGCTGTTTAGTGGTTGTAAAGGTCAAGAGATTTGAATGGTCACTGTAAATAGTGATAGGATAGTTTGCCTCTTCAAGGTAGCATCTCCAATGCTTTAGAGAACATACTATGGCAAGCAGTTCCTTGTCTGTAATGGGATAGTTTTGTTCGGCTGCTGATAGCTTTCTTGAGTAAAATGCCACAGGCTGTAGCTCTTCTTGTTTGTCTTTTGGAGCTTGGTATAAGATTCCAGAAATGGCAAAATCTGAGGCATCTGTCTCAAGAGTGGCAGGTTTCAAGGGGTTAAAGTGTAGTAACATTTTCCCTTCTTTGAATTCTCCTTTAAGAGCATCGAAAGCATCTTGCTGTGTCTTATCCCAGTGATACAAAGTGTCCTTGTGAAGTAATTGAGTAAGGGGTAAAGCCAAGGATGTATATCTTGGTATAAACCTCCTGTAATAGTTGGCAAACCCAAGGAAAGACTGAACCTCTTTAATGCTGGAAGGAATAGGCCACGTTTGTACTGCTTTTGTCTTTTCAGGATCCATCTGAATGCCTTCTGTTGAAATTCTATGTCCCAAGAAATCAACTTGAGACATATGGAAAAGACATTTCTCAAGTTTGCAAAAGAGTTGTGCTTGAGATAGCTTCTCTAAGACTTGTCTAACATGTAGAACATGCTCTTGAGTGTCTAAAGAGTATATAAGAATGTCGTCTAAGTAGACAACAACAAAGATATCCAAGTAAGGTCTTAGAATATCATTCATGAGAGCTTGGAAAGAAGCAGGTGCATTGGCAAGCCCAAAAGGCATTACCTGGTATTCAAAATGACCATAGCGTGTTCTGAATGCTGTCTTCCACTCATCACCTTCTTTGATGCGTATCAGGTTATAAGCTCCCCTGAGATCTAACTTGGTAAAGATCCTTGCTGAAGAGAGCCTATCCATGAGCTCAGGGATAAGGGGTAAAGCATATCTGTTTTTAACAGTGACTGCATTAAGGCCCCTATAATCAACACAGAGATGCAAGGAGCCATCTTTCTTCTTGACAAAGAGAATGGGAGCTCCTGCTGGTGAGGAAGAAGGTCTGATAAAGCCAGAACTAAGGTTCTCATCTAGGTATTCTCTGAGAGTTTTCAGCTCTAATTCAGATAGAGAGTAGATAGGTCCATTGGGAGGCATTGAGCCTTCTGCGAGTGGTATCTCATGGTCATAAGGCTGGTGCTTTGGCAGAATTGATGCCTTTGCCTTGTCAAAAAGATGTTGGTAGTCTTGGTATGCTAAAGGCAAAATGACCTCCTGAGATGATTTCTCCAAATCTGAAGTAGCTGCTATCTCCAGGACAGGTTGGAAAGGTTTAACCCATATCAGAGGTGATATATCGTCCATAGTTTGGTCAAAATCCTTGATCTGGGACAAGTTTGAGTCTTGGACCTGAATAGGGGTAACTGAGGCTTGAAGGGCTTTTTCAGTATTGAGCTCAGGATTTGAGCTAAACTGAAGCGATAAATGCTTCCAATTGATAGTTGGATCATGCCTTTGAAGCCATGGAAGACCTAGGATGACTGGGTACTTCATTGATATAACATCTAAAGAGATGGTGTCTGAAAATGTTGATTTTCCTAGGGGAATCTCAAGTTTGAGTACTGGGGTGTTGCAGGTAATGGAACCTGAACTGATAGGAGTTCCATCAATGACTCGGAGCAACTCTGGAGTGCGTTTGGGAATTGTAGGTAACTGGTGTGTCAAGATGAGGTCTTGAGATATAAAGTTGCCTGGACAAGGCGGTGCTGGTGGTGGGGGGAGGGGAGGATGGGTGCACTTGAGGCAATCGGCCATTTCTTAAAACATCTTTAAGCTAGGGCTGAAATCCTTGAATCTATAGCTAAGAACGTAGGAGCAATCACGTGAAATACCCCTGTCAAAGCTTAATTGGTGTTTGCTCCGTTTGCACTGATAGTCCCGAGGATATGATGCCAGGAAGCTCAAGAACACAAATCAAACAAAATGTTCGCTTCACCATTGAAAGTAGCAGCTCGAAGCTGTGCATTGAAGGCATTCAGGCGAATGATTGGAACATTGCCCAACAACTCCCACATAGTATGCTTCCCCGGCCGTGGATAAAATGCCCAAACTAAACCATACCAGTATACCTTCCCCAAGAACTCCACATCCCACTACCTCACGCTTCTCCCCTCGGACCCGCCGACTCCTGAGTTAGCGATTGGCACAACTGCTGCTATCCCTCCAACGCCCGACTCCTTCACCGAAAACCCACGCTTCCAGACCATTCTCCAAGAGGTACTGAAAGAGCATGCGCACAAAGATGAAGGCGTGCTCTCTCAGGCCCAAGCCTTCGCCGTAAACGCCACCTCTCAATTCAACAGCGGAGGCACTATATTCCGAGGCCAATCTAGACACAGAAGTGGTGATGCAACACACGGAGCCAGAGGGGATGGCGCGGGGGGGGCAAGTGGACAAGGCGGTGCTGGTGGTGGGGGGAGGGGAGGATGGGTGCACTTGAGCGACTCGAGGAATCCGCCGGATTACGGACGCATTGCATGGCCTGAGGACATATTTGGCAGTCTAGAGGTGGATGGGCAGGGGGACATGCTGGATGGGGGAAATTACCAGCCGAGCGGGACATATCGCGTTGTGACGAGGGAGGGGATGTGAGTTCGATCCTGTCTGTCCTGGGGGGCTTGCTAACATTTGTAGATTGGGACTGAGCGACTTTCTCAGAGAGAAGGTCGTACAGAGACTGAGGAAGGAAGAAGAGAAACTTCGCAGATGATGCTGAGTACCACTCGGTGAGGAGCAATTTCTTGTACAATATTGTATAATCCGGACACTATATGGAGTTATGTGACATATAATCCACGTGTCTGAAGCGCGTGGTGTGTAGGGAATGGTGGCGCGCCGGTCTCGGAGTCCATTCGGCGGAACAATGCCGAGCTGCCTAAAAAAATTAAGATATCAACTCAACGATAGAATAGCCCGAAGAATCTCTCCTTGTGCAATTGTCAATATCGATAGAGACCCTCATTATAAAATCCCAAGTAAACCGTAACTTTTCGTGTTGGATGACGTCTGTGTTTACCATACCCTTGTACAACTTCGCTTCGCTCGGAGGCGCTAGTGAATCGTTGGTGGGGTGCTGTCACCACTGTTGTAACTGTCAACCTCACCTCGAGCCCTCACCGAGGCCCCAACACGAACATACCACGATTCCCGTTCCTGTAGATCACAGCGTGTGACAAACTGCAGCGATGCAGCCCTCCCAAGGCTACGATGACGAGGAGCTCTCCATCTCGCTCGCTCCTTCGAACAACCGCCGTACACAGAACAAGCCGCCTGATGCCAGCTCCGGACGCTCTAACCGGCCGCGGGAGGAGGTTCGACGCCCGACTGTCCCTGCACGCAAAGCTGAGCAGCGCATAGGTGCATATGATATCAAGGGGACGCTGGGCGAGGGCTCTTTCGGCAAGGTCAAGCTTGCCGTGCACCGTGTTACTCAGCAGCAGGTGGCGCTTAAGATCATTGCCAGGAAGAAACTGATTAGTCGCGATATGGCGGGGCGAGTGGAACGCGAGATTGAGTATCTACAGCTACTGAGGCACCCCCACATCATCAAACTGTAAGATTCACTATCCTGGTTGTTGCTGGTTACTGACACACCCCGCTAGGTACACCGTCATCAAGACACAAACCGAAATTATCATGGTCCTCGAGTTCGCCGGCGGCGAACTATTCAATTACATTGTTCAACATGGAAAGATGACGGAGACCAAGGCCAGACGTTTCTTCCAGCAGATTATCTGCGCTGTCGAATATTGCCACAGACACAAGATTGTCCATCGGGATCTCAAGCCCGAGAACTTGCTGCTGGACAACGATCTCAATGTCAAGATTGCAGATTTCGGTCTCAGCAACATCATGACGGATGGTAATTTCTTGAAAACTAGCTGTGGAAGTCCTAACTACGCAGCCCCGGAAGTAATTAACGGCAAACTCTATGCTGGACCAGAAGTAGATGTGTGGAGTTGTGGTGTTATTCTTTATGTTCTCCTTGTTGGACGATTGCCGTTTGACGATGATAACATTCCGGCTTTATTCGCAAAAATTGCGAAGGGTCACTATGTTGTCCCAAATTATATGACCCCAGGCGCAGCCTCACTTATCAAAAAGATGTTGGCAGTGAATCCGGTACACCGAGTGACAATCGAAGAGATCCGCCAAGACCCCTGGTTCTTGTTAGATCTGCCAGCATACCTGATGCCTCCAGTAGAGGAATTCATGGATACTGGCGTGGATTCCGGAAAGGCCATAAACCCCCAGGGTATCGCCCCAGGAGCTAGCCGCGCAGTGCAAGAGAAACTCCACGACGCGGTGACAGAGAAACTCGGAAAGAAGATGGGTTACGGAAAGCAGGATGTTCAGGAGGCACTTGAAGCTGATGAACCGTCGGCGATCAAGGATGCGTATTTGATTGTGCGAGAAAACACAATTGCACAAGCAAATCGTGGGCCTCTCCCATCTGAACCTCATTCCCCTAATTCCATTCTTCCCGCTAACTATTATGTCTTATCAGCAAATATAAACGCCCTCCTAGGCTCCTCTCCACCGGCATGGGATGAACCTCTATCTTCACTGCGTGACAAGTCCATTGCGACTGTGTCGCAGAACGTTGTTGGCTCGGGAGACGTGGATGAAATGTCCCTGCCTGCCGGTCTGGGTGGCCTTACAATTCAACCCTCAGCTGAGCAGGCATCTTCGAGGTCTGGCTCCATAAATACTGTTCTGAGTGGCGATAGACCTGCTAGGCCTTTCATTAGCAAGATCGGAATCCTGCCAAGTAGCTTGCCAGCATACCATCGTGCGTATATGGAGGCACGTAAGACCGGTAAGGATGTACCTTCATCATCGCCAAAGGTGGATGTCGATCACGTCGAAACAAACCGCGCCAAATCGAGTGAAGAGCAGGCCGAGACAGCTAGACGCCTTAATCCGCATTCTCGCCATCAGCTGAAGCTCGATGAAGGAAACAACAAGCCTGCTGCAATGACACCAGTCCCTCAGAAGAAATCGAAGCCGACAAAGTGGCAATTCGGTATTAGATCTCGTAACCAGCCCCTGGAGGCCATTGGCTGTATTTACAGGGCGCTGAAGAAGCTTGGTGCAGAATGGGTCGTAGATGAGAATTATCGCCAAGTCACCCAGAAGAAGAACGACAACGAGAGGTACGTAGTCCTACATGGTGCTCGAGCAAGGACTGACCACTACAGACAACGAAAACGCAGCTTCGGCTCCAACGATAGCGACTCTGATGATGGCGGCTCTCTACACCGCTTCAACTCCCAAGACAACCTGGCGAAGGACTTCCCGCCTGGCGCACAGTACAAACTCCCCGCGGACCCATGGGTGCTTCGTGTCCGCTGGCGCAAAGGAGGCATGTATGCTCCCGGCACGGTCCCGCCTGGGTCGACCCATTCCTCCCAAATTGATCTACGCCGCCAGTCTCTCGCATCTATGAGTAGTGTTTCGGGCTCCGGACCATTGAACGATCCGGAGGAAGGTGTTATCATGCACCTCGATATCCAACTGTACGAGATGGAGCAAGGTGTCTATCTGGTTGATTTCAAGTGTGCTGGTTATGAGACCGCGGCGGGCGTTATGCTCGAGGAGAAGGACGTCACGTCGCCGTTTCCGTTCCTAGACCTATCGTCGACGCTGATTATCGCTCTTGCAGAAGCGGATTAAGGACCTGGCGTCTACACTGATCATTACTCTTGCGAAGGCGGATTGAAGGGGTGCATGCATATGTATGGTACAGGAGCTGGGTTTGGCGTTCGGCGATGGTGGGGTTCTATGGTGGAAAATATGCGTGATTATCATGGTTGGCGCCGGATTGCAGGTTACAATACCCTGGCGATCGTAGAAGACGATCACCACATTCAACTATTGTTTGATTGCTTTATGATTGCATGATTACCTATAGTCAACCAAAGATTTGATTTATTATGAATACATGAGTAGTGTACAAGGGTATATATTAGTCGTTTTGTCACCTCCGCGTTGCCTGCCCAGGGCTCCAAGCCTGTGGCTGCCAATCCTCGCTCGGGCCGCCACGCGCATTCTTCCATGGATCTCCTTTCGGCGGCGGGGGGGTTGCTGGCTCCCTTCTCGCCGCTTTCTCCGGGTCGGACACTCGCGGGTTTGTATATACCTTCGGCGCCGGCCCTCCACTAACCTTCATCCGCTCAGATTCTCGGTCCAGAATCTCTTGTCCACTCGCAACTGTACTCGTAGTCGTCCCTCCTTGTTTCCCTCCCGCAGCAGCGTCACCCCCCATCGTAGGCCCTCCCGCATCCACACCCACCCCAGCAGTCCCCCTCCTCGTCGCGGCCTGACCCGCAGCAGTCGCATTGCCCATTCCTAGCCCCGGCCCCATCTGCTTCATGTTCGGCCCACCCACCAGCCTACCCTTAGCCTCCCATCTCTCATCTGCCTGCGCAGCCAGAACTTTAACCCTCCTCCGCCTAAGAACATCTAGCTCCTGCTCCGCGATCGTTGGCGCAGCTTGGCGCGTATGCCGCAACCACTGGTGCCACGCGGGCGTGATGTGTGACGAGACGTCTGAGTACTGTACGTGGGGTGGGTAGTCGACGATTCGGCGCATGCGACCTGGGGAGAGCGTATCGCGGAACTCCCAGTATGTGTTTCCCTGGAGGTCAAGACCTGGGGGGATAGTTAGCTTTGAGTTGGAGCTGGGGAAGAGGGTGGTGGGGGACTGACCAACGAGGAAACGCCTGCGCCAGGGGAGGCGCATCGATTTCCATTTTAGCCAGGCTTTACGGAAGGAGCTTGTTGGGGCGGACATGGTTGGTTTGTTGACCGGGATTGCGTTGCTGGGGATTTTATTTTGAAGGGCGAGATAATCAGGGCGTTCAGCCACAGCGGGCGGGCAGTGTGGCGCAGGCCTACAGACGTCACATTCCACGCACGCTGTTTGTTGCTGGCCTTGTTCTTGTTGACGGCTAATGTAAATAAGAGATGCGCCGGGAGCTGTAGTTTCTTTGTCAATATTATTCACCTGCGGTACTTCACAGGCACGACTGTCATTTCGGAAACTAGTAACGGCCCTCGATCTGCTACTCGAGAACCATTGTAAGCGCATAGAAGCGAAAGTCAGGCATAACACGACGGATTTGGGTTGATTTGAAAGCGAACAACACAACACATACCAAAGCACATATCGTCAACCTTCATAAGAAGCCATGGCGTCGGTGTCATCGCTAGATAAGGACTTGCGCAAAATGCGGTTGGACAAATATACTCCGCAGGCAGCGAATGAAGTGCGGGGCTGGATAGAAGGCATCCTTGGTGAGCGACTCGCCGGAGGCGACCTGCTCGATGCACTCAAAGATGGCGTCGCGCTATGCAAGTACGTATCTCTAACTCTTCCTATACTTCTTCATTGTCGTTAACCAATGGTTATAGGCTCGTCAACCTCGCTGTCCCCTCGCCCGGCGTCAAATTCAAGACCTCCGCCATGCCATTCGTCCAGATGGAGAACATCTCGCTCTTCCTCCGAGCCTGCCAATTGCCGCCTTTAAATCTGCAACCGCATGACGTCTTCCTCACTGTCGATTTATACGAGCAGAAAGATCCCACGCAGGTCCTACAATGCATTGGCGCATTCAGCAGGGTTGCGAACCAGGTGCAGCCATCGAGGTTCCCCACTGCTATTGGGCCAAAGTCGAGATCGGGAGTCATGAGCCCCCAAGGCACCGGAACCCCGACAGTTGGAGGAGGGGGCTTTGGGAGTAGGGCGCGAGGCGCTAGTACCACGAGCAATACGTCGTCAGCTTACAACCAAACCGGGCGTAGTGGCGCCATGACACCAACACGAACAGGCGAGACGAACACGGGGCGGCGGAGTCCAACGAAGGCTGTTAATTTGTCCACTTCACCAGGTGGTGGCACTAGCAGTTGGAGCAAGAAGACAGACGAAGGTGTTACGGCGCCTGCTTGGAATATTGCACAATATGGATATATGGGCGGCGCGAGCCAGGGAAATATGGGCATTGCATTTGGAGGTCGGAGGCAAATTACAAGTGCTGGGCCACACGTACCGAATATGGCAGAGAAAGTGAGGAAGAGGAAAGAGCAGGAGGCTGAGGAGGAGCGGTTGAGGGTGCAGGCGGAGGAAGCGGAGCATCATAGGCGAATTGAGCGCGAAGCTGAGGAGGAGCGTGCCAGGATTGAAGAAGAAGAACGATGGGCGGCAGAAGAGAGGAAGCTGAAGGAACAGGCAGCTGAAGAGAAGAAGAGGTGGGAGGAGGACGAGAGGCGCTGGAAGCAGGAAGAGGAGAGACGTCAGCAAGAAGAACGGGAGGCCGAGGAGCGCCTAGAGAAAGAAACTCGACGATCACGGGCGACTTCCGACGCGCGCTTGCAAGGTCAGTTTCTAAGTCAATATCAGGCAGAACGTGGCCTCGCTCGTAGAGATCGGAGCAAAAGCCCAGGACCGTCGGGTAGAGTTCAAGAACTTGAGCGTGAGCTCGAACTTGCACGAGATCGTGAGCGACGGTATGAACGCGAGCGCGAGGAGAGAGTTAAATCGCGCGATCGCGACGCTACCGAAGCTCACGACCTTTCGTCTCGCCTGAAGCAGAGAGGCCCGTCTAGGACGCGTAACCGATCTCAAAGCCGACCACGAGCCCCGTCCCATAAGAATAGCGAAGATTCATGGGTTGCTGATGAGCGTGATTACCTCCGCAAAGAATGGTCAAAGCAAAACCACGACGATACTCCGCCGCCGAAACCCTCGCGCAGCAACCAGTTTGCTGACGAGGCACCACCGCCACAGCCTCCACGGGGGTTTCAGCATACAGAGGAGGCTGCCCCCTCAAAGCCACCACGTCCGCTACCTGAGCCAGTAGCGCCTATTCGAGTTTTGAAAAACAATACTGGCCCGTCTTCGCGCCCGCTGCCTGACCCTTCAGTCTATCAATCCCCACCTTCAGCAGCAGCGGCACCTCAGAGCCGCACAGACCGATACCTTTCCTCCAACCCCGCCCCACAAGCCGCGCAGCCACAAACAACCTACGCATCTGAGCTAGGTGCCTTTGACTCCACTGCGGAGCGTGATGCCGAAGACCGCCGGCGAGCAGCATCCCAGACGAAGACCAAAGCAGGTGGCTGGGCCTCGAAGTCGCTGCTAGAGAGGGAGATGGAGATGGAGAGAGAGCGACAGAAGGAATGGGAGGAGGGGCAGAAGGCAACTGCGCAGGCGGCGAAGATGGGAGGACAGACGGATGGAGTAGATGGAATTGGAGGAGGGATTGGAGGCCGATGGGATGTGAATCAGTGGACTGGGTATACAGGTGGAGATGGTCAGAATAGGGGTAATCAGGGGATTGGGGCCGGGAGGAGGCAAATTGTGGGGCCCAGGCCACCGCCCCCAGGACGTTGAATAGGAAAAAGTAGAGTGTAGAGTTTGGCAGGAGTAAATAGAGTTTCTCTAGTTGTTGGGCATTTGGGACAATACTGGCTCTTGGAACTACGTTCCTAGAAGTACGCTACACAGTGTAGTCTATATACCGCTAGGCGGTATATATACTACTGTATGTCCAAATTTGTGCTCAACACTATTAACCGATGTGAGAATAGCATCACGTGTTAGCTTCGCCGATTAACCGCCGATCACGAATAAGTACACAGTGTGACTGACAAGACACTTCCTTCTCCACGACATAAGGCGAAACAAACCCCCAAATTGCCCTTGACAAACAATCTTTGATTGGGTGGGGGTATTGACTGAGCTTATTGCATTTAATTCCATTAATAACCCTGAAAAGGCGGCATTGTATAATCGCAAGTCGTGAATATGGCATAGATCAAAGTGTATACTCTATCCGTGCAACTGCAAGAGCTTCGAGAAGAACAGCTGTTGGCTTCTACTCACATATATATTGTCATACTTAGTTATGGACCCGGGTTCTGTGGTTGGAATCGTTCTGGGCGTGGCTGGTCTCGCTGGGCAAGTATTCTCAGGATGCATCACAAGTAGGGAGCTGTCAATTTCTTATCAATATCCATAACTAATAATCTCCAGCAATACAATTTATTATTACGGCTAGAGATATCCATAAAGATCAGCAATATTTGGTTCTAAGACTACGGCTCGAGCAGGAGAGGTTGTTGGCTTGGAGTGAGGCGTCCGGGCTGTTGGATTATGGGCCAGAGAATAGTTCAAAGTTGTTGGAGTCCAACGTCTTTGGACTTCACAGATCAACTGTGCTCGATCTGCTGATTCAGATAAAGGTCCTCTTTGAAGATTTTGAGATAACGCAAAAACGTCACATGAGGTTACGTGCGGAGTATGAAGATACTGAGAACAGGCGGGTTCCCAAAGAGCGAGGACAAAAGCTGGGCTCAGCTCCAGAACTGCTGCTGGATACCCATGAGACTTCTGTTCCTCTCTCACCTACAAAGAGGAAATACATTATGAATGCACTAGAAACGTGGAAGAATACATCTAAGTCCGGGATGAAGCGGCTTCGTTGGGCGGCTTTTGATAAGGCCGACTTCGAGATATTGTTGCAACAGTTCTCTGTCTTGAATGACAATATGACGGGCCTTCTTGACACGAGGTTGCAAAGAGAGATATGGAACACAACACAAGATACGAATAGAGCAGTGTTGCAATTACACCATGAACTTGCAGATCTACAACAAATTGTCAAGGCCACCTTTGCTATGACAACTCTTTCTCTTCAAGGTCAAGTCACCACAGACCCTCCACCATATCAAACCACCCACAGCAAAAAGAACAATGCCAGTGGGCTCGAGACTCTTGCACAGTTAGCTAGGTTCAAGGCATTCAATGAGTCAATTGAAGCCGACGCTCCGCCTGACTACAATACCGCTAGCATTCTTAAACTCGGTGACCCCAGTGCCGAGAAGGTGGCCATGAAAATCCGCAGATCTGCTATCACGTTTAACTCCGACGTTCGGGCATCCCGCTGCGAAGCTACCTATCTAGTTGATGGTATTAGCCGATGCGTTTGGATCGAATGGAAAGAATATGAGTGGGCTCCTTCAAGCACACCAGGCCCATCCCCGTTGATTATCGACCGGGCACAGAAACTCGCTGCTCTCCTACATCATAAGCCCAAACCAGCACATTTCCGTGTTCCACATTGCCTTGGATACTTTGACAATGCAGAAATAAACAAGGAACCCAAACAAACCTCAGACTCGGATTCTGAGTCGGATGAGGGAAAGGAAGAGGGTGAAGATGAAGATGAAGATGATTGGGCTTTCCGCATCGGCTTCGTCTTTGAGAAACCACATGGAGTAGACCCATCCACGCCGCCAGTTTCGCTTCTGCAACTCCTACAAGATACTGAACTCTCAAATCCAAGCATCACCGACCGTGTTGATCTTGCAAAGGCACTGGCAAACTGCATTCTGTATCTTCATTCTGTTAATTGGCTCCACAAGGGACTCCGAAGCGATAACATTATCTTCTTCCCACGTACCGGCCGTGGTGTTCAGCAGAACCGTACAGCAGACCTGGACTACAGCGAACCCTATCTCTCTGGGTTCGACTTTGCGCGGCCAGCACGACCTGGTGAATTCACCGAGCAACCGGCGGATGATGTGGAGTTTGGCATTTACCGCCATCCGTCAACACTCAACATGGGTCCAGAACGACCTGCGTATCGGAAAAGTTTCGATATATACTCTTTTGGAGTTATCTTGGTCGAGCTGGCATACTGGTCTAGTATCGATAGGGTAATGGCTCGGCTTCATACCGAGAGTCTGCAGCATTCTCGCAGCAGCATCGCGGGGGGCGAGGTTTTTGATCTGGAGCGTGCACGTGGACACCCGAAGCTAGTTGAGACTATCCGGGCAAAACTTCTGGATGACAGCAGTGTGAGCGAGTTAGGCGCGAGGATGGGGGGGGTGTATAAGGAGGTTGCTCGAAGATGTTTGCGAGGCGGCAAGGAGTTGGGGATTGAGGAGGGTGAAGATGAGACGGGAGGGGAGGTGGCTGCGACATTAAGTATGACATTTTATGAAGAGGTTGTTAAGAAGTTGGAGGGAATACAAGTGTGATCATTCCAGAGAAAATTGTATGTATGGATTTGAGTGTTCTTAAACCTATTAATACTTAAGTCTCTTTAGAGCTTTTAATATAGCTTTCGGCTCAAAATTTGATATGGTTCGCACTTAACAGAGGCGTTCCATTTCGCCTGCAAACTCTTTGATTTGAACAGTCACATTAACAGTCTTAGTGGAGAAAATTTACGACTCAACAGCATCGAAGTAATCCAGACTGGTTTTAAAAACAAGTGTGTTGTATTGCTAGCCTGCCCTCGTGCATAGTTTAGTGCAATGATCGACACCTGTAATATCCATCAAACTCGTGTCAGTAGGATGCCCATGAGCAAGCCTATTCTTTCTTTTACTCCGAAGTAAATAGAAACTAAGCTCAAGAGGTTGCCGTTTGCGGTCCCTTTCTTGCCCTTACTCATGTTTCACAAATCTCAGATGGCTAGACACGCTGTGATATGGTTATACAAACAAATATCCTACATGGATGCCCTCTCGCGCAACACTTGGCATCTCTTACTTCTAGAACCACCCATGGCCATCATTATCGGCACCTAGCGGTGGTGATTAAGATGGCGAGCTTCCTCCCTGTATTTCCTTGTGAGATTCCATCCTCTTGTCCTCTTAGCTGGTTTCTCATCAGGTGTCCCCAGCTCAACCTCTTGCTTTTCTCTGGCGTCCTTTCTCAATATTACTCCCAACGTCTGGACCTGGTTGCGCAAATATGAACGTTTTATTCGCACTCTCCACAAAAACTCCAGGTAGTTCATCAATCCTAATCCCGGTGATATCAAACCCTGGCCGCACAATGACTTTCACAGTCAACTCGTTCTCACCCGCCGACACAACTACGATTTGGGGTCTGGCATCTTCTTCCTTGAATTTACCAAGAAAATTGACAATTTTATCACAAACGACTTGGGTTGCACATCGGATAGTGACGACCTCCGACCCAAAAGATCCTAGCCTGCTGCGATATGGTCCCAACCCTTTTGATAGCCTCCTGCGGCGGAAAGTTGCAGAAGCCTTGTGGGGTGAGAAGCAGGTGGGCTGTGGTGGAAAGTCCAAGTCGAATCCCTTGAGAACTTGCTGATCTTGAACTTTAGGAAGTGAGTGACTGGACATACCAGCCATGTTAGAGGCATGGGAGAAAAGTTTTCGACTAGTAGGTTGGGGCTTGGTATCTTGTAGCTCCGACAGTCCAGATTCGAGGACGAGGACACGTGAGACAGACGCTGGAGTTTCGCCGCCGACGATTGGTTCCGAGCCTTGAGACATTCCTATTCTGGTTGGTCGTTGCCCTGAGCTCAAGTTCGAGGCAAGCCTGGAAAGTTTTCCAACATTGTGCGACTTCGGCTCTGGTGTTGGGCTGACATCCATATCAGAATCATTACCATTTTTTGCTCCATTTGTTCCGGAATAATCACCCAGAGCTGGATTCTCCATGATATTGGATGAGTAGTAGGACATTAGGTTAGTAGGAGTACGATATTTGGATTGTGGTCCATAAATTAGCTCCAACTGTTCTGCCATGGAGCCTTTCCTCACTCCGCAGTCCATTCCAGAAGCATCGCCCTTTGTTGATTGCCTTTCTGCTCGCACAGAATTTTGACCATATTTGCCAATTGGAGTAGCGAATATGCTAGAAGTCATTTCAGCAACGCTCTCGGCATCTGAGCTTTCAAAATCCGAGGCAGACATCGGCTCCTTGAAGCTTAATGCAAGCGGGGCCCCAAGTTGCTTATTATTTTTTCTGCCGTATGAACCCTGGGCACGCAATGTCGTACATTCAGCCTTGATATGCTTGGCCAACTCCCTCTTTGAAGTGAATTTGGATTTGCACGCCTCACAGAGTGGCTTTCCAGAGGCAGTTCTCGCATTATCACGTGGAAACGGCACCAAGTTTCCACAAGCCTTCTTTTCTTCAATTTCCTGCTTTGAAAATCCTGTGGCTTGAAACTTATTGTTTTTTGAGTTACATGTAGCAATATGAAGCCAGAGGTTCCCTAGCTTCTTGTATATTTTTCCACAGGTGGGGCAAGGATGTGGTAGGGGAGATTCTTCAGGGATACCTGGAACTTGACAGCTCTGTATATGCCTTTTGAGGGCCCCGTTGTATTTGTACCTCTTGTCGCATTTGGGGCATGATTTGACCATCGGCTCGCTAGCCAGGGACTTAGGGGCAAATGGTGATACTGATACCAGAATAGAATCAGTAGACACTGCTGCTTGTGGTGATGCCTCTGAAGGAAATCCAGTACCAGGCATGCTGTTCGGCTGCATATCTGCAATTGTTAGGTTGGAGAATGCCGTTTCTCCGGCAAAGATTGATGTTGGCTCCTTGTTGGCCTGGTTTGTTCTCGTGGGGTGCTGGTTGCACTCTGCACTTTCTGGCAAGCTTGAACTGTAAGTCGAATACAAATTTGTATTTCGGGTGTAAACCGGTCCAGAAGCAAACTGAAAGCGCAGCATAACCTCATCGCTATCTATCTCAGGGTGTGTTTCTGCCTCTGCTTTTGGTGGAGAAGATCTAACGAGAGAGATTTCTTCTTCGCAGTCTACAAAGACATCAGATTCAGACGATGTGGACATTTGCGAAGGACTCCTTGGACGGAATATCGGAGGACCATCGAGAAGAGTCGCTTTGATTTCCAGCTCAAAATTGAAATATCGTGGCCGGGGTTCTTCTTTAGGAGAGGCTTGATGACGCTTTGATCCATGTCCAGATTGGCCCTTATTACTGCAGTGGTCTTCTGCAATAGACTCTTTGGATACCGTGGTAGGCTCATGTTGCACTGCACGCGGCTCGGAATACCCATTTTCTTCAAACTCGTGCTGGATTGGCTGTAGTTCTGGAAAAAGGGTCTGGATATCATATTCCTCTAGTTTTTTGCGCCGCTCAGGTGTATCTTTAATTATTTCATCCATGAGCATGCGGCGGGCCAAGCTCTTGTCAGCCTCAGTGAGTTCCAATTCCAAAGATGATATTTCCTCGAGAGATATTGCTGGATATGGCAGGTCGTGCCAGTTAGGATGTCCTTCAGCAAGTCTCGTCTGCTGCAATGCCTGTGAATATCTGTGAATCGGTCTCCTATACTTCTGAACTTCAGCTGCTTTTTGGACTGTCTTTTGTCTCGCAAGGTCTATATTTGTCAGTTACCTATAGCGCAGCAATGAATTTCATGACTTACCCGGTTTACGAGTTTTATCGGCATTGATTGCCGCTGATAAAAACTGCACGCCTTCAACGTGGTCCCCGAAATTAAATGGGGTTGTCATATACTGTCCTCCTGGTCCACCTATCATAGGGAATTCGCGAAAAGGAGACGTGATACGCTTCTTCAAGTAATTTTCGCAAGTGCTATACATGCATGGCGCATGATGGCAAGGCGGTGGAGCTGTTATGGCTGCGCGAGCTGCTTCGGGGGCTCTTACGTACAATGTACGGTCAAACCTCCAATGCATGGCTGCCTCTTCAGGACAAAGTTCCAACAGCGCAGGATCTCCCGTCATGACAATTCGAGGCCTTTTGCCAAGAACGGCATCCGGTTGTCCCTGAGAAATATTTATGAGATTAATCGCCGCGACGTTTGAAGACTTGTCAAGAAATGGATTTGGCAGTTCTTGAAAAAGATCTTCAGGCAAACTGAGGTTTTCAAGATTAATAGGATTGCAACGGCCACCTTCGAGTGAGTGAAGAAAGGGATTTGGAAGTTCTTGAAAAAGACCTTGAGGCAAACCAATGTTTTCAAGATTAATAGGATTGCAGCGGCTACCTTGGAGTGAGATCACCGCACGCCTCTGAGACGTATCAAGGTGAAGTTTCGGCAGATTTCGCTCATTGGAATCCACCATCATCATATCGACTTCGCCTTCTCTTGGACGTGGGGTTAGAGCAGCACTATTTGTTGCGTCAACGAGAACTTTCTGCATCAAAGTCTCCGCATCCACGCTGAAATCCTTCTGCCCCGAAGAATAAGCAGTCAACTTGTCAAGGTATGGCTTTACCAGGTCACGGCGTTGCAGTTGGTTAACCGTCTGTTCTATAATGCCCAGATCATTTTTCGGCTTTTCGCTATGGCCTGATGCGGTAAAGGTATTGTGTGTTTCCATTCGCCGTATGAACCTCTTCAACGTCGAATTTCTCTGTACAAATGTTGGCAATACATTTTCTGGGAGATTGCTAAGAAAACCGAGGGCATATTGTATTCCTTCGATATTCTTCACCGAAACCATTGTTGGCGAGTCCTCTGACATCGCAGCTTGCAGCATAATCGCATTGCTTGTACTTGCGTGTCCCAAAATAGGTGGCGGTTTCCATTTAACCTTTGCGACTTTGACCATCATCTCCAGCAAGATTGCCGGTGAGATCCCCATGTAGTTTGGATGGGGTAGACTGCGCTTTCGTGCATCGTGCCCGCGTACACGGGTCTTTCTAGAAGAAAACAAAAAGTTTTTCAGAGCTCTCTGCTTGTTTTGCAAGTCTTGGGGAGCCCTATTGCCAACAGGAATATATCCAGGTGCGTCTGCATGGTTAGTCAGATACCCTTCGGGTAGAAGGTGGGCGTTATTTTGAGAAGCCTCGCGGCGATGGCCTACCAAGAATTAGTATGGACTTCATCAAGTAGGGAGTGAGGCCACTAACCAAGACATGGCGTAAACCATCTGAGGTTTTTCACGAATTCGTCAGGTAATCTCTCAACGCCTTTTAGTGCAGATCTGAACGCTCCTATTTATGTCAGTAGGATAAAATAGATATTCTGTAGAGATCATACTGAAACGAGTAGCACGATGAAAGCGTGTACTGCGATGACGAGCATCAAAGCTCTTCTGAGCTCTCTTTCTATTCACTCGGCCCATTGTGAGTGGTGGACATCGGAGTCTCGGATACAAGAATTGTAAGATTGAATGGTGATGGACAATGAGCGTAATAGAAGTTTATGTGTACAGCTTTCCAATGCAGGAATTGTAATATTGGAATAGACAATTTAATGAGTGTGGCAGGCGTGAATGTGTCTAAGCTTTTGGAAGCAAAAATTGCAAGCTTGAAGGTGACTATCAATGAGTGTAGTGGAAGTTATTGTGTTCAGCATTCGGATGCACGAACTGAACGATTGAAAGACGGCAGGAAATGAAAGCAATGGAAGTGAAAAGTGAATTTGAGGAGCAAGGAGTAAACAAAGTAAGCACTTAGGCGTGTCAGGTAATTTCGAAAGAAGTTGTAAACAAAAAAATGCTTAGCAGAGGTACGAATAACCTAGCCTCAAATCATCTCTGCTTGAAAATGGAACCAGGCCGCCTTTGCTTCCCTCTTCTGCTACTTCAATATAGGTATTCAAGGCAGAGATAATGAAGCAATTGCATTTGATGTTTTATGAATTTATCTCCCATGACAACTTCAATATCACAATTTAATGATAATGCTCGCGATACTCAACTCTGAGTCTATACAAAAGTCTCCTGCCAGTATATATATATAGTACTGATCAACTAATCGTTCCTAATACAAAGCCCTCAATCGGGCTGAAATAAATGATGTTGGAAGATATCTAATCTGCATGCCACTATGGATAGAATGTCCCATTATATGGGTATTGCATTTACGATATCGCCGTATGTTTTATTAGGCAGCATCGCAGTGCTTCGTTTTTGACGCTGATCAGCTCAAGTATTTTTAGAGTAGAACAATGTTCTAACATACCGCGTTCCCCTCTCGGTAGCACAACATCCACAGAAGAGCGATGCCGGCCAGCATACCACCTTAAGAGAGTCAGATAGAGACAGTGGAGGCTTGAGAAGTGATAATCATACAGCTAGTACAACAACCACTGGGATTGCAAGGCATGGTCCAACAATTTTGATGTGACAAGGATTGTCATTTGTAAAGGCGATTGGGACAAAAGGAATCGACATGCCGGCCACGTCAGCTACTTGCTGGCAAAATAGCACCAGATTGGTGAGATATAAGTATGTTGAGATATAGTAACTGGTTGTATTTGAACCCATTGAAAGCACAATGACAGTTGATATAAAGAGTTGATATCAAGATTTGGGAATAATGTGACGTCAGCGACCACTGCTGCTGGATTTAGGACTATAATGAAGTACTAGCGCAGAATGGAAGGGAAATAAGACCACACAGAGAAGAAATTGAGTCTAAACTTGCGCTTGGTAGACGCGACCGTTGATCAGGCTAGTAACGCTCCAAACCAGAACATGAGCAATTACAATTCGTGCTTCTCAAAGGAAGTCAGTCATAGGCCAGAACGCCTGAGCCCATTTTTAAGTTTCCCGAAGAAAGCCATCCGAAGGATCCGTGTATACTATAAATTAACATTGCTGCTTTCCATAAAAGCATTGCTATTCCCGTGGAAATGTCGAGATAGGAATCCCCAGTCTTTTTGTTGCTTCCATCATTGTTCGTATGTCGTTCATGGGTCACCCCTCCATAATATCACGTGATAACGGCGCTAACATGGATGCGCAGAAAGTACTAATTGTCGCAATCAGAACCCGCCCTTTGCCTTCTCGCGACTGAGCGTACCCTGACACCTATCGGACGGATTCACTGCCGGTGAAAGAGCTGTCACTACTATCGAGCGACAGCGATGACTTCACCGCATGCTGCCTCAGATGAGGCTGTTGCCACTATGGTCACAACTGCTTTTGATGATAGGCCAACCAACTTCGAACTCACCGCTGGAGATAACGCCGCTCCGGGAGCGAATGACATCCTAGTAGCCACGGCGCGAGAGGATGCGAACCCGGAATACGCAGAACGGGTCACTTCAATTGAGCAGCTCCAGATCAGTGCAGACAATGATAATGTTGGGCCAAATGTGGAAAGCGCCGCGGCCGAATCACAACCAGTTCAAATTAAAAGTGACCTTATCATGGAGCCGGCAATCCCTCGGACACCAGAGAACAACGACGATGACACGGAATATCCCCGCGTCCCCCTTGGCGACTACGAACAACTGCGTGCTTTGTCACATATGCTGCAATATCAGGCCCCGCCAGGACTAGCTGAAGCTCTGAACGCGTCCGCAATGGCAACTCTCTCTGGAAACGACATCTCGATGGATAACACAAACGATTCCAACGGACCTTACGCCGAGATGCCGCAGCCTACCCGTCATAATGATGAGACTCGAATCTCAGCATATGCTCTTCTCGAGTTCGAGGACGGACAATTCTATATGAACACTTACTCGGTAATACTGGGGCGAGATCGCCAAGCTGCCCGAAATGCCATGAGGCGAGATGCGGAGGAGGCAAAAGCGAATATGGACGAGCACAGCATTGGGGGAGAGCCAAAAACCCCGGTTCGGATCAAAAGGGAGGAGAGCAAATATACAAAGTCCGTCATTAGCGAAAGTGGTGGTATCCTCAGAGATGGCGATGATTCCGACAGCGACGAACGTTCGAGGCGTCGCATGCACCGCAAAGCCAGCAAGAAGTCAAAATCTACCGGGTCTTCGTCAAACCGAGTGTCTAGGAGGCAGTCATTGGTGCAACCAAGCGGCAAAATTGAGTATCAGGCCCAGCCCCAAGCTCGTCGGCATGCCCCCGAAACCGCCGGAGCAGTACCTGTTGACCCGGCATCCTTACGACCTTCCCCACACGATTGCCCTTTGGTGGGAATCCATCCACCCGCCACCACTCCTGCAAGCGGCTACAAGGCCATCTCCCGGCGGCATGTAAAGATTGCCTACAATTCAAAGAAATCTCTCTTTGAAGCCGAAATCATCGGGCGGAATGGCGCGTTTGTGGACGAGATTTTCTACTATCATGAGGATGTTATTCCTTTGAAGAGTGGCAGCTATCTTCAGATTGGGGGGGTCGTTGTGCGCTTTGTGCTGCCTGACGTTGCACTTGGGGAAACAGGCGCTGAAATCCCAGCTGAGCACGGAGAATCTGGTATACAAGATCGGTATGTCGAAGGAGGAAAGGAAATGAGCTTCGATTTCGACGATGCCACTCGTGAAGGCGCTCTACTTGGAGATAGCAGTGACGAAGTATCGGATGATGCAGATCGGCCCAAATTAGGGATTGAAGGTGAAGACGACGAAGAAGGAGACGGAGATGAACTTGGAGAGCAACAAGAAGGGAGCGATATCGAAGAAGACAACAGCGAACTGTCAGAGGTACCGGATGAGGCGGAGTATGGAAATGATGACCAAGATGAGCAATCCAAAGAAACTCCAGAGTCGATGCCCATGCCACAAAAGAAGAGAGGCCCCGGGCGTCCACCTAAAAATGGCATCATGTCGAAACGGGAGCAGCAGCTAGCCAAGAAGGAGGCACAGCAGAGAGCTGCGCAAAAGACGGTTTCACAGCCGGACACGTCCGGAAAGAACAAAGTTGGTAGACCTAGGAAGAATCCAGTAGAGGAATCTCCGGTCAAGACCGAAAAAAGGAAGTACACCAAGCGGAAGCCTAAGGACCCGGATGCTCTCGTATCCAAGCAGGAGGGCTCTTGGGAGGACGATAGACCCTCCAAAGAAAAGAAGGAAAAAAAGTCCACAAAACCACCTCGCTCTCCGTCACCTACTTTCAACGAGGCAGATCTTACTCCAGAGCAGCTAGCGAAGCCTCAAGCAAACTACGTCACCCTTATTCATGAAGCTCTCAGCAACTCGCCAACAGGTCAAATGTCCTTACCACAGATATATCGCGCCATACAGCGTAGATATCCTTTCTTCGTGCTTAAGTGCAACACAAATGGCTGGCAAAGTAGTGTCAGGCACAATCTTTCGCAGCACCACGCTTTTAGGAAGGTTGAGAGAGACGGGAAGGGTTGGATGTGGGCTATCGTAGACGGAGTTTCCATCGAGAAGGAGAAAAAGAGACGGCCCACTCCTCCTCATCAGTTGCCTCCACATTTACAACAACCGATATACCGTGCTGGGCCGCATCCTCATATGATGCATGGGCCTCCTGGTATGATGCCGCCTCCTGGCTATGCCATGAACCACATGCCGCCCCATTTACGGCCAGGACAACCTCCACAATACGCTGGGCAGCCCATGAATGGATACCCGCTTCCACCAGGACAGCACTCCATGAATGGCGGCGCACCTCCTCCAGGATTCCCTTCCGCATTACCGACTGCTCAGCCCATGGGTGCTACGAGCAATACTTACAGTTCGCCATATGCTCCAAAGCCACCGGCTAATCCCACTCAACAAGCGCCACCAAATACATCTCACAATCCTAGCCAAGCGCCCCCTCAAAGTGTGCCTTACCAAACTCCACAACAACCCCGACCGATTGAGCAAGGGCCCCCACAACCGGATAACGCAATGTGGCGAGCCATTGATAGCTTTCGGACAAATTTGGTTGCTACTATGAAGCCAAAGAATAACAAGGCCGAAGCTTTAGTTGCGTCATCTATCAACCGTGTCATGGGGGTTACTTCTCAGAGCACAGCTACGGTGGTAGAATCTGATTTGAAGTTAGAGGATCAAATTATGGCTGCCCTGAAATCGATGCTTAAAAGATTCCCCGAGTTTAACAACGGCACTTTTCAGCAACCTCCCGCCCAATTGGGGACAAATACAATGCAGCAAAGCACGCAACAAACGGAGGCTGCGCCAAGACAGGCCTTGGCCCAACTCACCCCTGCGCCAACAGGAAACGCAGCTCATGCAACCTCCGACATCTCTGCCGCCAAGAAGGCTCCAACACCAGGTCCCGCTGTGCAAAGACCTACATTTATTGGCCAATCCCACAATCGACCAAACGGCCCTTCTGTTCCTCGACCGCCTATGATGACTCCAGGGATGACTCGAGCCAATTCCAGTAGCTCCGCTAACCCCTCCTTCCGGGCCACCACCAGCGCATCACCCGCTCCTCCTCCAGCTGCAAACACCACTTCAGCTTCAGGTGACTTGACACCACATCAAGTTCAGAATGCGCCTGGCACAGAATCTAACGAAGGTCACCAAAAACTACTGTACCAATCAGCAGTCAATAACGATTCTCCTGCGGCTGCTGCTCAGCCACAGCCGACTGCGGTTGCGCAGCAGTCGTCGGAGATCACCACACAGCAACCAGGAAGCAGTAACCCAACAACAAACACGAATGAGAACGGTAAACGGCCACTAGACGAGGAGGATATGGCTGGAGGGAATGAATTCAAGAGGCTGAACGCTTCGGGGCCGCCTGCATTAAAAACATGATGACGGCAATGATGGACGTGAATACGTAATGAAGGGACGGGATATGGACGCATAGTTCAATGTTGGAGTTTAACAGGAGTTACGGATATATGAAAAGGGCTCGGAGGTGATAGTCGGATGTAGCTTACGGTCTTTCCTGTATGGGAGAGGAAGGAGTTTTACCGGCTGCATTGTCGTGGTATCCATATGGGGATATTATTTTGGAGTGTCGATACCTGGATACTACAGAAATTGTTTTTGTTGGGATTTAATATTCGAGACTGTAGATTTAACAATTCGAATAAATTGGTTTTACACACCACGAAAACTTGCTATTAAGTGAACTTGTACACAAGTTGTATAGTCCAGCCATGATCCACAAATCAACACACCCAGCGTGGTCGAGCGAGCCATGACCACCAACTGTAACGGCGTTGTTGATATCAGCCCAGACGCAGCTGCACTCGTGCCATCTGTGGGGTGATCGACAGTATACTGTATATGTACTTCGTACTTTGACGGGACCGTATACTTTAATAGGACTAGCTCGATCTTCAACGACTAGGAAGCCCCGCCTTCCCATCTGAATCCATAGTTGCTTGTTTGAACGACATTACCTACCCACTTAGACTTCTGACGTCCGAAGAGAAAGAGCAAGGCATTCTCCCATTACCAAACTGAGTTGAAGGTTAGGTTCAGGAATTACTCTATTGTCATGGGGAAATTGTGTATATCATTTCAACTGATTCCAGTCTACTGTTGCCTTTTTCTTAGTGGATGATAACATCACCGTACGTTTGGCGATAGCGATGACAACATGGCCTGGGTGGTAACTATCACGCCACAAATCCGTTTGACGAATATTAAGTTTAGTAATTGGATTCCCGCGTTTTCACTGAGACACTATCAAGAGTTACCCGCCGCTAGATGTGTCAGATGCCGCTGTTTAAGACATCTGGCTAAGAATGGCATGTTCCGCCATTTTGGGATTATAATTGCGTCGAAGTCACTGGAAGGCACAAACCCCGAAATACCACGGTAGACACTGAGACACTCATGGATAATAACAGACAGGGTGTGGAACGTCGGTGCATGGTATTTCAGGAGGACGTCTGGGGTTCATGGTTCAAACATAGCGTTAAGCCAGGACAGGCACTAAATCCGCATATCTTGAGATGTGTCAGGCGCCAGTTTGATTTCGATTCCATGGGACTGATAGTAAGCTTCCGAGGCTATAACGGCGTGATTCTGCGTGTTCTTCTTATATATGGTCCGAGTCTTTCTTTCCCTTTTTACTCCATCTCGTATTTTCCCTGTATTTACACAGATATCACTTCTCATACCCCACTGCTTCCTTTTGCCAATAAAGATCACAAACTATGATTGCCAACAAAAAATAAACCAAGAGGGAGCTAGCAATAGCAGCACTTGGCTTGGATAAATAAGCCCCTGTTACATTCCAGAGTGAATCAGGCCAGTTCTGCAACGAGAAAGATGGGCTACAAGGTGGCCGACGAGAACTGCTTCCAAGAATCGCCCCAGTTCAGCCGTCCAGAAGTAGGAGATCAATGCAACAATCCGGATGAAGGTATAAACGACAGGCTGCAGCAAAATGTTGACAGTGACAACGGCAAGCATCTTGTGAATAATACTGGCTGTGACACTAAGACAACAGATGTTATCAATCCAAGCGCAGACGGAAATGTGCACGACGATCCTGTCTTAGTGGTCACTCCGGAATTGCAGAAGCGCAGTTGGCTGCTGGAAGTTTCACAATCTGCTGAGGACAACCCTGAAAGCGTCAATAGCGTCAACAGCGATAACGCATCTGATGGGGGA
This sequence comes from Pseudogymnoascus destructans, assembly GCF_001641265.1. Taxonomy (NCBI): domain Eukaryota; kingdom Fungi; phylum Ascomycota; class Leotiomycetes; order Thelebolales; family Thelebolaceae; genus Pseudogymnoascus; species Pseudogymnoascus destructans. Next base: position 650,433 of record NW_020167529.1, read on the forward strand.
AGCTGGACTTTTGAGGATGGGCCTGATGCCAACTTGAATATACATGAGCTCCAAATACAAAATATGATGCGTATCAGTGAGGCTCTGGAGGCAAGGGCAAGGAAGGCTGAAAAGGAAATATCAGACAATGACAAGGTTTTCAAGGAACAACTCAACGACGCTTATTTCAAGCACGCCGAATCCATGCAAGCTCAACAGGACCAGTTCGATACTGAACTCGCAGAGGCTCTGAAGATTAGGAAAGAAGTTTTTCGCGAGAATGGCGATCTAAAAGTGCAATATCGCGGAGCCTGCGCGCAAATCAAGGATCAGACTGAGAAAATTAATGATCTCGATGCCAGAGTATCAGGGTATATTGCGGTGCTTAAGCAAGTCAAGGCTCCAGATGGGTCGGTTTACACCCATAAGCAGAGGCAGGGCACAATCGACGACCTAAAACGGGACGCCAATGCACAGAGAGAGTTCTACATGAATCAAATCAAAACTCTGGAGAATCAAGTGGCAAGAAAGATGGCCCGCCTCAACAAAGGCGCCGAAGAATCTCGCAACCTCCAGCATAAGCTCCAAACTCTCAGCACTGAGCTTTCGGATGAACAACAAAATGCCGAGACGCCGAGGCCAAACTAGCGCTGGAGATGAAGAGCCATGTGGATTTGGAGGAAACCAGCAAGAATGACTTCGAAGCACGCGCCCGAGAGGCTCAGGTTGCTATAGGGCATCGGGACGAACAAATTCGTCAGATGGATAATATAATTCGGAATCTTCAAGCCCATTTAGTTATAGGGCAGCGATCTTACGCGGCAGCGATGGATACCGCTACAAACTTTCACCGAGCACATGAGAAATCATCCCAAGAGAATCGTGGACTGATTATACAACACCGTCTTGATATGGAGCTTCTTGTCAACGACCACAAGGCAGTTTGCGACAGCCATTCCCAAAACGAGGCTGTATTACGGGAAGAGCTAGCGACGCTCCAAAAAAAGCTCAGCTTTATGGAAGGCAGCTGCTCATATGACTTGCGCCAGTGGAAGGCTTCAGCTAATGCAATGAAGGAAGAAATTATGGGTGTTCGTGCGGATCTTATTATGGCTCAAGATGCGTCATTAAGGAGAGACAAGAAGTATATTGCTCTGCTGCCAGGTTATCCTCCAAAAAAGCAAGCCGGTGGTAGCGGGACATCAGAGGCACTCGATGCACCTACAGAAGTACAGGCAAAGGCAATGGGGATGCGTCTCGACAAAGGAAAAAGGATCGCAGAGGATATTGCTGAAAAACGATCCCGTGAAGCAGCCAAGGATCTTGCAGAGCTTCCAGGTTCAGAATTCTCGAAACTGCAGGCCACGTTCAGGAAGGGGATGGCCGAAGCGGAGATGGACCAAGGCACAAAGACAAAGCCAACTTCAAAGTCTGTGCAGTCGGACCACCCTACCCAATCCTTAAAGCCAACGCCAACTTCAAAGGCCGTGCACTCCGACCAGTCTACTCAACCCTCGATGCCAAAGTCAACTCCAGTGGTTGTACACTCCGACAAGCCTACTCAGCCCCAGCAGCAGCCAAAGTCAGCTTCAGCGCCTATACCCTCCGATGGGCAGCCTCCAAAGGTCCCAACAACCTCAAAGATCCCAACCCCAGCCAAGAAGCAACCTGAAGATCAGGCGAAAGAGACCCCTCTTGTTGAGGCGGCACCTGCAAACTCAGAAAGATTCACAATACCCCGTGACGCGTCCTACTGGATGAAATCCCACTACGCACCCGTTACATTAAGCGGTGGAGTCCCCTTGACGAGTGCGGAGGTTGAGAGGGGTTGTTCAATTCCGCTACCCGTCGCCAAAGAGCAAAAGCCTACGGCGCAAGGCAACAACCAAGCGTGATCTGTGATCCACTCGGTTGTGGCCAACCAGAAGGCGGCTCGTGTGTTGATATCTGCCTTTTGGAGGCGTTCCCTGAAGGAGGAGTGGTAGAATTCCGTAGCAGGCTAGGAACGTTTTGGAAAGGACGGGCTGGAGATGCCTATTATACTTTATCACCACTAATTTTGATTTTTTTTGATTATATAGATGGGTATTAGTAGAGGTAAGTTAATAAATAGATAATATATCACATTTTGCTTTCATAGTTGATTATTGTTGTCTCCATTATACATATCATATGTACTGTATGTGCTATAGATGTCTATAAATAAAGGTGGTATATGTTTAGCCCGCCTGTATGCCCGCGTCACTAGGTATTCTCAAGACCTTCACCAAAGTACAAACCCATTCTCCATAGCACTAAACTTCTCTGGTATTCACTCTATCCATCGTATCCCTCTGGCTCTGTGAATTTTCCACACCACCATCACCATACCCTCTTGGCCGCTCAATAACCGGGCCCACGCCGCCCAACCCTTCCGCTCTACGCTGCTCCTCCTCCTCCCTAGCCAAGAACTCAGTCACCCTCTTTGCCCTCGTTGCCCTGTCACGCCCAACATCCCTATCTCTTCTCGCCGCCGTCCTCGTAAACATGCGCTCCTCCTCCATTTGCCTCCTCTGGTGCTCGAAAATCGTCTCCAGACACTCTCCATCCCCGCGGTGCAGCGCCTCGAGTGCCTTCTCTGCCATGAATGTGTTGTCAAATCGCACCTCCATGCGCCACGTCTTGCGCTCACGCACCGCCTTGATATGGCCAAACAACCGGCCCCGCCGTTCCTCCGCCATCTCATACCACAGCTCCTCCATAACCGCCCACCCGTGCGCGACCCTCTTCGATGCCACAGCCCGCTCTTCGTCGCTCAGCGCAACGAGATCGCGCTGCCCCTGAATTATCCTCGCGCGGCGGAGAAACTTCGTCGGCTGCTTGCCCTTGTGGAGTTCCTTCTGCGCGCCCTTGGCCGTGTACGCGAATGGCCCAATGGCTGCCGAGAGGTTCTTGAGGACGAAGCCCATGAGGCCCATCCCGGTGCCTTTTATGAAGCCCACGGGCCCGTCGCGGACGGCCCCGTCGTACGGTTGGAGTACCAGGCCGGTCCAGCCGTCATAGATGCCGAAGATGAATTCCTTGCCTCCGGCTTTGAGTCCAGAGTGTATGCCTGTGATGCGCGTAGGGCGGCGAACAGTCTCGTCACCATAAAGGCGGGGGGCGTTGTGGAACCCCTGGACTACCGCCGTCGAGAGATCGATGGGTGCTGCAGAGTTATAGTTAGAGCTGATTTCATATGGAGCGCTTGGGAAACTCACTCTTTATTATTGCCCAGCCACTCTTTTTCAATCCGCCTGTAATATCCCCAGCAATCTCCTCAGCATACCCTTGAGGGTTTTCTGCAGTTAGGACAGAGTCATTGTCTGTGACAGATTGGTCCCCTCCAGCCTGAGACCCCTCAGGACGTCCTCCCTGAATCTGTTCTGCAGCCGTGTCACCCTGCGTGAATGCTACCACATTCGGGATCTGGTTAGGAGGAAGGAGATCTCGCCTTGCAATAGTAGCTTCAAGAGGATCGGTTTGCTGACTTTGCGGCTGTCCAGCTCCATTGTTTGAATTCCCAGGAGCAAAGGATGAGCTCTGAACAGGCGCACTACGCATTTGCCTTCGCTTTTCCTTAGCGATAGCCTTACGCTCCTTTCTTGCCTTTTTGTTTTCATGGTGCTTGCGTGTTTTTGCGCTTTGAGCCAGTTTAAATGGGATAGAAGCTATTCCTGTAGCGGCAGAAGTAAAATTCTTAGCAATAGTAGAGGCGATTCCCGTTACAGGCTCCCCGGGCCCTTCAAAATCATTCCATTCGACATGCCTCAGAAGTCTGAGTTGCTTCCACTTGATTTTTTTCGAAGCCACAAGAAAGTCTGCTGCCAAAGCGCTCAATCTAAGGTTCGTCTTTTTGAGCGTCCAAACAGCTAATCGCTCATCAAGGATGGAACATCGCATGGACTGCTCGTTCCGAATAGCCAGCCCACGTTGGAACGCCTTGATCGCGTTTTCGGCGCCATCACCTTCCTTTTCGATGCTCTTGGCGATTTCCTCGGCTTTCTTCTGGGTCTTGCTTTCCAGTAGTGTTTTGATCCCTTCTGCCAGCTTCTCAGCTGTGAGTTCCTTGTATGGAATCGGCTCGGCTCCTGCGCCTGCCTTCCCAATCATATTCCCCCAGAAAAACTGGTCGCCGAAGAAGGGGACAACGAGAGTCGGTTTACCGCATTTGAGGCCTATTGCTGTAGTCCCAGCTCCACCATGATGAACAACCGCTTTCAGCTTAGGAAATAGCCAGTCGTGAGGCGTGTTATCCAGCAAGAAGACATTCTCTGGAGAATCATCTCCACCGAATCCGCCCCATCCCTTGGACACCAAAGCACGGACACCAGCAATCTCTACTGCTTCGTAGATCATTTGGGTAAACCTGTTCGGGTCATCAACCACGATTGAACCGAAGCCGATATATATTGGTGGTTCCCCATCGTCCAAGAATTTCGTTAGCTCTTCCGGCGGTTCGAAGGACGATGCGAGATCGAGAAATACGAAACCAGCAATATCAATTTCTGGGCCCCAATCCTTTGGCTTGGGGACCAGGCCTGGCGACCACATGTAGGTGTACGGAACCCTTAGTCGATAGAGCTGGCCTGGTGCCCAAAGTGTCGAAACTGGCTCAAGGCCAAGAGTCTTAACCCTAAAGCCATTCACTAAGTCACCCAGACCTTGCCAAGTCATCATCTCCACCAGTGGATAACTCATAAAGTTCGTATACCCCGGGTCAACGTTTGTCTTCTTGATATTCGCAAGCGGATGGGGAAAATCAAGGGTTGGCGTGTATGGGAAGGTGAACATGAGATGTAGAGGGATACCAAGACGCTCCGCACAATGAATATGCGCAAATGACGGGGGATTTGCGATGATGGCATCAGCAATAAATGGCCCTTTTGTGCCCATCATTTTTAGGTTGTGAACATCATGCTCGTCGTCGGTAGCATTGATACAAGCACGCCAGAAACCTTCGAACATCTCTGCCATTGCATCTCGTCTTCTTCCCACCTCTCCCTTTTTAAGAGTCTCCATAGTGGGGATCATGCCCGGGTTTTTGACCATGAAGGCCATAAGCTCTGCTGGGTCGCCGCCGACTGAGAAAAACTCCAGACCGGAGTCTTGCTCCACAAAATCTCGGAATGCTGGATGTGTTGCGATTCGGACGCGATGTCCGTGATTCTCTTTGAGCACCTTTCCGAGCTTGAGGAACGGCTGGATGTCTCCTCTGCTACCAATCACCATAATCACAACATTCAGTGAGAGCTTCTTCTGCTGCTTAGGATAGCTCCAGTCCGAACATGTCGCTAATGGCTTGTGTCTCGAACTGAATTCCGTACCACTGGGGCTTGGCCGGCTTAGCTCAGGTTCATGTCCTACGCGTCTTTGAAACGTTGCCCCCAGTGCCTTGGCCAGATACCCAGTATTGCTCGTGTCGCTCACACTAATCTTCAGCCGCCCGTCATTCTTCGACACCTTTCCAGACGATTTATATTTATCGTTCCCCAGGTTGAATTTCCTGTAGCGGTTTCGAGCTTTCGCGTTTGTAGATGACCTCCTTGACGACTTGGGGTCGCTATCTGCTCTATTACGTCCCCGCCCAACCCAACTCTGCGCTTTCATAAGAACCCCCTGAGGCTCTTCATCTTCTTCTGATGAGGATTCTTCGGATGATGATGGTGAGCTCGACGATGTATCACTCGTATCAGCTGAATCAACCGCGTTGACCCCATTAGCTGTAGGGGTCAAAACCAGGCCAGTGGGCCCAGAACCTTCGGTTGCCCGACGGCCATGCGACATCCTATGTCTCCTCGCCGGCTCCGGTTGCTCTGTCCGCCATCCTATCACCGGCGAAGGGCGGTGGTTTAGATAAGGTGGCGATACATCCCTCGGTGGATTCTCTAGGGCTCCAGGGCCAGTTTCGCCAACCTCTCCAGCCTCCTGGTTCAACGGTCTATATGGTAATGGTTTGCCGCACGTCGAGGCATCACCCAGCCGTTGATCTGGAAAAGGCTCGTTCACTCCAAGTCCCTCTCCAGCGGGCGCCTTGACCGTGACCGGCCGCTGTATGTGTGTGCCCCGTGGTGTGGTGCAAGGGAACTCGACATGAGGCGGGATAAGGGAGGGGTATTCGATTGTACCATCTGGCCCGATAAATACTGCCGGCAGCTCATCTGCTGGCTCGTAGTTCGGTGGAAGGTTCGACATTTGCCACCGGACGAGCTCCTCGTCGCGCGCCGAGAGCTACTGGTCGAGGAAGTTGATCAATCGATTATTTAGATAGTAGAAACTCTGCATCGGAAATCCTATGTATTTCAGAAACAATTGGGTTTGGCTTGCTGTTGACGCATTTGTGGTCGCTCTCTTGTCGTGGGTTCCAGGTACACACAAAACATTTCTCGCAAGGATGCAAGGATGGTCCCGAACCGACGACGTCATAGAATACAGGAACAGTGAATATATGAAAGCTTGGCAAGCAACCAGCGCAACAATCTGAGACTTAAGTAACAAATCAGACAGGCAGGGATATATAAAGCTTCTAGAGGAAGACAGCACAGGTGTTAATAATTTAACATTTAGTATGGGTTATGATATAATAGAAGACAGAACATAAGACTAAAAAGAGTAGCCTTTCACGTCGGGCCGAGGAGGTGATGAAAGAGAACTCTACCCCACTAAACCCCGCCCCACCAGCCACCGCCACACCGGGCTGGCTCTAAGACTTCTTCTCATAGTGACGTACCGGACCACTGTAACCCATGGGGAACTGTCGCGATTGTGCGAACATTTTCTATAGCATTTAATAAATTATAAATATGGCCTGGCTCTGTGATTTCCGCTGGATAATAGGTTCTGACTTTATTCCAAACTGCAGCTATGCATTCGACTCTCAGATCCCCAAATAGGCTGTCTCAGCCCTTGCGTTCTCAGATTGCCCGTGTTGGAAGGCGTGGTATGCAGTCTGCATCCACCGAGTCTAGGAAGGAAGGTGATATCTCGTCTGTCTTCTCCTCTCTCAGCGGTGAGGTCCAAAAGCCGCTTCCTCGGCGTTTTGCAGAGCAGAAACAGCGCTTGATAAACGGCAATGAAGATGCAGTGAGGCATGCATGGAACACTCTCCTGCCCCAACTTCGTCGAGAGATAGAAGAGATTGAGAGCACAGGCCTGGCCATTATCCCAGAGCTGGACTTTAAGGACATCGACCACCCAGATACCCAGCAAGATTTTGCTAAACGCCTGAAGAAGACAGGCGTTGCAGTCATCAGAGACGTAGTGAGCGAAGAGGAAGCACTAGGCTGGAAGGCCGAGATAAGAGAATACATCAAACAAAACCCCCAAACCAAAGGTACCTCCCACCCCGCCTCTTACTCCCATCTACCATCAAGCTAACTTCCCCCCCTCCAGCCTTCCCCCCCGACGACCCCCAAGTCTACGAACTCTACTGGTCGCGCCCCCAGCTCCGCGCCCGCGCCCACCCCAACCTCCTCGCCACACAATCCTTCCTAATGAGCCACTGGCGGTCCTCCTCCCCCACGGCCCCCCTCTCCCCCACCCTTCCCGTCTCCTACGCCGACCGTCTCCGCATCCGCAACCCAGGCGACAACCGGTTCGCGCTCGGTCCCCACTGCGACGGCGGCAGCGTCGAGCGGTGGGAGGATCACGGCTATGGGCTGGGCGGCGTTTATGACCCTGTTTTCCGTGGCGACTTGGCGGCGTTCGATCCGTGGGAGTCTTCCAGCCGGTTGAATGCTGTTAGTGATAACTATGGTGGCTCGGGTGCTTGTAGCATGTTCCGCATGTTTCAGGGGTGGATGAGCATGTCGACTACGGCGCCGGGGGAGGGCACGTTGAGGGTTAACCCGTTGTTTGATAGGGCTACGGCGTATTACTTGCTTCGGCCGTTCTTTGAGGCGGTAAGGGGGCCGGAGGGTTTGGGGAAGGAGGACTTCCTGGCGGTGGATAATTGGAGGTTGAAGAAGGAGCAGGATTCGACGCTGGAGGGCGCGTATCCGGGTCTGTGCCTTGAGTTAAATGATACGCTGCATCCTCACCTTGAGCTAGAGAAGTCGATGATTAACATCCCCGCCGTTCGTCCTGGCGACTACGTGGCATGGCACTGCGATAGTGAGTTCCCTCATATCCATCTTTTCTACCAACACATAGCTAACATCTCATAGCAATTCACTCTGTCGACACTTCTCACACCGGTACCACCGACTCCAGCGTCATCTACATCCCCGCCACACCCCTCACTCCCGCCAACGCTGCCTACCTTGCTCGCCAGCGTGCCAATTTCCTCAAGGGCTTCCCGCCGCCAGATTTCCCAGGCGGATTGGGAGAGCAGCACCACGTTGGTCGTGGGTCCGAGGCTGATCTGGCAAAGGAGAGTAAGGAGGCGAGGAGGTCGCTGGGAGTTGAAAAGTGGAATGTTGAGGGAAGCGAGGGCGTGAGGAAGGCTTTGGAGGAGGGAAACAAGGCACTTGGGTTTTAAAAGAGGGCTGTTCAAAGTTATAATAGTGGAGTTTGGCTGTATTTAGTTTCACCCAAATACCATATATCACATGAGTTATTTCATTGATCGCAATTGGATGTGAGAGTCCCTGTTTGCGAGTTTGAAGCAAAGCTATCTTCAAAGCAAATGCAATTAGCAATATACCGAACGCATATTATTCATCCCTTCTCAAGAAAGAGTAAACACCCCACTCGTCCCCTCAAACGCCGAAATTTTCCCCCCAATCGGCGCCTTCGCATCCCCAAAATACTTAATCCGATACGTCCCCGCCTTGCTATCCGCCTCGCTCTCCCACACTATCGTCACGTCGCTCGTCCCCATTAGTCCATCCAGACGCTTCCAGTTATACATCAAGCTCCAGTCGCGGTCGTCACGCACCGTAACCCATGCACCTGATGTGTCGCGCTTCTGCACAGCGGCGTACGTGGCCTCGAGTCTGAGGTTATTACGTGGGTTCGCGCCGATGAAGGTGACGGAGACGGATTGGCCACGGGTGTATGTCGCAGAAACATCGGTCTTCACGGCACCGTATTTCTTGCCGATTGGCGGGTTGTCGTATACGACGCCCGTGATGAAGCTGACGCTGTTGTTGACATGGTTTGGTGGAAGCGGGCCGGGGGCGGGGTGGTCGGTGGCGCCGGGGGCAAGGTAGTGCAGGTTGGTCAGCGTCAGGTTGATGTAGGCGTTTAGTGTGTGTTGGCCGTAGAGTGTGCTTGCGCCTTCGTAGCGCTGGATGCCGTACTCCTCGGTCGTGGTGATGTAGTGCGAGTAGGTGTTTGCCGGGCCACCGATGACAACGATGGGATCAACGGAGGCGGAGGATCCGGTGAGCGACATGGAGATGGCAGCGTCGTGGACAGCAGTCTTCCAGCGGCGGCCAGCCATGGTGGTCGCTTCTCCGGGGCTGACGATGATGAATAACTGGCCCACGCGGAATGACTGCACGTCGACTATATTCGGTGTCCAGAGATACGGAACGGTGATTTCGCCCACGTCAAGTAGCACCGGCTTCGGGTACTGGCACGCCTTCTGCGCTGCGCTGGGCGCCTTGAGGAGCGCGGAAACAAACTTCCAGACTGGGTTCGCGTCGGGCTCCCCAGGATCGTTCTGTGTGAAGTCGAACAAGCCTGGCCAGTCCGTTGTTCCGGCCGCGAAACTATAGCCCAGAGCGGCTGGACAAGTCTCTACGACCGTGCCGTTGGCGAGAGGGAACTTGAAGTGCGACATGTCGTTGAATGTGTGGTACGACTTCACCGAGCTACCGACGACATAAGAGTTCCCATTCTTGATTTTGGAATAGAGGTCAGCGGCAGCTTGGTACTGCAGTCGACCAATTTCGTAGCACGACTTTGCGCCGTTATCCTTTTCGCGGAAGAATGGACCACGTCCATGGCACTGTTCGCTCTTCCCGTCGCTACAGACGCTCTTCTCGAAGGAGCATTGCTGGCCTGACCCGTCTTCGCACCAGGCTCCAAGGACGTTGGGGCTTGTGTCACCAACGTTCGCTTGTGAGAATCCTGCTACAAAGTCTCCGCCGATAGACTTCTCGAGGAGGTATGCGGCGACACCCTTGTTGTCACCTGTTACCAGGGTATTGTTTCCCAACATACTCGTTCCGTGGACGGGGAACCAGGTAAGAACGCCAAGGTCCTTGCCTGCGGTACTCTGGAAAGCCAGCATCGTCAGGTCCTTCTCAACAGATCCATCATCCTCCGAGCTAGCATTGTACTTTGCTCGCTCCTCAGCCGGGTTTGCCAAGTAGGCGAACAGACTGCGGTTGATGTTGGCACCAAATACCTTCGTCTGACCGGTGCGCAGGTATCCAGGACCAAGACTCTCATGGGCTCTCTTGACGGCGAGAACCCCACCGTCGACAATGGCTTGGTAGCTCTGATGGTCGAATCCCTTGCTCGAGATCTGCGGTAGGAGGTAGTTGAGCCAAGCGCCCGGCCCGGAGTGCGAATGCGTCCCCGTGACAGCAATGTTCTGCTGCGAGTACATGGCGTACTCGGGTCCCAATGCAGCAAGGCCTTCCAGAATCCCGTATCGAATGGCCGTGTCACCCATCGCAATGTCGGTGATGAGGTAGACGAACCTATCTTCTGGCTTATTGACATCACCGACGATGAAGGCGCGACAGTACAGGCGCTGGCGCAAGCCCGTGCCAATTTGCGCCGTGTTGGCGTAGCCCATAAAGTTGAGCTCTACGACTGGGCTAGGAGCTGTTAGGATCTGCGTCTTGCGTGTAAGGTTTAGAGGATGGTGTTTACATACCCAGTGATATCACCTTTGCCGACACCGATGAGGTACTCCTGCTTGCCTTCCTCTCGAATCTCCTTGTGGCCATTGCCTCCAAATCTCTGCGCCCAGCCGCCCGATTCGTCTTGAATACCAACCGACAGCGCCCAGGCCGCATATATCACAGCGATTATCACGAACGGCACCGCGACCCATGCCGCCAGTCTCCCCCGTCGCGTGCGCTGTTTCGCTGGCTCGCCCTCGCGGCCAGCGTCATCAAGTAGATCATACTTCTCGTGCTCATCCATGGCGAATAGCTCTTTCACAACAAGCTCTCGTGTCTGCACCCACCACAGTGGCGCCTGCTCATCTTTAATACCCACCCAGCCCTGCCTTCGGCTACCCCATCTCGGCAGCATGCCATCAAGCTTTGCATCCATCGTATATCTTCAGTATATCATATCCCTGTTATACTCCGTACTTTAGTTTGGCAGCCACCGTCTGATCCCTCCCCAAAGCGTCCAAGCACCGGCGATGCAGCACGCTATTCTCTCACCCACCAGGCACCGTACGAGGCGAGACGAACGTACAGGACAGTAACCGAATCACTTCAGCTTCCCCTTTGATCTGAAGAGGGTCCCACGTGCGCCAACCGCTGTCATCCGTGACCCTGAGTGGCTGGTATGTAGTAAGCTGTGTTATGTACTTGCACTATCCCAGCCATCCTCCCCTGACTGGTTTGGCGTGGCGCGCATCATCATCAGCCCTTTCCCCACTTTGTACGTGTGCCCCATTCTTTAAACATGGCGATGCGGCTTCCTATTCGGGATTTGTGCGCTGGGGGGTTATAAATGTGCGTCTTGTGCCTCGTGCCTTGTGCCTTATTTCACTTTGGTCCAGATATGAAGCTATTTACCCCGTAGACATTATTTACCTTCTCGAGTGTGGAACTTGTGGGGGGTTGAGAGATCATGATCGCAATTTAAGCCCGTGGCACCTTGTCACCACCCATATCTGCACAAATCCACCATAAAAGCTAGTGAGACAGCCCCAAGTCCGAACTCTGATTACGGCGTTCGAAAGACACCTACCGCGCATTTCGCGGATTTCCCGTGATCCTGAACTTCAAACCCAATCAGAAGCAAAGCCATCTGGTTATGGAAGGTGGACAATTGACCATTTAATTCTACATGCCACCCTTCGTTGTTTTGCCGGCAGCAAGGGTCATCCGCAATGGGAGGCTGCATCACCATTTGTTGACGCCTTGTCGATTGGTCGCACAGTGCTGTTTCCGAACTAGCTCTACGCCGCCCCTAACAAGACAAAGCTCCTCGTCCTCTTCAACTCGGTGGAAGAGCAGGCAAGGGCGAGACTCCTTTGCAAGGGAAGCTAAGGTTCGAGGTCTTCAAAGCCGGGCAGCATTCAAATTGCTAGAGGTGGGAACCCGTTTTCCCCTTAATATATGTGAACTGCAACTAATAGATTGAAAGATCGATTCGAAATACAAGCTGTTCAAAAAGGGACAGACTGTTATAGATCTGGTAAGGAGCTGTTGACCTACCTCGATGTTTCGATTGTTGACAGTATAGGGTTATGCACCAGGAAGCTGGTCACAGGTAAGTCGTTTTTGAGATGCCAGTGGGAACCCGCTTGACGCTCAATCTCAGGTTGCTGTGGAACGCACCAAGCCCAATGGCCGTATTATTGGAATAGATATCATTCCTGCGCAGCCGCCGAAGGGCGTATCTACGATCCAAGGAAATTTCTTGTCAAAAGATGTGCAGGCAGAGATCAAACGATTTCTTAATGATCCACATAGAGGTCGACCTCAACAGCAGATGCACGCCCCTATGGCTGAGGAGCCCGGCTTAGAAGATTCCCTAGAAGATGTGCCAACGGCGGACAAGGGCAAGAAGCTCAAGGATGAATCGGGGAAGACGATTGATATTGTTCTAAGTGATATGTCCGCACCCTGGGAACAAACGAGTGGTTTTTGGAAGAGGAGTTTAAGTAATCCGTATATTAGGATGATGAATACGAGCGGTATACCGTTCAGAGACCACACAGGGAGCATGGTAAGAGTCGCCTTTTATTTAATTTTTTGTTCCAGCTAACACGTCCGAGGATCTATGCAACGCTGCGCTAGAGTTCTCATACGACACTCTCAAAACTGGCGGCCATTTTGTTTGCAAGTTCTACCAAGGCGCCGAAGATAAACAGTTGGAGAACCGCCTTAAGAAACTGTTTGGCGCCGTTCATAGAGAGAAGCCGGAATCTTCCAGAAGTGTATGTACTCCCAGAATTGCATTCCGACGTCATGCTTATGAGATCAGGAATCAAAAGAGTCATATTTTGTGGCGTTACGCCGAAAAGAAGCGGCCAAATACGCGGACATTTTCGGGGGAGATGGGATATAACAGCTTCCAGGAAGCATTGTAACATAGATTGATTGGTGAAGAGAAATAATAATACAAATTCCACATCAAAAGCGAACAGTCAGAAGATGAGCAATTGGTCGAATAGATAAAGGCATACATTGCCCGTTCTATACATCTAAGTCTCATTTTTGAAACCCAGTAATTCTTACAACGCCACAATCCTGACTTCTTCAGCCACCCCATACCACGAAACTATTGTTTTTCTCATCTTGTGTCACCACGACGTATCTAGAATACGGTACGTCTATGAGAACGGTGGAAGCCAGAATGGGTATCCACCATTCTTGATGCGGAAAACGCTCAATAAAAAGCTGTACATGACGAAGATAATACCACACCAAACAATCACAGCAACTTGTTGAGTCCTCGGGTCAGATATGCGGGGAACCTTGAGAGCCAGCGAGATGGTAGCAAAGGATAGAAGGCCATCTGTTTCTGTTAGATTCGGTTCATAGTATGGAGGTTCATCGTCAAGAGACAATGAAAGCAAATAACTTACACATGGCTGCAACTATTTGAGTCTCCAGACCATACTGGTTGGAGAAGCCCCCTGCGAAATAGCTGACGCCACCATGTCCATCGCCGACGACATACGGCACCTTTCTAATATGATTAAACATATGTCCGCTCGTAAAGAGGAGAATGGCAATCAAGCTGATGGCCGCCCACAGGTTGCGGTTTTGAATGATAGGCAGCAAGTACGGCCATGCAACGCCGAGGAATGTGATCGTTGCGAGAACAGTCGTTGTCACTGCGATAATGCGTATCCAGTTGATAGGGCGGCTTATCGCAGGGTGAGGGCCATCCGGTATTTGTCGGCTAACCCAGGCGTGGATTTGCTCGGCGGTTTGGTGTCTATCAATGTAAGCAGACTATCATATACGTAACAACAAGTAGAACTCACCCGCCAGTGAAGTCATATTTGAGAGGTGCGTTGCCTGCAACCGCAAGAGGGCCAGTTGTGGGTCGGAAGAATAGCAATACTGGGGCAGTTTGAAGCCCAAGCTATTATTGTTAGCACATGTATATTTCCAAGCCACTATAGTCTTACGGATTGGAAAGTGTCCTTGCCATCGCCAAAGTCCAGTGTGCCATATATCAGACGAGACTCGCCCTTCTTGTCGCCCTTGGCCCAGCTCTTGCCCAAAAGTTCCCATTCCGGCTGGAATTCAGTGCACATCACACATCCAAATCTTGGCTCCAGAGCCGTCAAGAGGACTGCGACCGAGTAATCCCGCGGTGCCTTGGTCAATCTGCCATAGCTCGCATCAGTGAGCTTCAATGGTGACGACGCCAGCGACTTGGCGTGGAAATCGGGGAATCGGTCCGTGGCTGCCTTTTTGGCGGCGAGGCATGGCGCCAAGAGGAGGGCGAATATCAGATCGCCGAAGAGACGCATCGTGAAGAAATCGTATCGTTCAATTGAAGAGCTACGATTGCGTTCGACGCTTGTAGTTGAGCTGGCTCACAGATACTCGTTGTCCTCAAACAAGCTTACGTAAGCTTCGAGTAAGCTAACTTAACAGGGGTATCGGTAGCGTTGTTTACTGTTGACGCGATTGCAGGTATCTACATGATCAAGTAAATAGATACCAACTTTACCGGAGTATCGCATCTTTTATGTCTAATTAATACTTACAGCTATTCGAGTTATACTTTATGCATACCATGGATTCATCTTTGATGTTCGAGGATTCGACTACTATCGAGGTGTGTTCTAATGCACATGGTGGGGTTTATTGGGGTTACTGACGAATTTATAGCACATGTCAACATCGCAGTACATGGAGTTGGAATATTCCAACAGCCTGCTAAAACAGGAGAGCATCGCCAAGGACGAAAACTCGAGGCGCCTTCAACTTCAAATCCTCCTGCTCCAAGGTCATAACGACGAACTCCAGCGACAAGTAGCCATTGAGAGCGAGCGAAACACCCAACTTGAGAACGAGCGAAACACCCAACTGGCCAAAGAGAACGAGAGAAACACTCAACTTCCCGTCGAGAACGACCAAAACACTCAACTCATCCTCGAGAAAGAGCGAAACACTCAGCTTTCCATTGAGAACGAGCGAAACTCTCAACTTCTCCTCGAGAAAGACCGAAGCATTCAAAAACTTACCGCCGAGACCGAGCGAATCACTCGGCAACTTGCACTCAAGAAGGAACGGGGCGCTAAGAAACTTGCCCTCGAGAAGGAACAGAACACTCGACAGCTAGCCATTGAGAGCGAGCGCAACATCCACAAACAATCACTGGGAGGTCCAGCGCCAATAATCCCCGACGAAACAGAGCGCAACGTCCACAAGAAGTCATCAGGAGCTCCAGCGCCAATAATCCCGCATGAACTAGAGCACAACGTCCGCAAAAAGTCATCAGGAGCTCCAGCGCCTATAATCCCCGATGAACCAGAGCCCAAGAAGAGGAAGCGCAAGGTATTCGGGACAGTGAAGACGATATTTGACGAAGAGTATAACGAGGCAGACAAACGACCAACAAGGATATCCCTTGCCCCTGCTCTGGCGAAACCTGGAGGAAACCTTGCTTTCCTTCGCAAGAGCGGTGCGGGTATTGCTAATGCTGCGTTCTCACCATTAAAAAAAGACAAGAGGGGTGGAAAGGCTAGCTTTCTTGGGGTTTAACTAGGAGACCGCTATAAATATTTCGGAATAAATTAATTCCATTCCGTCCGACGTCCAAACCTCCAGCAAGCTTCCCTATTCACAGTCAATCGACAGGTATGGACGCGACAGGGACGGCTAGCTCTGTGATGCAACAGTCTCTTCTCGAAAAATCTGCTCATGGCGCGACTTTCCTCATCGCGTTACAGATAGGTTCGCGGGCTTTGACATTTGCCGCCAACCAGATTCTCCTGCGATTCATATCTCCAGACTTGCTAGGAATATCGACTCAGTTCGAGGTGTACCTGATATCGGTACTATTTTTCGCCCGAGAGTCCCTACGAGTAGCAATACAACGGCAATCCGAAGTTTCTGAAGGTCCTGGAGAGGCAGACAAATCTACACAGGATAGAGAAAAGTCGGAACAGAAGAGGAAGCTGGCCATAGAAAAGACGCAGGCGCTTGTGAATCTGGCCTACGTTTCAATATTCTTGGGGATCTTCTTTGCGTGGGGACTGGCCTGGGCATACATTCGCTCTCTGCGCTCCAACCCCAAGGTTCTCGGCACCCTCTACTTTAAAGAAACCCTCCAGCTCTATGCGATCGCAGCTGTCTTTGAGTTGCTGGCCGAACCGTGCTTTGTTGTTGTCCAGCAGAAGTCCGAATACAAGACACGGGCCTTTGCTGAGTCTATAGGAGCGTTACTCCGTTGCGTCGTTACATGCGCTTCCATCGTCTTCGCTTCCAAGACTGGCTTGGATCTGGGCGTGTTTCCCTTCGCACTTGGCCAATGGACGTATGGCCTGTCAATACTTTTATGTTATCTCTGGCGAGTCTCAGCTATATCAGCTGCAGACAACTTTTCATTGCTTGCAAGACCGATAGCGCCGAGGTAAGTGGGATGTGGTTCTTGAATCAGGCTTTTACTTACCAGAACTAGTAGTAATGAAACTTATATCATGTCATATTTCTCAAAGCCACTGGTGACGCTCGGGGCGAGCCTTTTTGTGCAAGGAGTTGTCAAACATATTCTAACAGAAGGAGATGTGCTCTTGATATCGTATCTAGCATCTCTTTCCGCTCAGGGAATATATGCCCTGGCATCGAACTATGGAGGTCTTGTTGCTCGCATGGTCTTCCAACCCATCGAAGAGAGCAGCAGGAACTATTTTGGCAAACTTCTCTACTCCAGCAACGGCCAGCGTTCGAGTGGGACAATATCATCTGCTAGAGACGATTTGCACAAGCTTCTGCGGATATACACACTCATGTCAATATCGGCAATGACCGTTGGACCAACCATGGCACCGCTGCTGTTGAAGTTCGTTGTCGGCAGTAGATGGGCGTCAAGCGGTGCAGGCGACGTTCTTTCCAAGTACTGCTACTACATACCCCTCCTGGCATACAATGGCGTACTGGAAGCTTTCGTATCGGTTGTTGCGACCGAATCTCAACTGAACCGCCAGTCGCTCTGGATGTTGGCATTTTCTGTAGGATTCGCTAGCACTGGCTATGTTTTCCTTCGTCTGGTCGATCTCGGCGCGATAGGTCTTGTTTACGCAAATATGGCAAACATGGTGTTTCGGATACTATGGAGTTATAACTTTATCAACAACTTTTTCCGCAGGCATAACAGCCAATTGAACTTGGGTCTGATACTACCAACTGCAACGACGGTGGCTGCTGCTTTTGGGACTATTGCCATATTTTACTACCAGAGCTCACAAGAGGGCAGCGACATCAAAACCTTCATCACCACTACTGTAATTGGAGGTAGCTTCTTCATTCTTCTGTAAGTAAACCCACTAATCTACTGAACATATACCCGCTAACATAATAAGCGTCCTGTCCGAGCATAAGTTCCTTTTGCAATGCTACCGCTCAGTCCGAACGCCGTCAACATGATCCCAATATCGTAACGGTCCTTAGTCGAATTTGATCTTGGTCGCTGCCTTCGAGATGTCCACATCCTTGAAGAATGCACCATAGGCCTCGTGTCCCTTCTTCTTCACGGTCGTGCCGAATTTAAGTAATTCGTCTGGGACTGGCTGGTTTGCAGCCTTTAGGACATTTATTAAACTGCAGCACATTAGATTCTTGTCCAGTTATGGGGTACCAATTAGAGAAACTTACGCTCCTGACTGTGCCTTATCATGCTCCGTGAACAGAGTGATTGCCAATCCTTCCTTGCCAGCTCTTCCAGTTCGACCGATACGGTGGACGTAGTCCTCCACGGTAAGGGGGAACGTGCAGTTCAAGACGAGCTTCACTGCTGGGATATCCAAACCTCTCGCAGCAACATCGGTGGCGACAAGTACTGGTGTAGTTCCCTTCTTGAAAGCGTCAAGACTCTTCGTCCTCTGTTCCTGTGATAGATCGCCGTGAATACCGGCAACTCTAATGCCCTTCGAGCGGAGGAAACCTTCGACTCTGGTTGCCTCTTTCTTGTACAGGCAGAACACGATAATCCTATCGTCCTTCTGGCTGCCGCTCTGGTGCTCCTTCAAGATTTGCAACAGGCGGTACTCCTTGCCGCGAGGGTCGACGACCTCGACCTTCTGCACAATGCGAGTGTTCGCACGCAGGTCTCCCGTGGGGTTGTCTCCGATGGCAATCTTAATTGGCGACGTCATGAACGTCGATGCCAGCGAGCGAACAGATTCTGGCCAGGTGGCGGTGAACATGAGTGTCTGTCTCTTGCCCAGTGGGCGGGCGGTATTGATGATCTTCCTAATCTCCTCTTCGAAACCTTTATCCAACATCCTGTCAGCCTCATCCAAGACGACATAGCTGACCTTGCTAAGATCCGCCGATCCCTCTTGGATTAGATCGTTCAGGCGACCGGGGGTTGCGACCACAATGTCGGCAGTCTTGAGCGCTCTTCGCTGCTCATCCTTGGCGACACCACCGTACACGCAGACGGCTTGCATGCCAGACAAGGCGGCCAACTTGTTGATTTGCTCGTAACTCTGCATCGCGAGCTCACGAGTTGGCGAAACAACCACAGCCTTCGCTCCCTTGAACTTTGGCTGCTCGCTGATGTGCCTGATACATGGCACAGCGAATGCCATTGTCTTCCCTGAACCCGTCTCCGCTACTCCAATGACATCTCGGCCGGCCAACAAGAAGGGCCATGCTGCCGACTGGATTGGTGTGGGGCTTTTGAAGTCTTTGAAGGGCGCGCGCTGTTTCGGGTCGGTAATTGGAAGGTGGGCAAAGTCGATGATGGGTCTCAGCAAGGGCTGCGACGTTGGGTCGGTAATGTTGATGAAGTTATCAGTCAAGAATTGGTCGACCTTGGACTGTGGAAGGCCTGCCAGGTCGGCAGACGGAGTATAACTGCCAGTGCTGGTAGTCTCTGCTGCTGGTGTAGTCGATGCTGCTGATGTGGTCGACTCGGTGGACGGGGGCGTAACTGAGGCAGGTTCAGCCTTCTCCAGCTTCTTTGCCTTCTTTAATGCCTTTTTCTCGGCCTTCTCTTTTTTAAGAGCAGCCAGATCTTCCGGTGAGGCATCGCCATCTTTCTCGGCAGCAAGTTTCTCCGTCTTCTTGCGACGTTTCCTCTCCTTGCGTTCTTCCTTTGTCTCTTTTACAGTATCATCGGCTCCATTGTCTGATGCGCCACCTGATTTCGCTTCCTTGCGGCTTTTCTTTTTCGCCGGCGCAGTAGCCTGAATTCCGGCAGACGCAGCTGCAACCTCGGGATCTTCGAGTGCTCTCTTGACCATGATTGCGCGATTGTGCAAATGTGCCGAAGCTATCAAGTTTCTCAAAAGTTCCGGCTAGGGACGAGACTAAATCAAAAAATATTCTAGGCTTTCACCGATCGGATCAAATTTTCGCCGTGTAAGTCAGCGAGTCATGTGATTAATCAATTATAATAGGTTCTGAATTTATTTTCATAGAACGACCCTGCGCTCAAACTAAGTAATCCCAATTTGGAACAGTGAGCAATATCGAACCCCTAAATATGCATAATCCAAGGAGAGTTAAGTCGCATGGCACTTTTCAAATGGTCCAATACCATTTCCGGATACCAATTTTCATAGAACCCAGCCTGTCATTAAGCAGAAGTCGCTCTGCTTACCAATTGTTTTTCGTTTACATACGAATTCCCCATGAATTCCCCGTGGATTCCCCGTCTTTGAAAACTCTCGTCATGCCATCTATCCATGGCCGCACACTACTCTCCGTAACAAGTATCCTCATACCTACGCGGTCGCCGATGATCCCTGGGCCACAGTCTCGATATCAATCTTTGGCATGCTTGAGCCGGTTCCACCGAGATTAGTAGCCTTGGTCTCCGGGTTCTTGGTGTAGTAGTTTGAAATAGCTGATTTGATTGCATCCTCCGCCAGCATAGAGCAATGAACTATAGTATAATTAGCAAAGGGTTCTGTATAGGATGGCAGATAGTACTTACGTTTCACTGGAGGTAAACATAATTCTTTGGCAATCTCCGTATTCCGTACCCTTCCCGCCTCCTCCAAGGTCATTCCCCGCACCAACTCCGTCAAGTATGATGATGAGGCGATTGCTGAACCGCATCCGAAGGTCTTAAACTTCACATCGGAAATGGTGTTGTTGGTGGGATCCACCCGAATCTGGAGCTTCATCACATCACCACAAGCTGGTGCGCCAACAAGTCCCGTTCCGACATCGGTATCGGCCTTGGACATGCTTCCCACATTGCGCGGCCGAGAATAGTGATCTAGCACCTTCTCGTGGTATTGTCTGCGGCCATTTGCGATGCGGTTGGCGACGACGGGTGTTGCAATCCGTGTCGAAGAAGGTACAAATGCCGGGGTCGGAGCTGATAATGCCCTCGCGGCCGCCCGCGGAGCAGTAGCGATAACCCGTTGAAACATCGTAGATCCTGCAGTGGTGTAATAGATCGATTTAGTCGAAATGGTATAGGTTTTAATGCTTATCGAGGTTGATGACGAGGTAGGTGGTCGTAGAATCCCGAGGTCTGTGGGTATGTATTGAGTAAGAGGATGGAGGATCAGATAAACGGTAATCGCGCGGGAGATGCAGGAAATATGAAATCACCAGACATGGGTGGCAAATTCCGATGCACGTGACGAGCGCATAATCAACCCCTCCCATGTCTAACTCCGTACCGTAACTTATGTCTCTACCGTGAAGACTGCACACAGTGCTTTGATTCTATTGTAAAAAGCATATTGCCAACCTTTTTTGAACAACACAACCTACAGTACCTCCAGGCTACAACCGCTACAACCCCGCCCCTCTCGTCATCCCGCCATTTTGTCATGTTTGCTCAGGTTCAGACCTCTTTGTCTCGACAACACCAAACAGCTCCCCTCGATAACACCAAGCTCAGCATCCACTACAAAACACGAAAAGCTTTATTATGGACATCTAACTATCCCAAGTTCTCGCGAATCCCGAAACCCACAATACTGTAATCTGTCGCACCCTCTTTCTTTCTCCATACGCTCTTTCTTTCTCCATACGCTCGCTCCAGGCACAAGACAACATGGCGTGTAAACATCTCGAATCTTTGGGTAAGCTAATGACAGTCGCAATCCAGCCCACTTCCTATGTCCATTTCAGTATCTCACAGGCTTAATCTTGTGACCTGCGAGTCTCACTAGCCAGCCTGCTAACTAGATCGAACAGAGTTGCGCCCACCAGGCCCAAATCAAGCTGTCTACCGTGAAGACTGCACACAGTGCTTTGATTCTATTGTAAGCATATGCCAACCTTTGAACAACACAACGATGCATTGTTAATATTCTCATCCAGGATGATTCGGCTGGATTAGACGTTTGCCTCTATTGCTTCAATGGAGGATGCACTGGCGAGAGGAACCATGGCAAGCTACATTATGCTCGGTCACACCACCCCCTCGTTCTCAACATCCGCCGAACCAAGCGAGTAATTGTTCGAGATGAACCCAAACAAAAGATGTCGAAGCTTGCCATAGCCGCAGAAACAGAAGCCGATCGTTTCGATACCCACTTGGTTGTTCGCTGCTACGAGTGCGGGATTGATGATGTGGATACAACTTCAGCCCGTATCGCATCGGTTATTGATGGAGTCATGAAAGCAAACACGTTTTCTAGACAAGAAGAAGTCAAGGCATGGGAACAGGAAATGACGTCTTGCGAGCATATCCTTACACTCGCCCAAGAACCAGCGCGAGCGATTGAGTCTCAAAACCTTGGCCACTGTTCAATGTGCAACTTGCAGGAAAATCTTTGGCTATGTCTCCAATGTGGGAATTTGGGTTGTGGCCGAGCCCAGTTTGGCGGAGTTGGTGGGCAGTCTCACGGCTTGGCACATGCCGATGCGTCGCACCACGTCGTTGCCGTCAAGCTGGGATCAATCACCCCTGAAGGCACGGCCGACGTGTACTGTTACCAGTGTGACGAGGAGAGAGTTGATGAAGATCTCGGAAAGCATCTAGCTCACTGGGGCATTATTCTTGCCGAGCGCCAGAAGACAGAAAAGAGTCTCACGGAAATGCAGATTGAGCAGAATCTAAGGTGGGAATTTTCTATGACCACCGAAGACGGAAAGGAGCTCAAGCCATTATTTGGCCCTGGCCTAACGGGTCTCAAGAATCTCGGCAACAGCTGCTATTTGGCTAGTACAACCCAGTGCCTATTTTCGCTGCCTCAGTTTCAAAAACGATACTTCCACCCCAATGAAGAACCCTTGCAAGTCCAGGAGCCGGCGCAAGACCTTGAGACCCAATTGCGAAAGATCGCCGATGGCCTTCTCTCTGGCAGATATTCAAAGCCCGATTCAGATGTCATTGCATCCGAGTATTCGGCAGAGGTTCCTTGCCAAAAAGGCCTCGCCCCAGCAATGCTGAAACATCTAGTTGGTCGTGGGCACGTCGAGTTTTCAACAATGCGCCAACAAGATGCCTTTGAGTTCCTGCTGCATCTCTTCAAGCTCATCAATCGATCTCAGCATCCGCCCGAATTAGGCGACCCAACAGATGCATTCCGATTCGTCATGGAGCAACGACTGCAATGCCTGTCATGTAAGAAAGTTAGGTACAGTACGGAAGAGCAGGATAACATCTCTGTCCCACTTCCTGTCCGAAAGATCGAGCGGAAAGACGGTGAAGAACCATCCTCTTCTGCAGGAGAATACGAGCCTGTCACATTCAAGGAATGCCTGGACAGCTTCACTGCAGAGGAGGTTGTCGAACTAACCTGTGTCTCTTGTGGAAGCAAGGACGGCTTTACCAAGAGATCCCTCTTCAAAACTTTCCCCGCCGTCCTAGCCGTAAACGCCAGACGAATCATGGCCGTGAACTGGGTGCCGACGAAGGTGGACGTCCCAGTTATTGTCGGTGACGACCCTATCACGCTAGATAGCTATAAATCTCTTGGGAAACAGGACACTGAGGAGCTCATGCCCGAAGATGCAGCAGGCGCCCAGCCATCCTTCACCGCAAACCCAGAAGCTCTTTCCAACCTGGAGCAGATGGGATTCCCAGCCGCTCGCTGCGAGAAGGCGCTGCATGCAACCGGCAACGCTGATGCGAACGCAGCCATGGAATGGCTATTTGCTCACATGGAGGACCCCGATATCGACGAGCCGCTGGTCATTGCGACCTCTGCTGGACCAGCAGCATCTGTGGATGCGGAGAAGCTCGAAAACCTCGGCAATATGGGGTTCAGCCCAAACCACGCCCGTAAAGCTCTGAAGGAAACGGGGGGCGATATGGAGCGCGCTGTTGATTGGCTATTCAGTCACCCTGATGACCAGGGTGACGTTGATGAGGGTGGACAGTCTGCGGATACGGGGCGCTCGAATGAGACTTCTGGTTCTGATGCGCTGCCTGCTAGGTTTGAGTTGCAGTCGATTATCTGCCATAAGGGTGGTAGCATCCACGCTGGGTAAGTTGAGGTAGTCCATTCTTATAGCTTGTTACGTGCTAACTCTCGGTAGTCACTATGTAGCCTTTATTAGGCGGCAGCTTGAACAGGATAAGGCCAAGTCATGGGTCCTCTTCAACGATGAGAAGGTTGTGGAGGCTGACAATATGGAGGAGGTGAAGAAATTTGCCTATGTATATTTCTTGGAGCGTTTGTAGCTATCTACTGGGGGCTTGAGTTACCAAGCGTCAGCATAAGCTACGCCTCTGCTAAGGATGCTGCCTGACTAGAATATGATAAGCTATGAGCCCATTTGTGTGTATTATTCCACTGGCAGTTATGGTTTTGTCGTCGAGGTGAAGTGATACACCTATACGTGATACAAAATCTGTTCCCAATACGACAAGTAAACAATAATACTGGACGTCAACAGTCTCTGGCACAGAACATAGAATTGTAAAATACAGCTCAATTTCGCTCAGAAACTGATCAATAAGCTCTTCATCCTCAGTCAGCAAATGATCACATTTGGAATGACAAATATATAATTATATTTCTTAGTTTAATTCCAAAACCACTCTTTTGCTGGATTACTAACTACTTTCTCCCTTGCTTCCTAAATTATTATCGTCCATTAATCTACGTATTGGAGAATACAAATAAATCCCAAGTTTTCACCAACGTGTTAACAAATTCGAATAAATTGAATATATTTACACTAACGTATATTTTTAATAATATGAACATAGCGAATCCAAACAACCCCGAAATATCTGCTGTACAACAATTCATATATGCGTTGTTTAACCAGAACCCGAAACGCCTGCCACCAAATAGTATATGTGTTGTCCAACCCAAATAACTCCGAAATCCCACCAAATAGTATATGTGCTGTCCAACCCAAATAACTCCGAAATCACCACCACTACTCCGTACCACCCGACGACGACGCACCCTCCACGTCACGACGCACCGCCTCCTCCCCCCTCGGCACCACTGCCAATACCCAAACGCCCCCGATATCGTGAACCCCACGGCCCCCACCAAATTCCACGCCCCAACCTACCACCCCAGCGTCCGCGGCGCAGGCTTCCACCACCGCTCCTGCGTCTCGATCATGAAGAGGAGGGAGGAGATGATGAAGCCCGACCCGCGATGACCTGGGGGGCCCAGTATGCGCCGTCTACGGCCGCAGGGGAGAGGGAGGATTGGATGTGGGGAGGGCGGTGAAGCCGGCGATCCGGAAGATGGTTGCAGCGACGTATTGGGCGAGGCAGGTGAGGAAGCCAATTTCGCGGACGTAGTGGTGCCGGTGAGGGAGGGGAACCAGACCCAGGTTTCGAGGACTTTGGCTTCGGCGAATTTGTTGGGGGCGAGGAGTTTCCCCTGAGCGGTTTCTCCGGAGGGAATCTTGCGGTTTCCGACGAGGTTCTTTTTGTTTGGGTGGTGGTGCGTGCAATTCTCGCTACTTGGTCGTAGACGCAGGAGCCCGTTCTCCTCGAGCGCCTCTTCGAAAGCCCAGCCGAAGCACTGTGTGCGGTTTTCATTGACAGCTTCGATCATGAGGAAGATGCTGCCGATCTCGAAGATGGTCGCGCCGATGAAGGCGGAGATGCCGCCACCGTTTGTGGTTTCACCCCGGAAGGCGGACGAGGGGTGCACGGAGGGCAGCCAGACGAGGAAGGAGTTTATGACCCAGACTACCGAGCCCCAGGTGAACCATTGAGCAACCATGTAGGAGACGTCCCAGACCGGGTAGTATGTGAGCATGCGCCAGAGTTGTGGAGGATTGGTCGCGGGGTATTCGAGAGTGGCGGGGCGAGGAATTGGCCTTCGGCGGCGGGCGAGACGGCTATGGCGTGCCTCTGTTGCAAGTTGGTTAGCAAGATGGAGCTGCGAATAGAGCGCGCGCTGGTGAGGGCATACCTTTTCGATTGTCTCTTGAGCGACACAGATGATGGACATCCTGAACTCTCTGGCTGCTATCAGCTTCAGTCTTGGCTCTTGGAGGTTGTGTTGACGGGCGGCTGTCATAGAGCAGGGGCACTGAGACGCGCCGGAGGCTGGGCAATTGGACGCCTCTGCGCCGTCGGATTGAGGAACGACACTGGGATACGCGACCACTCCTTCATTGTTCGGAGGACGCCTTCGCGACGGACGACATGGATATGATAGATACTGATAAAATGGACGAGGCTTCGGTCAGGATGACGAGGCTGAGGGAGTTATATATCTTGGCAGAAGGGATATTTATCTTGGCAGCAGCACGGCAAGTCACACGGCAAGTCAGCGATGCCGAATGAGGGGACGGACGGGCTAAGCTAGGGCGTACTGCTGTGGACCACAGTTCGGGACAGTTAGGGACAGGGCAGTTAGGGGCAGTTAGGGGCAGTTAGGGGCAGTTAGGGGCAGTTAGGGGCAGTTAGGGGCAGTTAGGGGCAGTTAGGGGCAGTTAGGGGCAGTTAGGGGCAGTTAGGGACAGTTAGGGACAGTTAGGGACAGCTAGGGACAGTTAGGGACAGCTAGGGACAGTTAGGGACAGTAGAGCATTTTAGCAACTGTTGAACAGGCTGTTCAACACCCCCATATGTAGTTAGTATAGAAATATGAGAATTTAGTGCCATAATCCCTATACAAACCTTGCAAGCCCAAGCTCCACTACTTCCTATTTAGGACTTAGGACTGTGGTGTAATGGTGGGTGCACCAGATGTGAGAATCTAGCCACCCAAGGAAGGGATGAATTTACTAAGACAACACACTGTCTTAGGAAACAGAGCCAAAGGGTTGTAGCTTAGACTATTCCACAACGCAGCAATCAGGTGTGTGATGTAGTGAAGTGGTTCAGACAAGTTGCAACAAATGTTGAGTCTGGGAACTCAGGGGTAAGTCAGAGGTTAACACCTCACTGACTTTTTCAGAAACAAGGAGTAACAAGATGAATGCTTGGAAGCTTGGAAAAGACGTGGAAGTATGTGATAGTCAATTTACTGTATTGTCTGCTTGCCCTTTCTTAAGGAAAGGGCAATCCTATTTATGCTAAAGGAATGTAGTTCTCTCATTTTCCAAGACTTTCCATGACTTACCAGGCTTGGTAACTGTAGTCGACATAAGAGAATCCCATAGAACCATCTCTTAGGTTCGTAGCCTATAGGAAGTAAAAGGAGGTCCAAGGTCAGAGTACCCCTATAAACAAATTTGTCATAGACAAATTATGTCATAGACAAATTATGTCATAACTTAACCAATCTTGTGGGTAACTAAAGAGCGATGACGTGTAATGAATCATAGAGGTTCGTAGGAGCTTTTAGAGCTATCGTTCATGCTCCTAGGCCTCTAGTTGGTAGAGATATGTCATGTGGTAGTATGAGTGATGTCATGTAATGAATCATAGAGGGTTGTAGAGATATGCTATGTGGTAATATCGGCCCAGTAACTAAGGAGCGATGACGTGTAATGAATCATAGATGGTTGTAGCAATCGTTGAGTAGTATTGCTCTTGTTGTTGGTGTGATAAGCCAAAATATGTATAGTGACTTGTAGGTTTGAGGAGGAGATTTCCAAGTTTGCTCTTGAGTTTGATAGCAAACTGAGTGCAACGAATGTCAGTATGACATGTAGAGGTTTAACAGTTATCTGTTAAAGACTTATAACAAGCCATAATCCTGTTGTAGTTAAGAGTATTTGTTAGTAATCACCTTAGAGGAATGTTATGTAGCTGTAGAGTTAGTAATGGAGTCGTATGATTGTATTATATTCAATACAAGTGATAACTATGGAGTAGTATACCAAACCCCTTGAATTCCAGGCATACCAGCCTCTAACTTTACTTCCTAGTCATTAGCAGCGCTCTGTCCTCGAAGACGATGATATAGGTAGTCCTCCTTTGCCTGTTCAGCCTATGGTTAAGGCGCAATTCAATACCGAAATGCTAAGAGGATTGCAAGTCTCAAGCTAGCAACACATAGTGATCCTTAAGGCTCTCTAGCGAAGATGGCGCCCCTAACGAAGGACAACGTACTAGTCCTCTTCTGACTTTGCAATCGAAACGCTAAAGCATTTTGACTAGGGAAGAAGACCACATTCTAGTCTTATATATAGGCCGATTTCGAAAGGGAGACTAGTAAAGACCACAAGAGTCTCTACTAAGTAGTATAGCAGGAAATCGACAAGAGAAGGAAATACCTTAAGGCTTAGGACTAAACAAACTGATAGCGAGTCAGAATTGACTGTCTAAACTTATAACTAGATTAGGGTTGTTAGCGAGGAAAAGCAGATTGAAACACAGCGAAGTAAGGTAGTAAATACTGTTATCACTTCGTCATAGCGAGCGCTTAATACTTGAGACTCGTTATCCGTTACTCTTGCTACAAAGTGGAGGCACTAGCAGACTTATCCTCAAAGTCGTAATAGATCCATTAGCTAGAGAGCACAAGAGCACTCTGGCTTTGATGATCCTAACGATGAGGATATACTAGATGATTCTGTAGAAGAAAGGCAAAGTGAGAACGGCGCTAAGAGTGTTCACTCTATAGACTCGACTCCCCTAGAAACACCAACCCTAATACAAACACTAATGCTAGTACTACAAGGAACTTCAGCTCCTTGTGGCCGGTCAAGTAGTTGAGGAAGACGCCTTCATAGACAGTCCTGAACTTTGTCACTGCTAATTGCTCCTTGAAGAGCGATTGAATACGTAGGCTGACGACCTAGTATTAGATACTAGATACTAGATACTAGAAACCAGATACTAGATACTAGATACTAGATACTAGATACTAGATACTAGATACTAGATACTGGATACTAGATACTAGATACTACAGTTTTATCTCGTTAAGTTGATGTAATTGGTCATGCATAAATATATTGAGTTATAGAAATATTGAGTTAGAAAGTGATCTGAAGTAGACCCGAAGTAGCCCCTCAGCTAAACCATCCATCCATCCAACGTGCCTTGAACCAACTCATTGGCCTGTTTGGCCACTAATTGCCTCTCCACGCGCTCTAAAGAGCGCAAAAATGATGCTGGATCCGTGATGCCACTATTCTCAGATTCTGAGAACTCAATCAGAACTTGGAGGGCTTGTACAGCATTCTGTGTGGTGAGCACAGGACGCTGGGGCTCCTCATCGTCATCATCTTGAGCATCGGAAACCTGTATATATGGAGCCATCGCCTCCTGTAGAATTGTGTCCTCATCTAAGCCTCCCTCCACCTCTTGTATTCCCTCCTCTGCTGGATTCAAAAAGTTCGAAAGGTCCATAGCGTCTGATATATGACCAGCTTGTTGTACTCGAGTATATAAGTCGTTTAGAACAGGGAGTGGGTGTATAGGAAGCTGT
This sequence comes from Pseudogymnoascus destructans, assembly GCF_001641265.1. Taxonomy (NCBI): domain Eukaryota; kingdom Fungi; phylum Ascomycota; class Leotiomycetes; order Thelebolales; family Thelebolaceae; genus Pseudogymnoascus; species Pseudogymnoascus destructans. The sequence continues at coordinate 679,432 of NW_020167529.1, forward strand.
ATTGGGCATAAAAGAATCATGCTTTTTCGAAAGCATTGTAGATAGTCATATTTGTAACGTCGTGATGCCATGATCAAATAAGCCAGCAAATTGTAAAGTGTATTGTCATTGTTTTGATTGGATCCAGGTTGTTGCTAAAAGATTCAAGCATGAACTCGAGCCATTGCTGACGATAATAGCTTTTTAAAGAGGCTATAATACCTTGATCGAGAGGTTGATATCGACTGGTCGCATTTGGAGGAAGCCAGATAATTCGTATGTTTGGAGGAGGAGGCGTCGATTCCACTGCAGCGATATGGGCTGAGAAGTTATTCATTGTAAGCAGTATAGAACGTGACGTACCAATATGAGTATAGAAAGCATTTAGCCAATCTGCCATAACAAATTGATTCATCCAAGCCTTCTTATTCCACCTCCAAACCCCACCCATTGCCCCTACATCAACGTGTTGTAAAGCTCGAGGCTTTTTAGCCTTTCCAATAAACCAAAGAGGAAGTCGATCTGTTCCAGCAGCATTAATACAAATGGCTACTGATATGCGTGCTTTGTCCTTCTTCTGTCCTGGAATTGATCGTGTTGTAAAGCCCTTTGAAGGGCTCATCCTCCAGTAAAGCCCAGTCTCATCCATGTTGTAAATATTGTCCTCTAAAAACTCCCCCGCAATAGTTTGTATAGCCTTCATTTGTTCTTCTGCAGTGACACCAATAGATCCAGCTTCGCCATGTTGAGTTCGATATAATATATTATGCCGTTGTCAAAACTTTACGATCCATCCGTAGCTAAATTCTGGCGTAGGTAGTCCACGGTATTGTGGTAGCTGATTCCAGATAATCTTCGCCTTTGATTGTAAGATTTCTGTAGTTGTAATGCCGCCACGCTCTTCAATAAGCCTCTGCCAGTCATAAAGAGCAGCTTCTAATTCAGGCCAGGCGACAGTGCGGCGACACTGAGCTTTAGAGCTGTTTGTTTCCAGAGTATTAGAAGTATTGTCAAGGTCCAAAAATCGAGAGCTAAGGGATTCTGAGACTGTAGATTGGCTAAGTTGACGATTGTATTTCTCGAGGAACCACTGTATAGTGGCCTTTTGTGTAGGTTTCGGATGGTGAGATCGATGCCAGGTTCGGAGGGCTTTTCGCTGTTCGAGAGACATAGAATAGAGCTTTTTCGAAGGCATTTTGAAGGTATTCTAAGAGTAGTCCAGTAATTAGTTTAAGTCGCTAATTGGGAAAAGGGACTCAATATCGTGTGTATCGTGATTTGTATGACGAATGGAAGGATCCGAAGAAAGTTATCGAGTTATCCAGAAAATCGACTAATCGTGTATCGACTTAACGAGATAATACTGTAGACTAACTGTTAACTGCTGTACTCCTCAGTACAGTACGCCGTTCTCTTAGGTTCTCTTAGGGCCGCACATTATCGTCCGTGTCAATCACAGTCACAATCACATTAAGGTCGCATGCATCTCAAACACGCTAACGCATCCACCTTGGGTTAATTTGCTTAATTTGGAGAATGGGAAAAAAGAAATATCCACAAACTGCAACAGGAAGTGGAACACAACAACGCCAACTGGAGCAGGAATAAGGGGGAAACAGCATCGGGGACAGGTCAGGAACACCGCCGACTTGCGAATCTACCAATTAGTGTGCCTTGCGACTGCCCTACCATGAGGTACTTCCTAAATCGTTCCCTGTACCTTACCTCCTCACATCCCCCCCGCCCTTCCCCCCGCCTTCCCCCATCCTTCTAATCCCGTCTGGCTAGCTTGGGCTACTCCCCTTCAATCAACAACGCCTACGCTCCACCATTAACAACTCGACAATCCACCAAAAACGAACGCTGCTGAGTCGACTCGACTCAGCTTCCTTCTACTTTTCCGACCATTCTTCACCTCGAGTTGACTCGAGAGCTTTTATTCCTACACTCGCCTTCTATCTGCGATTTGCTGGAGCCCTTCGTTTTTGAGTATCTCCTTATTCTCAGCCGCCAATTGCTGTACTGCCCTTTTTCCCCTTGTCGGCAATCTTGACCTCAAGATATCCGGAGTAGACTCGTCAGTTTCCCCAGAATGCCAAACTCTCATGCTGTTCACACGCCCTAACGGTTGCACGCAGTTCGTTCGTCTTTCCAATCATACCCCGCCAGTTCTCTCCAGCGTTATATAGTTATCAGACTTGGCCATCGGATTTCTACCCAGCATACCAGTGCGGATCGGCGAACCGACGCCGTAACGAAACGAACCAAATGACATTAGCAACCCTCCGACGGGCAAGATGAACGCGTGGGAGACGGACGACGAGTATGCTTCGGCTGCTCAGCGGCCGTTGCCTACGCCCGTAGACACACCCAGTAGGAACTCGTCCCGTCACTCTCGACGCTCAAGGCGGAAGAAGTCCGTATCGCCACTGCACGCTTCGTCGCCGGGCCCCATACCCCATGCAGAGATGCACAACCGGAGGGAGTCGAGGGGCGTGACGACGGACGAAAACATATCCATACTCGACCCGAGACGTTTCACCCCTACGCTTCATGCCAACCTGGTGGCGGAAATTCTCAATTTGAGACGGGACCAGGAGGAGAAGATACGAGCCATTGAGGGGCTGGAAGAGACTCTCCATGCGTCGAAAGGCGAGGTGGAGGAGCTCTCATTCTCTCTGTCTACCAATGCAAAGGAGAACCGGTCTTTGAAGCGCCAACTAGCGCTCCTGGAAGGCGGAACATCCAATGCGCTTGGGGAGCTGGCAAGAGAGCGTGATGAGGCCGTGGAAAGTATTTCCGACATCAAGAAACGTTTAGATGCTTCACAGAAGAAGGTTCGCGCGCAAGAGGTGGATTCCGATAGGGTTCACAGCCTGTGGGCGCAAGACAAAGATTCGTGGGACGATGAGCGTAGGAAACTCGAACGCAAGGTCCACGTAGCTGAAGGACGCCTAAAGACCGTCCTTGATGAGGTTGCAGCGTATCAAGCCAGCCACCCTATGCAGGAGTCCGAGGCCGAGGAGCTCGGAGGGCATGGTAGTGACACGGCCAGCGTTCGCTCTATGAGCATGACAAACAGTGTCCGCTTCTCTATGCTCCCCAATAACGGGTCAAAGCTGATTGGTATGAGTCTTGCCGACGAGCTCGATTTCGGAGACGACGATGAGCTGTCGCAAATGTATCCGGATGGGCACGAGAGCGTTCTCTCCAACACTCATGGGCCCGAAAGCGTTCTTTCCACAACGCATAGGCGCAATCTCAGCCGCGATAGTATGATATCAAGGAACCACAAACATACCCAGAGCATTGAAAGCGTCAGGAGGCCTGGTAGCGTTGTCCGCGGCCGAGTTCTTGCTAACCAGTCGGTATTGGAGAAGCTCGAAGGGCGCATTGCGGAAGGCGATGAAACCTTGGTACTCATTAAGCCTGACTATGTTGATTCCAGCACACAGTACTCTCCATCTATCTCTGCCTCGAGCCCAGCTGTACTACCAGATCCCGCGGCCGACCCGCAACTGAGACAGGTTGACAATAGCCAAGGAGGAGAGACGGAGGCCAACCAACGCCGCAAACGCGTCCGGGCGAGTACTCCTGTTCCCCAAGTCGCTCCCAACGCAGCGGATGCAATGGTCTCTAGTGCGTGCCAGACCGTTGATGAGCCACTTAGCCCACCGAGAACGCCCACGACACCGACCTCTGTCTCGGAGGTGGAGAAGGAATGTATGATCTCGATCTCGACACAGACTGAAGGTGAATGGGCGCTTGTGGTCAAGGCACCCCCTGTTCCCCCAACAATCCCATCAATTTCAATACACCCACCGACGTCAAGGCCAGCAACTCCTAAAGAATCGCTGCTACCACAGTACTTTAAGGACGTTGCGTGCCAAGTCTCCATGCAGGTAGCCGCTCCATACAGCTCCGCTTCCGTGCAAACGGAGGAAATCAGAGTTGATAAGCGATTAAATCTACTTCCCGTGCACCTACAGCCCTCATCAATATCATCATGCCCTCCTTCTCCTGAACCGTCAACCCAGCCCGCTGGCTTTTTCACACCGGGTGTGGTGCCGCCGCCTCGAAACCCGCGACGCAAGAAGAGCAACCAGAGCATTGGAGAGCCGCCTTCGTCGCCGCCAGTTCCTATGCGGTCGCCTCCTGCCCCGCCAATGTCAGCCGAGACACACGATTCGTATCCGGGCAACAATGATGATGGACCTATTTCGACTGACAAGGGGATCAGACGCCCCCCTCGCATTAGCAGCTTGTTCGCTGGCTTCGAGAATGTCAGCTCTGATGACGCGGATGACTTTGCCGATGGTGATCTGAGTGATAGCGACTTCAGGACAGCGCTCTCTGCTCCAAGACCGAGGAAATCTCTCAACAGAGGCAAGCGGACCTCAATGGCGCCAACATCTGTTCCAGAGGATGAGGAGCCTGCTGAAGAGGCTTTCTCAAACCACGTGAAAAAGCAAGCCCGACCGGCACAAGGGGGCTACGATGCCAACGGCGAGGTGATAATGCGAGATAATTCGAATACATCTGGCGCAAAGTCGGCCGTCACGCGAACTATCCGACAATTCGATAAGCCACTTAGCCTGGTAATGCCGCCTGCTCGACCTCAACAGACGACAATGCGCCGTGCTGCCCTTATATCCAATGGGATTGCTGCGCACCAAGGCCGTACTCGCAGCCCTAGCCTGCCAGATACTGTCAAGGAACCACCATTCCCCATTCCGAGGCGTGCAAGCTCCCGAAAGACTCCGTTCAGCGCGAGTGCTCCTAGCGATGGCAGCAGGAGCCCGACTCGGGAACCGTGGTCTCGCCGTTCATCCGGTAGAGGACATCACCGGATCAATAGCATTCGCAAGGTTCGTTCTGCTGCCGCGCTGCCTCATGTTGGTGGCAGATCTCGACGTCGTGGGAGCAGATCCCCGCCGCCGTTTTCGCCGTCGACAGAAGCTCCAGAGAGCCCACAGCTGCCGCCAATGCCGCACAACGAAATCACATCGCCGTACATGGAGCACCGCGACAACAGAAGCTCGTACGGATACAGCACGCACAGGAAGCAGCCGTCGAATACCACGGCGAATACAGTTAATACCCAACAATCTGCTGGCAGCTCTGTTCAAGCCACTAGCGTGGTTGATGCGATTGCCCAAACGATGGTCGGCGAGTGGATGTTCAAATATGTCAGGAGGAGGAAGTCGTTTGGGGTCCCAGAGTCTGGCGCTTTGGATAGTGATGCGTCGAATGGCGTTCGTCACAAGCGCTGGGTTTGGCTTGCACCGTACGAGAGAGCAGTCATGTGGAGTAGCAGACAGCCGACTTCTGGGCCTGCTCTGATGGGGAAGAGTGGTCGCAAGTGTAAGCAATATCAACTCCTTTCTATGTTCATATCTAAGAAGCCTACAGTAACGATCCAATCTGTTTTGGACGTCAAGGACGATAATGCGGCGCCAAAGGGCGTTAACAACCTCTTCAACCGCTCCATTCTCATCCTGACCCCAGCACGCGCCCTGAAATTCACCGCAACATCACGAGAACGCCACTACATCTGGCTAACCGCCCTCTCCTTCCTCGCCCACTCCTCCCAAGCCATCCCCGAAGTGATGGCGCCTCACCCACCCCCAATCGAAAGCGGCAACTTCGACATCCTGCGCCAAAACGGCGCGCGCCTCCAGAAACATCCCATCCGCGACTCCATCCGCCTCGCCAAGGGCCGCACAACCCTCGCCACCCAATCCGGTCCTACAACAGCCCAGTCAAGCATCCACCGCGGCGAATACAGCATCCGAACCGACACCAGCACCCGCGGCGGCGCCAGCACCACTGACCACAGCGTCAAAGACATCGGCGCCCCACACGGCGGTGATGGCTTCGTCCCCGACGCCGCTGACCCGCCCATCGTCCCGCGCTTCACCGACCGCGCGCTAATCAGCGGTATTGGCCACGGCCGCAAACGCAGCAACACCGGCTCGCGCATCCCGCCGCCTTTATCCTTCCGCGGCTTCTCGGAGCGTGGCGCCATGTCGACGGGCGGGAGCAGTAATGGCGGCGGCGGTGGGGGGTTCAGCAATTACGGGCACGCGCCTGCGGGCAGTACGGCGGGGATGAGCGTTGGGACTAATGGGTCGAGCGATATCTACACCGCTTCCCAGCGCTCCAGCTCCGTCATGGGGGGGAATAGTATTTCTTTCTCCAACGGCCTGTCCAACAACTCCAACCGCACCTCGATCCGGACCTCCGACGCCTCGTCGCGCCCCGGCGCCGTGGTGAATAACTTCTTCGAAGCGGTCGGGACGGTGCGGATGGAGGCGTTTATCAGCCCGCTCGCGTTCCCGAGGAGCGATAACGATTATCCGGTCCAGATTGATGATCTGGGGATGGGTGGCGGGTCGACGCGGTCGGGGGCCAATAGGAGGAGGAGTAATGAGAGGAGGAGGAGGACTCGGAATAGGGATAGTTATTATGGGCGTGGGAGGGGGGCGTATGGGGCGACGGCGGATGTGGAGGATTGGTATGGGGGGAGTAGGACGGCAGGGGAGGAGGAGATGAAGGGGGGGGGAAGGGATGATCCGTTTAGAGGCTTTTAGAGGCGTGAGAGGCGTGAGACGAAGGCCTTTGGGGAGGTAATGGTTTGAAGAGGGAGAATTCGGGGGTTGGGACCAACCGCCACCGACAGCAGACACAACAACTGCTGGCGCATTATTTACACCGAAAATTTTGGAGGAAAGGGAAGGGGAAAGGGGGCTGGGACCTTGTTATTGTTCCTTTTGCCGGAGCATTATACCATTCTTGTCATTCATTTTCGGGAGAGAGAGAAGAGCGAGCCGCCTTGCTTGTTTGTGGGGGTACTCTTTCCCGATTTTTCGATAGTCTTTTTTGTTTTTGTATACAAACATGTAGTTTTATATAGGGAGGGGAAGGGGAGAGGACGGAGAATATAAAACTTTTGGATGGGTAGAAACATTGCTTTTAGTTCCTCGATTTGCTTTCTGTGCTTGCCCTTATCCAGAGTCTGAGTCTCTGCCACACCCTGCCCAGCACAGCGCCGAGGAGCACGCCCATGCATCATCACCACTTATCCATCCCATGCATCCATCCCCATCAGCTCTCGTGCCTCAGATCAGACGGGACGGTATGATGGGTAATTCCCGAGTGCGTCCCATATATCCCGTGGTCTACGATCCTACCGTATCCCTTCGGCCCTACCATCATCTTGGCGCTCCGTACGACAGTACAGTACCTACCAAGCGGACAATCTGACAATCAATCTCGCTGACGTGACGGATGACTCCAACACCAATCCAACCAATCCATCCAACTGACTGACTGGCTGTGTGACAGACGGGACCGACGCACCCCGGGCCCCGGCCGGTGCAGCCGGAGGCGCAAAAGGACGGGAAAATGGGAAAGGGGCAGTTTCCGATGGAACGGGGGAAAGCAGTGGTTTATTGGATGTAGCAAGCCGGGCATATCCGTGTGGTCAGTCGGTCAGCCAGTCATCAGCCAGTTATCAGCCAGTCATCAGCCAGTCATCAGCCAGTTACTGCGATTGTTGTTGTTTGCAGGTATCTTACCCACCAGTACTCCGTACTGTTGTCCTCGGTACCAAAAAACCCTGTTTTTGCTTTTTCATATTGCGGAAAGTTGTGTACTGTAGTAACAGGAAAAAAAGCGGGCGGCTCACCGGCTCCGCGGCACCGCGGCGAATCTGCTGTACACAAGGACGGAACCAAGGAACGCAGACGGGGCGTAAAAGAACCCACTATTCATCCACGAAATACCCGTCTATGTGGAGATTTGTATCGCGTGGGTTTGGGGATACGAGGTGGGATGGGATGGGTATTTTCGATAGTGGCTATTATATAGATTGTTATGGAGTACTGTGGTGAGGAAACTGGGTAGAGCCAAGGAAATGCTGCCGACAAGAAGAAAAATGTGAGGTTTTGAAAGTGGGTAGAGCCAAGGAAATGCTGCCCACAGCAGAAAAATGTGAGGTTTTGAAAGTGAAGTCGAAAGGGGCGGGCAGAATGTCAAAACATACAAGACAGGGCGAGAGAGAATATATCGAAACGTTTCATATTTGCATGAGCCTTCCATCTATCGAGATGCCAAAAAAGGTCGAGCTCATCCAGAGAGAAGTAAAAACCAGTCTCCCACACACACCAAATATCGTCCAATCCATCAAAAGCGGTTGCACACACGAGAAAAAGAAGTAAAAGGTTTATGGCCATGAAGTAGAGAACACATGAAGAGTCTCCATAGAGCAATGCACACCGACACATCTTTGAATTAATAAATCCCTCTCATCTAATCCCCCCGACCGCTTCCACAAATACCACACACAGATCCCCTCATCAAATTAAAATCCATCTCATGAACTCCCGACTCGCAAAGTGTGCCGATCATCGTGTCCACGTGAAGGAAGGTGCGTAGTGTCTCCCGATTCTCAGAAGATAGTTTTCCACCTCAACTCAGCAGCTAGCTACTTACAAGATGTAAGCAGCGAGGCCGAGGAGACCAGCAAGGCCAGCGGCGGAGCCGACGACGGCGCGGTTGGCGCTGCCCTTGAAAGGAGGCTGGGTTGGCTGAGGAACCCCGGAGCCAACTGGGACGACTGGGACGACTGGGACGACTGGGACGACGGGGGTGGTGGAGTTGACGTAGGTAGGGGCAGCTGGCTGGGAGCTGTAGAGGGAGGGTTTGTTAGCTTGGGGGCGGTGGGATCTTTCGAACTGGATTGTAGTATTTTTGGAGGCTTACCAGGTGTGGCAGACGACAACTGGGGTCACGGTGACTGGCTTGGAGATGGTGCAAGGGCAGTCGGTGATGGTGAGGGTGGTGGCCTCAGTGATGGTGTAGGTCTTGTCGTTGTAGGTCAAGGTGGTGGCGGCCGGGCAGTAGGTGGTGTAAGCAGTGACGACCTCAGTGACGTAGGTGACGTTCTTGTGGGCAGCGACGGTGGCCACGAGGGCAGCGGCGACGGCGGCGGCGGAGAATTGCATCTTGAAAGATTGGGTGAATTTACTTTTTTTTTGAAAAAATAAAAATAAAAGTAAAAAAGGTTGATTAGATGGTTTACTGGTGAGTTTTTGGAGAGGGCGTGTGTTAAACGAAAGTAAGTGACTAAAAGTCTGGAGTTGTTTTGAGTGAGGGAATGTGTTGGGTGAGGAAGGAAGGAAAAGAAGTTGAAAATGTCGGGAGAGGAAACGATCTTATACGGAATGATGAGCGGCGGTGTTGAAGGATTTGGGTGTGGGGGGGGGGGGGGTGGGTTGGGGGGACGGGGGGGGGATGGGATGGGGGGGTGATGATGGGTGTGGTGGGAAAGACGCGTCGAGACGGATTGGTACGAGGTGTAGGATGCGGTGGTGACTTGCAGTGGGACCACGCAATCTTAAGGTTGTCCCAAGTCACACTACCAAGGCAGTACTTCTGTTAAAGTCGTCCCAAGGTACAGTAGCAAGGCAGGACCTCTCCTCTTAAAGTTGTCCCAGGTCACACTACCAAGGCAGTACCTCCCCTCACAAAAGCGCACACCAGTCCAGTCCTCCCACGCACCTCACCACTAGTACAACCCCTATACCCTGTCCAATTCCCAGGCGCTAAGACCAAACCAAATCCCACTCGGCAAGACCAATTCCCACTCAGCAACCAATTCTCTAACGCGTTAGTCCGGGCCCCACATTTCATTTCAGGTAGGGCGCCAGATGGGGGAGAGGTGATTGGATGGGTTGTTGTGGCTGTCACCTGGTTGGTCTAGGGCGGGTTTGGAGTGGGGGGGGCATCATCATATCAGACTTTTCACACAGACACCCCAGTCAGCATTGATTTCCTTATCTTCTTATCTCACGCCTTCCACCTGCCCATCTACACCAGCCAGCCACAATCATCTACACCAGCCAGCCACAATCATCACCAGCCATCTATCTACACCAGCCATCTACACCCACTACACCACCCACTAAATCATCACCACCCACTACACCACCCACTACACCACCCACTAAATCATCACCACCCACTACACCACCCACTAAATCATCACCACCCACTACACCACCCACTACACCACCCATCCGCAAGGTACGATACTACAGCCATCTACAGCCATCTACAGCCATCTACAGCCATCTACAGCCATCTACACCAGCCAACACCACCCACCACCCATCTACACCACCATCCCCATATACCAGCCATCTACAGCCATCTACACCACCCACTACACCACTACACCCATCTACACCACCATCTACACCACTACACCCATCTACACCACCATCTACACCACCATCCCCATACATACCCATCTACACCATCCATCTACACCACCCACTACACCACTACACCACCATCTACACCACCCATCCGCAAGATACGATACTCCTACTCTTATTTCACCCACCCCCCCACCAACCCACTCACTCCATACAAGCCGTCCACATATAATCACACAAACACGACCTCCAAGTCCCTCTCTCCTGTGTCCTCCAACTTTCCTCCCTTCCCCTTCCTTGTCGTGGCGAAACTACTGCCCGAAACCACTACATACCTCATCGCCCATTTTCCGCGGCCCACCGCATGCATCATGACAAAACATGCCTGTTTGATCGCCCAGACGCCAAAGGTCCCGCTTTTCCACGCGGATGCCACCTCCCCATCATGCCGGCCCAGGTTCCGAGCCTTCCCAGCGAGCGTTCCGGCCGGAGTGAGGTACGAGGAGATATGCAAAGTACCACCCTGCCCGCTCCGACTTGCATGGTCTTGTCTCGCTACGACCGGATCATGTCTTGGAGAAGGCTCCATCCGCGTTTCTGTGGGGGGGGGAATTGTTTTGATATGACCTCATCATCACATTCTTCCTCTCCTCACGCGTATCTAAGGTTGGAGATAGGTAGTTCGGCCATCTCCCCTCCCCCACGACCACTCGATCAATCTTCTCCCCTCCCCCAACTACCCTCCACCTACAACTTCGCCCTCCCCTCAATCGCCGCCCTCTGCTCCCTCCCCCCCTCCTCAAAATACTCCCTAATCCTCTTCCTCGCCACCTCCACCACCCCCGCATCCTCCGCCGTCGCCGGCACCTTCACCGCCTTGTCAAACTCGCCATGCACCGCGTTCTCCAGCAACTCCCTCAGCACCCTCCTCAGCGTCTTTCCCGATCTCGTCTTCGGTATCATATTCTTCCCCTGGATCGCCCCCCCGAGGCTCGCGATGGCACCGATCTGGGAACGTACCAACCCTTGAATCTCGGCGAAGACGGCGGCGGAGGGAGTCGCGGACGTGGGGTGGGAGGGGGTGGAGAGCGTGATGAATGCGAAGGGGAGGTGGCCTTTGAGGGAGTCGGGGATGCCGACGACGCAGCATTCGGCGATGAGGGGGGAGGAGGAGATGGCTTGTTCGATTGTGCCTGTGCTGGTTAGCTTTCGTCCTTTCTCTCATACAGACTGTCCCCTCGCTTTCCCCAACGAGACGACAAGACAACGACCAGACGGCGACGAGACGGCTTACCAGTACTAAACCGATGCGCAGCAACATTGATAATATCATCCGACCTCGACATAACATAAACATACCCCTCCCCATCCATCATCCCCGAATCCCCCGTATCCACCCACCTCCCCCCAAACCTCTCCAAATACCCCTCATAGAACCTCTCCTCATCCCCCCACAACGTCCTAAACGCCGTCGGCGCCAACGGCAACGCCATCACAATATTCCCCATCGTCCTCTCCTTCACCTCCACCCCCTCATCATCAACAACCCTAACATCAAACCCCGGCATCGCTTTCCCCGCCCCCCCCGGCCTGACAGTCAGCGGTGCAACTCGCGTCGTCGCGTTGCGCCCGGTGCCCGAGTTGGGAAAGGTAGCAATGGCGGAGATGGGAGACCCAGACTCGGAGGACCACCAGTTATCCACCACATCAGCCCCCTTGCCAGCATATTGCTTCAGCAGACCCTGATACATCGTCACGATACTCGGCTCGGACCTCTCACCCGCCAAAAACAGCGCATTGAGCGACCTCAACCCCCCCCTCTCCCCCACCTCGCGGAAGCGCGCGTTCTCGGGATCATCGCGCTTGATCGCCCGCAGCGCCGTGGGGGCCGTGAAGAGGGTGTTGACTTTGTGCTCTTCGACGATCCGCCAGAATGCCCCGGCGTCAGGGGTGCCGACGGGTTTGCCTTCGTAGAGCACCGTCGCGGCGCCGGTTAGGAGCGGGGCGTAGAGGATATAGCTGTGCCCGACCACCCAGCCGAGGTCAGAGGCGCAGAACATCACGTCGCCTGGTCCGCGGATGCCGAAGGCGTAGCTGATGGATAGGTGCAGGCCTACCGCATGACCGCCCGCTTCGCGCAACACACCTTTGGGCAGCCCCGTCGTGCCAGAGGTGTAGATGATATACAACCCATCCGACGACTTAACCGGCACGCATCCCGCCTTCACCCCCCTAAACCTCGCACTCCTAACCGACCTCTGCCAATTCCTCTCCCCCGCCATCTTATCGAGTTTCCAACGCAGCTGATCGCGCTGCCAGATTATCGTCTTGCCCGGCTTGTGAGACGATAAAGCGATGGCCTGGCGCACGAAGGGCGTGTAGCTCACGGCGGGCTTGGAGCCGTCGATGCCGCACGAGGCGGTGAGCAGGGCGACGGGCTTGGAGTCTTCGATGCGCTGCGCGAGGGCGGCGGGGGCGAAGCCGCCGAAGACGATGGCATGGATGGCGCCGAGGCGGGAGATGGCGAGGGTGCCGATGAGGGTTGCGGGGATCATGGGCACTGCGGTTGGTGTTAGTTTTGGTCTCTCTCTTCTCCCTCTGATTTGAAGATGGGGATTGAGAGGAATTGATAGGTAGGAAACTGGAGGCCGTACTGTATAACAACACCACATCCCCCCTCTTAACCCCCTCCTCTCTCAACACCCCCGCAAACACCTCCACCTCATCCAGCAACTGCTTGTACGTATACGTCGTCCTCCCCCCCGTCACCGGACTCTCCCATATAATCGCCACGCTATCCCCGTTCCCAGCCTCGACGTGGCGGTCAACGCAGTTGTAGCAGGTGGAGATCTCGCCGCCGGCGAACCACTCCCAGTGGTCGTGTGATTTGCCGGATTTGAGAGTCTTTTGCGTGAGGGTGAGTGCTCGAGATGGCTTTTTGTGCCAGCTAAGCTGGGAGGCTTGCTCGCTCCAGAAGGATTCGGGGTCGGTGAGGGAGCGACGCTGGATGGCGTCCTGGGCGTGGGGAGGCATTGTGGGTGATGGGATGGTAGTCTGCTGATGTGTTAGTGAGTGCTTAAAAGTCTTCTCTCCTCTGTGTGGAATGCTAGAACTGAAGCTGCTGGGCCTCTCTCTCCCTCTCTTTTATGTAAGAAAGCCCAATTGGCAACACAGAGACCATACGTGCAACCAGCACCGACGGATAACCTCACAAACCTACCTTCGAAGCTCTTGCTATACTCTCGCACACGCTTGAATGCCAAATAGTCCGTATAATGTCATAAACCCCGTAGACGCGAAATCAATGATTGATCACAGCAGCAAAACGAGAGTTCGAACACTTTCCCTGCCTTGAAGCTCGGGATGCACAATGTGCCATCTTTGTAGTACAAGGTACGTCGTGAGACCTGGCTGGGTTACCGCGTAAAAGTGCACGTGATCCGAGGTTGTTCCTTTTACCCGACGACCAACCGAAGACTTGTGATACCTGTATGATGTGGGAAAAACATGTATTTTGTTTGGGAATTGGATTGGGGGGTTTATATGTAGGGATTAAGCTTTGGATGGGTTGAGCGGCGCTAGGATGTGTTAATGATGTAGTGGCATAGGTTTTGATTTTTAACTTTGTTGATTGACAGTGATGGTATTCTCATTTTCGGTGCATGGCTATACTTTTGGTGCTGACGGGGGTGTTAGCAGGTGTAGCCATGGCAGTATGACAGGTGCTTATGTCCAACATCCGCCCTCGCCGTGGGATATCTTCTACGGCATTATGAGTTTTTGACGTAGAAATATGCATGTTTCCCTTCCCCATAGATGCTGGAAATATCGGGAGATAAGCTAAGCCTCTTGGAGAGGCCCGTTCATCTATCTACCTCGCGGCGGCGGGCAAGCTATCAATACTGCCAGAGGATGGAATGGGAGGACTTGGCTATAGTCGAGTTCAATCTGGCTCTCTAGACCCCGTCTACTCTGTCCGGAATCAAACATGGGCAAGGGACGTCCGGGCACAACAACATCACGAGTCACGTCACATCACATAGTCCTCATAAAACAAGACGTTCAACACAAAAAGGCTTTTGATTGTCCCCTCATCACATCATTCCACAAAACGCGAACGATGGGCTACTCTATCAACCAAGCGCAAGACGCATCAACCAACAACATAAAAAAAAGTCCCCCATTTAAAAGTTAAAATTTCAAAAAGCAAAAAACATAAAAAGCAAGATAGGTTCATCATGTCATCATAAAAAAAAACTTCTCTCATAGCCCAGAAGGCTAGAGTAGTATGGGGAGACTTTGGGGGGGGGGAGGGGGATTCATTTCGAAACTCCGTCCACGACGCCTGGTTTCATCAAAGACGCGGGACAGCCGTCCCATCCCATTCCCATTTCCCATTCCCAATTTCCCGAGCCAGCAAACATCGCATTGTATATCTGTAAAAAAAAACCAGATCATGAAAATAAGATATTTCCCCCCCCCGGCTTCCCCCCGTTTTCTTCGTTGGGGGGAGGGGATAGGGCGTGCGTCCATTTCATTTCATGTTTCCCATCTCAAAAATTTCAATAGTCGTTAAAAAGGGTCGGTGGGGTGTGGTGTGTTTCGTTCCTTAACTTGGGGCAAAAACGTAAAAAATAGGGTTCGGTATCGGTGTGTTTCGTGTGCGTGTGTGGGTGTGGTGCGTATGCACCCCCCCTTTTCGTGAGCAGGGACAGAACACACAAAGGGGAGGTAAAAAGGTCGAAGGCACACTTTCGTTAAAGACGTCCCAAGGAAAAAGATTGTTCGAATGAGTGTAGTGTTTGTGTCATTGATGGACGAGAAAAGCGGTCTTTTTGGCCAACTGTTTCTTTGCCATCAGGACGTTGAAGAGGTTTTTTTAGGTGTATTTTTTTGGTGGTGGAGAGAGGGGTGCTGAGATGCCGTTGCTATGCCAAAGAGTTAAAAAAAAGGGTACAAAATCGCCAACATCTATAGTACGGAAGTACTGCTGCGTCAAGTCATTCATTGATTGCATCATCGTCGACGCTGGGAGATCGTCGCGCGAGCGCGGTTGAGGGGCGCGTCGTAGTTGAGATTATGCGCCGAGTCTTCGCGGATGGTTCTCCTCCTCTTCAAGCCATCGGTCTCTCCTCCCGCATCGCGGCTCGAGGGCCGTTGGTCGTCATCGTCGTCGCGGCCCCTCTTATTGCTCGGCGTGGCGCCGTTGGTAAGGGGCTGGCCTACAAATCCGTTTGTTAATGGATTACCCAAGTCTGACTGGTTGCCGTACATTTCATTAGTTGAGCTTCCATTGGCGGTGCCTCGTTCGCTGCTCATTACATTATACAGATTACTCGACGGCGGCTGGGCTCGTGGAGGAGTGCTATATCCGCCCTGGTGTTGGGAATAGTAGGCCTGAGAGGTCGTGGCGGTGCGCGGTGTTACATGGCCAGATCCGCTGTTGTGGTTCGGCGAGCCTGTCAACTCTGGGGAGATATGGGCGTGCTCGCCTGTGATGGAACCGACTGGAGGACCAGGCGCGTAATTGTACGAGCCCCGGTTCGCATCGTAGGCGGCGGCGTTATCATGGGCGTAGTCCCCATCGTGTTCCGCCTCTTCTTCTGGCTGAGAGTGGCTCACTTGATCATTGCCTTGGCTGTGGTGGATGAGACCATTGGGGAGCTTCGTATCGTGGTGCTCGCCATCCGACACGGACCCTGGCGCACGCCCTGAAGGCGGACCCATCTCATTCTTGATGTACGCACCAGTCTGATTGTACCGGCCCATGTTCGTCTGAGCGCCATTCGGTTGAGGATACGCACCCTGTTGCAGAGGCGGCGCAGAGTACATTTGCTGTCTGGACGTGTCGTATGATTGCGATGTTTGCTGGTACTGTTGCATGTTTTGAATGGAGGTTCCCGGGGGCGTCGTAGCAGGAGTTGTGGGCATCGAACGGGCGTTACTCAACCCAGTATCAATCGCGAGCGGGTTGGACCCTTGAACGCCATTTAGATTCTGTCCACCCCACTGGAATGAGCCATCAGAAGTCCCCAGGTTTCCCATCACGCTCGAGGCGCTGGTCGGGGGAGTTGGAAACGTATGCGAGCGCTGGATATCTGAGCGGCCACCAATCCCCGAGTGCCCCGAGACGGAGTGTTGCGGGCCTGGCAGAGAGCCACCTCCAGAGTTATGCATCGAGTGGTGATGATGTGACTGCATGGAAGGCAGGCCGGGAGCTTGCGGGTTTCGCATCTGGTTTTGCTCCTGCTTTCGGCGATCGGCCGCAGCCATGACACTGTGTGACCTCGACTGGTTTGTCGGGTGGTAGAGGAGCGCGCCGATGTTGTGGACAAAGAGGGGGTACAGCAGCTCTGTGATCTTCTCCTTGTTGGCGAAATCCAGAGCGCGTTCAAACGGTATCCAGACGCCCTTGAGGTGCATCGGCCCAATCTTGACCACGTGTCTCATCTTCTCACTTTTTAATATACCATCTCGGCGTCCTCGAGTCATGCCCGCGACGTTCAAAAGCTTGGTTCCGTTAATCATGTGGTTATCTTCTCTCCTCGCAACACAGATGCCCTTGGCCTCTACCTGGAAGCAGAGACTTCCTTCATCCTCCCAAAGCGTCGCCGTCACCCTGGGTTTCATGCCAGGAGGAGCGATTTGGCCGGTCGAATCGAACGGCTGCTGCTGCTGTTGAGGATATCCTTGCCCGTGCATGACTGGCTGCGCTGCAGTTAATGACGGCAGCGACAGGACATTCGGTTGTGACCCTAAGGAGCCTGAGACCTGCCCCGATTGCTGAGGTGATGTGAGGCCATTAGAATATCCATACTGTCCATAAGACCCCGGCGCGGCGGAGTACTGCCCCGGCACGGGCTGAAGCGACGGCGGTTGCTGGTGGTGTGGGTAATGACCCAGGCCACCAGATGTCACGGTCTGCGGTGCTGGGGCCTGTCCGGCCGACATATGTGTGGAGTAATACATATCAGGAGGCGCCTGGTTCATATTGTTGTATGACTCTGGGCTGTACTGATATCCAGTAGCAGAATTGCTCGCCGGTGTCTGATGCGACAGTGTTTGGAGGCCTCCACTAGCTTGCAGAGTGGGAGATTGAGATTTCGCGCCGTTTAAGTCAGCGGAGTACGACGTGTCTGCGGTGCTATTGGTGTATGCTGACGACGTGGAGCCAAACCGAGGGGATGAGGCACTGGACGAATAGGCCACTTGCGGCTGTGGCAATGGCAACGACGGCAACCTCTCATTCGCATGCGACGACCGCTGGAAAGACTGCAGGCTGTAGGGCGGAATGTTGCTCGGTCCCCAGGTTGAGGCGTGGGAGAGAGACGGAAAATCCAGCTTTTCGGTAGGCTGGTCCTGATATAGCTAAGAGACGCGCGATCCGTTGGCGATTGGAAACGCAGCTGCCAAGTGCGTGTAGGCGGGAAGGGTTATGTTTACGTGACAAACTTGGCGCCGTTTGCAGGAAGCGGACGAGCACAGCTAGAGCCAACTTGGGGAAGAAGGCTGGAGAGAAGAACTATGAGGTAAAGTTTTGTGGGAACGTGTGGGGGAGTTGTGATGATGCTTCTATGCTCGCTGCAAGGTAAAAGAAGATGGATATCGCAAGTTGGTATTCGTTAATGCGGGGGAATATTCAAAGAGCAGAACGTGTATATCGTAGAGTTCGTTAAGAGTCGTTGGGGGGGGGGGGGCTGCTGTACTCTTGCCAATTGAGGCAGTCTGGGACGTGATATTTTGGCGGCGAGGGTCCTGGGGCGCGTAGGCGTTTATGTGGCCGAGGAAGAGCTCGTAAGGTCGTTAAGGTCGTTTGAGCGTGAACGTAGCAAGTGAACCAAGCAGCAGTAGCAGCGGCGTAGTAGGAGTAGTACCACCTGGAGACTCGTAGAGCTCCTCGAAGAATATTTGTTGTGTGAAGATGACGATGTCCTCCACCACTCTCTAACATAAGAAAAAAAGAGTCAGCGGCCGTCGAATGCACGCGCAATGTATGTCTTGATGGTGAGACTGGGAGGACAAAGACGCGCGAGGAGAATTGGCGACAGCAGCCGAGATGAGATTTGCCCAAGACGTACCTGATCGGGGCCAACACCTCTCCAGATAGATACAGCGATGGGGGAATAGAATTCGGTTTTGGCGACGGAGGGGAGACGACGCGAGGGGAGGGGGAGAGGGGGAAGAGGGTAGAGGGAGGGAGGAGGAGGTTAAGAAAGAGTTTTGAAGAAGAGGTTGAAGATGCAAATGCAAGTGGATGTTGGGATGTAGTAACGGGGTATGGAGGTTTACGTTGGTAAGTATACAGGTCATAGCAAGAGCATTAGCGACAGCAGAGTTCGGGAATTGTGAGTGGTTGGGCGGGGAGTGGAGAGGGAGTAGAGCTGTGCTCGCTACGGCAAGAGTGCTGTACAGCACGCGGAACGGAGGTGCAAGGACGTGGGCAGGGTTTTGGGAGGATTAGAGGAGTGGGGGAGGGGGGGGGGGTAGGGATTTGGGGGGGGAAGGGGGGGGTGAGTGGGAGGAGGAGGATGAGGAAGAGGAAGAGAGGAGGAGGTTGGTAGTAGAGGTTGGTAGTAGAGTAGGGTAGGGTAGAGTAGAGTAGAGTGGTTTTAGTAGAGTAGAGTAGAGTAGAGTAGAGTGGTTTTAGTAGAGTTAGTAGAGTAGTAGAGTAGTAGGGTAGTAGGGTAGTAGGGTAGTAGGTAATTAGAGAGAGTACAGTAACTTACAAAAGTAGAATACTATGTATACTCTACCACACAAGCCACCACCACCACCACTGGAAGGGGCAGGGGAAGGGGCAGGGGAAGGGATATGATGGGGGGGTGGGATTAAGAGTAAGAATCTGAGTCCTTTTTTACAGTTCACAGTTGGTGTTGTATGGTGTCAATTGGTTAGGTGGTGGGGGAAGCGAAGGGTTTCGTTTTACCTTTGATGATGACTAAGCGAGTTGGTTGGTGGTGTTGTGTTGTTAGCTTATAGGAGAGTGTTTGGTGAGTATTTGGTGGGAGTGGTGGTGGGCGGAAGAGGACTGGATGGGGTGAAGCTGGGGAGGGGGGCGGGGCGTGAAAATAGCAGATGGTTCCAGGCGAAGTACCCTTCCGAGTACTTTTGACTTTTGACGAGTGCCCTGCTCTGTCTTTAGCGCCGGTATGGTTGAGAATAGCGGGTCTGACCGTGCGTGATTGGCGGTTGGGGCAGAGGGAATGAGGGTAGTATGGGGTAGGACACTAATCGTACTGGCGCCGGGGTATCTTTTAGTTTTAGCGCGGTACTTTTGGCCAGTCGAGCAGGTACAGCTGGTACAGTACCTTTGGCGCGTTCGCGGTCGGCTGTGTGTTGTGTGTGGCGTGGCAATAAGAACCGACAAGGGGTCGATCGTCCAATGAAGGGGGCCATTTCCAATTGGAGGGGCTGGGGAGCGGCGGGTAGAGAGGGCGGGTAGAGAGGGGAGGGAGGAGGGAGAGGGAGAGGGAGAGGGAGAGGGAGAAATGATGGGGGGAGGTGATGGGGAGAGGAGGAGGGCCAACATGAGAAGCGAAGGCTGAGAGGCTGAGAGGCTGGGATGCTGGGATGCTGGGAGGCTGGGAGGCCGAGTAAGGGAGAGTAGGGCAGAGAAGGGTAGAGTAGATAGGTAGATAGAGTATAGTAACTATGGTGAGAGAACCATGTCTGGCAGTTTGGTTTTGAGTGTATCTTTCTTTCCTCCTCCCCGACTCCATAGTGTTTTGTTCCTACCGAACTTCCAGCCAGACACATACAGACTAAGGATGGCCCCGAGAGGAGCGGGCAGCACAGACGTGGTTGCCTGTCATTGGTCGATTAGAAGTACACACCACACACAAGGTCGGGTACGTACTCTTATCTGGTCGTCTACTACTAGAGTACTCCGTACCCTCCCCTCCCCATCTTCTCCCCTAACCCCGTTTCCCCTCCCCCATTTCCCCATTTCCCCATTTCCCCATTTCCCCATTTCCCCATTTCCCCATTTCCCCCGTCGTCCATCCCCGTCCACCCATCACCCAAGTTCCCCTGTCCCTCCATCCACCCGTCCCACGTACAGTAACAGTAGTCGAGTACCAAGTACCAAGTACACACATACAGTACAGTACACACATCCAGTACAACAGTACAGTACACACATACAGTACAGTACACACATACAGTACAGTACACACATACAGTATAACAGTACAGTACACACATATAGTATAACAGTACAGTACACATACAGTACAACAGTACAGTACAAAGTACAGTACAGTACACACATACAGTACACACATACAGTACGAGTACAACACTACACACAACGCACACCGTACCATCAAATCGTGCGCGTCCCCTAGAAAGCTTGGATGGCTCTACGGGCAGACTACGGACGGCTGCACTGCACTGCACTGCGCTGCGCGGCGCGGCATCTGCACCTGCACTCCGGGAACTAGCTACTACTAGAAGATGCACAACGCACAACGCACAGCACAACGCACAACGCACAGCACAACGCACAACGCACAGCACAACGCACAACGCACAGCACAACGCACAACGCACAGCACAACGCACAACGCACAGCACAACGCACAACGCACAACGCACCACGCACCACGCATACATGGTACTTACGCAGTACTACGGTTGAAAGGCGGAGGAGGAGAGGCGGGGAGGCGGACAGGAGAGAGGCGGAGAGGAGAGAGGCGGAGAGGAGAGAGGAGAGAGGAAGAGAGGAGAGAGGAAGAGAGGAGAGAGGAACAGTCGTAGGTTTGTATGTATGCAACCTGTAGTACATGTATACTCTACTCTATCATTCTGTCATTCTGTCATTCTGTCATTCTGTCATTCTGTCATTCTCTCATGTTGTTATTCTGTCATGTTGTTATTCTGTCACTCTGTCACTCTGTCATGTGCTCGGCTCATACGTGTCGCAATTCAACTCTGCCTTGCTCCTTGCTCCTCCTAGCCTCATTACTTCGGTCCTCCCTTATCCGGCCCATCAGACACTCAACTCACCTTTCGCCCATACCCAATCCCTTGACCCCGTACTCGACTACGCCCCAGATGGTGATGGTGATGTGATGGTGATGGTGATGTGATGATGGTGATCTTGATGGTGATGGTGATGGTGATGGTGATCTTGATGGTGATCTTGATGGTGATCTTGATGGTGATCTTGATGGTGATCTTGATGGTGATCTTGATGGTATGGTGATGGTGATCTTGATCGTCTCCCACTTGCTCTTTACAGCAAATGCACTCCGAGACCAGTCGTCTCGTCTGAACTGTCTCGACTCTTCTGTACATATTAGTGCACATCACCCCTCTAGACGTCTGTACTATGCTTATCCATCTGTACATATAAAATATGCTGTGTCCCATGTATACTCCACACAAAATCACAAAATCACAAAATCACAAAATCACAAAATCGCTGTGCTTGCACGGCTACTTGCACCCTGCCCCTTCCCAACCCAGTCTAGCCCTGTATCAAGGAACTCAAAGCCTGCGCTTCCTAGGAGATAGGGGATGCAGCATGCCTGTCTCCATGGCTGCATCTCGCAGAGTAACAGAGCGACAGTATCCGGAGTACAGAGTTGAGACAGCCTGCCCCGACCCCTTTCCATCAAACCACCCCTCCCACTTCCACTCCTTCCCCCTTCCCCCCCCCTTCCCCAAACCACCCCCCCCCAACTCAGATCCCCCTTCCCCATATCATACCCCCCCCCCCCAAAACTCAGATCCCCAGTCCTCCCGTCTCCCGTCCTGGCTAAACGCTTGTCGTTCCAAATGCTAATGTATGCCTTGCATCTGCACACACATTACCAAAGCAAAGTTATTATTCCCCGCCGAGACATCCCGAACGATGACGGCGGCTCTGTCTGTAGGCTGTAGCCGTGCTGTGCTGTAGCGTGGCTGTACTATTGCTGTACTATTGCTGTACTATTACTGTACTATTGCTGTACTATTACTGTACTATTACTGTACTATTGCTGTACTATTGCTATACTATTGCTATACTATTGCTATACTATTGCTATACTATTGCTGTACTATTGCTATACTCTAGCTGTACTCTAGCTGTACTCTAGCTGTACTCTAGCTGTACTATTGCCATACTCTAGCTGTACTATTGCCATACTCTAGCCGTACCCTAGCCGTACTCTAGCCGTACTCTAGCCGCTCCTAACACTTACCAGTAGCTGTGCTATAACTTTCTTTCTTCCCCTTGCAACGGTCCGTACGGTGCGGGAAGTTTAGCGGATACGCATCACTGGCATGAGCGTACATCCTCTAGCAACTGCCACTGCGGATCAGGCGTCTGTCGGTACTAAAGAGCACATGCTGTACTCCCCCTCTACTGCACCGCCGCCCGCCTCCTCCAGCAAGGTACGCGTATCAGAGTCCCTTCTGATTTTCGTCGTTCGTTCCTCTGTCCACGTTTAAAATGTTTCGGTTCCCGCCGATAACGACAGACGAGACAGACACAAGACTCACCTCGCCGACTCTTTCCCGATATAGCAGATATATAGCTACTGTAAAAAAGAGAGGTGCACAGGCACTATATTAGAGTATTTCTTAAACATTCGAGCTGCATGCTGAGATCATGTAAAACTAGTCGCGCCTTAAATAAGTCAAAGTCTTTGTCAAACCCGTTGAGAAGATGGCGGCTCTGGCCTTTTTTGCGTCGGTTACCAGGGCGACTACTTGGCATCAACACAACCCAACTTTATTCACTGATAACCACCTCCGCGACCGCTCCCATGGAGTCAGCGTAAGCTACCAGCACCAGTGACACGCGCAAATCCACAGCAAAAGGGCGAAAGACATTTGTATTCCCGATAGGCCGGCACTCGGAGGATGGCGCAACCCCTCTCCGCGAAGTCCAACACCGCAATGAACACGTCGACATCACCGCTCAAACAGCACATGTCAACAAATATGTACCAAGACCCTGAGGCGGACCTGTCCGAAGGGCCACCCAGCTCGCCCTTCATGACAAACGGCAACCAGTCCGAAAACATCCCACCCGCGAAGCAGGAGGCCTCATCGCCGTCGCCGACGCCCGCGAATCGCAATAGCGTGGTGTCTCCCCTGAAGATGCTCAAGATCCGCTCGATCCAGTCAGACGCAAGCACACCATCCCAAAGGAGTCCGCGCAAGATCTCCTCGCCAGACCGCCGCTTCCCCGTCAAGATCGCGCTCTCGCCCACACAAGAAACGAAACCCCAACCCCAGCCTCAACCTGCGCCTAGGCAAATCCAGGAGACGACCCTGACCATCAACGACGTGCTGCGCGACAACGAGGGCCTCACGAAAGCGATCCAGATACTCGAGGACGAAGACAGCGGCGACGGCACGGGCGACGACTACGCCGATGCCGAATCCGGCTTCGATGATACGGTCCTGACGCGCAATGGCGGCGACGACGAGGGATTTGCGGACGAAACTGCATTCAGCGCCTTCTCCGCCGTCCCCGACATGACGACGTACGCACAAATCGGGCACACGCCCACCAAATCGCTCTCCTCGCGCGCGCCCCCCAACCTGGCCTCCTACACGCCCGCAACGCTCCGTCGACCAATGCTCCAGGAGGAATCCTCGCCGACGCCGCGCCGCGAGCAGCACGACACTACGAATATCATCGATTTCACCGAGCAGTTCAACAACTTCAGCAGCGCGCGCCACAGCTACGAGTCCCCTTTGAGGAATCAAACCTCCTACACAAGCAGCAGCGCGCGCACACCCTCCCCCAGCAAACACCGCAGCTTCCAAGTCCCCTCCTCAACACGCATGTCGAACCTCCTCGACTTCGACATCCCCCCCGCCCCGACCCCGCGGAGCATGCCCTCCGTCACCCCCCGCGAGGTAGAAGGTCTGAAATCCGCCCTGCTCTCCGAGATAAGCAGTCTGAAAGCCTCGCTAAGCGGGAAGGAAGCCGAAGTCGTCTTTCTGAAATCGGCGATCGGCGACGCGGAGAAGCGCGCAGGCGACGGGATGGAGATGCTCCGCGACGAGCGCGCGGCGCGCGAGCAGCTGGAGGCGGAGAAGGAGGCGTGGGAGAAGAGGGGACGGGAGATGGAGGGCGTGCTGCGCAATGTGAAGGAGGAGATTGTGCATGCGGAGCGGGAGCGCGAGGATCTGGAGGGGCGGCTGGATGAGAGTGAGAAGCGGCGTGAGGCGGCGGAGGGAATGGCGCAGGAGGCGGAGTCGAAGATGGCTGGTATGCGCGCTGTGGCTGCGCAGAGCGCGGCGGGGCCGGGGTCGCCGGGGGAGGGGGCGGCGAGGAGGGCGGCGGGGGCGAGCGCGGCGCATGAGGTGGAATTTGCGGTCGAGAAGGTGGCGAGGGAGTTGCATGCGCTGTATAAGAGTAAGCATGAGACCAAGGTGGCGGCGCTGAAGAAGAGTTATGAGGGACGATGGGATAGGAGGGTTAAGGAGCTCGAAGCTAAGGTTGAGGACCTTGGCCACGAGAATGATCATCTTAGACTTGGGCGCGACGCTACGATGAGCGGTGTCGTGCCGCGCATGCCTGTGAACGACGTCACGGAGGAGCTGCGCGCGCAGGCGGCGATGGATGCGCAGATTGCGAAGGAGCTGGAGGCGCGGCTTGAGGGGTTGGCGCAGGAGGTGCAGAGTTTCAAGGCTGATAACGCGGGGTTGCGCGAGGAGCTGCAGCAGGAGAGGATTGAGAAGGGGGAGCTGGTCGCGGCGTGTGATGAGCTGCTTGCGTTGCAGGAAGCGAGTGCGTCGGTGAGGGGGCCGGCGGTGAACAGTGGGGTGGAGAATTTGCGGGGGAGTATTTCAAGGGCGTCGGGGCTGAGGGCGCCGAATTATAGTGCGGGGGCGGCGGGGGAGGGGAAGATTAGACCCCCCGGCGGTGGTGCTGGGGCGGGGGATAGGGCGAGGAGTGGGAGTGGGCAGGCGAGGCCGGGGAGTGGGTTGGGGGGGAGGAGTGGGATTATGGGGTCGATTGAACGGATGGGGAGTTATAAGGGACGGGATTAAGGCTGGGTGTGGGGGATAAATTGTTATTAAGTTTCTTGGGGGTAGGAGTATTAACGTAGAATATGGGATTAACGGGTCAAGCATGTATAGATAGGGTAGTGGAACAGCAATGAATCCCACGCCTCTTTCTCAATTCTCTTCATTTCTCATCTATATGTGCAACTAACCTCTCACGCTTATGTGTCTTCGCTTTCATTCCTCCTCTTTCTCAATTCTCTTCATTTCTCATCTATATGTACAACTAACCTCTCACGCTTATGTGTCTTCGCTTTCATTCGTCCTCTTTCTCATCTATATAGGCAACCGCTCATGCTTCCACCTCTTCTGGCGTTCCCCCTCCCCATACTCGGCTGTGATATGGCCCTGCCCGCGCAGCTTGTACTTATAGATCATCAACCCCTCGAGTCCGACGGGACCCCGAGCATGTATTTTATTCGTGCTCACGCCCACCTCTGTGCCGAACCCGACGCGCGTACCGTCCGCCATCCGTGTGGAGGTATTCCAGAATACACCCGCTGAGTCCACGGCCGCCATGAAGCGCTCTGCTAGCTCTGAGGAGGAGGTTAGGATCGCGTCGGTGTGGTGGGATCCGTGCGTGTTGATGTGTGTTATCGCTGCCTCGGTGGAGTCTACCGTCTTGATGGCGAGCTTGAGGGATAGATGCTCGGTATCGTAATCCACGGGCTCGGAAGCCTGGATCGACTCGTTCGCGGGCAGTTTGTCGTCGAGGACTTTCTTGCTCTCCGCGTCGCAGCGCAAGGTGACGCCCTTCGCAAGTAGTGCCTCTGCGACCTGCGGGAGGAGTCCTAGGGCAGCGGATTCGACGAGGAGGGTCTCGGCGCTGTTGCATGCGGCGGGGTATGTGGTTTTGGAATCGACGATGACTCTCGTGGCTAGATCTTGGTTGGCGCTCTGCTCGAGGAAGATCGAGCATATTCCGTCCGCGTGACCGAGGACGGGGATCTTAGTCGACGACTTGACGTAGCGGACGAGCTCGTTGGAGCCCCGCGGGATGACAAGGTCGATGTACTGGTCCAGCGCAAGGAGTTGGGGGATCACATCGCGGGTTTTGATGAGCTGAATGGCGTCGTTGGGGACGGCGGTGGTGGAGAGGGCGCTGGAGATTACGGTTGAGATGGCGACGAAGGACTCGGTGGATTCCTTGCCTCCTGCAGCAACAACCTAGTCAGCCTGGGTCTCGGGGAATGTCGGACGGGGCGTACGTACCTTTTAGGATGGCTGCGTTGCCGGACTTGATTGCCAGGGCGGCGATGTTTGCGATGACCTCTGGGCGTGCCTCGAAGATGATTAGGAGGACGCCGATGGGGCAGGTAACTCTCTCGAGGTCTAAGCCGTCATCTAGACGGGTGCGGAGGGTGACCTTTCCAACTATAAAAGGCGCTTCTTAGCATATATCACATTTAAATGCAGGGACAGCATTTAGTTACCTGGATCTTCCAGTCCACGCACATCCAGTATCCCCTTCAGCATATCCTCCCACTTTCCCGGTTTTCCCAGGTCCAGCCTCGACACAATACTCGCGCTCAGCGACCCGTCCTCGGCCGCCTGCCTGGCGGCTGTCAGGTCGCGCGCATTCGCAACCAGGATCTCGTCCTTGGATTGGGAGAGCGCGCTGTGGATTGCGGTGAGCGCATCGTTTCGGGCGCTCGAGGAGAGGGTTGCGAGGGTGTGGGATGCTGTTTTGGCGGCCTTGCCGGCGTCGACGGGTTGGGCGTTGGAGAGAGACATTGAGTGAGGGGTATAAATAAGCTCGGACTTGGATTCGAGATGGCGGGGCGAATTCGAGAGAACAGCTTTCGTTGCTGTAGGCTGGGGGAGGACGGGCAATGTCGTCGCTAAATAAAATCGGGATATAGAGGGATCAACTGATCGAAGTTTGCAGTTGAAGGTGGAAAAGCTTGATTGCTTGATTTATAATTTTATAAGAGTCATTTGTGAGAGATGGATTGAGTAAAAACACAATCCGAGATCAATCCGAGATACAATCCGATTGGTACCTGAAGTCGCGGAAAAACCATGGCTCCGTAACCAGCCCGGATGTCGCGCCGCCTTGAAGGTAAGTTACAACACGATAAGTTAGCTATCACAGGACATAACGTTTTCTGATTCACGTTTTCTAATTCACGGTAGAGGACTTACACTACTGCCCATCCACTTTTGGCAGCACGGTCTCTGACGCCTCTTGCGCACTGGTAGTGCTTGCAGGACCTCTACACAGCTTCTCCATTAGGCAGTCTCTTGATGGTGGGTAAGGCGTATTGCTAAAGAAGCTATCGCGTGGGCGCCTGGACTACAAATCTGACGTTCACCTCACAACGTATCGAACCCACAACGTCACGGCTTGACAGTAACTCACCCTACAGACGGAGATGGATAAACTACTGCCATCATTGCTATCCTTTCCAGTTCATCCGCCGCCCCTTCAGCCACTGTCCGACGAACACTATGACCAGATCATAAAGTCGCAAGTCAAAAGCATCAAGAAGCTTCCCGCAAAAACACTTCTCCAGACGACCTCTGGCGGTGAAGATATTCTTAATGTGAGGCTCCCACCGCTATAATTCACTGCTCTTGACTAACTTCCTGCAGGTTATCAACCCGGCGCTGAATTCAATACCATATGCGTTTGCACTTCTCGCCCGCGTCAGCGAAGTCCAGAGCGCCCCCAAATCGGCTCAAAACACTCCGCCTGAAGAGTTGTTGCCATTATGGGAGAAAATCGTACACTTTCTGGAGAAATTCGATTCTAGACAGGTTAGATATATTGGGTCAGAGACATTAGAAATCATTACAGTTGTGGCAGCGCTTGCTCGTCATCTTGGACAGGTATGTGCCAACCCAATCAAACTCGTGACATAGATTATTAATACCTTTACAGCCTGGAGCTGCCGTTTCACCTATCGCCAGCGCCATCCTGCGACTGGACCCAGGAGCGTCAACATTAACATCGGCGCATCTTATTCTGAGCCGGCTGGCCCTTGAATCCCAGGAATACACTCGTGCGGCTCCCATCCTCGAGCGGCACATTTTATATATCCCAACCACTGGCCGTCACCCGAAACATGCCTGCTCGCTTCGTCTCACGGCCCATGAGTACCTCACGGTAGAGTCGGGCCTCACCAAGAAAATAAGTACACAAGATATCCTCGAATATTTCTCCTTCAGCGGCTCAATATTTATCGGTCTACAACAGTGGGAAAACGCCGCGGAGTCTCTTGAGAATGTCATTACATATCCGGTCAGGGGAATTGCGGTCAGCAAGATAATGGCGGAGACTTACAAAAAGTGGAAATTGGTGAAGGTGCTTCTGACTGGGAAGGTCCCAACCCTTCCCCCTAATACAAACAGCAATGCTGCCAAAGCGTTCCATGTCATCGGGAAACCCTATGACATGGTGGCCAGTTTGTTTGAGTCGGGAACTGCTCCAAGACTCAACGCAGAGATTACTGCGGGCACGAACATCTGGAGTGGAGACGGAAATGCTGGTCTGATGCGTGTTGTACTGGGAGCCCATCAAAAGCACCAGATACGCAGGCTATCGAGTCTGTACGAGACGATTCCAGTCTCTTACATCGCTCAAAATACCGTGAGTGCCGAGACAGGTGCCAGTTTGGAGACTCAAGGCGCCGTGGAAGCCTTGGTCAGTAGTATGATATCGCAAGGGGAACTACGCGGCACTCTTGTTGGCGCCCAGGGAGACCAACCTGCATTTCTCCGTTTCGCCCCGACAGAACGGGTCTCTGATGAAGCTGTGGTGGAACGAGAACTTGCTGAGGCCATGGGGCGCATCGAAATTATGGTGGAAGATATCAAAGCCACCGACCATCTTCTTACGCACGAGAAGGAGTATTTGACGTGGGTCCGTAAACAGAAGAAGAAGCAGGTGGGCGCTAGTTATGCTGATGCCTATGGTGGAGATGATCTGGGTTGGATTGTTGGCACGGATGATGAAGATCTTATGGCTGTAATGTAGCCTAGATCAGGCCCAGATTGGGGATAGGGGGTGGGTGTACAGACGAAGTGGAAGCTTATGAATCATGACAACTGGGGTCACGGATTAATGAATAGTATGAGGAGACCACAACAAAAAATTACATAATATTTATCCCATTCATCTATACGACTCATTTTCGTTACAGTGAGATAGATATTCCCCGTCCAGACCATAGCAACCCCCCTTAGCTGCTGTTTGCAGCCTGAACTCGACAATACATGAGAGCTCAGACTATTTGACGCTCGTAATAATCAGATGTTGTACAATTTAATCAGTTCGGCCAGCTTCTGTGCTTCCTGTGAGTAGTTCACGGGACTTGCGGCGGTGACCTGATAACGTACTCTATATTACTCCATTAGTATTTTCTAAACAAAGTCAACGATGGGAGTGCTTACCGTTGTTGGTCCTGGAAACTGTCCATCTTGGCGCGGCACTTAAACAACATAGTCTTGCAGTTAGCCTCCTCGAATGCCCGCCCAGCAGCTGGGTCCTCGCTATCCTTCAGAGCCATCAGCTGGTCGGCAGACATGCCCATAATCAGCCGTCCAACATCGTCAAAACAGCTCAGCCAGAGCTGGCCAGTGTGATCATTGACGTTGAGAGACATGATATATCTGTACTCGGGCTTGGGGTGTGTAATATCACACTTTTCGCAGCGCCATGTGCCATCGCCCATGTCTGTAACCTTCTTGTTGCATCCCTCACTTAAGCAAGCAGGATAGGCAAAATTCTCCTGCTTGATATAGACGATCGTTGCCTTGGTAGAGAAGTAGTCAGTCGACTCTGACATACCCAGGCTGTCCTCGTAAACCTTGGCAACGGTCATGACGGGATCCTGGCGGCCTCCTGCAGCTCCAGCACTCGCCATTCCAGAATGAGACGCAAATGTGTTACTGCGTCCGTGAGTATCGTACCAGCCCCGAAGTTTGTGAGCCTCTTGTATGTCAGGGTCAACGGTCATAGAGCCGGATGAAAGCAAGCTCAAGCTCCTCCCACCAAAATCCGAGACCTTGGCTCCTTTAAACGCAACAATCGATTCGGGTTGAGCATCAAAAGACACCGCAGTCTTTCCCCATATGGTCAAACGAACAGAGAAGTCACTGTCGTCAACGAGAGTTAGCTCACGCTTGTCGTATGGTTTGCTGGTAGATTTTGACACGATTTGGGTGACATCGGCGACCTCCTTGAGCACTCCAATGACGTCGATCGTCGTGTCTTTCTCTACCGTTTGTAGACTTGCGATGTCTGTGAAGTTGAACCGGACTTGCGGGACGTTCTCTTGATCCTCGGCCTTTTCAACCTTAGTCTCCCGATCAAAGGTTAACTCGTAGTCGTTTGGGAGATTTGTGAACTGTTTCTTTGCAAGCTGAACCCGACATGGCGACGAGATGTAATACACAGAACCCTCTTGGAATAAGTCGTATAACTGGTCACATTGCTCGTTGAATCCCGTAGCCTTGATCTCGCCGCTTTCGTCCAGCAGGTTGACACTGAACAACTTCCCTTCGCCGCTCTGTTTGTGCCACGTCCTGATCTCCGATTTGTTTGATACTCTAGCTTTGATGGTCCATTTATGTGCGTATGGTGATAACGTCTCGATTGGGTATATGTTCCCTTGTCCGGCAGAGCTCGAAGGACCGGTCCGGGATGGGAGCGATTGCTGTGCTGGTTGTTGAGCGGGCTTGTTTCCGTAAAACCCAGCGCCTGATACGGCGCCTGGGGCAGGTTTCACATCTTCCTCCTCGTCCTTCACCTTCAGCGCCTGGGGGTCTCCGATCTTGTCCGGCTCGCCAAACTCGGCCAAAACGTCTATGTCCATGATCACCAAGATCCTAGAAACGTCAGTGTCCGATTCAAAGGACACCTGGGGTTCACTTACCGCTTGCCCTTGAGGGCATTTGCCTGGAATTGCTTCAGGCGCACCAGCGAACCCTTCTTCAGCTTCTGGTCGTGTATAAAGTGGTTGGCCCCTGTACTGTTGTTAGATGCTGGTGTGCCAGGCGACGTTCATCATCCCTCGTACCTGTGGCGAGCATGCTCTGTACGAAGTTCTTGGTATCGCTGAGGACCACCCTATATCTCTCTGCTCCATTTCCTTGGGATGCCAGAGGCTTGATCTGGACGCACTGGCATACTGGCACTGGGAAGTCTGTGGCGCGTCGTTCGGGGTCGTTGAAGATTGCACTGGATAATGTTAGTCAGCTCCAACGACTCCGGTCTGATTATGGCAGGTAGACGAACTCCAGAACTCCGGGTGTAATCTTCGATACTGCAAGATCGGTGGACATGATTTGTGGTCGTGTCGTTTGTTGCTGGCGAGGTACGTGCAGGAGTGAAGGGGCTGAAGAGGCAGATAATGAAGAGGCGACAAATACACGGTTGACGCGATGCTGGGTTGGGTGGGATTTGTGTACGCGTTCGCGTAGAGTGGTAGTGAGGGGCATGTATGCCTGGTATATAGGGCATAAATATGTGATATTGTTGTAATATGAGCCACAGAGTTGTTCTCAATCCCCAAATACAAATAGATGAGATACACTTCTCTCCCCTTACTTCGCCTCAAATAACTTCCCCAATCCCTCAAGATTCACATTACCACCCGTAAATACAACACCCAAATCCCACTCCTCCCGTCCCTGCTCCGCCTCAACGACACTCCTGAAATCCTCATTCCACAACGCAACCGCCAACCCCACCACCGAACTCGGCTCAACAACCACCTTCATCCTCTCCAGCACCAAGCGCAGCGTAGCCTTGATTTGCTCCTCAGTAACACTATACACTCCCCTCACCAGCTTCTTATCACTGATCACCTTCCACGGCCACGCTCCCACGGGTGTCCTTAATCCATCAGCCACCGTTAATGATTTGACCGCCTCGATCCGTTTTCCGGCCGCAAGACCCCTCTTACAGTCATCCGCGCCCTCAAACTCCGGTTCCGCGCCAAAAACCACAATCCCCGTCCCCTCCGCACTCAGCGCCGTGCCACTCAGTAACCCCCCCCCCCACAAGGCGCGATAATCGCATTCAGCCCCCCGCTCCTCCCAATCTCCTTCTGCGCCTCCAAAACCTGCTCTTGTAACTCCAACCCCGCGGTCCCCTGTCCAAGCATCACATGCGGATGGTCGTAGGGAGGGATAAGTGTAGCGCCTGTCTCGGTGATTACTTCGGCGACGACGGCTTCGCGCTCGGGGGCGGTGGAGCCGCTGAAGAGGACGCGGGCGCCGTAGGATTGGGTGGCGGCGATTTTGGCGGGGGTGCTGATGCGGGGCATGACGATGTGGGAGGGGATTTTGAGGGTTGCGGAGGCGAGGGAGACGGCTTGGGCGTGGTTGCCTGTTTGGTAATTGAATCAGCAATTGCTTTATATCCTCCAGAGACTGGACGAAGAAGAAGAAGAACTCACCACTACTATGCGTAACCACCCCCCTCTCCCTCCCTCCCCCCTCCTCCCACCCTTCACTCTCCACCAGCCTCAGCAGCGCATGAAACGCGCCTCTCGCCTTGAACGCACCCACCTTCTGGAAATTCTCGCACTTGAACCAGAATCTGATCTTTGGGTTCGCGGGCGTTTGCCCAGCCCAGGGTGTGCCTTCGAGCTCGGCGGCGGCGCGAGGGGTGGAGGCGAGCTGGGAGAGGTAGGTCGAGGTGAGCACGGGGGTGCGGTGGATGAAGGGCGTTATGAGGGTGTGGGCGGAGAGGACGGAGGCGCGGGTGAGGGGGAGGGAGGTGGGGTCGGCCATTGTGGTGGCGGTGATGTGGTAGTAGCGGGTGTGTAGGGGAATACGAGGGTATAAAGATTTGAGGGTATGGGGATGTTAGGAGAAGGATGTGAGCGTGAGGGGTTGAAGATATATTTTTACGAGAGATGGAGGGGTATGCGGGGTAAGCACATGTGGAGGTGCGTCTGGGCCTGATTATACTATACTAGTATGTGAATATTACGCCCTGGAATCTACAATTACCTGCCCCTTTGAGGCACATATAGACTTTACTCCTCGTACTCCGTATTCCTACCATTCTTCCAGCCTAACCCTATAATTTTACCCCTCATAGAAAAGCTATCCCACCATGCCTCTACTCCGCACCATTGACTAATCTCCTAGCCCTGATACGATAACGGCGAGAACGGCGGCGAGACCCTCAACCCCACATTTTCTCTCGCAAGACAGGCACTGACTTGGTCACCGCACACCGAGCCGCAAAACTGGATATCGGAGCAACGCCGAACAACCGGGGCAAGGAGGGGAATGGAGTGGTTTGGCAGCTGATTGCGGAATGCCGATTGCGGAGGAATGTGTCATTATTGGACTATTACGTCTTGGAATACATTCAATCGCAATTCGGTGAGTTCACATGGTGCGAGTTCACATACGAATTCATCAGGATGTTATGTTTAAGGTAATTTTTTTTAATGGAGTAAGCAACTTTTTGCATTTTAGGCGTCATATTCGATGATATAGAAACCGAGTTATAGTACAAACATGCGCCGTTCGAAAATAAATTCCCCCATCAACAAATACTGCCATTCACCAACCACCACCAGCCACCGCCGACCCATCAACCATTTACTTCTGGTTCTCGGGGCGGAGCGAGCGGACGGCCTTTCCGGCCCTCCAGATTTCGAGGTCACGGATCTCCTGCATCTCAGCCTCGTACTTCTCTCTGTAGTCAGGCTGGGAGTTGTAGTCGAGGGAGCGCTGGGTCTCCTTGCCGGTCTTAACAGAGTCGTACAGATCGTTGAAGACGGGCTTGAGGGCGTCCTTGAACTTGTTGCTCCAGTCGATGGCACCGCGGCGGGCGGTGGTCGAGCAGGCCTCGTACATCCAGTCCATGCCGTTGGCACCGATGAGAGGGTAGAGGGACTGGGTAGCCTCCTCGACGGTCTCGTTGAAGGCCTCCGAAGGGGAGTGGCCCTGCTCACGGAGAACCTCGTACTGGGCGAGGAACATACCGTGGATGCCGCCCATGAGGCAGCCTCTCTCACCGTAAAGGTCAGAGTAGACCTCCTTCTCGAAGGTGGTAAGGTACATGTATCCGGCGCCGACGGCAACACCGAGGGCAGTGGACTTCTCGAGAGCCTTGCCGGTGACATCCTGGTAGATGGCGATGGAGGCGTTGATGCCACGGCCCTCACGGAAAAGGGTGCGGACAGTGCGGCCGGATCCCTTGGGGGCGACGAGGATGACATCGACATCAGTTGGCACATCGACCTTGGTGAGCTCCTTGAACACAGGGGAAAATCCGTGAGAGAAGTAAAGAGTCTGGAAAGAGTGTTAGTAATACGAAGTTAGGCACTGGATGTAGATTTGATGTACCTTTCCCTTGGTGATTTGCGGCTTGATATGAGGCCAGGTCTCGGACTGGGCAGCATCGGAGAGGAGGTTCATGATGATGGTACCACGGGTGATGGCCTCATCGATCTCGAAGAGATTCTTGCCCTCAACCCATCCATCCTGCTGGGCCTCCTTCCAGGACTGTCCACCCTTGCGGACACCGACAATGACGTTGAGGCCCTGATCTCTGGCATTGAGACCCTGACCGTGTCCTTGCGAACCTGAGCAATTGGTTAGTAGTGCACACCAATTGACCGAGCGAGCTCAACATACCGTATCCGATCATAGCAAGAGTGTCATCCTTGAAGTACTCCTACGAAATCGTAAGCCGAGGTCGCACGAAAACCCGAAAAGGCGGTGGGATCACCAATTGGGCGATTCATCGTCGGGGAGGACTTACCAGGAGCTTCTCACGAGGCCAGTCGGAGCGCTCATAGACCTGCTCTTTGTCGCCAGCAAAGTCAACGGTCTTGACACCACGGAACTGCTGGACTGGAGCTGCAGCTCTGGCGACAGCTGGTCTGGCAGCAGCATTGATGGCGGACACGAAGGTACGCTTAGCCACTGGCGCAGAGAATTGGCGTGCCAATTGGGAGCGGGCAGCTCGTGAAAGAGTTCGTGAAGCCATTTGTGTGTTGTGGTTCAATAGCTAAGAAAGATGGGGGGGCTGTTGATACTTATAACAGTGAGTCAAGGTCTGTGGGGGGATACGTAGCTCGAGTATTGAATTAATTTTTGAGGCCGATCTCGCTTCCCCGACGCCCCATAGCTAAAAGCGCGCTAGTTCGGCATAGTCACGTGTTTATGGGGTTTTGCTGCACGGTAAACCGTAGTTACTCCACAGGCTCGCCTATTTCATGACGCGGTCCTTGGTTCTTGATGAGCTTGATCACTACGGAGGATATCTAATTGGCCGGGTGGTGTAGTTGGTTATCACGTTTCGTTAACATTTCAAATGTACCGAAAAGGTCCTGGGATCGAACCCCAGCCTGGTCATTGTTTTTGCCGTTTTCGGTGACTCAAAGCTGATATAAATCCGGAATTGAGAGCTGCTACTTTTGCCGCCGAAAAGTCGGAGGAAAAGGCCGTGCATAACAGCTACTAAGAGGATCAGATCAGCCCATAGGCACCGTTATCGCTCAAGTAGACTTTAGCAACTATAAACAAGATGAAGACTCCAAATGACCCAGAAACTATTATAGCCGTTTTGCTCCCCTGTCACTTAAAAATTAAACCGAAGGGAGAAGTTCGATTAGTTTTAATACTATGCATAGTCACTCTTTATACTTTTAGGTGGCATAATGCCCAAAAAGCCCGGGACTATGCGTAGCTAAGAATTAGGAATATAGCAACTTGTTTGGGCATCTGCTAATAACAGACAAAATCATTAACAGGGTTCAAAACCATGTATAGAACTGTCATAGGCGTATGAAACTATCTACCGAATCATCTAATTGTTCATTTGCAGGAGCCTAGAAAGCCAAAGGAAGGCCGTGTAACTAATACCATTCTTTGAAATTTGGCTAGATAACACGAATACTCACTTTATGTCTCGGCCCTACTATGTCGTCCTGCCTTGATCACCCGTATAATAAGCGGTGCTACTTACTATATGCAATGGTAGCATGGGCAAAGGCAACGACAAGCCAAATTCTCGATTATACTTGTGGAAAGCTTGCTATAAGTTTGTAGCAAGTTATGGAATTATAATAATGTAGCTAATGTTCCTCATGTTACATGAGTCATGTAGGCATCGAGCCTCTCCGCCACTAACGCACGTGTGTTACCTCGAGTATTAGAGAGCTAGGAACTAATACCTACAATTAAGCTAATAGAATCCCTTCTTATAGTTGAAGTTGTCAGTCACTAACAGATTGAAAAGCTTTGGTAGTTACTGTTGGCAACTTGAACAACAACGGGGACTGCGGGCTAGTCGGAGCCTCTTGGTTGCTGTCATACGCTTGTCCCTTCCCCAGACTTTTAGGCGGCACTCACACGAGCTGGTGCCTCCTCAAGCGTCTCACCTTCTCATGGGCCTACACATCATCACAGGACACATCGGAAAGACCATAGCAAGTTGCCTTGAGAGTCTGAATTTCAGTGCCGCCCGTAGTAATATATGGGCATTCCTCACGAATGCGACGGCCGAAGCCTCCGCAATAAGCTCCATGAGCCCGCTGTGCTAAAACGCCTCAGATGCCCAAAAAATATTCCCGTAGTTCCCATATGCTTCTATATCGCGGGCTTGCTACTTCAGAACCTTCTCAAAAGGCACACCCCGCACAGGGCCACCGCCCATGGCTGTCCTGACGTTCCTCTTGAACCCCTCCCTGTTTGACCGTAGGTCTTCGGCTGCATCTTTGTTGAGAGGGTCGGAGGCGTTGGGCTCTAGGAATAAGAACTATTGGCACATATGTTAGTGGTGTTATAAAGGATCTGCGGGGAACCACGAACCTGTAATCCAACGATAACCGCGTTAAGGTTCAGCACCGGCTTCCAGTCCTCCCTTAAGATATTGAGGCACACATTGCCCTCGAGATCGATATTCGGATGGTATATCTTCTGCGTGCACTTTACTTTCGGCGGGTCATGCGGGAAGTTCTGGTTGATAGCGAAGGAGAAGTGGAAGCGTCCGCCCTTGTACATGCCCTCATCAGGGTCGATCGTCAGAGTAAAGTTGAGGATGTCGTTGGGGTCGGGAAACTCGGTGCGCCATGTTCGGCTGGGCTCAAGCTCTTCGAGATCTAGCTGGCTTGATTAGCCCCGGCGCTCTCTCTCGGTTGGGCTGGACAGACCTTTTTGCACGCGCAGCTGGGCTGCTGTGACCTTCTTCTTTTTCGTGCCGTTTGCGTTGGCAGCCGCTTGCTCCTTTGCTTTCTATATCGGGCGTTAGCATAATATGCTTCGGGGCACTCGGGGGCCGGCTGTGGAAAGTGCATACCATGGACCATATTTTCAACATGGTGGCGGTATACCCAGGCTGGACGCCTGCGGGAAGGTATTCCCGGTGCTCTTCTGGTTGGCTGGCGCCCCTCTCCGACGGCGTATAGAGGGCGATAAACAGCAAGCCCTTCTTTTGATAGAGCGGGCTGGTTTATATAATAGAGGGCAGTGGAGTGTTATGCAACAGCGAGAAGTGAGTATTGAAGGTTGGGTTGGGAGAATGAGGGGGAGACTTGTTTTGTTATCTGAACATTGGCGATCTTGAGTATCGTGGTTGATAGTGGTCACGTGAGATTGAATTAATTTGTCGTCGGGCGCTGTAACCGAACTGGTGGTCAAAAATCAGCCATATGTCAGTTCAACAACACTGAAGCTCTTATTACTCTACTCCGTATAAGCAACGTCTTACGGCATGCTGTAGCTATCGATTCCTTATATGGCAAAAGGGTGCAACTTCAACTCCGCGACCCTTATTTTTCTCCTATACGATAAGTCGCGAGACCATATCGACGATCGCTGATATTCTGTCATGCATGCATACGAGTACTGCAGAATACCACTACACTACAGAAATGGGCGATGGACTAGTAGTACTAAGGCATGATGAAACGGGGATTGGTGAACAAGATACTGAATTCAAGCAAGTACAGTATGGCGAGCGAGAATGACCACGCGTAGAACACCGAAATTGTGATATGATGTCTCGGCGTCACCAAAAGCCTAGAATAAAGCACGGATGGCTGCCGCTTCCATACCTCGGTAAAGTATAAAATAGCATGTTGTGGAGTAAAACGACGTAGGCACAGTGACTTACGCGGCGAGCTAGGGGTACCTACCCCTAGCTCGCCGCGTACTTATTTGTTTTTTTGGTAGGTACCAAAGACAAATTTGTCTGCCAGCTAAGAAGTCTTGCTCTCTACTGTACATCCGACGACCCATTTCTTTGTTCAATACTCTGTACAAAGAGGATTAAATGCTTTTGTCCTTGATCTACTGTCAGCGTGTGCTATGTATATATTTGTAGTATGTTATAGATTACTTCATTAAAAAAAGCCCCTTTGAATAGGGTGGTTGGTCGGCGAAAGGGCGAAAGGGCAAAAGGGCAAAAGGGCAAAAGGGGGATCCTGCTTAGAATAGAGTAATCTCACCTGTTGTCTCTCATGTCCAGAGAACATGTCTGTTTCGACAGGAATATTATAGAGTTCAGGAGTAAGGAGTTTGCTTTCATGGAGTTGGGAGGACAAGATTAAAAATCTCCAATGCACAGATACACAGTAAACTCAGGATGGTGGATTCTGAAATAGAGTACCATACTACTATCACGGCACCTTCTTTGTCGCGGCAATGCTAGGAGTAGCGCTTCTTGGCGGGACTTTGGAGCACTCAACTCCACAAAGCTGAAGAATGCTAATCACAGAGCACAACTGTGAAACATTTCTTCTGCTTCAAGACTTCTTGCCAAATCCTCACACTGGGGTCTTCAAAGAAAACTGTTTTCACCCCTTTTTATCCTCACCCCCCAAAGGCCATCTTCCGTTGTGCCTTCTTGTCTCTCGCTATCCCTCTATCCTTAGACCCAAAAGCTGCGAAACCCGAAACAACTTTTTGTTCGAAAACCCGAAACAACTTTTGTTCGACCAGGCAACGCGTCCTGCTCGGGAGGCTACACAGATATCTCTGGATCCATCCATTTCGCAATAATTTGATGGTTTAAACGCAATACACGCGTCGCCTCCATCAATATCACACAAATGGACGGTCGTTACAATCCAGGGGCATCTCTTCGTGAGGTGGATCCTTCGAATCCTGGAGTATGTGTTACCCCTTCGGCGTGGTGAACCAACTGCTGCCAAATGCTAACAAACTGCCAGTATAACCAACCTAGGCCAGACACTCGCGATGAATCCGAACTGGGCCTGCTATCCCCAAGCGGTGGGCATGCATACCAGTCCCCATTTGATGGCAACAATCAATCGAACCTGGAAATTCAGAGGCCTGTCTCGACAGCATACAGCTTGACAGAGTCGTACGCGGTGCCTGGGCAGCAGAACCCACACCACGCAACAGAGTATTCGAGCAGCTCATCCTTCCAGCAAGGAATCGAACTCGAGGACATTCCTTTCGGAGGCACAAACCGAGCCCCGTCGCCATCGCGAACGATCGACTCGGAAGATGCCTGGAGAAAGCGTCAGGCTCCTGGCGGCGGACTCAAGCGCTACCCTACAAGAAAGGTGAAGCTTATTCAGGGCTCGGTCCTCAGTATCGACTACCCAGTCCCGAGTGCCATCAAGAACTCGATAGAGAAGAAATACACCGCCGATGTCGAAGCTGGGAATGAAGAATTCACCCACATGCGATACACTGCGGCTACCTGCGACCCCAACGACTTCACAATGAGGAACGGCTACAATTTGAGGCCCGCGATGTACAATAGGCACACCGAGCTCCTGATTGCAATTACATACTATAACGAAGATAAGGCGCTGCTTTCGCGCACGCTGCACGGTGTCATGCAGAACATCAACGACATTGTCCGTCTCAAGAAGACTGAGTTCTGGAACAAGGGAGGACAGGCATGGCAAAAGATTGTCGTCTGCTTGGTCTTCGATGGTTTTGATGCTTGCGACAAGGACGTTCTTGACGTTCTGGCCACGGTCGGTGTCTTCCAAGAAGGTGTCATGAAGAAGGATATCGACGGTAAGGAGACAGTTGCCCATATCTTCGAGTACACGACACAGATCTCGGTGACTGCCAACCAGCAGCTTGTGCGCCCTCAAGAGGGTGCGGCAAACAACCTGCCACCCGTGCAGATGATGTTCTGCTTGAAGCAGAAGAACAGCAAGAAGATCAACTCCCATCGTTGGTTGTTCAACGCTTTCGGGCGTATTCTGAACCCAGAGGTCTGTATTCTGCTGGATGCCGGTACTAAGCCTGGTCCCAAATCGCTCTTGTCGCTGTGGGAAGGTTTCTTCAACGACAAAGATCTCGGAGGAGCTTGTGGTGAAATCCACGCCATGTTGGGCAAGGGTGGGCGCAACCTGATCAACCCTCTGGTTGCAGCCCAGAACTTCGAGTACAAGATCAGTAACATTCTCGACAAGCCGCTTGAGAGTTCTTTCGGATATGTCAGTGTGTTGCCGGGTGCTTTCTCAGCATACCGTTACCGTGCTATCATTGGCCGCCCGCTCGAGCAGTACTTCCATGGTGATCACACGCTTTCTGCGATTCTTGGAAAGAAGGGTATCGAGGGCATGAATATTTTCAAGAAGAACATGTTCTTGGCTGAGGATCGTATTCTTTGCTTCGAGTTGGTTGCCAAGGCTGGCTCGAAGTGGCATTTGACATACATCAAGGCGGCAAAGGGAGAAACGGATGTTCCTGAGGGCGCCCCTGAATTCATTGGCCAGCGTAGAAGATGGCTCAACGGTTCATTTGCTGCCAGTGTCTACTCCGTTATGCACTTTGGTAGAATGTACAAGAGTGGACACAACTTCGTCCGCATGTTCTTCTTCCATATCCAACTTCTTTACAACATCTTCACGGTTATCCTCACTTGGTTCTCGCTCGCATCTTACTGGCTTACAACGACTGTCATTATGGATCTTGTTGGTCTTCCAGAGCCAGCTTCGGGTACCGGAGCAGAGCATCACGGATGGCCTTTCGGAGACACAGCGACGCCAATTATCAACACGATTCTGAAGTACCTATACCTCGGATGTCTGGTCATGCAATTCGTGTTGGCCCTCGGAAATAGGCCAAAGGGATCCCGCTACACTTACATCACATCGTTCATGATCTTCTCATTCATTCAGTTGTATGTCATTATTTTGTCTATGTTCTTGGTTGTACGCGCGTTTGTCGGACCAAACGTGGACAAAACAGCGATCTTCACCACCAATATCTTCTCGTCAAACAGCTCCGCTATCATTCTCATCGCGCTGGCGGCCACCTTCGGTTTATACTTTGTCGCCTCGTTCCTCTACCTGGACCCATGGCACATGTTCCACTCCTTCCCTCAATACCTGCTT
The DNA here is from genome assembly GCF_001641265.1 of Pseudogymnoascus destructans. Lineage (NCBI taxonomy): Eukaryota > Fungi > Ascomycota > Leotiomycetes > Thelebolales > Thelebolaceae > Pseudogymnoascus > Pseudogymnoascus destructans. Next base: position 720,956 of record NW_020167529.1, read on the forward strand.
GTTGCATCTTCGTACATCAACATCCTCAACGTCTACTCCTACAGCAACTGGCACGATGTGTCTTGGGGAACCAAGGGATCGGACAAGGTCGATGCTTTGCCATCTGCACAGACAACCAAGGTTGAGGGCAAGGCTGCTGTCATCGAAGAAGTCGACAAGCCACAAGAGGATATTGATAGCCAGTTTGAGGCAACAGTCAAGCGCGCTCTCAAGGAATACAAGGCACCCAAGGAGGATGAGTCCAAGTCTTTGGAGGATTCGTACAAGTCTTTCAGAACGACCCTGGTGGCTTTCTGGATTTTCTCCAACGCCATTCTTGCGGTGGTCATTACTAGCGACAACTTCGATTCGTTCGGATTCGGGGTAAGTTTAAACATCCATACACACCATCGAGCGTTAACTAACAATATCATAGAACAAAGCATCTGCTCGCACAGCCAAGTTCTTCCAGGCCCTGCTCATCGCTACTGTCTGTCTGTCTCTCGTTCGCTTTATTGGATGCCTGTGGTTCCTGGGTAAGTCCGGAATCAAGCGCTGCTTCAGGAGACGTTGAAAAGGGCGTATTGCGCTCGCAAGTATGTCTCGTCAACATATAATGACCGGCGTTTTTTGTTTGGGTATGTTGCTACATGTATTAAAAAGATCACGTTTTTTTTTATGTGAGACATTTGAGATCTGTACAAGTTTCGGCATGGCTGTTCCCTTGCTTCCCTCACTTTGACCACTGCGCATGTGCAATTTTACCAGGCAATATTCAGCATCGTGATTCACATTAACCTCCGAGTACAAGCAACTCAATCGCTCGATTGATTGTCTGAACGATTATGTGGATACAGCAACCTGAACCCACGACCGTAAAAAGGCCAGACCTCTGCCAAGAAAGACCAATACACGTAGAGTCGGTAGAGTGTCAGTCGAGCGGATCTGTGGAGATGCAGTGGAGAGTCTGCTTCTGAAACGTGGGTGATAGCGAACGGCCGCGGTACAGTATCACCTTTACAGTGGGGATGATCGGAGAGGCCATGTTTCAGCACGCCAGGGAACCTTTCCGAACGCCACCTTTCTGCGCCTGGTTGTGCATATATATCATGCTTGAGTTGGTGGGATTTGGGATTTGCGATGGGAGAGGTTGGGTATAGCGGGGAGGAGAAGACGGAGAAGACCGTCTGTTGTGTTTGTGCGAGGGATGATCCCTCGCCCGTGACAGCCATGTGTCTCCTCTTCATATGATTGCCAATGGTATAAGCGTCCGTACAGCGCACTCGTATAGATTAGATCTAATATTACACAAAGTACATGTATGTACTTTGGCCTTACGACGCGAATCAAACGCCGCCATCCAGGAACACCAAGGGCTCACTGGGGGTCCACGGCTAATCCTGTATGTCCTAGCTGATTTCGGCCTAATGCGTTATCAACCACCCCCCCCCTTGTCATTTCGGATCATTCAGCCATGGCTTCCATGCCGCCCACACCCACGACGTCCCCTCGACTCGCATCTCATCTCACCACCGCTTGCCTCGTCCCTCATCCTCACCATCATCTCCATCTCCATCTCCATATCCATCTCCATCTCCATCTCCATCTCCATCCCCATCTTCACCCTCATCTTCATACCCATCCGTGTTATTGTTCAGGGTCCTCTTTTCACACTTCCTTCCCAATTCTCGATTCCCTGAACTGCTCTTTCTTTCACCGGCTTTTCGGGTCCCCAACGCTACTTCGAACCCCGACCCTCGACATCCGCTCTTAGCCTTGGCCTCATCTGTCGCGATTCAAACAAATATCTTACCACGAATCCGACCTTTATAAAACAGCCAGCCGATACGATTTGCAATCGACTGTTCTACTTCAATCAAATATCATTATACACCCCCAGGCACAACACACAAGCTCGTACGAGTTGAGCAACAGAGTTCCACAGGACATCAGCAGGTGGTCAGAAGAATAGACTCGTACGGCTGTGCCACGTCAGCTTCAGGACCAGAACTCGGTACGGCAGCAACCACAACTTGTGAGACGACTCCGGGCTGTGCTCAGATCGTTTGCCTTGCTAGCAGAGGCTCTCTCTACTAATTATACCGGGCCTGTTCCCATCCCTATCATATACTATCCATAAACCGTTCAAATGGCGGTCTTCGGCGGCGATGGTAAGTTCATAACCCAACCCACCTGCCTCTCTTTTGATTCTAACCTTTGCTAGTATCGAGGGGTCTGTTTGCCCGCGCGTGTGTCCCTTGCCCTTCAGTAACACCTGCTTGCCCATCCTGTCCGACAGGTTCGAAATGCTCGATATCAGTCCAGACCTGCGACACTTGCCAATCGACGTCCTGTATTGCCGATTCTACAGCAGTCGCCCCAGCGAACCCTGATACGTCAACAGTTGGTGGCGGTGGTGGCTCTGGCCCCAATGTCGGTGCCATCGCGGGCGGTGTTATCGGAGGACTGGCCGCGATTGCGATTATCGGATACCTTGCGTGGAGATTCTTTGTCAAGAACAAGAGGGCCCAGTACGAGGAGGAATATGCGGAGCAATATACCAACCAAGCGACGGATTCGGAGAAGGATTTCGCATCAAGGCGGGACGCGCGTGCGTCTACTCATACAGTCAGCTCTATCGCCTCTACCGTTCTCACCAGAGCATCCAACATCATCCAGATTGCGTATATTCCAGGTGTTACGAACAGATCGGCGCCTTCGACGCCTGGCCTCCTCGTTCCCCCGGTTCCGCCGATCCCTATCGCCCTCTCGAGCGCAAGCACCCCGAGCTACGAGGACGAACACTTCTTCATGCCTGGCGACCTCCGCGACTCTACATACTCTGCTATGACTGACCGAACTTCATACGCACCACGATCCAGTGTCGCATCTACCATCTACGGCAAGAACGCTGTCGTCTCGCCGCTACCCGCCCAGACCGTCATGAGAGGAAAGGCAGCTGTTATCAGCGTCAAGTCCAACGTAGGCCACAGTCCTGCCGAGTTAACACCCCCGGTTCCAAGCGTGGACCGCAACCGATATAAGAACAACAACATGCAACCCCCGCCCAGCCCAGTATCCAGCATCGGCTCCACCTTCCTCAACAGCGCCAGCGCAGCTACAGCTACGCAGATCAAGCCAACGATGGTCAGAGTGACCCCTAAAAGGATCTATAATAAGCCGAAATCCACGGCCGAGGAGTCGGGTGAGGCCGAGGCGAAGGAAAATGATGCTAGTCGCGAATCCGCAGCTATCACTATTATCGACGACACGCCCACTGTTGAGCAGGGGCCGTTTAGCGATCCGTCGCCAGCTGCTTCGTCGCCGAGGACGAAGGGACATATGAAGAAGGGTAGCTTGAGCGCGGTCATTGAGGAGGCTCAGACGGAGAAGGCTCAGAGCGAGGCGAGCGCTAAGGAGGAGGCTAAGAAGAAGGATGGGACGCCGTTTGGCGACGAGCATGCGACTGATTGATCGCATTTCACCAAACCAAATACCAAAGGGCTCAACGACGAGCCGACAGATTTTTCTGTATATACTTGAAAGGGCGTTTGGAGGAGTTGGGAAAACTCTTCTTTGTTTAGGATAGGATGGATTTTTGGAGGATTTTTGTTGATCTTGGCCGGGAGGGGTTATGGCTGGGATGATGGGGATGATGGGGATGAGATTGTTGCAAACAGATGCAGATAGGTTTATTCAAACTGCAAAGCAGCCGCCAGACGGGCGATTTACGACATTCAAATACAGCTTTTACAAGCACCTCTCATGCATACCATACCATTGGCCCCCCCCCTCATGAGCGTGCGTGATTTTAGTAAGAGCCGCGGGGGTAGTAGTAGTTGGGCGATGGCCAAGGCTAGAAGAAGGCTCCTCTCTCTACCACCCATATCCCACGGCGTTGGAGCGCTCGGCGTGGTTCGCACGCCACTCACCAGAGCCGATGATGAGCATCCCCTCGCGCCTATCGCTATCGCGAGACGGTACCTCGCCGATCCGTCGCTGATCGAGCCCAGACGTCCATTTTTATACATCAAAGTGTCCCATACCCCTCTTGCTTGACATTGACAATTCGGTCCATGGAGTGAGTGGTGAGTGGTGAGTGGTGAGTGGTGAGTGAGAGCTGTGGGCGCCACTGGGTCCACCTAGCAGGCACAGCTCCAAGCTTCATTGTTCGCCGTGTGGTCCCGCCGTTATGCCAGTGTTGTGTGGTGTGGTGTCGTAACCCTTGCTTACATTGTGTGTGTGTGGGTGGGTGGTGTGGTGTGTCGCTTCGCTAACTAGAGTGCTGACGAGATGGGGACTTGCTGTCATAGTGACAGTTTCGTGGAGAAGGTGATTTTGGGGGGCCCAGGACTGGATTGTGTTTCTTTGCCGCCGTGCTATTACTGTGCTGTACTGTAAATCTCTCTCTCGGCGTGGATATCGTAGCGGCAGGATGGGTTGACGGTGGGTTGACGGTATGTAGGTACTTTGCTGTACTGTGCTGTACTGTGCTGTACTGTGCTGTACTGTGCTGTACTGTGCTGTACTCCGTACTTGCTTGTACAATTAATTACTCCACTGTCCTCTAGAGTAGTTACCCACCACCCAAAACTCCGTCCGAGCTTCTGAACGCACTACTACATTGCTCTTATCCCATCTACTGCGACTACTGCGACTACTGCGACTACTGCAATTACTGCGACTACTGCGACTACTGCGACTACTGCGACTACTCTGCGACTACTGCGACTACACCTGTACTCTACTTCCTTCCTTCCGCTGTCGCTCTTCCCTGAAATTTCCCTTCCCGCACGAGACTGCATTGGAAAGACGTACTGTTGTAGAAGCTTGGCCATCTCGATCTCTCAGACAATTTTGGCGCAGCAAGCCAGCAGTACCACCAAGCAGCAACCCAAAGCCCATGCAAAACCAGTCTTCTGTCTCTTGCCCCACCATTACTCGTCCTTGAAAGAAGCTCGTCCCGCCGCCGATAAACTCCCCCCCCCCCCCACAGTCGAGATACATGAACATCTAGCGAAGCAGCATTGCAGAACAAGAACCCTCTACAATATGTCGGGAAAGATGATCCTGTACAAGCTGGTCGTCCTTGGAGATGGTGGTGTTGGCAAGGTCGGTGCTCTCGCGGCCCTCTCCCTCCGCCCCTGGGACATGAAAGCTCACGCACAGCTCTAGACCGCTTTAACGATACAGCTATGCCTCCAGCATTTCGTCGAGACGTGAGTGACTTCCCCCCCGAAGCTCCAGCTCCGTGGCTAATGTGCAATTATCCAGCTACGACCCGACAATTGAGGACTCCTATCGCAAACAAGTCGTCATAGACGGGCAATCCTGCATGCTCGAGGTCCTCGACACAGCCGGCCAGGAGGAATACACCGCCCTACGCGACCAGTGGATCCGCGACGGCGAAGGCTTCGTCCTCGTCTACTCCATCTCCTCTCGCTCCTCATTCACCCGCATCCAGCGCTTTCACCACCAGATCCAGCGTGTCAAGGAAGCCTCTCCGCCCTCATACCCCGGCTCGTTCTCCGCGCCCTCCGCCCCCCCCGGCGCCGTCCCCATTATGCTCGTAGGCAACAAGGCGGACCGCGTGACGGAGCGCGAAGTCTCGACGCAGGAGGGCCACGCGCTCGCCCGCGAGCTGGGCTGCGAGTTCGTCGAGGCCTCGGCGAAGAACTGCATCAACGTCGAGAAGGCCTTCTACGACGTCGTGCGCCTGCTCCGCCGACAACGGCAGCAGCGCCTGCGCTCGACGCCGAGCGCGAGGGGCACGGCGTCCACGCTCGGCGAGACGTCGCGCGGCGATAGGCCACCGAGGAACCACAGGGACGATAAGCCAAAGGTCAAGAAGTGTGTTATTTTATGAGCGGCCCCTGCCCGTCTAGCGACAGGAATGCCGAGGCCCCGCGCTGGGCTGTGCCATGACCGTTATGACTTCTATCCTCTATACTACATCGATTGTGCGAGAGCGACGCCGCTCCTCCGAAGCGGCATGGTCCCCCGGAGTGCGTCGTTATTATCATCATCATCTACAGAAACCCCAGCCTGAGCAGGTTTAACCCGAATTCGTCTTTTCATCAGACGTACGTTTGCGTAGACGTATGTCACATCACATCACATCTGCACGCACGTCATGTCATTCGCATTGTTCTTGTTCAGCTCTTCTCCCAACGGCGAACGGAGTATCAAAAGAGGGTTGGGTTGGGTGGGTGGTGGGAGGGGGTTCAAACGTTGGCGTATGATTCAACAGGGTCACATTTCATGTCATGAGAGATGTGTGTTAGGGTTCAAACTGCAAATATGGCGTGGAGTTTGTCGGCGCAAAGCTCTACCTTTTTAGTTTGATGGAAAGAGCTCTCCCGAAGGCACATATATATCAGAGAGAAACGAGCACATAGTTTTGGGGGTTTCTTGTTCGCCCGGTCACATTCATCTTGGATCGTCATCGATATTTGAAGATATGGCTTGCCACTTGACGTAGCACAGCTGATTGGAAATTTTACGGATAACTTACTACAACTACTTAGAAATTACCACCATGATGTCCCCTCTCCCTGTGTGTGTATATTTTCTTTGGGTGACCTTTCCGAGAAAGGGAGGGGGCAGCTGTGCACTACTGAAGCACTGACTCCAACAACACGCTGATCACTCTGACGTGTTTCCATCCCCCGAAGCGGAGCGTCAAGGGCTAGCACCGGCGAGGGACGCTCTCCCCTCCCCTCTTCCCTCCCCTCTTCCCTTCCCTCTTCCCTCCCCTCTTCGCTGCCATCTCCACTCCCCTCTCCCCTCTCCCCTCCCGTCTCCCCTCCCCTCTTCGCTCCCCTCTCCACTCCCCTATGATAACGCTGGTTCGTTGTGTGCCCAGCGCCCGCGGCCCCCTAGAGAGGTCTCAAGTAGAGGGGTGGTCTCAGGGGGGAATTACCGTGGTCGCTTCCCCCCCATGGATATGGATCTGTCTGCCAGCAGGATCACGGACATGCAAGGTGCCAGAAATTCGTTTGGTTGGTGGCTAGTGTTTGTTTCTTACTTACTTACATACATGCATGGGATGGATAGTGTTTTTTTTTGTTAAGAAAAAGGCTCATTTTTCTATTGGGGGCTGGAATTTTTACTGTGGTTTTAATACAGCATCTTGTCAATAAGCTAGGTTGGGGGGGGATGGAGCTATGGCTATGGGAGGGAAATTATATCGGCGTGGATTGCTGGTAGCGATTCTGGAGAGGGCACCACTGTGGTTAGCACTGTCGCACTCGTCGCTCCAGTTATGGAGTGGTGGAGTCGTGAGTTGATTCCGCGGCCACAGCCGGGGCCCGCGGGAAGATATCGCCAGCAAGTCAAGTCGCTCATGGTGCACCAGCCAACACCACTCTCTCTATGGATAAATGCACGAAATCGGTTTGCATAAACAACAACGTACGGGGTATAGGGATGGGAAACCTGGAAACCCAGCACCACCAACAACTCGCTCCTCTCAAAACGGGTTCGAGCGAAAGGTACTGTTTCATTCCCTCTGCAGCACCTACCTACTGTACCTGCAACCGCCGACCTCACCTCACCTTGTCCACGCCCGCCCGTGCAATACAGCACCTCCCAAATACCCGCGTGCCCAACCACGCACCTCCCTACCCTACCCTACTGTATTCGCGTGCCCAACCGAGCGACCGTAACGCACGCCAGCTGGGGCGGCGGGAGGGCCACGCTGCCACGGGGATACCAAGCCATGGCGGTGGGACGCTTGGTCGAGACGGGGTGTGTGGGCCGGCTGCCCGCGGAACCGGGGCGTGGAAACGGGCAAGACATTTGCTGGGCAGGGAAGGGGAAAGATCCGCATGGGCGGCGGTGCTGGGTAGGGAAGGGGGAAGATCCGCATGGGAGGCGGTGCTGGGCAGGGAAGGGGGAAGATCCGCATGGGCGGCGGTGCTGGTTAGTAAAACATGGTCTTGTTGAGTTGGAGTTGAGCGCTGGGGCTCGCTCGAGGGGGGATACTGGAGCGGAGTGGGAAGGAAGGAAGGGGAGATGCAATGTAGGTTCCTGTGATGTGCTGTGTGACTGTGAGTGCGTGTGTGTGTGCAAATACAGCGCAACCATGCATCGGACAAATCCAGCATGCTTGCACCAAGCACCATCCCGTTGCATGGCCACACCCTGCATCCACCGCCCCGTAGCGCGTGCTGGGAATCTTCAGAGGCGCTCGCTTTTGTCGAATTCTCACATCCCGTCTCTTGTTCTCGTCCGAGGACGGGGTCGGGGGAAGACCGAGTGGATGGCGGGCGGTGTGTTTAGGGTGAAGGGGCTTATGCGTGTAGCAGCGCCGTCGATCCATCGGCTCTTGCCCGTTCATTATCAGTGTTGCCAAGGGGGGCGGTTATTGGCTGTGTTTTTGGCCGGGGAGAAGGGACGATGGTAAGGTGTGAGGTTGTGTGTGGCTAGTGAGGTAGGTGGTTTCTCGGGTTTGCGGTCTGATGCGGATAGTAGGTCTCATCCGTTCTTTGTCGCCGCAAGTATGGAGCCGTTTGGTGAGACGAGCTGGTGAGGTTCCATGGAGCGACCTCCAACCAGGTCAAGCACTGTGCGTAGGGTAGCATGTGCATGCATCCAAGCAGCAGGTGTGGATACACATCTCCGTTTCCCCGCGTGAACTAGAGTACCACCGCGTGGACTATCCTCCTTCAATGCCTTCCGTGAACCTCCTACTCTGGTATCCCGCAACGGCTGTACTGTAGCAACACAGCACCAGTTCACCCCAAGCGCCGGACCGATATTGGCCGCATACCATGCGTCCCATATGTGCGGACAGGGCCGGCGTGCCTATGTTGTAGGGACAACGATGCATGTGTCTCCAATCACGTGGTTTGGTTTCAAAACCTTGGATATCGAGGTCGCTGTTGGGTGCATGTGCAGCGGTAATATCTCGCTACAGCTTATTAATTTGAGTGATTGGTCGTGTGGGGAAAAGCAATTCAGGATTGAGGAGTCGCGGCGAGATTCCGAGACATACCATACCACGTGTTTGAGACATTTTATATAGGTAGGTGGTTGTTGTATTAGAAATATGATATTTACGGGGGCATAGTGTAATCGTTGCACTCGGCCGGATGTAACACCATCAACGAACTACAGGACATGATCAATGAGGATCCAGAAGTTGATGTGCTTTCACAATTCCCCAAGAACTATACTATTGTAAGACAGAGACGAGGACATCGGTGACAAAGAAAATGGTTAACTCGGGTGAATATACTACTATGGCATATCTTGCTGAGCACGCACCAGACATACCTGCACCACGGCCGCATGGACTAATCGACCTTGACCCTTATAAAGTCATATTATGACTTATATTCCTTCAATGACATTGACGAAAGCGTGGCCAACGCTCACGTTAGAAAACAAAGTCTATAGTCAGCGCCAATTGGGCGACATATTTGGCAGGCCTAGGACGTTGAGGCAGCAGGATGGCTACCCCTTAGGCGGCATCGGCGGTCAAGGTGTGGCAGACTGTCATCGGGAGGACTATAGGAGTCGAAAGGTCATCAGCACAGGAGCTGAGTACGAAAATTGGCAATTCTCGATTTCACACTTTGCGGGTGGGCATTATGTTAAATTCCGAAGGAGTTTCCTCCCCCCTCCAGTACAGGAATCTGTTTTCACCCATTGCGACGTCAGGAGAGATAACATTATGGTCAAAATGGACGAAAACAACGGGTGTGTTGTGACTGGCATTATCGATTGGGAGGAAAGCGGCTTCTACCCGGATTACGACGAATGCATGAAAGTAACCAATACATACAACACGAGGGAAGATTGGTTTGATTTTCTGCCAGGTTGTATTGCTCCACAGACTTTTCCGGTGCGGTGGCTGGTGGTTTGAAATAAGATAGAAATATCAAATATAGTGACTAGGGGTTACCGTCTACAGAAACACTGCTACAATTGGCAGGCTACGCGCGCGAGGTGTTTGGAAGCCAACCGGCTCGGCGATTCGTGCCCGGGTTTACGATCTGAGGAAGCGTGATGCGGCTTTGGGTGTTCGACAGATCTGGCCCTTACAGCTCCGAGGAGTTTGATATTCACAGAGAGCCAAAGCGGTTCGTCAAGATCAATGCTGGCTATGCGCTGATGACAGATGCGGAATTGGGGATGAATACATTCATCAGGCTCGATGGGAACGATCAGCACTTTTACTGAGAAATACGAGACGTGACCTTGCCAATTTTCCACAAGGTTTTACAAAATGCTCCTGTACTCAGCGCAAATCCAATATCCTCAAGTTAAGCTCTAAGGATATCATCTTGAAGTTCGTCTCTCTTCTTAGACTCACCTGCTAAAGTTGTCTTGTCGTTTATAGACTTAAGGTCTTCTATGTTACAATCGCAGCTTACAGCTGCTAGCAACTATAGGAACAGGCAGCTATGGTAGCCACCAAGGTTACAAGGGATCGCTAAGCGAACAGCTATATATTATGAGGGATAGCCTCACCTTCCTTCCTTTCTTCTTCTTCTCTCTTTAGATTCAATCTAGCTTACTTTTCCTAGACTAGCATCATGACCTCTATGACCATCGTAACATTCTGGGTTTGTTCTTAGGCAGTGTATGCCATAGCAACTTTGCTATTCTTCTTTCACTTAGTAGATTAGACTCGTATCGCCAAAGGCCCTATTACGTAGTTTGTTAACTATAGAAGCTACTTAAGAGGAGCGCACTTCCCTCACAGCTATATTGTAACACTAACTTCTAAACAATAGAAGACACAGAGGTTTCTTGCGTAAGGTTAACTTGACAGAGGAGGCAGGGGATTAGACACAAAGGCTTTCCAAGTAACACGTTACAGTATTGTAAAGAATACTATATTGAGTTGAGCACGAAGCTCCTATCTAAGGAAATACTATCTACTTATATAGTGGCGTCATGCCAAAGGAATATCCGTGGATAACATGGGTAACATAATATCCATGATATCCAATGTTATCCATCACCTGATATTCCGTGGATCCCCGTGGATAACATGTGTAATGGTGGGTGCACCAGATGTGGGAATCTAGCCACCCAAGGAAGGGATGATTTTACTAAGACAACATACTGTCTTAGGAAACAGAGCCAAAGTGTCATACTGACATTCGTTGCACTCAGTTTGCTATCAAACTCAAGAGCAAACTTGGAAATCTCCTCCTCAAACCTACAAGTCACTATACATATTTTGGCTTATCACACCAACAACAAGAGCAATACTACTCAACGATTGCTACAACCATCTATGATTCATTACATGTCATCGCTCTTTAGTTACCCACAAGATTGGTTAAGTTATGACATAATTTGTCTATGACATAATTTGTCTATGACATAATTTGTCTATAGGGGTACTCTGACCTTGGACCTCCTTTTACTTCCTATAGGCTACGAACCTAAGAGATGGTTCTATGGGATTCTCTTACATCGACTACAGTTACCAAGCCTGGAAAGTCATGGAAAGTCTTGGAAAATGAGAGAACTACATTCCTTTAGCATAAATAGGATTGCCCTTTCCTTAAGAAAGGGCAAGCAGACAATACAGTAAATCGACTATCACATACTTCCACGTCTTTTCCAAGCTTCCAAGCATTGATCTTGTTACTCCTTGTTTCTGAAAAGTCAGTGAGGTGTTAACCTCTGACTTACCCCTGAGTTCCCAGACTCAACATTTGTTACAACTTGTCTAAACCACTTCACTACATCATACACCTGATTGCTGCGTTGTGGAATAGTCTAAGCTACAACCCTTTGTGTAATGGTGGGTGCACCAGATGTGGGAATCTAGCCACCCAAGGAAGGGATGAATTTACTAAGACAACACACTGTCTTAGAAAACAGAGCCAAAGGGTTGTAGCTTAGACTATTCCACAACGCAGCAATCAGGTGTGTGATGTAGTGAAGTGGTTCAGACAAGTTGCAACAAATGTTGAGTCTGGGAACTCAGGGGTAAGTCAGAGGTTAACACCTCACTGACTTTTCAGAAACAAGGAGTAACAAGATCAATGCTTGGAAGCTTGGAAAAGACGTGGAAGTATGTGATAGTCGATTTACTGTATTGTCTGCTTGCCCTTTCTTAAGGAAAGGACAATCCTATTTATGCTAAAGGAGTGTAGTTCTCTCATTTTCCAAGACTTTCCATGACTAACCAGGCTTGGTAACTGTAGTCGATGTAAGAGAATCCCATAGAACCATCTCTTAGGTTCGTAGCCTATAGGAAGTAAAAGGAGGTCCAAGGTCAGAGTACCCCTATAGACAAATTATGTCATAGACAAATTATGTCATAGACAAATTATGTCATAACTTAACCAATCTTGTGGGTAACTAAAGAGCGATGACATGTAATGAATCATAGATGGTTGTAGCAATCGTTGAGTAGTATTGCTCTTGTTGTTGGTGTGATAAGCCAAAATATGTATAGTGACTTGTAGGTTTGAGGAGGAGATTTCCAAGTTTGCTCTTGAGTTTGATAGCAAACTGAGTGCAACGAATGTCAGTATGACACCATATTGAAGAAGACAGATGCAGGAATGCAATACAACGAGTTGCTAGCCACGATTGCCACTGTGGAGAACTCAGAGTGGAAGAAAGACTCAAGAAAGCTTATGCAACAGACGAATGTGCAAAGCGAGTCTTAATAAAAACCGAAGGCGACTTCGCCATCGATGAACAAGGATTGATCTGATTCAAAGGATTAGTGTATGTCCCAAACAAAATGAGACGCCCGCTAGTGCAAGAACAACACTCGCTACCAGCACACGGCCATCAGGGAGTAACACGCACCTTCGAACAAATCACCTGACACTACTACTTCCCAGGTATGAGGAAGCAGGTGGAAACGGTAGTAAGAGAGTGCAACATTTGCAGCAAATCCAAATCCAATAGGCACTTGCCATATGGACAGCTGAAATTGACTCCAGTACCAACAGGAGCATGGAAATCTATAGCTTTGGGCTAAGCTACCACCCTCTCGGGACCCGTTAACAGGAGTAGTATTTGACGCTATCCTGGTTATTACGGAAAGACTCACGAAATATGGAATATTTGTGCCATATTTAGAAGCTAGCGATGCTGAAGCACTCGCATACACCTTCCTTCGAGTCATATTAGCCGATCACGGATTACCGGAAGAAATCATCTCAGACAGAGACAAGCTTTTTACTTCGAAATTTTGGAAATCTTTAATGGCTCTTTTGGGAACAAATCATAAGCTATCAACAGATTTCCATCCCCAAAAAGACGGTCAAACAGAAAGACTGAATCAAACCCTTGAACAATACCTACGGAGTTATGTCAACCACCAACAAGATAATTGGGTTCAGATATTACCCATCACACAGTTCGCATATAACAGCGCGATGACCGAAGCAAGAAAAGTCTCACCGTTCTTTGCCAATTACGGCTATCAGCCAGAGGTATATAGACAACCATGACCAGATGAATCAAGAGCAGAACAAGCTATGATCGCCGTGGAACAACTCAAATCATTCCATGAACAACTCGCGACAGACATCCAATTCTTAAATGAACGATCTGCCGCGTATGCAAACAAAAAGCGCAGTATGGAACCTGCCTTCAAGAAGGGGGATAAAGTATATCTAATCCGGAAACACATCAAAACGAAACGACCAAGTACGAAGTTGGACTTCAAGAAATTGGGACCATTCAAAATATTGAACAAAGTCAGCTCAGTGTAAGGATGCCTCCGCCATCAGTGACGGAAAGCATTGGAGTCGGGCAGGTTATGGTCACGTGGGGAGAGTTAGGGCAGGTTAGCCGAGTCGGACCCGTTTCGGGTACTTAAGGGGATTGACCCAACGGGTTCCTCATCATCTTTTTTGTATCCTTCATAGTAGACCTATAGGATAGCATCCGTTTAGCCTCTGACTCACACTCTCATATGCTATTACTGTGAGCTGGGTGCCCTGTGTCCTTACACTCAGTTAATTACAGACTGCAGCTACCCAAGAAGTCTAGACTACACCCAGTATTTCATGTCTCACTATTGGAACCAGCAAGAGGAAACACCCCAATTGTGACCGATACAGAACTCCAACCAGAGAATGAGATCATTGAATACGAAGTCGAAGTGATCCTACACAAGAGGTTAGTAGGACCCAAAGAAGAGTTTTTGATAAAATGAAAAGGTTATGAACCTACGGACAATTCATGGGAAATGGTAGGAAACCTTAGCTGTCCAGAATTGCTGGAGGCGTTTCACCGTCGGCACCCCAATGTTCAAAGAAGCCAGGAGACAGGGCTGCGAAAAATTCCTGGTCAAGGGCGATGCCCTCGGAGACAGTAGTAGAAGGGTTGGATAAGAGAGTCCCTTTGGCCTCTGCCTCCCTACACTCCTTTTCCTCTGCTTCATCTAGCTCGTCCATGGTTTTTAGACCACAACGAAGCATGTCCTTAGCACGGGAACAAAACAAGCGCTGTTGTTGACAAAGTTGAAGGATCTTGGCCATCACTGCCTCCTCCCTGCTTGCAAACGATGCTCCTCACGTTCTATCTTGTCCCAGTCGCTAATAGAAGGACCACAAGCATCACACTGCACATTGACGCGAACACATTCACTACAGCGTTTCGAATCATCAGAAACAACACACTTCAAGTGTTTCTTTTCGCAACGGTTACAAGAAGGCATCTCGAAGCCAGTAGCCAATATCCTTTGGGAAAGAGCAAGACGTTCTTTGATTTTGGTATGTTTGGAAGAAGACATGGTTAAAGCCTGACTGTCTATGGACAGTGGTGTCATACTGACATTCGTTGCACTCAGTTTGCTATCAAAGTCAAGAGCAAACTTGGAAATCTCCTCCTCAAACCTACAAGTCACTATACATATTTTGGCTTATCACACCAACAACAAGAGCAATACTACTCAACGATTGCTACAACCATCTATGATTCATTACACGTCATCGCTCCTTAGTTACTGGGCCGATATTACCACATAGCATATCTCTACAACCCTCTATGATTCATTACATGACATCACTCATACTACCACATGACATATCTCTACCAACTAGAGGCCTAGGAGCATGAACGATAGCTCTAAAAGCTCCTACGAACCTCTATGATTCATTACATGTCATCGCTCTTTAGTTACCCACAAGATTGGTTAAGTTATGACATAATTTGTCTATGACATAATTTGTCTATGACATAATTTGTCTATAGGGGTACTCTGACCTTGGACCTCCTTTTACTTCCTATAGGCTACGAACCTAAGAGATGGTTCTATGGGATTCTCTTACGTCGACTACAGTTACCAAGCCTGGTAAGTCATGGAAAGTCTTGGAAAATGAGAGAACTACACTCCTTTAGCATAAATAGGATTGCCCTTTCCTTAAGAAAGGGCAAGCAGACAATACAGTAAATCGACTATCACATACTTCCACGTCTTTTCCAAGCTTCCAAGCATTCATCTTGTTACCCCTTGTTTCTGAAAAGTCAGTGAGGTGTTAACCTCTGACTTACCCCTGAGTTCCCAGACTCAACATTTGTTGCAACTTGTCTGAACCACTTCACTACATCACACACCTGATTGCTGCGTTGTGGAATAGTCTAAGCTACAACCCTTTGGCTCTGTTTCCTAAGACAGTGTGTTGTCTTAGTAAAATCATCCCTTCCTTGGGTGGCTAGATTCTCACATCTGGTGCACCCACCATTACACCTTGTCTGCTTCAAGCTTCAACTATTTCTATAGCAGCACTTCGATACTACAATGGAGGACGACCAAGCTCCTACAACTACTGCTGAACAGCAGATGCAACAACTGTTTGCCTTTATACAAAATATAGCAAACAAACTTGAGAATTTGGAAAACACCTTTCAAGCCAACACTTCAGCAACACAATCCTCAACTCAGACACATCATACAGAGCTTCCCACAGCTCCTCTGGCTATGTCGGGTACCCCAGGTGCACTTCCTAAAGTGCAAACACCAGATTTATACCATGGAGACAGGAGGAAGTTGAAGGGATTTCTTATGCAACTGGACATCTACTTCACCCTCAGGCCTCATCAGTTCACCTCAGATATTCAGAAGATATATTTCGCTGCCAGCTACCTCCGTGGATCTGCATTCAACTTCTTTGAGCCATATCTTAGAAGACTTAGTGGCAACAACCAAAATACCACTACACCTTTGATTACCTCTTATGACCAGTTTCAAGAGGAACTTACCAGGACCTTTGGAGACATCAACGAAACTGCTACAGCAGAAAGAGAGCTACAGAAGCTATGTGTAACGCTGACTTCTAAACGATAGAAGACACAGAGGTTCTCTTGCGTAAAGGTTTACTTATCAGAGGAGGCAGGGGATCAGACACAAAGGCTTCAAGTAACACGTTACTAGTATATAACAAATACTGTATTGAGTTGAGCACGAAGCTCCTATCTAAGGAAATACTATCTACTTATATAGTGGCATCGTGCCTAGTGGACTCTTGGGAACTCACTCGAGTCCTTGGAGTCCTGGACTCTTAGGACTCTTCTCATCATCCTGCGAGTCCATCACGTGCCTAGTGGACTCCTGGGAACTCACTCGAGTCCTCGGAGTCCTGGACTCTTAGGACTCTTCTCATCATCCTGCGAGTCCGTCACGTGATACTTTCGGAACTACTATTCCCCGCTGCCCCTCCAGGTACCAGGGCCGGTCTCATGCGACCTCCCTCCTTCCTGTCCTGTAGTTGGCCAGCCTTCTTGTTCCGTCGTAACACTCGCTCCCTTCCCCTGGGCATTCGTCTCAAATCCTATAAGTACGTCCATGTCCCCGGGACTCTGCTGCTCCTCAGCGAGTCCTTCAACATGCAACATGCCTACTGACACTGCCCGCAAACTCCAGGAACGCAACGATCTTGTCCGTCGAATAAAGAACCACGGATACGAACTACCCGAAATGGATTCTTGCTCGAACTGCGTGAGGCGAAACATTACTTGCGTGTCGTCTCCAAATGATTCACGGCGGTGCGCCGAGTGCGTTCGTCGCAACTTGAAAGAAAAGTGTGACTGTATGGGTCCTGAGCATCCCGACTGGGTGAAGCTCGAACGGGAGGAGGATCGCCTGGATTGCGAAGAGGAAGAAACCCTTTCGAAGTTACTTCGTCTGCGGAAGCAGAAACGCCTCATCCGAACCCGTGGTAAAGATATGCTCCGGCGAGGTTTGAAAACCCTCGACGAGCTTGATGCGGCAGAGGAGGCCGAACGTGTGGCTGCTGAGAAGCGTGACGCTGTTGAGGTCGAGGAACAGGCAGTTAGCGCTGCCTCCTCGTCTGTGACCGGGACCTCCGCTTCCTCCGATCCACTGGCCTACTCCCCTGCATCTTGGGATCAATGGCTGGCGGATGGCGGCGTCGATATTCCTCCAGCAGTTCTTTGCTGATGTTCCTTGTTGGTTCCCACGAATTATCCGTAGGTTCGTAATTTTCCCATTTTATCAAAAACTCTTCTCGACGTCCTACTAACCTTCTGTCTAGGATCGCTTCGACCTCATATTCGATTATCTCATTCTCGGGTTGGAGTTCGGTGTCGGTCGCAATTGGGGTATTTCCTCTTGCTGGTTCCAGTAGTGAGACATGAAATACCGGGTGTAGTCTAGACTTCTTAGGTAGCTGCAGTCTGTAATTAACTGAGCTGACTTTGTTCAATATTTTGAATGGTCCCAATTTCTTGAAGTCCAACTTTGTGCTTGGTCGTTTCGTTTTGATATGTTTCCGGAGTAGGTATACTTTATCCCCCTCCTTGAAGGCAGGTTCCATACTGCGCTTCTTGTTTGCGTATGCGGCGGATCGTTCATTTAAGAATTGGATGTCCGTCGCAAGTTGTTCGTGGAACGATTTCAGTTGTTCCACCACGATCAGGGCTTGTTCAGCTCGTGATTCATCCGGTCTTGGTTGCCTATATGCTTCTGGCTGGTAGCCATAATTGGCAAAGAACGGTGAGACTTTCGTTGCTTCTGTCATCGCGCTGTTATATGCAAACTGTGCGATGGGTAAGATCTGAACCCAGTTATCCTGTTGATGATTGACATAGCTTCGCAGGTACTGTTCAAGGGTCTGATTTAATCTTTCTGTTTGGCCGTCTGTCTGGGGATGAAAAGCTGTTGATAGCTTATGATTTGTTCCCAGTAGCGCCATCAATGATTTCCAGAATTTCGAAGTAAAGAGCTTGTCTCTATCTGAGATGATTTCTTCTGGCATCCCATGATCGGCTAATATGACTCGAATGAAGGTATATGCGAGCGCCTCGGCGTCGCTAGCTTCTAGATATGGTATAAACTTCCCATATTTCGTGAGTCTTTCCGTGATGACGAGGATAGAGTCGTATTCTATTCCTGTTAACGGGTCCTTGGAGGGTGGAAGCTTGACGATGAAGTCCAAAGCTATTGATTTCCACGCTCCTTTTGGTACTGGTGTCGACTTGAGTTGTCCATATGGCAGATGCCTATTGGATTTTGACTTGCTGCAAATATCGCACTCTCTTACCACTGTCTCTACCTGCTTCCTCATACCTGGGAAGTAGTAGTGTCGAGTGATTCGTTCGAAGGTTCGCGTTACTCCCTGATGACCGTGTGCTGGTAACGAGTGTTGTTCTTGCACCAGCGGGCGTCTCATTTGACTTGGGACATACACTAACCCTTTGTATCGAATCAATCCTTGTTCGTCGATGGTGAAGTCGCCTTCGACTTTGGACAAGACTCGCTTGGCGCATTCGTCTGTTGCATAAGCTTTCTTGAGTCTTTCCTCGAGTTCTGTATCTTCGATGACTGAGATCGTCGCTAGTAACTCGTTGTACTGTATTCCTGCATCTGTTTTCTTCAGAATTGCTCTAGGTCTTTCTTCCTTTGGGCCGGCGTAGTCGGTCCGTCTGCTGAGAGCATCTGCTCTTGCATTCTCGGAGCCCTTGCGATAGGTTATCGTGAAGTTGTAGGCTGCGAGGGTTTCTGCCCAGCGGACTTGTCTGCGGTTTAAAACCTTGGTCGTGGTGAAATATATGAGGTTCTTGTGATCCGTCCATACCTGCACAGGGTAGGTGGATCCCTCAAGATATACTCGCCACTGCTCAAAGGCAACGACAATAGCCAGTAGCTCCTTGTCGTGGATGTCGTAATTGAGTTCCGCGGGTGACAGTTTCCTAGAGTAGTACGCGATTGGTTTGAACTTACCGTTCTCGTCTGGTTGATTCAGACATGCTCCAATTGCGAAGTCAGAAGAGTCCGTTTCGAGGATGATCTTCTTTGCAGGGTCAAATGTAGCAAGGATAGGTGCTTCCGTGAACTTCGTCTTAAGTTCCTGGAAAGCAGCCTCTGCCTTGTCCGTCCATTTGAATTCGAGATCCTTTCTGGTAAGCTCCGTGAGTGGTTGAGCTACCTTGGAATATCCCGAGATGAATCTTCGGTAGAAGTTGGCGAAGCCTAGGAAGGCTTGCACTTCCTTGACCGTGGTCGGTGTTGGCCATTCCAACACTGCCGTTACTTTTGCTTGGTCCATCTTGATGCCATGCGTTCCAATAATGTAACCCAAGAATTCGACTTGGTTTTTATGGAACTCGCACTTCTCTGGTTTGAGGAGTAAGCTGTACTCCTTTAGTTTCTTCAGGACGAGTTTGACATGCTTGACATGCTCCTCCTTGGTTGCTGAATACACCAGGACATCGTCTAGGTAGACAATGGTAAAGATGTCTAAGTATTCGTGCAAAGCATCATTCATCAGTCGTTGCATAGATGCGGGTGCGTTTGTTAGCCCAAAGGGCATGACTTGATACTCGAATAGGCCATAGCGGGTGCGGAATGCTGTTTTCCACTCTTCTCCAGCCTTGATTCGGATCAGGTTGTATGCTCCTCGCAGATCTAGCTTACTGAAGATCTTTGCTCCTTGAAATCTATCGTGTAGTTCGTTGATTAACGGCAGGGCATACCTGTCCTTGATTGTGATGTTGTTCAACGCTCGATAGTCCACACATAACCGTAGGGAGCCGTCTTTCTTTGGTACGAAAAGCACCGGACTTCCTGCTGGTGATGTGGATGGTCTGATGAATCCTTTCACTAGGTTATCATCGATGTACTCCTTAAGTACCTTCAGCTCCTTTTCCGATAGCTGATATATTGGTCCGAACGGTGGACTCTTGTCTTTCTCCAAAGGTATCTCGTGATCCCATGGTTGGTGCTTAGGAAGCGCCTCGTTCTTAGGGCCTTCCTGGAATAATTGCTCGTATTCCTTGTACTCCACCGGTATACTCGTCGGTGAGGATGCCTGGGCTAGGTCATCGAGCTCGGAGGTTGCACATAACTCCTTCCGGCCCTGGGAGGGTTTCTCCCGTTGTCGCGTGTCCGTCCGTTGTTCACACGCGCACTGGCTCATCACAACTTTCTCGTTCCACCAGTCGATCTGGGGGTTGTGTTTCTTGAGCCATGGCATACCAAGGATGCACGCATGGTTGTCCATGTGCACGATGTCAAACTGAATCGTTTCCTTGTGCCCGTGTAGCATGACCATTTCCAATGGGACCGTTTCGTGGGTCACCATTCCTTCATTAGTCGAGATGGGCTCTCCATCTACGACCATTAACGGGTATGGTTCGGTTTTCAATTGCGTCTTGAAACCTTGCGTGTCTGCTACTTTCTTTGTCATAAAGTTGCCCGTCGCTCCTGAGTCAATCATTGCTCGGAGGTGTCGCTGTTGTATCTTAGCGACCACATATAGTTGCATGCTGCCCGTCGTGGCGCATAGCTGGTCTGTACTAGGCCTCTTCGTGTCGCTCGCCGGTGGCCTACCGTCGAGGACTCCTAGTTTTTTGACTCGTCCGAGGAAGGATAGTATTCATCCGCTTCCAATGGTGGTCCTTGGGGAGATCGTCTCCCTGTCTCTGCTGCGTCGTTCAGCAGGTGTGGATATCTTTCGTATACCTGTTCGCTTTTGATAGGCAAGTCCCCTTCAGACTGGCTTCGCCTGAGGGCGTGAACTTGCTCTGCGTCTCTGAAGTGTATCCTGGGCGAGGATCGGGGAAACAACTGATTCTGGTGTTTCTTTTTTCAGTGGAGCTTGCAGTCATCTTCGCTGCAATACTCCCAGTAGACATACGCGTGCCAGGGATGATCAGTCTCTGTTGCGTCTATCGTTGATAGTTCCTGCTGTCCTCTCACCCATGCACTATCTTCCCTCGGAGGCGTGGAGAACGTGTCTAGTTGCTCCATGGCTCTCCTTTCGATGCGTGGAGTGGGTCTCGCATTTTCCCGTCGGAGCATATCTCTGGCTTTCTCGTCGTACTTCTTCAGGGCTCTCCTGCGGTCCTGGTAGTAAAGTTCGACGCTTTTCATATACTTCAGTTTAGCCATATGCTCGACATCCTTCTCCAGTTCTTCCGCTTCTTGGGCTTCCAACTTAGCTACGTCTTGGGACGTGCCAAGCAGCCTGCGGGTATTCGTTAGTTGGTCGTAGTATCTCCAGAGGTCATCCTTGCAGTCGTCCACCTTGCATTTTAATGGAAGTTCCTGTAACAGGTTCCCGTAGAGGTCTTTAAGCATGGGGATTTTCCTCTGGCCATTGGGCTTGTCTCGTTCGGCCCTAATCTTCGCGTGGGCGTGTTTTGCCATGCGTCTTACTACGTTCTTGCACCGTGGACTCATTGGTTCCGTAGGTGCGAGTTCATCGAAGGTCTCCTGTTCCGAGACGGTGAACGATTCCGCCTCCGACCCTTCATCTGAGCTCTCGTCTTCTGGGGTGCTTTCGCCGTTTATTCCCCAGTCCTGTTTGCTCACAAACGTTGCGTTCAACTGTCCTGTCCAGGTGGCATTGAGTTGTTTGCCGACTTTGCGTCCGCCGTTCCCTTTCTTTGGCTGTCTGCAGTCTCGGGCCATGTGGCCTGGCTTGTCGCAGTTAAAACAGAGTCGTTCCTTGAATTGTCTGTCTTTCTTAGGGTCACGGGGTCGTCCAGGTTTGAACGTGGCATCGAGTTCCATTGGGTCTGACCAACGGTTGTCTCGCGGGTGTTGATCCCGTCGTCTGCCCTCGTTTCCCCGGTAGGGGTAACTTTTCTTGGGCTTGTCATAGGTCCGACGTTCCTTCTGGAATTCGTATAGTCGATTGTCGATTCGGACCGTATGTTCGATTAGCGCTACCATGTCCGTTGGTTGTTGTTCCAAACGGGCAAGTTCCATACGTATATGGCTCTTCAGCCCACGTCGGTAGTGGCTGATGAGTGCGCTGGCGTCCCATCCTGTCTGATTGCCGTATCTCTGGAATTCTGTGGAGTATGTGAGGGCGCTGCCAGTCTGCTTAAGTGCAAACAGATGGTCTTCTGCGGTCTTAATCTCATCGATGTCTCTGAACATGCGTCGGATTTCCTTACAGAATCCATTCCAGCTGCCAAACATAGTCTGCGTAGTTGTCATGCTTCCATTGGTACTTTCATATTTGAAATAGTCCTTGAGGAATGGTTCGATCCATCGCAGGGCTTCCCCCCTAAGGTAGGACGCAGTCCACAGGGCATAGCTCTCCTGGGTGGGAAACTTCTCATCATTGAAGTGCTGGTACAGTTCGACCTGTAGCAAAAACACCTCAAGTTCCTTTCGGTTGCCGGAGTAAGTGTCGGGCAACTTGACGCGTAGAGTTTCCTTGAGTTCGTTGACGGTGGGTGCATCAGGCATCTCTTCATTCTCAGGCTTAGACCTCTGAGACGAAGTTGGCGTGGTGGGGGTTTTCCCCTTCGAACTGACGACAGACATGTTGCTTTGTGTGTAAGCCGGTACCTCGTAGAAGTGGTGCTCAAAGTGTAACGCTGACTTCTAAACGATAGAAGACACAGAGGTTCTCTTGCGTAAAGGTTTACTTATCAGAGGAGGCAGGGGATCAGACACAAA
The DNA here is from genome assembly GCF_001641265.1 of Pseudogymnoascus destructans. Classification (NCBI taxonomy): domain Eukaryota; kingdom Fungi; phylum Ascomycota; class Leotiomycetes; order Thelebolales; family Thelebolaceae; genus Pseudogymnoascus; species Pseudogymnoascus destructans. The sequence continues at coordinate 743,808 of NW_020167529.1, forward strand.
GGCTTCAAGTAACACGTTACTAGTATATAACAAATACTGTATTGAGTTGAGCACGAAGCTCCTATCTAAGGAAATACTATCTACTTATATAGTGGCGTCGTGCCTAGTGGACTCTTGGGAACTCACTCGAGTCCTTGGAGTCCTGGACTCTTAGGACTCTTCTCATCATCCTGCGAGTCCATCACGTGCCTAGTGGACTCCTGGGAACTCACTCGAGTCCTCGGAGTCCTGGACTCTTAGGACTCTTCTCATCATCCTGCGAGTCCGTCACGTGATACTTTCGGAACTACTATTCCCCGCTGCCCCTCCAGGTACCAGGGCCGGTCTCATGCGACCTCCCTCCTTCCTGTCCTGTAGTTGGCCAGCCTTCTTGTTCCGTCGTAACACTATGTCAAAAGACCTCTGCTGCTCAGTATACAACAGAATTTAGGAGAATCACTTCTCACTTGACTTGGAATGAAGAAGCCTTAGTCTTCACTTACTACCAAGGGCTCAAGAGCTCTATTAAGGATGAACTCAGCAAAGAAGAACGCCCTACAACACTTCAAACGCTTATAGAGAAAGCTGTCAGACTTGATGATAGGCTTTTTGAAAGAAGAAAGGAGAAGAACCAAGACTGGCATCCAACAAGAAATTTCAACAATTACACCTCTACACCAACTGCTAAGGACTCAGCACCTGAACCTATGGACTTAGACGCCTCTATAAAGAGATCTACAGCAAATCCAGCACCTCAGCCTACAAGAAGCCCTCAAAAACTGAAAAGGGGTAAACTTACTCCTCAAGAAAGAAAACACAGAATGGACAACAACCTTTGTTTATACTGTGGCAAAGGGGGGCACAGAATTCAGGAGTGCTATTCAGCACGGGGGAGTGCTGAATCAAAACATATAGCAGCCTCAGACACAGTCACAGCTGCTATTCCTGAAAAACTTGAAAAATCCCCACCAGGCACAACTTCAACTGAGACTACAACTTCTCCCCTAGACAACAAAGATGTGTCGATGGTGCTTTCTCAGAGTTTCACACACCTGTTAATCCCTATTCAACTCCATTTCAAACAACAGGTGTTATCTACAAGGGCTATGATAGACTCAGGGGCAACAGGCAACTTTATATCTCAAGACCTCATCTTGACACACCAGTTACCTACAATTCCCAAACGCACTCCAGAGTTGCTCCGAGTCATTGATGGAACTCCTATCAGTTCAGGTTCCATTACCTGCAACACCCCAGTACTCAAACTTGAGATTCCCCTAGGAAAATCAACATTTTCAGACACCATCTCCTTAGATGTTATACCAATGAAGTACTCAGTCATCCTAGGTCTTCCATGGCTTCAAAGGCATGATCCAACTATCAATTGGAAGCATTTATCGCTTGGGTTTAGCTCAAATCCGGAGCTCAATACTGAAAAAACCCTTCAAGCCTCAGTTACCCCTATTCAGGTCCAAGACTCAGACTTGTCCCAGATCAAGGATTTTGACCAAACTATGGACGATATATCATCTCTGATATGGGTTAAACCTTTCCAACCTGTCCTGGAGATAGCAGCTACTTCAGATTTGGAGAAATCATCTCAGGAGGTCATTTTGCCTTTAGCATACCAAGACTACCAACATCTTTTTGACAAGGCAAAGGCATCAATTCTGCCAAAGCACCAGCCTTATGACCATGAGATACCACTCGCAGAAGGCTCAATGCCTCCCTACGGCCCTATCTACTCTCTATCTGAATTAGAGCTGAAAACTCTCAGAGAATACCTAGATGAGAACCTTAGTTCTGGCTTTATCAGACCTTCTTCCTCACCAGCAGGAGCTCCTATTCTCTTTGTCAAGAAGAAAGATGGCTCCTTGCGTCTCTGTGTTGATTATAGGGGCCTTAATGCAGTCACTGTTAAAAACAGATATGCTTTACCCCTTATCCCTGAGCTCATGGATAGGCTCTCTTCAGCAAAGATCTTTACCAAGTTAGATCTCAGGGGAGCTTATAACCTGATACGCATCAAGGAAGATGATGAGTGGAAGACAGCATTCAGAACACGCTATGGTCATTTTGAATACCAGGTAATGCCTTTTGGGCTTGCCAATGCACCTGCTTCTTTCCAAGCTCTCATGAATGATATTCTAAGACCTTACTTGGATATCTTTGTTGTTGTCTACTTAGACGACATTCTTATATACTCTTTAGACACTCAAGAGCATGTTCTACATGTTAGACAAGTCTTAGAGAAGCTATCTCAAGCACAACTCTTTTGCAAACTTGAGAAATGTCTTTTCCATATGTCTCAAGTTGATTTCTTGGGACATAGAATTTCAACAGAAAGCATTCAGATGGATCCTGAAAAGACAAAAGCAGTACAAACGTGGCCTATTCCTTCCAGCATTAAAGAGGTTCAGTCTTTCCTTGGGTTTGCCAACTATTACAGGAGGTTTATACCAAGATATACATCCTTGGCTTTACCCCTTACTCAATTACTTCACAAGGACACTTTGTATCACTGGGATAAGACACAGCAAGATGCTTTCGATGCTCTTAAAGGAGAATTCAAAGAAGGGAAAATGTTACTACACTTTAACCCCTTGAAACCTGCCACTCTTGAGACAGATGCCTCATGTAAGGATGCCTCCTTACACGGGGTGCATTCGGACCCCTAAGGGGACGCGCAGTAGATAACATAGTAGTACAGCAACATAGGGGTTGGAGTCGGGGTCGATTCGGATTACCGACTAAGTAGTACCGAGGGTACGCTAAGCTTGATTAGAGTCGGACCCGAGACGGATATTTAAGGGGTAGGAAGCTGTAAGCTCCCCCTTTATCTTTTTTGTATCCTTCGTAGTAGACCTATAGGATAGAATACAGCATCACCTCCGACTCGCACTCCCATATGCACCTACGGAGAGCCGTATTCCCTGTGTCCTTACATTATACAAAAAAGATCACGCTTGCCGGGGACGGCCGTACCTAAATAAATCCCACAACCGGAACGACTCAGGAGAACTGTCGAAACACCACCGACCGCGACTCGGTGACATTTCGAAGTAGAGACCTGATGACTCCAAATAGCCGTGACCCCAGAGAACTCACGGACAGCCAGTGGATCAGGGTTTGATCCTGCAGAGCAAGCTGGTAAAGTCGTCGACGCGTTGGCGCCGAATAGGATACGAGATCCTAAAGAACCCCCTCAAGCACAGAGGCAATTGTGAACAAGAGTGTTGATAGCTACAAGCTACCGGAAGTCAAACTCTTCCGTATCGACTGCGACTCGATACACCCCCGAATCAAGATGTCGCGCAAGACGACACAAAACCCACCACCCGACAATGACGGTCAACCGCTACGAATGACAACTAGGCAAACCGCCACAGCGGGCACGACCGCAGGGCCATCCGAAAGCCCCCCGGATCGCATAGCGAACCTCGAGAACGAGATGCGGGAGCTCAAGGCGATGGTAGCCAGCCTCGTAGCTAGCCAGACCCGAATACCGTCTACGCCACCACCGGCTGCCGACGCCCCAGTGCGCACCATTGAGGCCGACGAAGACGAACAGCCTGCACCGACAATGTGAAACACGCCCGGCACTGTTCGACTGCCACCTGTCGACAATGCGCGCTCTCCTTCAATCCCGGGTCTACCCCGACAGTACACCGTGGACCCTCCGAACCGTTACAAGAAATCCACCATCTCTGAGAAGATTACGCCGCTCAGCGATGGGATAGAACATACCTTTATGCAATGGAGCGCGTCCATTCGGGACCGACTTGTAGTCAATGAGGACCACTACCCTACCGACGTCTCGAGAAGAGCGTTGATATGGGGAACTACGACCGGCCTGGCAAAGAAATATCTGGAACCCCAATACCTATCGGATACGCATGGCTTCCAGAGCGCAGACGAAATGATGGACCTATTAGGATCATATTACCTTACGGGTAATGAGACCGAACAGGCCCGGAACGAATTCGACGATATGCAGATGGGCGAAAAGGGTCACTTACACGAAACCTTCCCCGAGTTCAAAGCCCGCTTCCAAAGTGCGGCGATTACGGGACAAGTATCACAATCGGAGTGGTTTCGGTATATGTGGAACAAGCTCACACCGCAATTCCGCAGCCGCGTGGCGGTCGTGAAGGACCAATGGAAAGGCGATTACCTCACCATGGTCCGAGCCTTAACCGCCTTCGACCAAGAGCGACGCAGGAACGGCGAGTTGAGCTCCCAGTCCAAGAGCGGCGAGTCGAGCTTCCCAGGACGGGCCCGCCTCGGCTCATCCAGGTTCCCGCCTGTGGAGGCCGCCAAGACCCAACCACCGAAGACGACAAGAAGTCCGTTGGGTTCCTTCCAGAGGACTCCTTTCATACCCACCGCCCCCAAGCCGGACATAACAGGTCGCGTGCGGACCGCCGTGCCGGCTGCGTCTGGAAACTGTTTCAAATGCGGGAAGCCCGGTCATTTCCAGGACAGGTGCCCGCTCAACCCCACAGTCAAAGAGATTGACCGCGAAGCCCCTGAACCCGAAGAGCAGTGGGAGGACGCAGTCGAACTCCAATCGGATGCGTCCCTGGAGGAAAACGACGAGGCCTAGGGAAAGGCTCCTTCCTAGGTCTACGCAAATGTGATCTGCGAGATCTCGACCTACAAGAACTCTTGGGCGGAACCCAGTTCTTAGTCGACACGACGCTGAGTCTGAACGGACTCGGTGTGCAAACGAAGGCTCTCGCAGACACAGGAGCAAACGGATACCTCGTCATCAACAAGCCCTTCGCGCTACGACTGTCGAAGGCGCTTCAGAGCCCCATACGGAAACTGCCCTACTCTGTACCCATACGTGGTTTTCAGCGAAAAATCCAAGGTCACGTATCGGAGTATATTCGGTTGCACTTAACAGTCGAAGGACGCCGAATATATAACTGCCCCTTTGTGCTCCTGGACCTCGGAGCGCAAGATGTGATAATTGGGAGGAAGCTTTTCAGCCGCTTCCGAATACTACTCGACTCTGCAAAGAGCCGGCTAGTATGGCCAAAGGAGTACCCGCCAACTCCTAGCTGGAGCAAGGAGATCACCTTGCCCTACCACTCGCGCGAAACGTCCATTCGACATCCGGCACACCAGTCGGATGCGAATCGTAGGGATGCCGCCATCCAACACGAAGACAGACGCCGCGCAGGCGGACGCCCGATGGAAATGAAAGTGATAATTTCGGACTACGAAGAAATCACCGACTCCCCACCGAGCACACCTCGGAAGGAGGAGGATCCTCCATCACGACCACCGAAGAGGACGCCAACGCATGGGTTTGCACCGGTGCAGATCTGCGAGATTAGTGCGAATGCCTTCTATCATGAGATGATGTGGAGCGACGCCGAGTTCTTCCAGGCTAGTATATATGAAATTGATCAGATCCTTCGGCAGAGAGAATCGGAAGAGGACGACGAGACGACATCACTCATCCAGGAGAAGCTCCCGTTTGTGCATCGAAACTATGCCGACGTCTTCTCGAAGTCGGAATCAGATCGCCTTCCACCACACCGCATATACGATCACAGGATACAGCTCGAGGCCCCCTTACCAAACGCCTTTTCACCGCTCTACCGACAAAGCACCGAGGAGCTAAAGGCTACTAAGCAATACCTGTTGGAGCACCTCGACAAGGGCTTCATCGCCAATAGCGATAGCCCCTTTGCGTCGCCTATACTATTCGTTAAGAAAGCGGATGGGAAACTGAGATTTTGTATCGACTACGGGAAGCTGAATGGCCTCACTCGTAACGACCCATATCCCATTCCGCGCATCGATGAATTGCTCGGCCGGGTGTCAAAAGCAAAGATCTTCACGAAGCTCGACATCCGACAAGCTTTCCATCGTATACGGATGCATCCCGACTCTGAAGAGTACACGACCTTTCGGACTCGTTACGGATCCTACAAATGTAAAGTGCTACCGTTTGGCCTAACCAACGGTCCCGCAACCTATCAGAGGTACATGAACGACGTTCTCATGTCGTACTTGGATGATTTCTGTACTGCCTACCTAGACGACATCCTAATATACTCCAAAGACCCTTCGGAACACGTAGATCATGTACATAAAGTCTTACAGCGACTACGAGAAGCCGGACTCCAAGCTGACATTAAGAAATGCGAGTTTGACGTTACCCGTACGAAGTACCTGGGTTACATACTGACCACTTCCGGGGTGGAAGCGGACCCTGATAAGATCGAACCACTCTGTAACTGGATCAGACCAACCACCGTCACCGGTGTAAAGTCTTACCTAGGCTTCTGTGGCTTCTACCGCCAGTTCATACGGAACTTCGGGAAAATAGCCAAGCCCCTAACCACTATCACAAGCCCCTCGGAGCCGTTCCTATGGACTGAGGAGTGTGAGAACGCTTTTGAAGAATTGCGACGACAACTCTTAACAGTCCAGGCACTTTACCACTTCGACCCCGAATTGCCTACGAAGCTGGAGACCGATTCCTCAGACGGAGTCGTCGCCGGCGTGCTATCACAGGAGCACCCGGACAAGCTCTGGTACCCAGTAAGCTTCTATAGCCACGTACTAACCGGCCACGAGATCAACTGGGAGATCCACGACAAAGAACTGTTCGCAATCGTGAAAGCGTTCGCGAAATGGAGACCCGAGTTGGCTTCGGTGACACACCGGGTGGACGTCTATACGGACCACCGATCGCTGGAATACTTCATGACCACGAAGGTTCTCACCGCGAAGCAGGTACGGTGGATGGAGCTACTCTCCGACTTCAACTTCCACATTACGTATACGGCAGGTAAGAATAACCAGAAGGCGGATATTCTAAGCCGAAGAGGCCAAGACCTCGTAATGCAGCAAAAAGTCAAGTTAGACAGTCGTGCGAGGGTGTTACTTGGCCCAGCCCGCCTACACCCCCGTATCAGTGCCGAGTTGGCCGACAGTTATGTAGCATCGATTAATGCCATCGACCCCCTGAAAACGCAGATGCCCTTCGATCTGATTGAGGCACTATGCGTAGGCAACCGGAAGTCGTTCGCCAAGACACGCGCGAAACAACCCCTACCGGATGGGTACGCCCTAGCCGACCAACTCCTCCTGTACAAAGACCGCCTATGTGTGAACCGTCACACAGAGCTTTGTACAAAACTCATCCGGGAGGCACATGACCAAGTGTCGACCGCACACCCAAGTGGCAGGAAGACCTACCAGTTGCTCGCCCCAAAGTATCATTGGGTCGGTATGGAAGCGGACTGCTCACGGTACGTACGCAATTGCATGACATGCCGCCTATCGCACACCAATGTCACGAAGCAACAGGGTTTCCTTCACCCCCTACCGGTCCCCGACTACCCTATGCAACACCTTACGATGGACTTTAAGGAGTTCCCCAGGGACAAGCACGGATACGACAGCATCCTAGTGTTCATGGACCGCCTCGGGAAGAGTTCGGTAACCATACCGTGCCACAAGACTACGGATGCACGGCAAATGGCGCAGCTATTCATCGAATGGATTTATCGATTCGGACATACCCCGGTGTCGATCATTAGTGATCGCGGACCCCAATTCGTGTCGTCCTTCTGGCACGAGTTCTGCCGGATCATCGGCGTCAAGATCAAGCTGTCGACGGCTTATCATAAGCAGACCGACGGACAGACGGAAATCATGAACCGATATATCGATCAGAGACTGCGCCCATTCGTATCCTATTACCAGGATAATTGGAGCGAGCTCATCCCTATCATGGATCGGGTCCAGATGACGCTCCCTCACGCATCGATCGGGATAACCCCGTATCGACTCAAGTACGGAACGGATCCCCGTACCAGTTGGGATTGGAACACACCAAAGGGAACCACCCCCCGAGAAACTCTGAACCAAGACGAAGCTAAGGAGGTGGCTACTCGTATGCACACCGCCTGGGAATACGCCAAAAGAAATATGGCGAAAGCGCAAGAAGAGATGTCAAGGCATGCTAATCGACGCCGAAGAGCTGTCGATTGGAGCGTAGGAGACAAGGTCTACCTCTCGACGAAGAATCTCAAAAATACCCGTCCTAGCCGTAAGCTAGGGCAACAATGGGTCGGACCGTATACGGTATTGGAACAGGTCGGTCACGCATTCCGATTACGACTACCCACTGGGTCTCAAATACACGATGTATTCTCGCCGGACGTACTCATTAAAGCTCCGAGTAACCCCTTACCTGGGCAAGCACCACCAGAGCCTAGCAGCGAAGTCATTAACGGCCTAGAAGAATGGCAAGTGGAAAAGATCCTCGCCGTGAGACTTCGCCGCCGGCAGCTACAATACCAGGTGAGCTGGGTAGGATTTGACCCCGACCCGGAGTGGTACCCGGCAGCCAATTTCGAGAACTCTCCGCTCAAGCTTCGAGAGTTCCACACGGAATACCCCAACCTACCAGGACCGCCGAAGGACTTACCCGGATGGATCACGGCATGGGAGACGGGCGGGCCAAGCTACGGTCACGGAAGGCACGGCAAAGCAGAAAAAAACAGACTCGTTGCTACCCACGAATCTAAACTAAATACCCTCTGAGCCAGGGCACACTCGTCCCGGGCTCTTGCGGGAGCCACCCTTCCCAAACGTCCCACCGGCGTCGCAACAAGCGGCTACCACCATGTGAGACGAAGGGTCGAAGCGACCCCACGCGAAGAGCCCAGCCCGAGTTCCCTCCGACACAGAGTCTCATCCAATGGGCGCGGAGAACGTCCCCTCCGCCGCCTCATCCCCATCTTCCTCCCCCCTCTTTCTCTTCTGGCCGCGGGGCCCCGCCGCCACGGCCACGGACACCTTGTCCACCGCCGCCACCACCGATTTCCCCACCCCCTTCAGGGAGGACTCCAGGCCCTCCAGCAAGGAGCCCTGCCCCTCGAGGAGCGCGGCCGTATCCCTCCCCACCGCCGTCACCGCCTGGCGGACATGCTTCACAGCGTCAGTTCCAAAACAAGACATAACACAAGGGGTAGACTTACGCGCAGGCCGTCCTCGACGGCGTTGCGGAGAGCCATGCTCTCCATGTAGGCCGAAGCCTCGGCCGGAGAGCGAAACTTCGGCATATTGGCGGCCGTGAGGTTGGCCACCCGAACTGCCTCCGCGGCAGCAGCCTTCGCGGCGGCGGGATCGGGGTTGGTTGACGTTTCGGCGTCGACAATCGCCTGGTATTCGTCGGCTAGGAACCAGGCCATCTATCCCCACAAGGTCAGCCACAGAAACCAAAACACGAGCCCGTAGGCCACCCGACAACTCACCGGAACACAATTGGCCTTTTGGCCCACACAGTGGTTGCATTTGGAGCTCGAGGCGCTCCAAACACAGTCGTGGGCGGGCTCGCCCGCTCCCACCTTCGCCTTGCGGCGGACGCAGCGCATGCACAAAGTGCGGAAGGCTGCAGTAAGGGCCCCGGGAGGAGGGGGCACCGGCATCGTCGCGGAATGGGTTCCTACGGAACCGTCAGCCAAGCCACAGGAGTTATCACCCGCGCGTCGACGCGCAACCATCACCTACGCGATCGTCTGGGTATTGGTTTTGTTTCTATGAAACAATCAGTTAGTATACAATATTCGAACAGACGGGGCCACTTACTGTTCTCGGGAGGGGGGTTCGTGAGCGTTGTTGTGGTAAAAGAAGCTTCGAAATGTGGGCGGAACCGGTTGCTTCATAACATCCGCTTACAACAATGAATCTCTGAGACGGATTAGCGCGCGCACAGTAACTGAGAAATTCGCGACGCTTACTGCTACCCTCGGACATCTTACACGGGGTGCATTCGGACCTGCCTAAATACCCTTTATTACGATTAAAGCACCACTCCCAATTTACGCATTCAGCCATACGTTTCCCATAACAAAGACTACGGTTAGGGCCTACACTCGGACACTCCTCGGTCGCGATACTATGCCACGTGCATTGAGGACAAAGCACTTCCTTAAGGCGGGGGGTAATGTAAGGATGCCTCCTTACACGGGGTGCATTCGGACCCCTAAGGGGACGCGCAGTAGATAACATAGTAGTACAGCAACATAGGGGTTGGAGTCGGGGTCGATTCGGATTACCGACTAAGTAGTACCGAGGGTACGCTAAGCTTGATTAGAGTCGGACCCGAGACGGATATTTAAGGGGTAGGAAGCTGTAAGCTCCCCCTTTATCTTTTTTGTATCCTTCGTAGTAGACCTATAGGATAGAATACAGCATCACCTCCGACTCGCACTCCCATATGCACCTACGGAGAGCCGTATTCCCTGTGTCCTTACACCTCAGATTTTGCCATTTCTGGAATCTTATACCAAGCTCCAAAAGACAAACAAGAAGAGCTACAGCCTGTGGCATTTTACTCAAGAAAGCTATCAGCAGCCGAACAAAACTATCCCATTACAGACAAGGAACTGCTTGCCATAGTATGTTCTCTAAAGCATTGGAGATGCTACCTTGAAGGGGCAAACTATCCTATCACTATTTACAGTGACCATTCAAATCTCTTGACCTTTACAACCACTAAACAGCTCAATCGACGACAAGCAAGGTGGTCTGAACAACTAGGAGGTTTTGACTTTGTTATAAAACATGTCTCAGGGGCCAAGAATCAAAGAGCAGATCTCCTCTCAAGAAGACATGACTACCAAGATTCTGCTAAAACAAGCAATACAAAGGCCCTGCTAGACTCTACAAAGCTTATAGCAGCATCTTTAAGCAACCCTCGCACTACAGAGGACTTAGAGGGAAACTTATCCCCTCAAAACCAAGTTGCCCCCATTACCTCTTCTCAGAAACCAGAGACCTTTAAAGACTATACACCCTCAGCAACACTTCTTAAAGCATTCAAAGATGCTTACAACCACGATCCCTTTGCCAAAAGAACTTTGGAATACCTCCAGAAGAAAGGCTCCTCTCTTGAGAAAGTTGGACTACAAAATTTCTCAAAAAATCAGCAAGGACTTCTCTTATTCAAGAGCTATATCTATGTCCCAAGGGATAAACGATTACAGCTACACCTCCTACAGCAGTTCCATGATGCTCCAGCTGCAGGGCACTTTGGCTTTGCAAAAACTTATGAACTTCTAACAAGAAAGTTCTACTGGCCTAGTCTAAGGACTACTCTTCAAGACTATATATCTTCTTGCACAACTTGCAACTTGAACAAACCTACACGGCAAAAGCCCTATGGCCTCTTGCAGCCTCTACCTATACCAGAACGCCCATGGGACTCCATATCCATTGACTTTATAGTCAAGTTGCCTCCTTCTATCCCAAAAGGGGGTGCTACCCCTTATGACTCTATCCTTGTGGTGGTAGAAAGGCTCACAAAAATGGCACACTTTGAGCCTTGCAATGAGACTATCACAGCTTCTGAACTTGCGTGGCTATTCCTCAAGGTGGTCTTTAAATATCATGGAATTCCTGGACACTGGATCTCAGATAGGGGAGCAGTTTTCACTTCAAACTTTTTTAAGGAGTTCTCTAGACTCTTAAACATGGAACAACGCTTTTCTACAGCTTATCACCCTCAAACAGATGGCCAGACAGAGAGAGTCAACTCTGTACTTGAACAATATCTAAGAATTTATACAAACTATGCTCAAGACAACTGGGCAGATCTTCTCCATCTTGCAGAATTTGCTTACAACAACACGGTCTCTAACACCACAAAAGAGACACCTTTCTATGCAAACTATGGTTATCACCCTAGGTTTGAAGTGGCAGAACTTAATTGTCCTGAAAATCTCAAAAACCCTTCTGCTACTGAAAGAATCATCTACCTTAAGGGCCTCCAGGACTATCTCAAGGTCCAAATACAGCGTGCACAAGACGAGCAGGCTCAGGCCTTTAACAGGGGGGTGGTTGCACCACAATTCAAAGTTGGTGATCAAGTCTTTTTGTCTAGAAGACATATCACAACTACTAGACCATCAGACAAACTTGATACTAAAAGACTTGGACCCTTTAAGATCACAAGGACTATTGGCAAGAATGCTTTCGAGCTTGCATTACCACCTACTTGGACTATCCATAATGTCTTCCATGCATCTCTCTTGTCTAAGGCACAAGAAAGTTCCTTAAGACCACTTCAGTCTCCTCCACCTCCTGTTCTGATTTTGGATCAACCAGAATATGAAGTAGAGTCTATCCTTGACAAAAAGACACTTAGAGGTCAGGACTACTTCCTCGTTAAGTGGAAAGGCTATCCTACAAGTGACAACACTTGGGAACCTAAGAGAAATCTAAAAAATGCATCCAAGCTGATTCTAGAATTTTTTTCTAAGAAAGCCACCTGGCTAAAGGGCAAGCACACAGCTAACAAACGTCCTTAAGAGGGGTATCATGTCATACTGACATTCGTTGCACTCAGTTTGCTATCAAAGTCAAGAGCAAACTTGGAAATCTCCTCCTCAAACCTACAAGTCACTATACATATTTTGGCTTATCACACCAACAACAAGAGCAATACTACTCAACGATTGCTACAACCATCTATGATTCATTACACGTCATCGCTCCTTAGTTACTGGGCCGATATTACCACATAGCATATCTCTACAACCCTCTATGATTCATTACATGACATCACTCATACTACCACATGACATATCTCTACCAACTAGAGGCCTAGGAGCATGAACGATAGCTCTAAAAGCTCCTACGAACCTCTATGATTCATTACATGTCATCGCTCTTTAGTTACCCACAAGATTGGTTAAGTTATGACATAATTTGTCTATGACATAATTTGTCTATGACATAATTTGTCTATGACATAATTTGTCTATAGGGGTACTCTGACCTTGGACCTCCTTTTACTTCCTATAGGCTACGAACCTAAGAGATGGTTCTATGGGATTCTCTTACGTCGACTACAGTTACCAAGCCTGGTTAGTCATGGAAAGTCTTGGAAAATGAGAGAACTACACTCCTTTAGCATAAATAGGATTGCCCTTTCCTTAAGAAAGGGCAAGCAGACAATACAGTAAATCGACTATCACATACTTCCACGTCTTTTCCAAGCTTCCAAGCATTCATCTTGTTACTCCTTGTTTCTGAAAAGTCAGTGAGGTGTTAACCTCTGACTTACCCCTGAGTTCCCAGACTCAACATTTGTTGCAACTTGTCTGAACCACTTCACTACATCACACACCTGATTGCTGCGTTGTGGAATAGTCTAAGCTACAACCCTTTGGCTCTGTTTCCTAAGACAGTGTGTTGTCTTAGTAAAATCATCCCTTCCTTGGGTGGCTAGATTCTCACATCTGGTGCACCCACCATTACAAGTGGTGGGTGCCACCCTACCTAAGTAGTCAGCATACTACTTAATCACCAAGACCTAGGGACTAGGCCTATTAGGGGGGGACCTAGTGTTACGGCTAAGTGCTAGTTCTATGGCTAGCGGTTACGGCTGCAACCTCACGTGATGGATAACATTGGATATCATGGATATTATGTTATCCATGTTATCCACAGCGATCCACAGAATGTCATGTGATGGATAACATTGGATATCTTGGATATTATGTTATCCATGTTATCCACAGGGATCCACGGAATATCAGGTGATGGATAACATTGGATATCATGGATATTATGTTATCCATGTTATCCACGGATATCCCTTTGGCACGACGCCACTATATATGTAGATAGTATTTCCTTAGATAGGAGCTTCGTGCTCAACTCAATATAGTATTCTTTACAATACTGTAACGTGTTACTTGGAAAGCCTTTGTGTCTAATCCCCTGCCTCCTCTGTCAAGTCAACCTTACGCAAGAAACCTCTGTGTCTTCTATTGTTTAGAAGTCAGTGTTACATCATCTTACTCGCAATGAGCAGCTTCGTTGCACACTACTACGCTCCCTAGATTGGGAGTTCCAAAAAGTTGCAGCCTATATTGGCTGCACGGAACAGCAGGCTTGGTATGCTTGCCAGGGCCCTCCAACTCCGAAGAAGCGTTCGGGTAGGCCACTTATTCTATCTGATGAGCAAGTTCAAGAGGTTATTGAGTTTATAGCCTCATCTCGCACGAATAGGCGTATGCCATATACAAATATAATATGCATTCTTAATATTCCATGCTCACGGCTTGTCCTAACCTGTGCTCTGTCTGTGAGAGGCTATAATCGACGTGAGTATCCCTCTCTACTTTACTACTATATAGACTAATAATTATTAAGGGATTGCTATGCGGAAGCCTATTATCTCAGAGACAAATCGACAAAAGCGACTTGCATGGGCTATTGAACATAAGGATTGGGTATGGAATGGTTGGAATAGGATACTTTGGACTGACGAGATGTGGGTAACGGGAGGCCGCCATACTCCTACGTGGGTTACTCGAAAAGCAGGGGAAATGTGGGATGATATGTGTGTTGTAGATAGAGTACAACAGAGAAGGTAAGAGACTCCTATTTACTATAGGATTTACTAACAATCCCTAGAGGTTGGATGTTCTGGGCTGCTTCTCAGGTGGTCTTGGAAAGGGTCCTATACTATTTTGGAGAAGGAATATGGGAAAATAGGAGCTGAGTCCTATATGGCTCATACTGTCTCTCTAATCCACGGCTGGCTACGCCTACACCCAGGCCTTACATTGATGCAAGATGGAGCTCCAGGTCATAGAGCAGGTGCAACATATGAAGAGTTGAGATCCTGTGGTATTTGCCCTATAGAATGGCCCCCGTATTCACCATATCTCAACCCAATTGAACGGGTGTGGCATATTATGAAGAATTATCTACAAGATAATCATCCAGAACATATGTCCTACGACCAGCTCCGTGTAGCTGTCAAGTGTAATGGTGGGTGCACCAGATATGAGAATCTAGCCACCCAAGGAAGGGATGAATTTACTAAGACAACACACTGTCTTAGGAAACAGAGCCAAAGGGTTGTAGCTTAGACTATTCCACAACGCAGCAATCAGGTGTATGATGTGGTGAAGTGGTTTAGACAAGTTGCAACAAATGTTGAGTCTGAGAACTCAGGGGTAAGTCAGAGGTTAGCACCTCACTGACTTTTCAAAAACAGAGAATAACAAGATCAATGCTTGGAAGCTTGGAAAAGACGTAGAAGTATGTGCTAGTCGATTTACTGTATTGCCTGCTTGCCCTTTCTTAAGGAAAGGGCAATCCTATTTATGCCAAAGGAGTGTAGTTCTCTCATTTTCCATGACTTTCCATGACTAACCAGGCTTGGTAAATGTATTAGAAATCAAGTGCGACCCACAACTAGCTTGCTAATCATGTAGTGAACGTAAGAGAATCCCATAGAACCATCTCTTGGGTTCCTAGCCTATAGGAAGTGAAAAGGAGGTCCAAGGTCAGAGTACCTATAGACAAATTATGTCATAACTTAACCAATCTTGTGGGTAACTAAGGAGCGATGACGTGTAATGAATCATAGAGGGTTGTAGAAGCTTCTAGAGCTATCGTTCATGTTCCTAGGCCTCTAGTTGGTAGAGATATGCCATGTGGTAGTATTGGCCCACCCCCTTAAGGAGGAGATTTTCTTAATAACTTGTTCAATGAGTGTCCAAATGATATGCCGTGATGTATGTAGCATAAACAGATGTAGTAGAAGAGTTTGCAGCAATCGTTGAGTAGTATTGTTTCTGTTGTTGGTGTGATAAGCCAAGATATGTATGGTGACTTGTAGGTTTGAGGAGGAGATTTCTAAGTTTGCTCTCGAGTTTGATAGCAAACTGAGTGCAACGAATGTCAGTATGACATCAAGGAAGCATGGGAGCAAGTTGGAGAAGCTGAGCTTAATGCTCTCCTTAATAGTATGCCTACACGTATGGCAGCAGTAATTGCTGCAAATGGTATGCACACAGAGTACTAGACTTATAGTATAGTTTTATATAGGGGTTTAGGTATCTACTCTACTCATTATTATACAGAATTGATTGCTCTCACACTCAAGTATTCGTGACGCATGAGAATCGGTACTTTGGCCAGAATTGCCAAGCCAGCCTACGCAGGGGGCCCTAGCCCGACCCACTCACAAAACTTATGAACAACACCTCCGCCGTAGTTATAGTAATTACCTTACCTAATTTAGTTAGAGCTATCTATATTCAAATATTCATGAATATGAATATAGCCTAGTACTCCGTATTCAAGTTTATATTCGAATTGCTAACCCTAGGGGCGGACCGATTGCAAATGTTATTTGGGTAATGTTTTGGTAGTTAAAATAAACAGCCAAATAATAATACCCAATGGCAGTCTAACGCAAATAAACGCATCTACTCTCAAGGCAACCCAGCAAAAAATATCATTCGTCTACAAAAATAATCCCTGATGCCCACTCACGCCCTATCACACCCCCAGTTATCATCCGTAAATCCGCGAAATCAGGAAGAAGGGACAGCAACACGATCTTCGCTGGGTAAGACAGAGCTTGAAATCCTGTTCTCAACGATGGGGACCTCCTCAACAACGACATCTGGTAAAACAATATGCTCGCAAGCAGCCGCGGGGCTTGCATTTCCGTTCTCAGTGGAAAGAAGCTTCTGAGCGACGGCCTCTGATAAAGCGATGTGGCTGCAGCCGGTCGTAGAACCCGAAAGCCCATTCTTAGTGCCGGGGGCCTTATGATCGACGGTCTCTGGTGCGGCAATCTGCTCGCCGGTAACCGCAAAGCCAGTATTTCCATTCCTCGTGACGAGAACCTTCTGATAAACGGTCTCTGGCACAGCAATATACTCATAGACAGGCGCAGCGCCAGGGTTTCCGTTCTCAGTGACGAGGACCTTCTGATAAACTGTCTCTGGCACAGCAAAATACTCATAGACAGGCGCAGCGCCAGGGTTTCCGTTCTCAGTGACGAGGACCTTCTGATAAACGGTCTTTGGCAAAGCAATATACTCATATACAGCTGCAGGGCTTGAATTTCCGTTCTCAGTGACGAGGACTTTTGGATTCCCGTTCCAAGTGACAACAATGGCATTTGGTGCAGCAATATGCTCGCTGGCATCTGCAGAGCTTGAAACCCCATTCTCAGTGATGAAGGCTTCCTCAACAATGGCCTCTGGTACAGCAATCTGCCCCTCAATAGGCGCAGAGTTCGAGGTTCCATTCTCAGCGACAAGGACCTCCTGAGCAATGGCCTTTGGTGCAGCAACATGCTCGTCTATAGCCGCAGAGTTTGAGGTCCCGTTCTCAGTGACAAGGATCTCCTGAGCAATGGCCTTTGGTGCAGCAACATGCTCGTCTATAGCCGCAGAGTTCGAGGTTCCGTTCTCAGTGACAAGGACTTTCTCAACAGCGGCCTCCGACACAGCAGTATGCTCGCCAACAGCAGGGACCTCCTCGGTGTATTTGCCTTCCTGCAACAGGCGCCTCAGAATCTTCCCCGTTGGGTTTCGTGGGATATCTGTAACAAAAATAACTCGATCCACCTGCTTATACCGCACAAGCCTCTCCTTCATCCAAACCTTGGCATCATCTTCAGTGATAGTGCTTCCTGGGCGCCTAACAACAAAGCCGCGGGGAGCACCGTCGTATGTATTGGCGGCCTGGATGCCAATCACACCCGCGTCGATGATGTCCTCGTGTAGCAAGAGGACGCCCTCCAACTCTGTTGGACTCACTTGCCAGCCCTTGACTTTGATGACATCTTTCTTGCGGTCAGGGACGTACCACTTAGAATCCTTGACGTATCCGACATCTCCGCTTCTGGTCCAACCACCAGGAGCAAAAGCCTCCGCGGTGGCCGTCGGGTTGTTGAGGTACCCGAGCATCGGGAAGGGAGGCTTGATGTAGATTTCGCCAACCTGGCCATCCTCAAGGCAGTCATTTCCCGCATCATCTACAACTCTGGGGTTTGGTTAGCTTATAAATTTGAATTGGGAAAGGAGATAAATAAGACTTACTTGAGGGAGAACCCCGCAAATGGCCGACCAACACTACTGGTCTCATCTTTCTCTGGATATTGGAATCCACAAACCCAGCCGCATTCCGACATCCCAAAGATCTGGTTGATGCGAGCATCCGGATGAAGAATGTCATACAACTGTTCCTGGATATGATATGCAATCGCCGCTCCGCCGCAGAAAACCTGACGCAGAGATGCCACAGCTGAGATCGTACACTTTGGCAACAAGGGCAGCGAGAGCACCATCGGTGGAACAAGTAGCACCTCCGTAATTTGATACTTCTCAACAGCATCCAAAACCGAATTTCCATCGTAACGCGGCATAACGTAACAGGGGGATCCTGTCTTCAGTGGCATCCCATGCTGGGACGGGGCGGCGTAGGCAGGGAACGGAGGAAGACAACACAGTCTGCTAACCTGGACACAGTCAGTTTGGTCCCTGGAATACTAAGAAAACACTTACCTCGTATGACATCTTCCTCTCAGTCTGGATCTGACACTGGTTGATCAAGTATGCGTGTGGAATCACCACGGCTTTCGGGAGGCCTGACGTGCCAGAACTGCTGATGTATGATGCAGGGACATTTGCTGAGTCGACTACGTCCACCACGGTAATCTCATCATCGCCGATGAGGTCCCAGAAGGACGTTGCCCCGGACAGCACACCTTCATGGTGCACATCGAAGATAATAATGTTGGATTCTGGGATCCCAACCTCCGTAGCTGCTTCCTTAACCTTGGACAAGGTTTGTAAGTCGGCGATGACGAATTTCGCATTGCAGACACGCAAGTGATGTGCCACCTCGAAAACTGTGTATCCTGGATTTACACCAGTGAAAATTCCTCCGGCGGCGATGATGCCGAGGTATGTCGGCGTGTAATAAATCTAGAATGGTCAGCTCTATTGTTCTAGAATGAGACATTATGAGACGAAAAAAAAACTTACGTCGTTGAGGCTGACCACACAAGCACAGTCGCCTTTCTGGAGGCCAAACTTTTGCAAGCCTGAACCTATCTTCAGGACTAAAGTCTTGACTTGGGCAGCGGAGAGGCTGCGATTTGGGTTGTTCGCATCGATATAGATCTGATTCATGCAAGTTAGCATCTATGAAGTCATAGACAGGGAAGAAGTGATATCAAACTCACAGGTTTATTCTGGTCGTAGTCTAAGCCCTCGAAGAGCCACTGGACGTAGCTCATGATGAAGATATATCCCAAAGTTCAAGTTATCAGAGCGTCAGGATAGTGGTGTGTGAAGAAGTTACTGAGAGTGGCAGCAGACTCACGGATACCTTAAGGTATATATGTGTGACGCCAAGGACAGAATGGTGCCGAAGTGAGGTGAATAGTCTTTGCCTTGTCCTCAATAACAATGAGTGGGGAGTAGTGAATATAAAATTAGAACAAAGAGTGCTAGTTTTAGAACCGAGAACTATGAAGATTACCTGATCCCTGCATGTTCTAAGTTGTGAAAGAAGACTATCCAAAGGGAATGGTCGTGAAATATAGTTGATCATAAATCCCATTCATTCACTTACTTTGTTAATTCTGACCTGGGGGATCCACGAGCATGGTTACATTTCCACCGTTCTGGCAAGGTGGAGTGGTTGTTTTGCCGCGAAGCCACACATGTCTTCGATAGAAGGAACCTTTTGTTTCACGGCATTGTCCACTACGGAGAATTGGAAATCAAGCTGTTTCAGTACTATCCCTACCCGCATAAGACATGCCACAGATTTGTAGCCCAACTTTGTCTTAGGTGGTAGTAACGCTTCACAACCAACCCATGCCATCTCGTTGGTTCTCGGCCTTGACAAGTCCAGATTTGTTATAGAGCCCGTCAACACAGACGAACCTGCCACTCGGCACAAAAACCTCAAACCTCGTCGCATCCATGTGACATGACTAGAACATCAATATAAAAGGCAGCGAAGCAAGGAGGTGGTCAAGAAAACTGATTTGTGAATTTGGAAGGTTTCCAACATGACATGCCGGCTATGCCAATAATAATATTAACGCCGCTTCAAATACCCAAAATCGGGACTTCCCAATATGTTTGATAAACCCCAGACGCCGACCTTTACAAATTCACCCTCGGGTCTCTCTCCTCTCACCCTTGTATCTTCACCATCTCATCCCTCCACTTGGGCCCAAACCGACGCAACGCCCATACTACTGAGCCGCTCCCCAGTGCCCAAACACCCAAACCAGTGAATAGCCAACCGTTTCCAATGGTATCTATGAGAGGGCTCGCCACTATGCCTCCCACACAACTAAATATGTTCCTCACAAAGTTATTCAATGCCACCCCGCTACTACTCTTCTTCGACATGAACTCTGTCAACATGGTCGTGGCACAGCTGAAAATGATCATGCTGCCAATGCCAAAAAAGAAATTTGCTACGGCAGCGATTATCCAATGCTGCCCATAGCATGCGATCCAGCCGTACAAAACCAATGCGAGCGGGTACATTGCTGCCGCCATGTATGCATTCTCACACATACGGTCTTCAGGGAGGAGAATGAGCCGGCCTTCGGTGTCGTAGCGGCCTGCAGCTTTGGCCTCACGGGCCATGATGATATCAGACCAGCGCCCGCTGAAGAGAGCTGCACAGATGTAGCCTAAAGAGTTAGGGATGTACATGAGGCCGATAATCATGGTACCAAACCCATATGGCTGCGACGAGAAGGTTTGTTGGAGTGATATATTGAGGATGTAGAGGCAACCGAAGGTGATTGACGCATAATAGACTGTCAGCGCAACAGCAGGGAAACGCAGATACGTAACAATCACGAGCGGGTCGATAAAGCACCGCTTTAAAACGCGGGCGACGGTGACAGTTTGGTCTTTGACTGACTGGCGAGTTGTGATGCGTGATGCAACTGGCATGACGGCGTCTCCGCTAGCTTCTGGGTTTGCAGAAGCGGACTCGTTGATAGGAAAGGTCCTCCGGAGCGTTTCCGGGAGACAGAAAGTGAGGACCAGAATCAGGCAACCGCCATAGACGGCAAGAAACCATTGCGAACTTCGCCAGCCAAACCGCTGTCCAAGGGCTCCGCCGATGATGGGTGCAAGTAGAGGGCCCATGAGAGGTCCAAGGTAGAAAATCCCCATCGCCTTTCCTCTCTCCTTTGTTTCCCAAATGTCTGCAATGGTGCCTGCACCAACGGCCTGGACCGATGCGGCAGCACCACCAGATAAGACTCTCATAACAATTAGCATACTAATCGAAGTGCTGATCGCAGAAAGAATGGCGAATAAAGTAAATAGTGTAAATGACACAAGATATATGGTTCGTCTACCCAGCGTCTCGGAAAATGAAGACCACCATAATGGGAATATAGACATGGCAAGCATATATAAAGCAACTGAAAGATTCGTGACCGTAGATGAGGCATGGAGCTCTGCTGACAACTCTGACAGGGTAGCTAAAAATAATCAGTACGGGTTAAGGAGGTTCAAATTATACAGGTGAGAGCCGTGAATTGACTTACGAAAGACAATAGCGCTCCCCATGGGAGCAACCGCAGCAGCCAATGCCACGATGAATGTTATGAGCCATTTCGTTTTCCTCTTATATTCCGGAGGATGTGTTACTTCGGGAATAAGAGCAAGATGCCCAAGCAACCCCCTTCTTCTGGACCGCGGTATTATGGTCACAGCCTTTGAGCGCACCGAAGCCGACTGAGATTTGGATCGAGTATGTTCCTTCGTTTCTTCAGCCCGGTCCGGACTTATGGAGCTGGTTGAAGGGCGAGAAATTGAGAGGCCACCCAAGCCTTTCTCTGCTTTCTCCCCATTGCCGACGGCACCACATTCGCCATTGTGGTCAGCTTCCGAGACAATGCCCAGAGGCACCTTTTCTACGTCTTGGGTCTCATCGAGTGTCTTGCCCAACCTTGGCTCATCTACCATAATAACAGTCAGATATCACGCCGAGGCAATGGCGATACCGGAGGGGCTCTTAAAGTACACTGTTGGTTGGTCTAGCAGAGAAAGTTTTGCCACAGATAAAATTATAAACTTGGAGCATATGTATATGGACATGGACGTATGTATATTTGTGTGCAAATGTCCGTTAAATAGAACGAGGCCGAGGAAATAACATGAGGAGAATGTTGGGATCATCTATGGCCAGAGAGCGGGGGATGAGGGCCTTTCATAGCCGCCCGGCCTACAACTAAACCCATAAGCCTCTAGGGGCTTCGGCGTAAAAAGCTTGACATATTGGGAATCCATCCTGGGAATTGGCGTCATTTGGTATAGATTTCGGCAGTAACGGCACGCAAATACTCGTATAACTTTAGCGGGTGAAGTTTCCCCCACGAATGATGGGAGGCCGAGGCTCAAAAGACGCTAGCGGTGAAGATTAAACAATTGTGCAATATCGAGGGGTTCTTACTATTCCTACTACGCACACGCCCCCCCGCGTACGCATTGCTACTTCATGGGGTAACAGCGAAATTTTGTGGTAGCAGACGCAAACATCTGCCAGCTTCTTTCAGTTACACGAAGCCATGAACGCTTTGGAGGAAGCCCAGGCGAGACACCGCAAAGAAAATAAAGACCTCCAAGGGCGCATCACCCAAAAAAAGAAGCAGGCCACCAAAAAGACACGTAAAGGTGCCAACGATGAATGCGCAGAGCTTGAAAGGCAGCTGAAAGAGGCTCAGGCAGCTGAGCTCGCTGCACTGTGCGGAGACGCCCCGGAAGACGAGCCAGAGGTAGAATCCAAACCAGAGAATGATGCGAGAGTTGCGCCTACCCAGGACGAGACCCTCGCCGCGGATCTTCAGAAAACTGCCATTTCCGACCCTGCACCTTCAGAAGAGGCTCAGCCCAAACGCAACCGCCAAAAAGAGCGTCTAGCCCGCCGCGCCGCAGAGCAAGAAGCAGAGGCCATCAAAACCGAAGAGGAAGCCGCGAAACTCCCGAACTGGAAACGCCAAGAACGGACCGCCATG
Source organism: Pseudogymnoascus destructans (assembly GCF_001641265.1). NCBI lineage: Eukaryota > Fungi > Ascomycota > Leotiomycetes > Thelebolales > Thelebolaceae > Pseudogymnoascus > Pseudogymnoascus destructans. Next base: position 766,651 of record NW_020167529.1, read on the forward strand.
CTGAAGGCGTTCAAAACCCACAAGCTGGACGAAAAAGAGATCCGACCAGATGGCCACTGTCTATTTTCGTCCGTCGCGGATCAGCTCGACCAAGCTGGCATAGATCTCAGGACAAAGAACGACGCCGAGAAGACGGAAGCATTCAGATACAAGGCAGTCAGGAGGACCGCGGCGAAATACATTAAAGGCCACCCCGACGAGTTTGAGGCGTTCTTAGAGGAACCGCTTCCGGCATACGTACAGAAAATAGAAAATTCCGCAGAGTGGGGTGGACAAGTCGAGCTGATTGCGCTTGCGAAGAGCTACAATGTCGAGATTTGCGTTCTACAAGATGGCAGGCTGGACAAGTTCTCCCCAGAAGAGACGGAAGAAGAGGTTGAGAAGATATGGCTGGCATACTATCACCACGGATACGGATTGGGCGAGCACTATAACTCGCTTCGGAAGGCACCTTGAATGGTGTCGTAATTGCTACAGATGGACGAATTTATGATTCGAGTATAGGGTGTGCCCAGACACCAACCCAATCCGTCATGTTACCGTCCGCATCGTACCCATCCGCATGAGTCTTCTGTGGCTGGAAGTGCGCTACCCTCACGAGGCCGTCGCTAAGCGGTTCGCCCAGCTTGGATTCAACGATCCCGCCTTGATCATCATATTCTAGCGTCTTCCCTGGACGGGGCAGATGCGCCATATATACACTCGGGGGAAGAGCCCATGGCGGACCTCCCGAGTTGATAGGTTTATAGGTTGGAAACTCGAGGCAGATGAGGCGGCCGGTAGGCGCCAGCAGTTGGCTATATCGGAGTGACCAAGCTGCCCTCAGAGTAGGCGGGAGCGCGCTTAGGAACTATTAGATGAGATTAGCTATTAGCTTTGGAGATATCACCTTGGATCTAGAACATACGGTATAATCGAACAGCACATCGAAAGTACCATCGAACCCCTCCCCCAGACTTTTTGCCCAATCATCCTTGAAGAAGTCCCCAGTAATCCACGTAACCTTCCCCTTTCCGACCTCCTCGTTCCTCACTCGATACACCTCGTCACCACCGTGCTTCTCCTCTGTCTCCCTCGCTCCTTTCAGTGCCAGTTCGCTCGTCTCGAGCCCGTAGGTATCATATCCAAACGCAGCAAGAAGTTGCACGTCGTAGCCCTTGCCACAACCCGGCACAAGAGCTCGCTTGCGTTGCTTTCCTGTGCCAGATACAGCAACCGGAGGCTCACTGATCAGATCGCGCCGCGCCAGAGCCTCAGCGAGGGGTGCGGAAGGGAGGCCTTTGTCCCAGGGGATGAAGCCTTCACGGTAGAGCTCATCCCATTTAATAGGGTGGTCTGATTCCTGTGCATTTAAAAAGTGTTGGCGGAGGCGCTCTCGAGCCTCTGTGTTGGCCATTGTGACGTCTTATGTGTGTGGTTGGGGAGTCTTGAAAAGGGTGCTTCAACCTTCACTGGTTTGTGTGTGTGGAGGAGAAGGTGCCTTTTAGCTAACTAACGAGTTTATATCTTTTCTAATAAATATCACATTAGTAAGTTTGGAAGGCCAGAATCAGTACCCCGCCACGGGAGTTCATCATCATCACTCCCGTTGGTTATTAATCAATACTTACGTAGGTGGTCAAACATAGCAAACTCGCCCACGGGCCGAGGCATAGATTTGATTAATTAGGTCCGGAGGGGAACGCAACATTCAATTACTCTTCCATTTACTTCTACAAATATCTTTAATTGTGTATATCTTTGCAGCAGAAGTTGGAAATATATTAAAGATGGATCGTTCTACTCTTTTCGACGTCACGGTAAGCTACTTGGGTGTCTCAAATGACCCTACAGAATTGAAGGCTGAATCCAAATACAGGGCAAGGTTGTTCTCGTCACCGGTGGTGCTAAAGGCATTGGGCGTATGATCTCCGAGGGCTATGTTGCCAACGGAGCCAAAGTGTACATCTCCTCTAGAGACGCAAAGGCGTGCGACAAGGCTTGCACTGAACTGAATGCGCTGGGTAAGCAATGCTCCATCACATGCGTCATTTGCTAACATCTCTCACCATCAAGGTCCTGGGTCTGCCCATGCTATCCCCGCCGATTTCTACAAGCTGGAAGACTGCAAGCGCCTCGCCGAAGAATTCAAGAAGCGTGAGGATCATTTAGATATCTTGGTGAATAACTCTGGCTCTAACTGGGGAGCTTCGTTCGACGAGTACCCTGACGCCGCATGGACCCGTGTTCTTACCCTCAACCTTCACCGCGTCTTCACAATTACCCAACTCCTCACACCGAGCCTGGAGGCAAAGGCTGGCCAGGACTCTCCCTCTCGCATCATCAACATCGGGTCCGTCGACGGCCTGCGTGTGCCGACCCTCGAGACCTTTGCATACAGCTCTTCAAAGGCTGGTCTGCACCATCTCTCCAGGGTCCTGGCCAACCACCTTGGAAAGAGACACATTACAAGCAATGTCATTGCATGCGGGCCATTTGAAAGCAAAATGATGGCGCAGACCTTGAAGGACTTTGGCGAAAATATCAAGGCCGGAATCCCGCTTAACAGGATTGGAAGCCCCGAGGATGTGGCTGGGACTTGCCTGTTCTTGAGTAGCAGGGCTGGTTCTTATGTCAATGGAGCAACCATCACGCTGGACGGCGGAAGTGTTATTGGATCAAAGATCTAGTTGAGTTTACGATGAATGCGAATAAGAAAGTCTCATAGCTTGTTGAGGGTTTGCATCAATACATGGTAGAAATGCAATTTGAGGTTGCAATAACGACTTTGCCAAATTGCTGTTAATATTCTATAATTGGCGTGAGCTGGACCTGCCTGTGTAGCTCTGTAGCCATTTCATGGACGATTGTAAGAGTTTGTAGAGCCAAGTTCCTGCCAATTGGGGGGTAGAGTGACAAGCCAAGATTTGCGCGCAGGGGAAATATTTGAATGCGTCACATTACCCTACCGAGCTTATCTAGTACGGGCATGGACTTCCGATTCCGAAAGGCTTCAGCACAAGAAACCGCCCAATAATATATGTATATATAAATACAGAAGCACTGAAAAAGAGGCACCTATATCGGCCTTCTGAGGTAAGACGGCACACCCTATTAACGAATTCGACAGAGACTAAACACGTTTCTCCAGAATTGCGATGTCGTTGAAACTCGCGTCTCGTTTGGGTGCTGTGGCCTCCAGGCCGTTCCCTCGAACTGCATCTGCTTCAGTAGCATTTGCACGGAGAGCACAGTCCTCGAGGTCCGCAGAAGGCCAGCAGAAAGTACAAAAATCTAGCGAATCTGAGGGACTTCCACTGACTTCCGCTACTCAATTGCAGCTTCTAACGCTCGACCTCGAACATGGCGATCCCCAAGTTTATGAGATCCTGCAGAAGGTGAGCGATACCATCGTGCAATCGGGGAAAACTGCTCCTAACTCTGCTGTAGGAAAAACGTCGCCAGAAGCACTTTATCAACCTCATTCCGTCGGAGAACTTCACGTCGCAAGCCGTTCTTGATGCCCTTGGAAGTGTGATGCAAAGTTAGTTGAACCCCCCCCGCAATTACCGGAACAATGCTAACCAATTGCCAAAGACAAGTACTCAGAGGGATACCCAGGTGCGAGATATTACGGCGGTAACGAGTTCATCGACCAGGCGGAAGTGCTTTGCCAGAAGAGAGCCTTGGAGACATTTGGCCTGGACCCCGCCGAATGGGGCGTCAATGTCCAGCCACTCTCCGGCTCGCCCGCCAACCTCTACGCCTATTCGGCTGTCCTTGATGTCCATGATCGCTTGATGGGCCTCGACTTGCCTCACGGTGGTCACTTATCACACGGCTACCAAACACCTACAAAGAAGATCTCGGCCATCTCCAAGTATTTCGAGACGCTCCCATACCGTCTCAATGAGGAGACCGGATTGATTGATTACGAGAAGCTGGAAGAGCTGGCTATGCTATATAGGCCGAAGCTGATTGTTGCCGGTACATCGGCCTACTCCAGACTCCTTGACTACAAGCGTTTCCGCGAGGTCGCCGACAAGGCCGGGGCCTATCTCTTCAGTGACATGGCTCACATCTCCGGACTTGTTGCCGCTGGCGTTATCCCCTCGCCATTCCCCTTCTCCGACGTTGTTACCACGACGACCCACAAGTCTCTACGTGGCCCAAGAGGCGCCATGATCTTCTACCGCAAGGGAGTCCGCAAGGTTGACCCCAAGACCAAGAAGGAGGTTATGTACGACCTTGAGGACAAGATCAACTCCTCCGTCTTCCCAGGTCACCAAGGTGGCCCCCACAACCACACAATCACTGCTCTTGCCGTTGCATTGAAGCAGGCCCAAAGCCCAGAGTTCAAGGCATACCAGGAGAACGTCCTCGTAAACGCACAGGCTTTGGCCAGGCGCCTTGGTGACTCCAAGGACAAGGGCGGTCTCGGCTACACCATCGTCTCTGGCGGTACTGACAACCATCTTGTCCTTATCGACCTGAAGCCACAAGGTGTTGATGGTGCCCGTGTCGAGCGCATCCTCGAGCTCGTCGGTGTTGCCTCCAACAAGAACACCGTGCCAGGTGACAAGTCCGCTCTGAAGCCCGGTGGACTGCGCATGGGTACGCCAGCAATGACGACCCGTGGCTTCACACCCGAGGACTTCTCTCGCGTGGCAGACATTGTCAACCGCGCCGTCACGATTACCCAGAGACTGGACAAGGAGGCCCTTGAGGCGCAGACTGAGAAGGGGAGGAAGAACCCTGGTAGCGTCAAGGCTTTCTTGGAGTTCGTCGGTGAGGGCGATGGCCAGACGGAGATTGTACAGCTACGTAGTGAGGTTGAGGAATGGGTTGGTACGTTTGCTCTGCCATGGGACTCCACTGCTTAGTGGCCCGGCAGATAAATGGGCGGTTTTGGCGTCAAGTGGTTGTAGAATACCTACTTCGTTCGTACACAATCTGGTCTTTACGTTGCATGTGGATCATGGGATATAGTTAGCTTCCTAGATTATTAGTTGCAAGTGTGCTTATGGAACACGAATATGAATTTCACGCGGTCAAACAATCATAAGTGTAATAATTCTTCATTTATACTGTCTAGCTATAACCCCAAGAACAATATTTAAGTCGTAGAGAGAAAACCTTGATACCAAGTTAGTATGATGAGCCATAATATATGTTTGATTCAAAAGAAGAAGTTAAATAAATATCAGAACATGTTTCTTATCTCACAATGCACGTATATTGTGCTTCGACGAGCTGGGTTATATATCTGGTCTCTGGACCATTTGTCATCATTGTATGGGGGAAGCTTGAATAGAAAATATATAAACGTACCCTCGAGAAGACTTTGTCTCGCAGATTTTGTAGATGTCACAGTGACGTGAACCGGCTGCAGTCAACGTTAGCAACGGAACGGGTCTGCTGAGTTATAATAATGTAGAATAATTGTTGTTGTTGTATCAGAACATGTTTCTTATTTCATAGGGCAATTTGTGCCTCAACGAGCTGGGTTATATATCTGGTCTCTTGACCATTTGTCATCATTGTATGGGCGATGATGTATAATATCATAGTAAACAGAAAATATATGCATACCTCTGCAAGTAGAAACCCTCGAAATGCCCACAAAACTATTACACGTCCAAATAGACAGTATAATAGGTGATATGTAACCCCTTCTTCATGCACCAGTTTCCCAGAGAGAAATAGGGAGCAGGTGTTTGGTAAGGAAAGGGTTTGGTGGTAGATCTTGGCACGAAAGATAGTTATCCTTCAGCAGAGGAGCATTGAGAGCTCGAAATGCTGTACACACTAATGCCTGATTTGGGGAACACAGTTGTGGACTGTGGAACAAAGAAAAATGAAGACAAATAGAAATAGGTACTGAGAAACAACTTGAAAGTTGCGTTTGATCATGGCTGAGAATGTGGCTGGATGCAATGGTTGGATGTTGAAGATCCGAATAAAACTCGCTGTCAAACGAGGGAAGTTGGTCACGGTGAAAGCATGGCGCTGCGCTCACCTGAAAAGAGTTGCTTTGGTCCTTCACGGTCAGTAAACAGAAACACGGTATATCCATGGGCATTGGAAGGGGTCGGCCACACGAGGGAGATCAGTATCTCCTGTTGTCACCACGAACAGAAGAAGGCTTTCACGCTTTGAAAGAGTTCATGACACCATTGTCCATGCAGTACATGCTGAAAGCCCTGATAACGAAAAGCAACCAAGCCTTTTAATTGCAAGACCATTGCCCCGCTCCAGCTACCCCGTAAAAAGTTGCAATGCTTATTTGGTCTCGGTCTCCTCCTCATCACCGAACATGGCAGCACGCTTGGCGACAACTCTCTCTTGCTTGCGCTCGCGAGCAGCCCTGGTCTTGGCACGACGGCCGTCCATCTCCTCCTTGATAGTCCTCTCACGGGCGGCCTCAGCCTTGGCCTTGTGGATCTGCGCATTGTTAGCTCAGATGTTGCAAATTGTGTCGAGGTGGAACGTACGTGCTCAACCAGGGCGCGCTTGTGCTTGAAGGTGTTACCCTTGCTCAGGTGGTAAAGCTCGTGGTAAAGGTGCTTGTCGATCTTGCCGCTGGCACGGTACTTGACGAGGAGGCGGCGGAGAACGCGGAGTCTGCGCATCCAAACGACTTGGCTGTGGTGGTTGTCAGTGCCTATTCCATAGTCTCTCGCCCCCTAAAGCGCATAGCCGGAGTTGTGTGGCATACCTTGGCATACGAGCATCTGCGGTACCCTTACGCTTACCGAAGCCCTTGTGTCTACCGAGTCTCTTAGCATCGGTGTGGTCTCTCGCGCGTGCCCTCGAGTGCATGGTGACTGGCTTGCGGATGATGAGACCATCAGCGACGAGCTTGCGGATGGTCTGACGGGAGTTGGCGTTGGAGATCTCGGAGACTTCATTCGGGTCGAGCCAGATCTTGCGCTGTCCGCATCCCACAACGGCCGCCGCGAGGCGCTTCTGGGTACGAAGGTTAACCCTAAAGATAATCCGTTAGTTAATGCTAATCAGAAGCCTCTGCTGGACAGATTTCCCCAAGTGTCGTGGTCGACTCCGTCGTGAATAGTTTTGACGAGTGGGACCTCCATATCGATGACTCCATCAATCGTGGGTGCTCCCACTCGATCGTAACTAACGTCTTCGGATAGGGTATCTCAAGGTATGCCGTCCAGAAGTATTTTCGCACAACGTACATCTTGTCTTTCCTGATGGATTCCGTTGGTTGTCGATGGTTGTCGTGAATTCTCTCGACCTCGTCTCTGTACTTTGTCGGAATGGAATTCAAAGATGGCGGCTTTCGCTTGTGGCAAAACGCTAAACTTCTTCGGGGATTAACCACCGAAATGTGAGAGAAGTGGAGGGTTAGCCCTTGCCATTGATAAGATAAGATAAGGGATTGAAAGGACCCCCGAGGATCAACCCACGCGACCAACGACTTTGTCAATCGTGACAGGAATAATGTATGAGGCGACCAGTGTATTTTTATAGTTATTAATGCATATCTGTTTATAAATCACTACGGAAAGGGAGAATCACGAATTCATGGTAAGACAACATTGGCTATGCTCATATATACATTTTTATTTCTGGTGAATCTACCACTGTGAACCGTATCCTACTCTTCTGGCCTGCGCCTAATATCAAGAGCGCCATGCCTTACAGAATTGAATATTTCAGATACATCAGTCATCACTTGAAGTCCCCTCTCCAAGATCAACCTTGCCTACGCTCCATATTTCGCGTTCGTCGTCGACTTCATCGTTGGATAGGCCAAGACCGCCCTGGCCACCCTCAGCATCCCTCCTTTCCCTGGCCTGGGCACCCAAACGTAATGCAACACGCTTGAAGTAGTCTTGCATAGCTCTCTTTGAGACCGGCGTCATCTGCGTTTGACTCGCAATGAACTTATCAAAGACCTTTCCTTCCTCATCAACTACATCAAAGAGTGCCATGAAGGCCGCTTCAGCTGATAGCTTGATTGGGATGATAGTGTCTCGGACACTGGCAAAAATTGGTGCAGCTAATACCGCGAGGTGTGGCTTTACATGCTCCATGTGGTGCCGGCAAGCGGTGCGGACGACAACCAAAGCTAGCCTTCGCGTATCTGCTGGGTTCCCCGCTGGGATGTAAGTAGCCAGTGTTTCGAAAATCAGCTTCCTGGCCTCAAAAGATTTTGGGCTTTTCGTCAAGATGTATTTTCCGGCTGCTAACACAGAGTTGTCGGAAATGAAGGGCTAATTAAGTTAGTAATATTCTCTGATATAGACTAGGAATACTCACGTCTTTACTAGCTATGCCTTTGCAGATCACAGACGGCAAACCCTCAGCGAATGATGACTCCATTAATGATTGAGGTGCCTGCAGTAGAACGGAGTTGAGGGCCAAAATAGAAGCGTGGGTAAAGTGAGTCGTCATGGCGCGGTTCTTAATTAGGCTTGTGGCGTTGTCCTCCGATACATTCTTGATCAGTGCACCAAATAGCTTTGCGTTTGTTATTACCATGGTGGCATCCTTGTCCTCGACATCGGTGTCAATCAAACCTAGCACCGCAGAGCGCGAGGCCTCGCTCATGTTGCTTCCGGCCTTGCTGACAACCTCATACAAGGCTTTCAACATGGCGTTCCTGACACCGATATCAGAGGTCTTGCATCCTGCCACCAACTCTGCCACTAGAGGATCAATCCGAGGAGTCAGGGTGATCAAAGTTCCAAGCGCCTTCGCAGCTCGAGTCCTCAGAACTTCGCTAGACGTGTCCGCGAGGGATTTGGCAAACGTCCTCTGTAACTGAGGAAGGAAAGGTTTCAAGAAAGCTGGAATCTTCTCAAGCAGATTGTTCAAGGTTAGGAGAATAGCAGCTCTCACATCAGTCGATTTTTCTGATACGATTCGAATGAGAGGTCCAGTGATGGCCGTGACGAATGGTTTGAGAGACTCGGGGTTAGTTCTGTCGAGTATATCGGAGATGGCTAACGCGGACTGCGTCTTCTGGTCAGACGTGCCATTCATGAGACCCTGCAAGAATATTGGGAGGATGGCATTGATTCCCTTTGGCAACGAGAACCCTGGCAGGTCGGATCCTGGTACGCCAACTCGTTGAAGAGCTTGTCTGGTGGAGTGGACCAAAGCTTCCATTTCGACCTTGCTCACCTGCTTGGTGAATTCGTTCAGGGCACTCCATGCACCCTTGGTCACTTCCAGATCGGTATCATCGAACGAAATCAACAGGTTCCTGACGATATCCTGGTTGTAACGGCTGTAATCGACGTCGGTATTTGCAAAGAAGTTGGCAAGGCGATATCCGGCGGCTGCGCGCTTTCGGTGGTCGTCATGCTTGACAAGGCCAAACATAATGCTCATGGTTGTATTGAGACCATCGTACTCATCGATGGAAAGGAGCACAGTGTCTAGCGATGACTCGAGATCTGCGCGAAGCTCCTCGTCCTTGCACACTATAATATTGTCCACCAGTGCGTTGATAACGGTTGACAGGCGCCTTGTCATAGCCCCTCCGGCTACAGTTGATAGCGAAGCCAGGGCCCTTGCATTGAATGCGTTGATTGGCGAGGCAGTGAGGGTTGGGAGAAGGTTTGGGAGAATGATGTTGGAGCGAGTGGTCTCCGTCAGTAAAGTTAGAAGTGCAGACAGTGCATTATCGGCCTTGCCCTCTGTTCTGAGAAGGTTGAGGAGATATGGCAAGACTTGGTCCACGGCACGCTTGCCAAACATGTTCTGCATAGAGTCGAATGCATCAGCTGCGGCTTCTCTAACCTCTTCATCCGAATCAATAAGAGCAACGCGAACAACAGATATCAGTGTTTTCTCATGGTCCTCTAATCCATCTTCGGACGCAGATGAAATAAGCTCGCGAAGAGCAATGCAAATGCCTTGTCTGGCGTCAACATCTGTAGAAGTCCGCAGGCCTTCCTCGAGAGTAGGTAGCAAGGTGGAGAGCACCCCATCACCAGCCTTACGGATGAGTTCACCCAGGGCGTTGCCAGCAATGAGTTTCTGTTCAGCGTTTGTGGATCCAAGGCGTTGAATAATAAGCTGGCTGAGTGTAGGAACCAAGTCCTTAAGAACCCTAGGACTGGCAACAAGAGCCTTCCACACGTTGACGGCTGCAGTTCTAACCTGGCCGGCAGTATCGCAGCGGCAGATATATAACTCAGAGAGAACCTTGTTTCGCTTCTCTTCGCCGAGGATCTCCAACAGAGATGCTCCGGCTTCCTTGGCGCCCTCTTCAACCTCATCCTCGTCCGTGGAACTGATGCCAGTTAGGTTGAAAAGAAGATCCCCAACCAGCTCGACGGAACTGAGACGGATTCTGTAGCTATCGTCTCCCAAGCCACGCTCAAGCTCCGGAAGGAGGAGATCGATGGCTTTGGTAGCGAAATTCTTGACAAGGAGTCGGGCAGCTCTGAGAGATGTATCGCGGATCGATTCAACCTCATCGGCAAGGCCAGTAAGAATAGGAGGAATGATCTTGCTGAGGTAATTTGCGAAACTGTTGCCAAAGCAAACAGGCAAGAATATGAAAAGAGACATGAAACCTTCGCGAACAGATGCTTTCGATGACGAGACATTTTGTAAGATCGTGGGTAGTGTCTCTTCGAGGCGGCTCGTGCCAAGGCCTGCGAGGACTTCGCTGAGAGCTTGTGCCGATCCAAGGCGGTCGCCTGCTCCAGTATCGGCTTTGAGGGTTTGCATGAGCCCTGGAATAAGATCTGGAAGTGCATCTTCTCCCAGCTTCTCGATGAGTGAACCGAGAGCCTTGGACGCTGTAGCCCTCGTGGTGGGTACGGGGTCTACCGCAGCAATCTTTAGACCAGCAACCAAGATCGGAAGATGAGATATGAGATCTTTACGCTCTGTCAGGTGTGCAAGACTTCCAATAACCTGTGCTGACTTTCTCTTTGTTCCGGATCGATCGCCCAAACCTCTCTCCAGAATACGAACAACAAGTGCGAGAGAAGGTGCATCAAGATAATGGACGAAGGAAACCTTGATCAGCGCGTCAAGTGCATCATCCGTGTACTTTGTCGGATCGCTCAAAGCCTTTAGGAGTATGTCCACAAGACCCTTAATCTCGGGGTTGCTGATGACTTCTCCAAAGCGCTTCAAACTGCGATTGGCAGCCAGACGCACTTCTTTGTGACTGTCATTTAGAACACCGGTAAGCGGGGGGATAATCTTTGGCAAGCTTTGGGCAAGCTGCTGAGGATCGAGGTAGGCCATGGCACCGAGAAGGTCGCAGGCACCTTTCTTGCTTCTCCACTGCTGGTCATCAAGACCATCCAAAAGTGTAGGAAGGATCTTTTTGACACCGTATGAGCTTAAACTAGCGAAACATGTCTTTGCCGCAGCAAGACACCCGTCTCGAATGTCCGCACTAGAATCTCCAAAGCTGGAGAGCAACTGGGGTACAATCTGAATGACATATGGCTCAAAAATACGACCCAAGATAGTCGAGAGAAGCTCATAAGCCAGCAGTGCCCCTTCACGGTGCTTGACATCTTTCTTGTTATCGATGGCACTCCTGAGGGTGAGCATTATGCGATACTCTCTGAGAGCAACGATACCGGTACCCTGGATTAACCCTGCGAGACCATACGCAGCACCACGGCGTGAAGCATAGCTACTACCATTGAGTAACTGGTCCATGACCTTTTGCGTGTAGTCTGGAATCTCGCCGGGGGAGGCCCGGACAAGATCTGGAAGGCAGAGAGCAACGGCGTATTGAACCGTCTCAGAGGGGGTGCTCAGAGTCGCAAGAAGTCTTGCTACAACCTTCGGAATGCGAGAATCCCCCGGATTCAGGTGCCTCGCGAGTGCGCCATACAGGATAATGACGGCTTCGTTCACTCTGTCGCTGAAATCCGAGCCTTTATCTGGCCCTTCAAGAGTTTGTTCAAAAGTCTTCATCAGGTCTTCGACCTTGTTTTTCGCATGCAATGCAATGATGGCTCTCGCGGCCTCGATCATTTCTTCTCGGACATGAGGACTCTTGTCACCGAGTGGTCCGCGCTCAATGAGAAATTTCAAGAACGAATCCAGTAATTCCTCCCTGAAGACGACAGATAACTCTCTGAAGGCCAGTGCGATGCCATTTCTAGCTTCCCAAGGATCTCTCATATCCATCTTTCTAGGCATCCCATATTCATCGAGCTGCGGCACTTTTGGTTTGGCTAGCTCTACGTACGAGGATTCAAGGCGCGAGAGGATCTCTGTAATTAATCCGGGGTGCAGCTTTACTGCCGCGGCAAGAGCTCGAGCGGCTGCTCGGCGAAGCTGCTTGTCTTCTCTTTCGAGATATGGTAGGATCGTGAAGACGGCATCACTCGAAACCTCAAAGCCGCTCTCTACCCAAATTTCGTGCGCGAGCTCAACGTTGCCCTCAATATCGTCGTGGCACGCAAGCCAAATCTCCTCTGAGAATTCTAGGTCGCTGAGGTCGATTTCGGCGCTGATAGATTGCAAAACTGACGTTCGGACCGATGTCTGAGGCACGATAGCTCCTCGGACAAGAGTTGCAATTTCATCCTCGTTGATAGTGGGGGCAACCGAGCGACAAAGGTCAGCCAGGCACTCCTTGATAGCCTTGTAGTGCTGGTTATAGGCTTGCATCGATCCAATAAGCACTGAGAGAACCTCGCGACGTGGCACTATAATATCGGAGCACGCATCGGTGTGGAACTTGAGAAAATCGATCGCAAGTACTACTTGCGCTTCAGAATCTTCCTGCGTACCAAAACCACCATTGCGCAACACAAGGAATATCAGAGGTAACATGTACGTCAAAGAAACCGTATCGAAAGGCCTCTGCTCGCCAGAGAACCGTAATCGATACAGAACTCTGGTGATGAGCTCCCCTAGGGACTCTTGGGTAAGCTCTTTGGGTAGGTGGGGGATTCCCAACGCTCTTAGGGTTGCAATTCCGATGAATGGACGAATCGGTCCGATGCGGGTGACCACCCTCTCCGATAGAAGCCTATATGCCTCGGCAGCTGCATTGCCTGTAACAAGGCCTGCTCCAGCATTGATGATGTTGATCAGAGAGGTGACAGCTGGGCTCATCCACAGTTGAGCTTCAGTTGGGGGGCCAACAGCAAGACTTTTGATAATGCCAATTCCGCGCACTAGCTGAGCTTCCAATTGCCGAACTTGTAAGCGTATCGCGGTTTCCTTCTTCAGCTGTGCATTGATCTTTGCGTTTTCTTCTGGAGTCAATTTTTTCTGCTGGCCCTTCTTCTGAGCTAGCTGGGTGCGCAACTCTGCCTCCCACTTCATCGTGTCGTAGTCTTTTGTATTCTTGTTAGGCACGTAGTCCTGTGAATTTTTAGCCAGTACGTCAACAAATAAAGTGCCTTCAGGAGTTCGGAATATTGCGGCTTCTGTAGGACCAATATCATCCAACTGTTTAGGATCGAGATCGTGTTGAAATAGATCAACTATTCGGGAAGTCATAACGTCAGGCGCCACAAAGGCAAGTTCTGCCGCGGCATTGAAAGCTGCACTTTTGATAGTGTACTGGGTTTGGTCTGCAGTCTGCAAAAAAGTTAGTGGCGTACAATTGGATAGAGGCTGAACATACCTCTTTGAAATCTGTAATTTCCAAAACTTGCTCAATAATAGCATCGTTATACTGTCTACAGAGATGTCCGGGGTCCACACCAACTCTGAGGCAAAGCTCAATCCACTGAACGCCAGGAAGAAGTTCGGGACGAGCAATAACCAACATCTTTACCATTTGGTTCTCCTTTACGGACTGGTCTATCTCGAAGCCAAATTTCGATGCATCTGCAGCGGAAAGACATATGGCCTTTGCGATGAAGTGGAGATTGGCCTTGTCGGACTTAGAGGCTGCTGCGGCGCAGTCCTTCTCTCCAACTTCGATGTCGCGAACCCAATGCCATAGGCCAGAGACAATCATTGGTGAAGTTTCTTGGGGGAGTCGTGCGTAGGTTTTCGATAACACCTCTATGCATTGTCGTCTCACAGCAGGCGGAACGTTTGCTGAGCAAATACAGGATATTACCCCCTGTGACCACGCGATGGCTGTCGCAGAATTCGGACCGGATGTAGAGGCTTCATCAGCTGTAGCCGAGAGGGCACGAATAAGCCAGAGACGATCCTCATCATTAGTTAATTTACTGTAAACTCGATGATTGAGTAAGAATGAAGGTTTAGGTTCAAATGCCAGAGCTTGTTGAATAACCTTTGCTTTTTTGATGGCTTCGTTAACCTTCGAACTTCTCAAAGAAGGGAGTTTGGCTGCTGCTAGAGCTATCAAAACATAACCACCAACAACAACGCCGGATTGGCCAGCAGCAATGGGGTTTGAGGCAACCTCATCGAAGAGTTGAACCAAGCTTGGGATGGTGGCTTCAGCGAGCTCTATAACATTCTTATTTTCAAGGTCAGAATCCCCTTGTGCCCACAAAATATCACCCAGTCGAAGCGTCCACAGCTTTCGTAGTGGCGCTTTCTTTTCTGATAAGCCTTTGCTGAATGCTTCTAGGACCACCTTGGGAAGTGGTGTCCCATTGGTCAGTGACCATGATGTGTAAAGGGACAGAACCGATGTCTCTGCGCTCAACGCTCCTTCGTTGGGTTCCTTTGCGGCAACCGCAGAGACTGCCGGCAAGACCTTTTCTACCAAGCTTTCGGTTATCGGCAAAACCTTCAGAATTTCCGAATGCAGGATCCGATGATCCGCAGCCGGAAGCTTCCCAGACTTTAAGGGAAGCAGAATCTCGTTTGTGATAACGCTGAGCGCAGAATCGTCGTGGCAACGAGGTATGGTGACTCGAAAAGCGCTATGCGCGCCGTTTCGAATGATTGCGTTTGTCGATTTAAGGTTTGATAGTAATGGTTTCAAGAGGTTCCCCTGCAAAATCTTTGAAAGGTCGATGCTCTTAGGTAGCGATTCCACCAACGGCGTAATGAGATCATCCAGGACAATCTCGGGGGCCCTGAGCAAGGCTTTTTCTAGGGATGGTGCTACGTGCTTCGCCAATTCCTCTGCACTAGTGAAATCCAAGAAGAAATCATAAAGTCCATTTGCAATATGGGCCGGCACTGGCGTCCGAGATCCAATAATCTCTCTTGTGTAGAAGTTGTAGTAATTTTCCTTCTTTCTTTCAAGAGTGCCTTTTGCTTCTGGTTTTCTCGAACAGACCCCAGCGATGACGCCCAGCATGATGGCATTTCTTGCGCTGGGCTGGGCAGCTTTCGCACTCAGTCCTTCAATCGCATCACTAATCGAAGCCTCTGCCGAATCCTGGCAAGAAACAACCTTTCGAAGCGCCCTTCTAGTCACAACGAAAGCAGAGTGCCTAATATTGGGTTTTGTAGTTGTCTTTTGGCACTGTTCTAGAACCTTTGCGTCACTTGCAACTAGTTCCTGCCCCCAGATCGCCCAATAAGGTGTCCCACTGCACTCCTGAATAAGGATGCTGAACCATTCAGTTAAAACAAACGCGTTGATAGCTGCTATGTTGGTTTTCGATGCCTCGGTATGTAAAGATTTGATGAAGGGAGAGAGAATGTCTGGGCTTGCGCCTGCTCGAAATACTGTCCTCAGACATTGTTCAACGTGGCGTCTAGAGCTTCGGTCTTGGTAAAAGGAATATGTGGTAAAAATAAGTTCCAGTAGAGTTGGATACGATGACTGCTCGATTTCTACAGAGAATAGAGGTTAGCATGCTCACTGAATAGGTTCATCCTGCCACGCACCTTTGTTTGAGAGTCGTTCATCAATACTGTGAAGATATGCTGTGCGGGTCGCCGTTGAGGAGGAGGAGAGCGCCTTTCTGCTGGCCTCGAGGTCCATTCCCCTTACATCTTTCAGATCTGCCCCTACCATCTTGCAATTTTACGGCAATGGAGCGGATTACTGAGGCGAGATAGTTCTCACCGGACATGGAAGTTTTGGTCGCCAGGGACGCTGAACGAAGGATTAAAGTTCACCCGAAGTTACTAAGTTACTAAGGTCTTAGGCACCCCCGCGTCATTCAACTTTATTTACGCGGTGGTGACCCCCGCCATTTTTTTCAATAGAACGCCGACAAAATTATAATACTATGGCGGGAGGCAAAAAGAAAAAGAAGCCAGCATCAAACCCTGCCCGTGGCTTTGCTACGACCTCGGTGGCATCGAAGGTGAGAATTGAAGTTGCTGAAACCACACCTTCAGACGAAAGCCCAGACAATGAATCAGAGCAACGGAAGGATGAGACAACGACGGAAAGCTTGCCAAAGTCCACAACAACCGGAAATACAGATACGCAGCTAACCCCCGAGCAATTCGAGAAACAACTCGAAGAATCGGAACTTCAAGTGCTGGTCGAAAAGTACTCGCAAAAAGCTAAACGGGATGCTGCCCGCCAGGTAACCAGGCTCCAGACAGATCGGCGCCTACTACGAGGCCAAGCCGACTTTTTGAATACACGAAAATGGCTCCCTCCAGATTTAATGGACGAGATATTGGATATAGTTACAGCGGATCATCGAGCCTTGGGCCCGAGCACAACAGACTCCCCTGCAACGTTGAAGCCGCTCACAGAGGAGGATCTAACCATAAAATTATGGACCCTACAGCAAGCTCTGGCCGGTGCAGGCTTCCCAGACGACAGAGTCCGCATGGCTCTCACATACATTCTAAGCATATCCGATAAGATGGTCAGCGGAAATAAAGATTCAATCTGGGGTCTTGAGGAATCTTTGCAGTGGATGGCACGTGAATGCTCCCGAGATGAGTTGCCGGACTATGAGAATTGGCAAACAAAATCCCTGTTGCAGCTAAAGTTACAAATGGGTAGGTCCTCATAGTGGGCGAAGCGTATCTTTGGATCAGTTAGCTAACCGACCGACAATCAGACTCTCAAGCCGGCACACCTACGGTGTCAGGAATGACCACACCACGGCAGATAAAAGCAGATATACGCCACGTAGACTCGAAAGACAGCATTGCAGAGCAACCCGTTACAAAAGTGGCCGCGCGACCCGCAAAGGCCGCAGTTGTCGAGTACGAGAGCGATATAGATGCGGACGAACTACTCCCAGAATATCTAGAAGCAAAGACGAAACTATTCCATCTACAACCCCCGAAAAACTCGGCACGGGGTGCAGCCCAGCGTGGAGCAGGGGCCAGCAATGGCAAGAGAAACAAGGGTACCCAAGCGCCCCAAGACCCAGAGATGGCAAAGCTACATAGGAAACTTGTGAAAATTGAATCCGACGTTCTTTTTGATCAATACGAGGCTGAACAGGAGTGGCAAAAGCGGAAGATTACCCTCGAGAAAGAAGCTGCGGCGAAAAGGCAGGAATTGTCTGGTGGCCCTCCCCCGAGGATCCCACACCCTGCTGAGTCTAGTGATGATGACTCTGATGATGAGATTATGCGCGCAGCTGCAAAAATGGGAGCAGACCTACTCGAAGATGATTCAAGCGATGACGATGGTGCCATTGCCGACCTGTTTGCAAATCTTCCCGTTACTGAAGTTGACCCAGTCACCGGGAAGAGCACTGTGGTTATCAACGATACCAATGGCGGCAAGATCACCCTCAGAGATTTTGGAAAGTCGATAGGCATAAGTCCTAGAAGGGTATTAGAAGAAGCTTGCCGTTCTAGAGATTCTTCCGTGAAGATAGTTTACACGCTTGTCTCTAAAACTAGCTATTCCAACCGCCATTCCGTCAGGGTAAATTGGTCCAAGGCTCAAGAAGTCCCGTCACCAACTTCGGATTTTCCCGAGATTGATTGCATATGTTCACCAAAATCAATCACAATTACAATGACCAGCATCTCCACTCCTGATGCGGCCCAATCAGAATCTTACGCCGCAACCGTAGCGCTGTTTCTCATATTCAGCACTTCAGTGAGAGAAGAAAAAGTGTTCCTGCGGCTCCCTCCGGTATGGCGTGAGCTATGGACGGAGTTTGCTGTTGCAAGGAAAGAAAAGGCAGATGCGCTCGATAGAGAAGCCATTCGCGGCTTTCGGGATACTATCAGGCAGAAGAGGGATCGGGAAGAGGAAGATGGTGTCGTGCTGACGACTAGCTTTAGACGCCGTGCCTTATTAACTCCCAATGATACCAGCGATGAGTCTGGGACGGAGACACCAGGTAGCTCTAGTGTCTCCCCCGAGACTCTCAAGAAGATATGGCATGACAAGAGCAACACGCCCTCATACCAGACAATGCGGCAGTCTCGCATGCAGTTGCCTATGTGGGGCTACAAGGAGGAAGTTCTTCGTACAATTGATCGGGAGCAAGTAGTCATTATTTGTGGAGAAACGGGTTGTGGTAAGAGCACCCAGGTGCCGGCTTTTATTCTAGAACACCAGCTATCACAAGGAAAGCCGTGCAAGCTGTATTGCACAGAACCACGCAGAATTTCTGCAATTTCTCTTGCGAAGCGCGTGAGCGAGGAGCTTGGGGAACGTAAAGGGGATGTCGGGACGCCCAGGTCATTAATCGGATATGCAATCCGTCTTGAAACCAACACATCTCGAGAGACTCGCGTTGTATACGCCACCACTGGAATTGTTATGCGCATGTTGGAAAGTTCCAACGATCTCAAAGAAATCACACACATAGTTTTGGATGAGGTGCACGAGAGAACTATTGACAGCGACTTTTTGCTAATAATCCTCCGGAAGCTGATGGCTCGGAGACCAGACCTCAAGGTTGTCCTGATGTCTGCTACTGTCGATGCCGAGAGGTTTTCAAAGTATCTGGACGGCGCCCCGGTACTGCAAGTCCCCGGAAGGACCTTCCCAGTTACTTCATGCTACCTCGAGGATGCCGTGGAGCTTACCGGTTATTCTTTGGATAATGGCTCACAAAATAAGAGATATACCGACTTGGACGACGATGCCGAATTGGAGGATGCACCAACAAGCGAAAAGACGAAGGCAGATAATACGAAGCTGCTGCGTGGTTATAGCGCCAAGACCCGGAACACTATCCTCCAAATGGATGAGTACCGGATTGATTTTGAGTTGGTGGCACAACTCATAGCCAAGATCGCTACCGATGAGCGGTATGTTCCCTTCAGCAAGGCTATTTTGGTATTCCTACCAGGTATTGGGGAAATTCGCCAGTTGAATGACATACTTCTTGGGCTGCCCACTTTCCGAACGGACTGGTATGTATACCCGCTGCATTCATCCATCGCGAGTGAAGACCAAGAAGCGGCGTTTTTGGTGCCTCCTCCTGGAACTCGGAAGATAGTGCTAGCCACGAACATTGCCGAAACAGGTATCACAATCCCGGACGTTACCTGCGTAATAGACACCGGAAAGCACCGAGAGATGAGGTTCGATGAGCGGCGACAACTCTCGAGACTGCTGGAGACGTTTATTTCACGAGCCAACGCGAAGCAGCGACGAGGAAGAGCTGGACGTGTACAGGAAGGACTATGCTTCCACCTGTTTACGAAGTACAGGCACGATGAGCTCATGTCTGATCAGCAAACTCCAGAGCTACTACGGCTGTCGCTCCAAGACTTGGCTATACGAGTCAAGACCTGCAAGCTGGGAGGCATCGAGGAGACGCTGGGTCAGGCCCTTGATCCCCCGTCGGCAAAGAATATCCGAAGAGCTGTCGACGCACTCATTGATGTTAGAGCACTCACCGCTGCCGAAGGGCTCACACCTCTGGGAATACAGCTGTCGCGTCTACCTCTCGATGTATTCCTGGGCAAGTTAATCCTGCTAGGAAGTATATTCAAGTGCC
Organism: Pseudogymnoascus destructans; assembly: GCF_001641265.1. Taxonomy (NCBI): domain Eukaryota; kingdom Fungi; phylum Ascomycota; class Leotiomycetes; order Thelebolales; family Thelebolaceae; genus Pseudogymnoascus; species Pseudogymnoascus destructans. Next base: position 786,378 of record NW_020167529.1, read on the forward strand.
TTGATGCAACAATCACCGTCGCAGCAATCCTATCTTCCAAGTCGCCATTCCAGGCTCCATTCGGCGCACGCCAACAAGCAGACACAGTCAGGCTCGCCTTCCGCCGTGGTGACAGCGACCTGCTGACAAACTACAACGCATACCTAGCCTGGAAGCGCGTGTGCAACACGACCGGATCCGAGTACCAGTTCTGCCGCAAGAACTTCCTGAGCCCCCAAACCCTATCCAACATCGAAGATCTTAAGGGCCAACTGACAGTCTCCCTCGTCGACTCTGGGTTCCTGCCCCTGACGGAACGCGAACGCGCGCATATCAAGCGAAACAGATACTCGAGCCGACGCCACGATTTCTTCGAGCTCCCGCAGCGCGCCAATGTAAACAGCGAGAACGACCTGATTACCCAATCCGTCATCGCCTGGGCGCTGTACCCGAAGCTACTCGTTCGCGATGGCAAGGGCTTCCGCAACGTCGCCAACAACCAATCCATATCCCTGCATCCCACATCCGTCAACAAAGGCCATCATGAGATCAACTGGCTCTCCTATTACCACATCATGCAAGCCAAGCAGTAAGTTCCCGTCGTCTACTCATTACCACACTCCATACTAACCCATACTTTAGATTCTACAACGCGCACGAAACCACCGCCGTAACCGACTTCGCCATCGCCCTCCTCTGTGGCGACGTACGCTGCGACTTCTACGCCGGCGTTCTAATCCTCGATGGCAACCGCGCGCGCTTCGCCGTCTCGGACTGGAAGACCATGGTTGTGCTCCGGACGCTACGCATGCGCCTGCGCGAGATCATGACGCGCAGCTTCAAAAATCCAGGGAAGCCCATGCCTGAGGGTCTGGCGAGATGGTTGGAGATTTGGCAGAGAATCTTTTCCCAGGAGAATTTGCTGCTTGCGAAGGGGTTGGTGAGGACGTAGGGAGTGGGTTTGATGGAGATATCTAAGAGGGGTAGAGATCGTATAGAGGAGGGGCTTGAAGGGCAACGGGAGTGTGGCATGTGGTGGGCATCATAGTGAGCATACTGGGATGGGATGGGAAAGTGAGCATACTGGGCATATCAAGCTCCGGCTTCAAGGCGTTGTTGCTGCTTGCAAGGAAATGGAATGAAATCAATCGCATACAGATAAAGATCAAATGAACATAAACGTTCGTATCATGAATCTCGGTCTCAAATCCCATTCGTGCCATCTCCACTGCCTACTCTCGCCCAGCTTCCTCCACGACCTCTATCCGTCACGAGGGAATATCTCATCGTGAAGCACGACACCCCATCAGACTGCAAGAAAGTGGACATGCAGCCCATCCCCCAAATCCTTCAGCGGACCGAACCAACAAATCACCTCACCCACCACCAACAGCGCACCCCACACACCTTAATTTATGCCTCCCCTCCCCTCCCCTCCCCTTTCCCTCCCCGTCCTCCTCCCCACCCAGCCCCCCTGCACCAACACGCACCCAAAACGGCACCAGCCTGTTCCGCTCCGCACGCCCAGAACCGGGTGTAAGCACATCCCGCAGCGGGCCCCCTTCTAAACCCCCTTCAGCCACCCGGGAATCCTCCTCGGGGATCTGTACTTCGCCGGTGTGGTATCAGAGGTGTTGGGGAGCGGGAGAATCTACAATATTTCTCCACTCGCGTGCCTTGCACGGTTGCCTGGCTAGATACCTGGCCGCACGCATGAAAAGCAGAGGGCCGACGCCGCGCCGTGAGGACGGGAATGGTGTGAGATGCGAGCAGGGGTGGGGGAGTTGGGAGTTGGGAAGAGTGAGGAGGAGGGCGGGACAGTGAGACCTAAACTTAGAACTTAGCACCTCGCGCGGCGCGCGCTTTCGCTGTGTAGTGGAGGACAGTTTGTTTTCCCCTCCGAAACCGAGCATGTCAAGAAACCCAGCGAACGACGCGCGCTACTAAAAAACGCCATCTCACACGACGTGCAGCGGCGTAGACACCGACCCCTGGACCTCGCGAATCACAACTCGTCCCAAGGCGCCCGGCGCTTACACGGCTGCGGCGCGCGATAGCGTGTGTGTGCGTGTGCCTATGGTTCTGAATCTGTCTCGGAGTATTGATTGGTTCCAAACATCCAACTCGCGCAGATACACGCAGGTCCACGCACGCGCATGGTTGCTGGAAGAAGCGAGCGCGAGGGGGCGGGTAGGTGCATATACGGGTAGGTGCATATACGCGGCTGGAGGCGGGCATGGCTACGCTCGTGCAGGGAAGAGGTGGGGATGGGGGAGGGTAAAAATAGGATTGGTGGGTTGCAGGGGTGGGGGGTGATTGGTGATTGGTGGGGTGTGATTGGTGAGGAGGGAGTTGATGGGGTGGTGGTGCAAGGGGTGGTGGGTTTGGGGTGTTTGGACTTGGGAATGGCTTGTGCGACGATGATGAGCCTTGGGGATGATGATGGGGATGGGGTAGAGGGATGAGGGGGTAGCGCCATTGGGTGGTGCGATGCCGTCTGGCCGGAAATTAATTTTGCGCTTTCTGCCGCCGGGTGATGCCGCTGGAGTGAGGCTGGGTGTTTGTGGAGTCTGTTTACTAGAAGGGTGCGGATGGGATGGGTTGGAGAGGTTTGTTTCGGACTCTGTGCTTACTGTGTTGACTCTTGATGGCTCTACATGGTATATTGAGGTGCAATTATAGAAACTACTATAGAATTGCTGGGTTGTAGTATAGAATAATACAACAAGTATTGTGCACCGGCGCCTACTGCGAGTCTGCCTGCCGTAAGTGGTCATGTGTTTAAACCCGTAAACATATTACGGACGAAATCCAAACCTAGTAAACGTCCGTAACCACCCGTAGCAACTAAGTAGAGTTTTAAGGCAAGTACAGTCAAGTCGCGCTAAGTCGATACATTGTAGGCAGCTAAAATATATAGACTTATCAAGAAAACCGAGATATCAAATTTGCCAAGCTATTACATCATCCACTGGTCCAATGTGCCCTGTGACAGCTGAGCGGTTCAAATCGCTCAAATGAGCGTAAATATGCTGTATCAACCCCATCTTTAGACTCAGTATACCTAATCAGAACTTGCAAAGCCTGTTGAGCAGCTTCTATAGAGTATATTGGCTGTTCAGGTTGCTCTCCGTCTTCATCATCTTGAGTATCCTGAATATATTGTGATACAACATCTTGTAATATATCATCACTATTACTTGCCTCCTCTTGTACTGATTCATCAGCTGGATTTAAGAAGTTTGCAAGGTCCATAGCGTCGCGAATATGCCCAGCATTGTTAACTTGATTGTATAGGTTGCTTAGCGTAGGGAGAGGTTCAAGAGGCAGCTGTAACGGTTGAACAACTATAGTGCTTTTGCGGAAACAGTTATAGATAGTTGTATTCGTAACATCGTGATACCAAGCGCGAATTAGCCAGCGAAGTGCAAAGTGAAGAGACATAAGATCAAGAGGGTTGGTGTTGTTCTCAAATGATGTAAGCATGAATTCAAGCCATTGTCGACAGTAATGAGCTTTTAGAGAAACTATAATGCCCTGGTCGAGTGGTTGGAATCGACTTGTCAGGTTTGGAGGTAGCCAAATAATCCGTATGTTCAGAGGAGGAGGATTATCTTTAATAGCTGCAATGTGTGCAGAGAAGTTGTCCATGGTAAGGAGTATAGATCTAGAACTTCCTATATGGAGGTAAAAGGCCTGTAACCACTCCGCCATGATATATTGATTCATCCATGCTTTCTTGTTCCATCTCCACTCTCCTCCCATTGTTGAAACATTAACTCGTCGTAAGGCGTGTGGCACCTTTGCATTGCCAATAAACCAAGGTCAGAATCAGTCTGAACCTGTAGCATTGGTACAAACTGCAACAGTAATGTGTGCCTTGTCTTTCTTCAATCCGAGCCTTCCTTGTGATGAGAGTCCCCTTGATGGTGTCATCCTCCAGTAAAGCCCTGTTTCATCCATGTTATATATATCTTCCTCTTTGAAATCTCCTGCTAGTGTTTGAATTGCCTTCATCTCGTCTTCTGCTGTTGTAGGAACTGAACCTGCTTCGCCGTGTCTAATGTGGTTATTGCTCTGATGTTGTTTCTTAAAATTTCGAGCCAACCTATACTAAAATTAGGTATAGGCTTATCCGTGTATTGTGGTAACAACTGCCAGATTTGTTTCGCCTTCTCTTGCAGTATATCCCCGGTTGTTATCCCTCCTTTTTCTTCAATGTGCTTTTGCCACTTGAAAAGAGCAGCCTCGAGCTCTGGCCAAGCAGGAGCTTTACGTCGTTTGGCAGTAAGATGGGTGCTGTTACGATGGTCACGGAGGTCAAGAAGCCAGTCCAGAGAATAATAAGCTAGGTTGAATCTAAAGAGAGAAGAAGAAGAAGAAGGAAGGAAGGTGAGGCTATTCATCGTAATATACAGTTGTCTGCTTAGCAGTTGTAGCCTTGGTGGCTAAGGCTGCACCTGTAACAACCGTAACAACCGTAACAACCGTACAACCGTAACAACCGTAAGCTATAATCGTAACACTACCCCCCCCCCCTACTAAGATTGATCTCCTGATCAAGAGTAAGATCATTGTGGCTTCTGTGGGTATTTTCGGTGGAAAGCTTGTGTGAGTTCAGGTGCATTGTTGAAGTTTGTAGCAGGAAACCAAGTGTTGTCTGGTGGGTGGTTCTTCCATGCTGCCATATAGAACAGCTTCTTCCGTAGGAATTTAGAATCTAGGATTTCTTCAACTTCCCATTCAAGTTCATCTTCTATAACGATTGGCACGGGTGGTTCATGGTGCTGGCCTTGTAAAGCATCATCTGAGTCAAGTCGTAAGAGGTTGCTGTGAAAGACAGGATGTATCTTCATGCTTGGTGGTAGCTCTAATCGATATGCCACTTGCCCAATTCGTTCGAGAATCTTATACGGACCAACTTGCTTGTGATCAAGTTTCTTCGATGGCCTCTGAGTCCTGATATTTCGTGTAGATAGCCATACTTGATCTCCAACCTGATATCTTGGTGCAGCTTTCCTGCGTTGATTTGCGAATGTCTCCATGCGAGTTTGCGAGAGTGCGATTTGGTCTTGCAGAAACTCCCAAATAACTTTCATGCTTTGTATCATATCCTTGTGTTCCTGTGGCGCTATTTGGAACTCGCTGTTCTTAATATCAAAACTCATTCTTGGCTCGAAGCCCTTATTTGCAAAGAATGGGCTGATTTTTGTAGAGTCTGAAGGTAGAGCATTTGCTGCAAATTCTGCCATGCAAAGATATTCGACCCAGTTGTCTTGGAGATAGTTAACATGAGCTCGTAAATATCGTTCAAGTTCTGCATTGAACCTCTCAGTTTGCGTAGACAATTTTGTTATAACTTTTCCAAACTTTGCAGAGGATTTTCCACACTGCAGCCACGAACTGGGGGCCTCTGTCTGAGATGATCGAATTTGGTAAACCATGGTGTTTCCATACATGTCGAAGGAGTAGCTGTGCTGTTGCTTCTGCAGTTGTGCCTTCTTGGCCTGCAAAGCATGGGATAAAATGGCATTCTTTTGTAAGTCGGCATGCTACGACAAGGATAGCATTGTTTCCTTCACACAATGGCAATCCTGTAATAAAGTCAAGTGATATGTCCTGCCACAGCTGGCTGCCAACAGGGATTGGTTGAAGAAGTCCATTATAAGCATCTCTTGTAGGTTTTGATCTTTTGCAGATATGGCAGTTCTTGATATATTGTATAATTGTCTTATCCATCCGGGGCCAGTAATACTGTCTTTTGATGACCCAAATCATCTTCCCAATGCAGGGTGTCCCATTGCTGGTTGGTCATGAATTTCTTGTAAGAGTTCGACATGAGCACTTTCTGGAACCCAGACTCTATTATGATAATATAAGAGCCCTTCCTTCACCTCGCAATATGCTAGAGCTATGTCTGGACTGTTTCGTTCTCCATTCTGAAGCTTCTGAATAGTGTCTTTGCATAAGCTGTCTTGAAGTTGTGCAGTTTGGATTTTGTCTAGAATACTTGCTTCCTGTAGGTGGACTGGCGCGAGTTGGATGTCTTGATTCACCTTAGCATCTTCAAATTTCCTTATCTCTTGGAGGTCTGGATGGAGTCTCTTGAGTGGTAGCAGGGTTTGAAGTTGTTGTTTTTGGCGGTCATCTTCTTCGTTCCCTTCTGGTCTATCTCCTGGTCTTCGAGTTAATGCATCTGCTTGTCCGTTCTGTTTCCCAGGTCGATATATAATTTGAAAGTTAAACCTTGACAGAAACTCAGCCCATCGAGCTTGCCTTCGAGTAAGCTTCTTTGTTGTCATGAAGTATTCAAGACTCTTGTGATCTGACAAAACTTGGACTGGCATTGCTGTGCCCTCGACTTCTGGTCTCCATGCTTCGAAGCATCTGATGATGGCGAGTAACTCCTTGTCATAGATTTCGTAATTGCATTCTGCAGGTGCCATCTTTTTCGAGAAGAATGCAACTGGATGTAGGATTCCCTTGTCATCTTTCTGTGACAGTACCCCTGAGGAAATAAAATCTGAGGCATCAGCTTCAACATAGGCTGTCTTCTCTCTATCGAAATGTCGTAAGACTGGGGCTTCTGTGACAGTCTTTTTCAGAAGTGTGAATGCTTCCTGACATGCTTCTGTCCATTCGAAGACATGGTCTTTTTTCGTTAAGTTGACGAGTGGTTTCATGATGTTTGAATAGTTCTTGATAAACCTTCGATAGAACACACAGAATCTGATAAAAGCTTGCGTGTCCCGTAATGATTTTGGTGCTTTCCAATCGAGTATAGTGTTCACCTTTCCAGGATCCATGCGAATTCCATTAACTCCAATGATGAGTCCTAAGAATTTTGTCTCTTGAACAAAGAATTCACATTTTGCTATATCTGCTTGTAGTCCTGCTTCTCGAAGCTTTTGTAGAACCATTTTGACATGCTTAACATGTTCCTCCTTACTTGTGCTATAGACAAGAAGATCGTCCATGTATGCAGTGACGAATTTGTTTATGTATTCCATTAATGTTTCATTCATATATCGTGCGAATGTTGCTGGGCCATTCGTAAGTCCAAATGGGAGAACTTTGTATTTGTATGATCCAAATCGAGTTTTGAATGTTGTCAGATCTTCGTCCTCCTCTGTCTGCATGCGAATTCGATTAAAGGCATGTCTAATATCAATCTTTGTAAGATATTTGGCACCCATGATTTGAGCCAATGTTTCATCAATGAGGGGAAGTGGGTATGAGTCTTTCCTTGTGATCGCATTTAGTTTGTGATAGTCTACGCAAAATCGAAGTCCACCTCCTGGTTTGCGTACAAATAACACAGGTGAGGCAAATGGTGCTTTGCTAGCTTCGATGAATCCTTTGGTAAGATTGTCCTCCACGTATTTCTTCACAAGATCAAGCTCTTCTCGAGACATGTTATAGAGTGGTGCATGCCCTAGTTTCGAGTTCCCTTCTAACACAATGTGATGGTCTGCATATCTGTGAGGCGGGAGCTTGTCTGCAGCCTGTTTTGAGAACACATCGAGATATTTATGGAACTCCTTTGGGAGGATCAGTTTTGGGTCGATTTCTTTCGTTTCCTCCTTTGCTTGTTCAGCGAGTATATCTTTAAATGATACTGCAAAAATCTTAGCTCCTTTCTGCTTCCGAAGCATATTGAATGGTGCAGCTCCAATCATTGTAACAGTGCATTTGTTCTTGTTCTTATAATGAGGTTGGAGGGCTGGCTTCGGAGCTTCTTTATCTTGTATTTCCTTCTCAGCTTGGGGACTTGTAGTTTTCACTTTTAAAGTGTCTGTTGGTGTAGTGTGCTGGCAGTGACCCTTTGTAAAGATGACTTGGTCGTTTACCATATTGAGTGTGACTCCATGCTGCTTCATCCAAGCTTTCCCAAGAATGATAGAATGTTTCCCAAGAGTAGTAATGAATAGAGGGCATAGACTTTCAACGTGATCTCCAATTTGTAGTCGAGGGTATATAGCATGCGTAACTGTAGGTGCTGCAACTCCATTAAATCCTTCGATGTTCTTTGGTTTTATAAGTTGGATAGGAGAGATGTTCTCAATTTCACAAATTCGTTTTGCGTCACCAGCATTCACAAAGCTTCCACCTGTTGCACCGCTATCCATTAAGGCTTGCATGACAATTTGATTCCTTCCTATTCTGCAGGTAGCTAAGAATGGAGTGTCATAGTCGAAATGGGATAATGATGAGGCAGAGGAGGCAATTCTTGCTGTAGAACCTCTAGCGACGTCTTTTCTAGAGGCTATTCTTTTCCCGACTCATACTGGGTAGGATCCTCAGTATCAGAGATCTCATTGAGTCTGCCTTTCTGTTTCTGAGGGCAGTCATGAGCACGATGGCCGCTTTCGTGGCAATGGAAGCATTTGCCAAGCTTCATGAGCAATTCTTTCTCAGGATCTTGGTGGGGAGAGTGGTAGAGCTTCTTCTGTGGTGCCACTATTTCAACAGCAGTACTAGCAGTAGGGCTCTGGCCACTCTGCTTCTGGTAGGCGAACGGCTGTGGCTTCATTCTATTCTCCTTTTCTTGAATTCTCTGTAGGTTTTGGTCCACAAGCATGCATTTCTTCGCGAATTCATGTAGGGTGGTAGCTCCCACTTCTGCAACAAGGGCTTTCTGCATTCCTTGGTTAATTTTAAATCAGAGATCATCAAGCAAGGTCTCGTCTGAGTAGTCCAGCTCTGCAGTGAGTCTCTGGAATTCAGCCCAGAATGTTGTGAAGGTATTCTTGCCTTGGTATAATTTGCGATACTCAGTTTGTGCAGTGTGTCTCCTATCGGGGTCGCTAAACACTTTCTTGAGGAGTTGGAGGATTTCTTCTGCTGACTGAAGCATGTTTGGTGAGGTAATGCGAAGCCTTGGGTTCACATGGCAAACTGCGAGTCCTCCTAGTCTGCTTTGGAGATAACTCATCTGCATCTTGTCATTTGGGAAGTGGTCGATGTTGGCTTCCAGCTTGAGTCGGATCTTCACAACCCAGTCTTCAAAAGCTGGTTCAATCCCATCCGTAAGAATAGGAGGATACGGAATGTGAGCAGACTGGCGAGGTGCTGCATTGCGGATAGGAGCTGTATTCTCAAGATATTTTTGAATGCCTTGCAGTTCAGTAATCTTTTCATCCTTGTCTTGAATTTCTTCTTGGAGCTGTAGAATAGCATCATTTCGCTCTGTAATAGTAGCATCAGAAGCTTGACCGACGATGAGGTAGTCCTTCATAATGGCTTTCAACATTGACCAGGCGTACTCTTGGCTGCTAGGTGACAGCTTTTGGAATTCAGTGTAGGTGTTGACATTCCAATTCCTCATCTGGTGGCCGTTTGATAGTATAGACTGGTGTCTTTCTTGAGCTGTTTTGCCCATCCTCTTGAAATCTTCTTGGGCTTCGAGGAAGTCATCTTGAAGTTCATCTCTCTTCTCAGACTCATCTGCCAAGGTTGTTTTCTCATTTATAGACTCATAGTCTTCTGAGTTTCGGTCAGCCATCTTGGCTTTTTCTTTGGCTGTGTGTGCCATAGCAGCTTTGCTATTCTTTCAGTTTTCGTATTCAGTAGATCAGACTCGTATCGCCAAAGGCCCTATTGCGCAGTTTGTCGACTGTAGGAGCCACTCAAGAGGAGCGCACTTCCCTCACAGCTATATTCCTTGTCGAGGGAGCGTTGTGAAAGGTCTGATCTATGAAGTCTGTGGTGTTCTGGTGTTTCTGGTGTGTTCTGTGGTGTTCTGGAATCGACTTTAGGATATGGTTGTAGGGTTTCCAAAGAAGGGAATTCAAATTTCAGTATCAAGGTTCTGCTCAGAGAGCAAAAGAAAGGTGAGATTTAATCTTATGTTACGATGATCACGGAGGTCAAGAAGCCAGTCCGGAGAATAATAAGCTAGATTGAATCTAAAGAGAGAAGAAGAAGAAGAAGGAAGGAAGGTGAGGCTATTCCTCGTAATATACAGTTGTCCGCTTAGCAGTTGTAGCCTTGGTGGCTAAGGCTACACCCGTAACAACCATAACAACTGTAACAACCATAACAACTGTAAGCTATAATCGTAACAGGTGCTCAAAACAGGGCTGTCTAGGCTAGTAAATCGAGAGCTTAAGGAATCAGAGACCATTGACTGGGTAAGACTGTGATTATACTGCTGTTGGAACCATTCAATACAGGCTCTCTGGGTAGGTCGTGTTACGATATCAAGTGCGCCTTGCAGCTCGAGTGGGGGTTCAGGGGTGTGGGGAGCTTTCCGGGGTTGGAGCGAAGTTTTCAGTTGTGGAGTGAATTCTCAGAACTGGTCTCGCTAAAGAGAATTCACTCCACAATAGCTGTATATAGATCGAGCCACTGCTCGAGTGCTCCTCTTCTCTTTCCTTTCTTCTCTAGATTGAGTTTAATTCATAATACCCAACTGGCGCCCTATGCCTTGGTGAACCGTGACATCACGCGCTCAGAAGTTGGTTCTCTCGACAGTATCCGCGACCTGTCACGGTTCACCAAGGCATAGGGCGCCAGTTGGGTATTATGAATTAAACTCAATCTAGAGAAGAAAGGAAAGAGAAGAGGAGCACTCGAGCAGTGGCTCGATCTATATACAGCTATTGTGGAGTGAATTCTCTTTAGCGAGACCAGTTCTGAGAATTCACTCCACAACTGAAAACTTCGCTCCAACCCTGGTGTCATACTGACATTCGTTGCACTCAGTTTGCTATCAAACTCAAGAGAAAACTTAGAAATCTCCTCCTCAAACCTACAAGTCACCATACATATCTTGGCTTATCACACCAACAACAGAAGCAATACTACTCAACGATTGCTGCAAACTCTTCTACTACATCTGTTTATGCTACATACATCACGGCATATCATTTGGACACTCATTGAACAAGTTATTAAGAAAATCTCCTCCTTAAGGGGGTGGGCCAATACTACCACATGGCATATCTCTACCAACTAGAGGCCTAGGAACATGAACGATAGCTCTAGAAGCTTCTACAACCCTCTATGATTCATTACACGTCATCGCTCCTTAGTTACCCACAAGATTGGTTAAGTTATGACATAATTTGTCTATAGGTACTCTGACCTTGGACCTCCTTTTCACTTCCTATAGGCTAGGAACCCAAGAGATGGTTCTATGGGATTCTCTTACGTTCACTACATGATTAGCAAGCTAGTTGTGGGTCGCACTTGATTTCTAATACATTTACCAAGCCTGGTTAGTCATGGAAAGTCATGGAAAATGAGAGAACTACACTCCTTTGGCATAAATAGGATTGCCCTTTCCTTAAGAAAGGGCAAGCAGGCAATACAGTAAATCAACTAGCACATACTTCTACGTCTTTTCCAAGCTTCCAAGCATTGATCTTGTTATTCTCTGTTTTTGAAAAGTCAGTGAGGTGCTAACCTCTGACTTACCCCTGAGTTCTCAGACTCAACATTTGTTGCAACTTGTCTAAACCACTTCACCACATCATACACCTGATTGCTGCGTTGTGGAATAGTCTAAGCTACAACCCTTTGGCTCTGTTTCCTAAGACAGTGTGTTGTCTTAGTAAATTCATCCCTTCCTTGGGTGGCTAGATTCTCATATCTGGTGCACCCACCATTACACCCGGAAAGCTCCCCACACCCCTGAACCCCCACTCGAGCTGCAAGGCGCACTTGATATCGTAACACGTGACACTGCTCAGTCGTCATTGTGTACAGCCGAATTGGAGGCATCGATTCATCCGATAAGTCTATAATTTGGTGAATGAGGTCAATATCGAGTGAATCGTGATTTGTATCAGGAATTAATTTGGGCCAAAGAAAAATACTGAGTTATCGCGATAATCGACTAATCGCGAATCGACTTAGTGCAACTCGACTGTAGTAGAATAGTAGTATAGATAGTATTTCTAATTAATATCACACAATACCTCTAGATATACAGTCATGACGCGTTAAGTCGATACTCGATTCACGTTACGTCGATACGTTTTGCTGGCCTCAACCCCCCTGTCCACTACCAAAATACGTTCGATATCTCGATATTTACGCTATCTCGATGGTATTTACAGGACCCGAGCTATCGACTTAACAGATTATGACTGTACAATGTTATGTGTAGTGTTATCATCACCTTCCGGAAGTAGAATGTGTACGTCCGTGACATTGCAACGTAGAATTGCCCGTGACTAAATGTAGGTGCCTGTAAATCAACTCTAACAAACTTAAATGACTAGCGTTAAGACTTATTAATAGTTATTGCAACTAGACTAGAAACTGTTTATAGGTAAGGATGTACTGTAAGTCCCCCTCGCTCATCTAGAGCTTTACCTGCGGAATCGTCCGTAACTGCCTATAAAATTGTTCTCTAAGTAAGCGGACCGCAAGACAGTGCTGTGTTATGCTTAAAACAATCATACGTAACCTGTTACATAATCCTTCCTATGGAACTATATTCTGTAAGAGCATTACAGGTACCCTAACCTTAAGCTGTAGAAGGTGTAACACTGCTTCCTATCTAATAGGATGCATAGAGCTTTCTTACTTAAGGTTAACTTAACAGAGGAGGCAGGGGATTAAACACAAAGGCTTTTCTAAGTAACACGTTACAGTATTGTAAAGAATACTATATTAAGTTGAGCACGAAGCTCCTATCTAAGGGAATACTATCTACTTATATAGTGACATCGTGCCTTATAGGTAATCTGGATAGTTGATGGATAGCTCAACTATCTAATATCCACTAATTTCTACAACTATCCACTAGCCTGGTTAGGCTGCAGCCTAGCCCTGCTAGCCCCGTGACTTCTTTGTTAGTTACACTACAGCCTAGCCCCACTAGCCCTGTGGCTTTCTAGGTCACGTTACCAAGCCTAGTTCCGCTAGCCCTATAACTGATGTTACGTTACTGTAGCCGTAACACCTAGTTCTGCTAGCCCTGTAACTGACATTACATTACCGTAGCTGTAACATCAAGTTATAGGTGCTGTAATCGACACGCTTCTGTAGCATAAGCGACAGACTGCAATAGGATCCTTAATAACTATAGACTGTGTAGGGTGTGGTAATATAGGTTGTGGCTGTTATAGCAGCCGACTATGAATGACGCCTTTGCAGTTGTGGTTAAATAGCGTCTATAATGGGGTGGAACGTCTATAAGAGGCGGTATGCTACCTATAACAGGTGCTATAATACGTAGCGAGACCCTCTGTTAGGTACGGCAAGAAGTATAGGTAGAAGCGCACGTAGAACAGGTCCTATAGCATCTTCCAAGCTGATTTGTACAGAAGAGGGATGCCTTGTAGAAGGTGTGGCAATACATACACTAGATAGGGGGTGAATAACTCATCGTAAGCACACCTGTATAACAGGCCTATAGCTTCAAAAGCAACACAGCTACAACTATAGATAGAACTATATGCAAAGTAAGGAGTTACAGATAGGGGTTACAGACTAGTATAGGTCTAGGGCTATAGGTGAAAAATTCTCATACACATTAGGCCCTATAAGGCAATAAGTGGGTCTAAGGCTAATGCAACCAATCATGAATTTTGACATTTAATAGCTAATCAATTCTAGCATGTAAGATCTAACGAAGCAGCAGGGGTTGGCCATAAGACAGTATAGACGCCAGCCGCCGCTCTCATTGTGGCATAAGATGGCTTCATCAAGCCACCTCAAACCACAACGCTAGGAGCTGCTGCTGGCCTCATATGTGATAGAGGCATCAGAGCGGTTAATAGGGGGGTATAGGGTGCTTATAGGCAGCAAAGGGTGGAGGAGTAAGGGAGGTAGTCTGTTACGATGGAACAAGAAGGCTGGCCAACTACAGGACAGGAAGGAGGGAGGTCGCATGAGACCGGCCCTGGTACCTGGAGGGGCAGCGGGGAATAGTAGTTCCGAAAGTATCACGTGACGGACTCGCAGGATGATGAGAAGAGTCCTAAGAGTCCAGGACTCCGAGGACTCGAGTGAGTTCCCAGGAGTCCACTAGGCACGTGATGGACTCGCAGGATGATGAGAAGAGTCCTAAGAGTCCAGGACTCCGAGGACTCGAGTGAGTTCCCAAGAGTCCACTAGGCACGACGCCACTATATAAGTAGATAGTAGTTCCTTAGATAGGAGCTTTGTGCTCAACTCAATACAGTATTTGTTATATACTAGTAACGTGTTACTTGAAGCCTTTGTGTCTGATCCCCTGCCTCCTCTGATAAGTAAACCTTTACGCAAGAGAACCTCTGTGTCTTCTATCGTTTAGAAGTCAGCGTTACACTTTGAGCACCACTTCTACGAGGTACCGGCTTACACACAAAGCAACATGTCTGTCGTCAGTTCGAAGGGGAAAACCCCCACCACGCCAACTTCGTCTCAGAGGTCTAAGCCTGAGAATGAAGAGATGCCCGATGCACCCACCGTCAACGAACTCAAGGAAACTCTACGCGTCAAGTTGCCCGACACTTACTCCGGCAACCGAAAGGAACTTGAGGTGTTTTTGCTACAGGTCGAACTGTACCAGCACTTCAATGATGAGAAGTTTCCCACCCAGGAGAGCTATGCCCTGTGGACTGCGTCCTACCTTAGGGGGGAAGCCCTGCGATGGATCGAACCATTCCTCAAGGACTATTTCAAATATGAAAGTACCAATGGAAGCATGACAACTACGCAGACTATGTTTGGCAGCTGGAATGGATTCTGTAAGGAAATCCGACGCATGTTCGGAGACATCGATGAGATTAAGACCGCAGAAGACCATCTGTTTGCACTTAAGCAGACTGGCAGTGCCCTCACATACTCCACAGAATTCCAGAGATACGGCAATCAGACAGGATGGGACGCCAGCGCACTCATCAGCCACTACCGACGTGGGCTGAAGAGCCATATACGTATGGAACTTGCCCGTTTGGAACAACAACCAACGGACATGGTAGCGCTAATCGAACATACGGTCCGAATCGACAATCGACTATACGAATTCCAGAAGGAACGTCGGACCTATGACAAGCCCAAGAAAAGTTACCCCTACCGGGGAAACGAGGGCAGACGACGGGATCAACACCCGCGAGACAACCGTTGGTCGGACCCAATGGAACTTGATGCCACGTTCAAACCTGGACGACCCCGTGACCCTAAGAAAGACAGACAATTCAAGGAACGACTCTGTTTTAACTGTGACAAGCCAGGCCACATGGCCCGAGACTGCAGACAGCCAAAGAAAGGGAACGGCGGACGCAAAGTCGGCAAGCAACTTAACGCCACCTGGACAGGACAGTTGAACGCAACGTTTGTGAGCAAACAGGACTGGGGAATAAACGGCGAAAGCACCCCAGAAGACGAGAGCTCAGATGAAGGGTCGGAGGCGGAATCGTTCACCGTCTCGGAACAGGAGACCTTCGATGAACTCGCACCTACGGAACCAATGAGTCCACGGTGCAAGAACGTAGTAAGACGCATGGCAAAACACGCCCACGCGAAGATTAGGGCCGAACGAGACAAGCCCAATGGCCAGAGGAGAATCCCCATGCTTAAAGACCTCTACGGGAACCTGTTACAGGAACTTCCGTTAAAGTGCAAGGTGGACGACTGCAAGGATGACCTCTGGAGATACTACGACCAACTAACGAATACCCGCAGGCTGCTTGGCACGTCCCAAGACGTAGCTAAGTTGGAAGCCCAAGAAGCGGAAGAACTGGAGAAGGATGTCGAGCATATGGCTAAACTGAAGTATATGAAAAGCGTCGAACTTTACTACCAGGACCGCAGGAGAGCCCTGAAGAAGTACGACGAGAAAGCCAGAGATATGCTCCGACGGGAAAATGCGAGACCCACTCCACGCATCGAAAGGAGAGCCATGGAGCAACTAGACACATTCTCCACGCCTCCGAGGGAAGATAGTGCATGGGTGAGAGGACAGCGGGAACTATCACGCAACAGAGACTGATCATCCCTGGCACGCGTATGTCTAGTGGGAGTATTGCAGCGAAGATGATTGCAAGCTCCACTGGAAAAAGAAACACCAGAATCAGTTGTTTCCCCGATCCTCGCCCAGGATACACTTCAGAGATGCAGAGCAAGTTCACGCCCTCAGGCGAAGCCAGTCTGAAGGGGACTTGCCTATCAAAAGCGAACAGGTATACGAGAAATACCCACATCTGCTAGACGAAGCAGAAGAGCGAGGGAAACGATCTCCCCAAGGACCACCATTGGAAGCGGATGAATACTATCCTTCCTCGGACGAGTCAAAAAACTAGGAGTCCTCGACGGTAGGCCACCGGCGAGCGACATGAAGAGGCCTAGTACAGACCAGCTATGCGCCACGACGGGCAGCATGCAACTATATGTGGTCGCTAAGATACAACAGCGACACCTCCGAGCAATGATTGACTCAGGAGCGACGGGCAACTTTATGACAAAGAAAGTAGCAGACACGCAAGGTTTCAAGACGCAATTGAAAACCGAACCATACCCGTTAATGGTCGTAGATGGAGAGCCCATCTCGACTAATGAGGGAATGGTGACCCACGAAACGGTCCCATTGGAAATGGTCATGCTACACGGGCACAAGGAAACGATTCAGTTTGACATCGTGCACATGGACAACCATGCGTGCATCCTTGGTATGCCATGGCTCAAGAAACACAACCCCCAGATCGACTGGTGGAACGAGAAAGTTGTGATGAGCCAGTGCGCGTGTGAACAACGGACGGACACGCGACAACGGGAGAAACCCTCCCAGGGCCGGAAGGAGTTATGTGCAACCTCCGAGCTCGATGACCTAGCCCAGGCATCCTCACCGACGAGTATACCGGTGGAGTACAAGGAATACGAGCAATTATTCCAGGAAGGCCCTAAGAACGAGGCGCTTCCTAAGCACCAACCATGGGATCACGAGATACCTTTGGAGAAAGACAAGAGTCCACCGTTCGGACCAATATATCAGCTATCGGAAAAGGAGCTGAAGGTACTTAAGGAGTACATCGATGATAACCTAGCGAAAGGATTCATCAGACCATCCACATCACCAGCAGGAAGTCCGGTGCTTTTCATACCAAAGAAAGATGGCTCCCTACGGTTATGTGTGGACTATCGAGCGTTGAACAACATCACAATCAAGGACAGGTATGCCCTTCCGTTAATCAACGAACTACACGATAGATTTCAAGGAGCAAAGATCTTCAGTAAGCTAGATCTGCGAGGAGCATACAACCTGATCCGAATCAAGGCTGGGGAAGAGTGGAAAACAGCATTCCGCACCCGCTATGGCCTATTCGAGTATCAAGTCATGCCCTTTGGGCTAACAAACGCACCCGCATCTATGCAACGACTGATGAATGATGCTTTGCACGAATACTTAGACATCTTTACCATTGTCTACCTAGACGATGTCCTGGTGTATTCAGCAACCAAGGAGGAGCATGTCAAGCATGTCAAACTCGTCCTGAAGAAACTAAAGGAGTACAGCTTACTCCTCAAACCAGAGAAGTGCGAGTTCCATAAAAACCAAGTCGAATTCTTGGGTTACATTATTGGAACGCATGGCATCAAGATGGACCAAGCAAAAGTAACGGCAGTGTTGGAATGGCCAACACCGACCATGGTCAAGGAAGTGCAAGCCTTCCTAGGCTTCGCCAACTTCTACCGAAGATTCATCTCGGGATATTCCAAGGTAGCTCAACCACTCACGGAGCTTACCAGAAAGGATCTCGAATTCAAATGGACGGACAAGGCAGAGGCTGCTTTCCAGGAACTTAAGACGAAGTTCACGGAAGCACCTATCCTTGCTACATTTGACCCTGCAAAGAAGATCATCCTCGAAACGGACTCTTCTGACTTCGCAATTGGAGCATGTCTGAATCAACCAGACGAGAACGGTAGGTTCAAACCAATCGCATACTACTCTAGGAAACTGTCACCCGCGGAACTCAATTACGACATCCACGACAAGGAGCTACTGGCTATTGTCGTTGCCTTTGAGCAGTGGCGAGTATATCTTGAGGGATCCACCTACCCTGTGCAGGTATGGACGGATCACAAGAACCTCATATACTTCACCACGACCAAGGTTTTAAACCGCAGACAAGTCCGCTGGGCAGAAACCCTCGCAGCCTACAACTTCACGATAACCTATCGCAAGGGCTCTGAGAATGCAAGAGCAGACGCTCTCAGCAGACGGACCAACTACGCCGGCCCAAAGGAAGAAAGACCTAGAGCAATTCTGAAGAAAACAGATGCAGGAATACAGTACAACGAGTTACTAGCGACGATCTCAGTCATTGAAGATACAGAACTCGAGGAAAGACTCAAGAAAGCTTACGCAACAGACGAATGCGCCAAGCGAGTCTTGTCCAAAGTCGAAGGCGACTTCACCATCGACAAACAAGGATTGATTCGATACAAAGGGTTAGTGTATGTCCCAAGTCAAATGAGACGCCCGCTGGTGCAAGAACAACACTCGTTACCAGCACACGGTCATCAGGGAGTAACACGAACCTTCGAACGAATCACTCGACACTACTACTTCCCAGGTATGAGGAAGCAGGTAGAGACAGTGGTAAGAGAGTGCGACATTTGCAGCAAGTCAAAATCCAATAGGCATCTGCCATACGGACAACTCAAGTCGACACCAGTACCAAAAGGAGTGTGGAAATCAATAGCTTTGGACTTCATCGTCAAGCTTCCACCCTCCAAGGACCCGTTAACAGGAATAGAATACGACTCTATCCTCGTCATCACGGAAAGACTCACGAAATATGGGAAGTTTATACCATATCTAGAAGCTAGCGACGCCGAGGCGCTCGCATATACCTTCATTCGAGTCATATTAGCCGATCATGGGATGCCAGAAGAAATCATCTCAGATAGAGACAAGCTCTTTACTTCGAAATTCTGGAAATCATTGATGGCGCTACTGGGAACAAATCATAAGCTATCAACAGCTTTTCATCCCCAGACAGACGGCCAAACAGAAAGATTAAATCAGACCCTTGAACAGTACCTGCGAAGCTATGTCAATCATCAACAGGATAACTGGGTTCAGATCTTACCCATCGCACAGTTTGCATATAACAGCGCGATGACAGAAGCAACGAAAGTCTCACCGTTCTTTGCCAATTATGGCTACCAGCCAGAAGCATATAGGCAACCAAGACCGGATGAATCACGAGCTGAACAAGCCCTGATCGTGGTGGAACAACTGAAATCGTTCCACGAACAACTTGCGACGGACATCCAATTCTTAAATGAACGATCCGCCGCATACGCAAACAAGAAGCGCAGTATGGAACCTGCCTTCAAGGAGGGGGATAAAGTATACCTACTCCGGAAACATATCAAAACGAAACGACCAAGCACAAAGTTGGACTTCAAGAAATTGGGACCATTCAAAATATTGAACAAAGTCAGCTCAGTTAATTACAGACTGCAGCTACCCAGGAAGTCTAGACTACACCCGGTATTTCATGTCTCACTACTGGAACCAGCAAGAGGAAATACCCCAATTGCGACCGACACCGAACTCCAACCCGAGAATGAGATAATCGAATATGAGGTCGAAGCGATCCTAGACAGAAGGTTAGTAAGACGTCGAGAAGAGTTTTTGATAAAATGGGAAAATTACGAACCTACGGATAATTCGTGGGAACCAACAAGGAACATCAGCAAAGAACTGCTGGAGGAATATCGACGCCGCCATCCGCCAGCCATTGATCCCAAGATGCAGGGGAGTAGGCCAGTGGATCGGAGGAAGCGAGGGTCCCGGTCACAGACGAGGAGGCAGCGCTAACTGCCTGTTCCTCAGCCTCAACAGCGTCACGCTTCTCAGCAGCCACACGTTCGGCCTCCTCTGCCGCATCAAGCTCGTCGAGGGTTTTCAAACCTCGCCGGAGCATATCTTTACCACGGGTTCGGATGAGGCGTTTCTGCTTCCGCAGACGAAGTAACTTCGAAAGGGTTTCTTCCTCTTCGCGATCCAGGCGATCCTCCTCCCGTTCGAGCTTCACCCAGTCGGGATGCTCAGGACCCATACAGTCACACTTTTCTTTCAAGTTGCGACGAACGCACTCGGCGCACCGCCGTGAATCATTTGGAGACGACACGCAAGTAATGTTTCGCCTCACGCAGTTCGAGCAAGAATCCATTTCGGGTAGTTCGTATCCGTGGTTCTTTATTCGACGGACAAGATCGTTGCGTTCCTGGAGTTTGCGGGCAGTGTCAGTAGGCATGTTGCATGTTGAAGGACTCGCTGAGGAGCAGCAGAGTCCCAGGGACATGGACGTACTTATAGGATTCGAGACGAATGCCCAGGGGAAGGGAGCGAGTGTTACGACGGAACAAGAAGGCTGGCCAACTACAGGACAGGAAGGAGGGAGGTCGCATGAGACCGGCCCTGGTACCTGGAGGGGCAGCGGGGAATAGTAGTTCCGAAAGTATCACGTGACGGACTCGCAGGATGATGAGAAGAGTCCTAAGAGTCCAGGACTCCGAGGACTCGAGTGAGTTCCCAGGAGTCCACTAGGCACGTGATGGACTCGCAGGATGATGAGAAGAGTCCTAAGAGTCCAGGACTCCGAGGACTCGAGTGAGTTCCCAAGAGTCCACTAGGCACGACGCCACTATATAAGTAGATAGTAGTTCCTTAGATAGGAGCTTTGTGCTCAACTCAATACAGTATTTGTTATATACTAGTAACGTGTTACTTGAAGCCTTTGTGTCTGATCCCCTGCCTCCTCTGATAAGTAAACCTTTACGCAAGAGAACCTCTGTGTCTTCTATCGTTTAGAAGTCAGCGTTACATAGTCGCTGTCACTCTTCATGGCGAGAGGAGGGCCGACGGCTGTGGGGGACGGTGAGCATCACGTGGTGACTTATTAATCATGACAGGGTAGAATTTTCATTACGGTCAAATTACAGGGTATAATTTTCATTTACCGTTAAAAGTTTTGTTAGTAGATCTAGAGATGGCAGGGGGTAAGGCAGGGGTTAGGGCATAGGTACACGTAGGCTTGTTTGTATCTTTTGAACATGTTGAAATTCTTCCTATAGTATTTTTTATGTAGGAAATTCATACTCTTTCTATAACTACAATGCATCACCTTACTCACGATAAGCAACTCTAGTGCTCTGTCCTTCGCCTCTAAATTAGGAGTTCTAGCAAATAGCAGAGAACCTAGGCTGTATAGAGCAGCAGGCATGGTATGCCTGCTATGGGCCTCCAACTGCAAAAAAGAGGTTAGGTAGGCCACTTATCTTATCTGACAATCAAGTTGACGAGGTTATTGAGTTTATAAGCTCTTCTTGTTAGAATAGGCATATGCTATATACGAAGGTTATAGAGCTTCTAGAAATTCCATGCTCATGGCT
Organism: Pseudogymnoascus destructans; assembly: GCF_001641265.1. Classification (NCBI taxonomy): domain Eukaryota; kingdom Fungi; phylum Ascomycota; class Leotiomycetes; order Thelebolales; family Thelebolaceae; genus Pseudogymnoascus; species Pseudogymnoascus destructans. The sequence continues at coordinate 807,705 of NW_020167529.1, forward strand.
TGTACTTACCTAGGCTCTCTTAGTAAGAGGGTATAATAGAAGTGAGTATTCCCATCTATCTACTACTATAAATACTAATAAGATCTAGGGATTGCTATGCGAAAGCCAATTATTTCCGAGACAAATCGACGAAAGCAACTTAAGTAGGCCATTACCTATAGAAGCTAGATACGGAATGACTAGGATAGAACCTTTGGACTAACGAGACGTAGGTGACAGGTGGGCATTATACTCGTACGTAGGTAACCTAGAAGGCAGGGGAAATGTGGGATGATACGTGTGTTATAGATAGAGTGTAAGGACACAGGGCACCCAGCTCACAGTAATAGCATATGAGAGTGCGAGTCGGAGGCTAAACGGATGCTATCCTATAGGTCTACTATGAAGGATACAAAAAAGATGAAGAGAGGAACCCCCGTTGTGTAAGGATGCCAAAGCCCTCAGTGATGGAAAGCATCGGAGACGGGCAGGTTACGGTCACGTGGGGAGCATTAGGGTAGGTTATCCGAGTCGGACCCGTTTCGGGTACTTAAGGAAATTGACTCAACGGGGGTTCCTCTCTTCATCTTTTTTGTATCCTTCGTAGTAGACCTATAGGATAGCATCCGTTTAGCCTCTGACTCGCACTCTCATATGCTATTACTGTGAGCTGGGTGCCCTGTGTCCTTACACGTTGGGTCAATCTCCTTAATGTAACGCTGACTTCTAAACGATAGAAGACACAGAGGTTCTCTTGCGTAAAGGTTTACTTATCAGAGGAGGCAGGGGATCAGACACAAAGGCTTCAAGTAACACGTTACTAGTATATAACAAATACTGTATTGAGTTGAGCACGAAGCTCCTATCTAAGGAAATACTATCTACTTATATAGTGGCGTCGTGCCTAGTGGACTCTTGGGAACTCACTCGAGTCCTCGGAGTCCTGGACTCTTAGGATTCTTCTCATCATCCTGCGAGTCCGTCACGTGCCTAGTGGACTCCTGGGAACTCACTCGAGTCCTCGGAGTCCTGGACTCTTAGGACTCTTCTCATCATCCTGCGAGTCCATCACGTGATACTTTCGGAACTACTATTCCCCGCTGCCCCTCCAGGTACCAGGGCCGGTCTCATGCGACCTCCCTCCTTCCTGTCCTGTAGTTGGCCAGCCTTCTTGTTCCGTCGTAACACTTAAGTACCCGAAACGGGTCCGACTCAGCTAACCTGCCTTCACTCTCACCATGTGACTGTAACTTGTCCGACTCAGATACCTTCCGTCACTGAGGGAGAGGGACCCCGTTGGGTCAATCCCCTTAAGTACCCGAAACGGGTCTGACTCGGCTAACTGTTGAACACATAATTGGAGTTTGACGACTTGATTGAAAAACTATGGGGGGCGAAGCCCCTATATATACACAGTTGGTATACAGGCTACGCATGTGCAGCGTACTACCAGGAATGCAGTTCCAACACGCCCCTTATGCTGTACTGTGTTGCCTCTGCAACAGCGCCCCTGCTTCTAGTTCCTCTAAACCCAAGTCTCTGCCTATCCCTCTTTCCTAGCCCATCCTATCCACAGTATGACCGCGCTCGCTACCCGCTACCTGCGCACCATCGCTATGGTGGTGTTAACCGCTTGCGCACCCTCATGGTGTCGAATCTGGCTGGTCTGTCCCGGCTACGCCTCGATCAATGAGGTTCAGTTGACCCAAAACTGAAGTTCCGACAGTTATCCCTAGCTCCTGTTCAAAGTAGTCGCTTGCTTGGTGTGCCCTGCACTCGTCTTATACTCGGTGCTGCTTCCGCTGTGTAGTTGGTGGTTATGAGCAAAGGCTTTCCGTAATGGCGATAAATACGCTCCACTCGTACGCCTATCGTACAACATAGCTGCTCTCTCCCTGCGAGAGCTATGAGGGAAGCCGTCAATTATGTGTCTTTGGCGCAGCGCGTCGTGCGCTAAACCCGGGCTCATAACCTGTTGAACACATAATTGGAGTTTGACGACTTGATTGAAAAACTACGGGGGGCGAAGCCCCTATATATACACAGTTGGTATACAGGCTACGCATGTGCAGCGTACTACCAGGAATGCAGTTCCAACACTAACCTGCCTTAACTCTTATCATGTGACCATAACCTGCCCGACTCAGATCCTTTCCGTCACTGAGGGAAGGCATCCTTACATAGAGTATAACGGAGGAAGTGAGACAACCCCCTATTTACTATGGTATTTACTTATATATCTCTAGCGGACAAGATAATTATCTAGAGCACATGTCCTATGATCAGCTCCGTGTGGCTGTTGCAGACGCAGGGAGCCCCGGCCGGATCCACCGACAAAACTTTTGAACAACACCTCCGTATAGTTTACTATCCCCCCCCTGAATGATTGTCACCATCCAGTATTTTGTCAAAAGGCTGCTAGTGATCTCATCTTATTTACGCCTTTTTACCTAAACCGATCGCTATAAGTGGGTTTCCACAAACTTCCAAATAGCGGGTCGTTACAATCATTCAGGGGGGGGATAGTAGATGGATGTCGTTGGTGCCAAATATAGAACAGCCTTGCGATCCTAGTCCAAGCCACTCAGGGGATAGTGGCCCTTCAAACGACCCTCCCGTCGTCTCCCGTAGTCGCACCCCTGTCCCTGTCATGTCATGTCATGTCATGTCATGTCACTGTCGCTGTCAGAATGTTCAACTTTTGGTACTTTGACCACACTCTGTATGTCACTCTCTCTACCTCGCCATAATTGACGCTTACACGCTTACACGCTTACACGCTTACACGCTTACACGCTTACACGCTCACACGCTCACACGCTCACACGCTCACACGCTGGCACACGCACCGCTGACGCTGTAAACTCCATCTATACCTACGGTGCATGCTGCTTACTGCTTCTCATGCCTCACACTGTCGATTCGACACCACAGACCCTTATCGTACGTTCTAACAAGGTACTTCCACCACCACCCAAGAAACGCGGGTTGCAAAGTACCCACTCAGTGCATGTACTCTATTCTGCACCTCATCCTCCCCTCAATCCCCACTACAATCTATAATCTAAAATAGCCGCAGTTGTAGTCGATATTTTACGAATTACTGCATACCTATTCTAAATATGCTCACATTTCTCTTGGCTTGCAACACAAGGGCCGAGGTCGAGTACCACGTTGAGTAAACTACTCTACTCTGTATGCAGTACACTCTGTACAGTCCTGAACAAAAGTAACAAACCACAAGGGACACTTATCATCACACACGGATCCTAGATCCTAGCTCTGTACAAGGTACGCATAGTACTGTATTGTACTCTACATTCTTTGCTTTGCGTCTGCGGACTAACCATCTCTATTCATCTTAGCATGGTCTTATTTAAGACGCGTTTAAGCGCCGAAGAATACCGCCTATACACCAATCGCGATCCTCACCACACCAAAACATCCCAACATCCCCCTCTTACTCGCCCTCATCTTCACCCTCACCAATGGACAAATCCAGGGATCTAAGGTAGGAACCCAAAAAATCTCTCTTGATCTGATTCTCCCCAACATCACCCTCCCCACCCCTCCTCCTCCTACCCCCCACCCCTCCCTCCTCCTACCCCCCCACCCCTCCCTCCTCCTACCCCCCCTCCCCCCCTCATCCGGGCATCGTTACACCCCATCGCCCGGTACATATCTTTCTTTTTTGGCCAAGGCTCGGTGGTGAAAAGTAAGGATCCCAAAGAGACTCGCCTTCTTTTTCCTCTCTCCATACTACCTCTCCAATACTTGCCACCCTATCTCTTTCCTTCCTTCCGTTCAAAATCGTTCAGCAGTGCGCAGCAGCGCCCCCAGATGTCCGCTTATTTCTGGTAATACCGCCGCAATTGCATTGTATTCAATCAATCTTCCTTGTCTCTGTGACATTCTTAGTAACATTCTGGATCTGCGTTCCGCCCTCACTATCTGTTCTTCCTCTTCCATTCGTCGAGCTCCGAGTATCTATTCCCGTGGGGCTGAAGGAGGCTATCCCGCCTCGGTCTTCCTTCGTTATCGAAATAAAGTCTCCAATCGCCCAGAATGTCTAGTCTACGAGATATAATGGACGTGGATGTGGAGCCTCTCGAGTCTCAAGCCATCCAAAGATCAAGAGACGTCGCGCTCCTCCAAAACCAATCCCTCGACACATTGTCGAGGATAGTACCAAGCACTACACAGCGGTCCGTCAAGAGGAAACGCCTAACCCGCGTCAGCAAGCCTTCATCGTCGGCGGGGTCGCCACGCTCAGGCACCACACGTCGGCGCAGTAGTGGCGCGACAGAGCTGATGGATCCATCGGGTTACGGGCAAGGCGGCTCGCAAAATAATATGAGGCCATCGTTGCCGCGCGGGCTCGAAGCAGAACAGCCTGTCCGATATACTCCAGTCACTGGGCGTGTGAGCAAGGCAAAGAAGGGCCAGCCCGTCCATGTCTGTGAGCAATGTGATGAGCCAAGGGTAAGACTCTATACGATGCCATTGATCTATTCATGCTGACGTTGCCAGGCCTTCACAAGAGCAGAGCACTTACGGTACGGATCTCGGACGGTTGAGACAGATAAGGTTTACTGACGAATATCACAGACGCCACCAACTAAGCCACGAACAAGCAAACCTGCCGTGCACCTTTCCAGATTGTGAGAGGGTCTTTCACCGTCCCGACCTTCTCTCTCGACACATGAGTCGGCAGTAAGATCTCCAACAGCCCTTTCGGGAGCTGAGCTAACAATGAAGCAGTGAAATTCAAGGTGATGGGCCGTATAGGACCAGCCATTACAAGCCTATCGACAACGAGCAGGGATCACGATCATCGTCGACATCGAGCAATCCACGAACACCACCACAAAAGTATTTACCGCAGCAGCCCAACATGAATGCGCCCAACTCATCTCCCAACATCCAGGCTCCCACGGCAAATACAAGTGCAAATATGCGCCTGTCGAAGGAATACGAACCTATAATGGGTTCCTTCCAGGCCGTCAACGTCTCGGAACCCTCAAACCAACGCCCGCGGAGCCGCACCGACGGCTTCGAGACCTCTGGTCTCCGATTCTCCCCCGCGAGCGGCTCCATGACCTCCCACGCCCTCAACACCACCTCCACCTACCACACCATCCCCATGAGCGCCAACATGGCCTCTGACTTCCTCCTCAGCCAGCCTTCCACCCTCGGTCCCGCCTTCGAACAGTCCACCTACTCCTCCCTCACCTCAAACTTCTACTCCGCCTCTGGCCCCGGCGACATCCCCCCACTCACCCTCCAAGTCCCCGACCACGCCTACAACCCCTCCCTAGCATCCCCTCCCTACAACTCCTCCGAGTCCACCTGGTCCACCCCCTCTGACGTCTCGCGCCAAGGCACCGCCTGGCCGCGCGACCGCGCCCTCCCCGCCGGCTGGGCCGCTGCTGAGTCCCTCTCCACGGCTGCGCAGCAGCAACAGCAACCTCTGCTTATCGCGCAGAACATGCATCTTCTCCACCAACAGGGGGGTCTCGATATCGTCCCCGAGCGCTTCGAGGGCCAGTTTATTCCGAATACACGGCAATACGGTAATTCAATTGTGATCTGCCAGCCGCTGGATGAGCAGGGTGGCGTTGAGGGGGCCGGTGATATGGTAAGTCGAGCACGCGTAACCAGGCGATGAAGACTAAGGCTAACGGCACACGCAGTACAACAAAGACGGATCAGACGCGAGGGACTACCCGCACCAGCAGCATGGTCAGTTTATGGATGACCGCTTCTATTGCTATATATAAGGACAAGGGCTCATGTGGATTCGCAGTTTTCGGCAGCGGCTTTTACCACGGTCTTTGAGCCCGCTTTTTCCGGTTTTAATAACTGGTGAGGCAGGCCGCGATATCTTTTTTATTAAAGAATAATTTGTTTGAGAGAGAGGGAAAATGGGGGTGGGTGGGAACAGACGGACCAGATGAGACAGACGAAAAGACAGATGAAGATGGGACAGGAGTCATGATTTTTTTGGGTGTTTTTTTTGGGGATAAGTTAGAGCATACGCACAACCTCGCACCAAACCAACGATCAAACTTCACCACCAACACCGCCACCGCCACCACAACGCCTTTCTTCTAACCCCGATACCCGAAACGGCATAATGACCATATTTTTTAAAGCTTCAATTAAACAACTCTGCTTCTTTGTTTGTTTTTTTGGCTTTTAGTTTTATTATTATTATTATTAACGTTAACTTATACTTCTTGCCTCCTTGCTTTTCTCTGAGTGCTTTGTGGTTTCGTGTGCTTTTATCTTGGTGCTTCCTTCCATCTTCTCATGATGCTTCTTACCTTCCGGCCATTTACTCTTTCATCTCACTTACCGCTTGGTGCTTTTGTTTGCATACCCGTTTTGCCGCACATTTTTGTTTTGATGTTTCTGCGAGGACGGCGGGTTGTGGATGAGATGGGATGATGTGAGATAAGGCATAACACCCACCCTAGGGTCACGTATACAACAAAAGACATACAGGTAGGCATAATCGAGGACAAACGGATAACAGGGGCGGGGAAATATATCCCAAAAGTTACACGCAACTGATGCACCGCATCGATGGTGGGGCTGCGGGTTTAGGTATACGATGGATTGGCACAGCCTGTATGGCTAGCAGTAGAAGAAGTTGATCTTATGAGCTAATCTATATAGGTCTAATAAAACAACTAATAAATTCGTACATTAGCCACTGTTAAGTCGAGCAGAATTTGGGAGTGCAGGTAAAATAGAAAAGATTGTAGAAATCAAATAGGATACCACATAACATGGGTGAGAACACCAGAGCAGAAAATAGGTGTCGTCGATTTAGACGAAGGAGATCATAGATGAATAAAAGATAAAACAAATGCTTTGTTATTTTTGAAGATGTTGTCGACAGCCACTCACTATCCAATGGCTGTAAGAGTTCAATACATTACATTACAAGCTGTTGACAGATCCAACCGTTAGATTGCATGGTTCCCGCAAGGGCGATGGGGGAGGGCACATATATACACACAATCTGGGAGAGCTCGAAGTGTTACAAGGATGGCAGCTATGGTGGCAGACGAATCTGGAAGGGGGCGGTGGGGGCCCATCGTCGGGGGGGGCAGAGGTTATGCTAGAAGTAGCAGAGATTCGGAGACAGGACAACGAAATCACAAGTGCAAAACAACGTGGATACATGGGTACATTGTGAAACTGCCATTTCATTACTTGCAACCTCAAGAAGGCATAGAGTGAGTGTCCACGCTGACTCAAACCTGTTTTCCCCCACCCAGCCTAGTATCGTCCACATCCGCATCCCATACAAGTACCACTTCCCCTTCACCTTCCCTCAACCCCCCCCCAACGCTTTTCGCAATAAGCAAAACCCCGCGCCCCAACTCCATCCCAGCAGCACCATAAAAAACGCCATTTCCCACGCTACACACACGAAAACCCTTCATCTATCTCCGATCACTAAACGCATCCCGTCCCTGCAACCTCGCATCCCTCTGATCCCCTCCCCTCTGATGATCCGGCGGTCCCTGACTACCACCCCCCTGCAGCAGCGGCGGAAACCCCCCACCCTGTTGTGGCGGTGGGAATCCTGGGAATCCTCCCGGCGGCGGCACTCCCCCAGCCGGAAACTGGAAATTCGGCGGCAACGGCGGCATCCCCGCTGGAAACCCTCCGGGCGGCGGCGGGAAGGGGAGCCCACCCGGTCCTCCAGGAGGGGGGAATGGCATGCCCGCTGGGAAACCCCCGGGTGGTGGGAAGGGGAGAGCGCCGGGTCCACCGGGAGGAGGAAATGGTAGGCCCCCGGGGGGAGGGAATGGAACGGGCATGCCGTTGGGGAGCGTGGGTGGCATGCCGCGGCCGAATGGCGGAGGTGCCCCGCCGAAGGAAGGGCCTCCGGGGGGGTGGGCGAGCATGGGGTTTGAGGCTGATTGTCCTTCGGCGGCGTAGGAGGAGGTGATGGAGTCGATTACTGATTGGGCTTTCTCGTGGCCGATTTCTGTGAAGGTAGGAGTTAGCAGGGGGGTTTGGGAGGTTTGGGGGGCGAGGAGTGGCCGGCAGGGGGGACGGCGTACGTTGGTAGTAGTCGACGACGTTGCGCAGGTGGTTGCGGCCCGTGTTATGCGCTTTGCGCACGCTCATGGAGTCGTGCGTGAGGTAAACATCGCAGTAGTCGCCTGGAGGGTTAGAATGAGGTTATGGAGGCGAAACGATTCCAAGCTTCGCGCGGTGAGTGTAGGAGCTTACAAAAGACTAATTTGCGGTTAGTTGACATCCATACATGGATCGTGCAGGAGTAACTTACATTTCGGCATATTTGCGGCGTTGTGGTGAGCTTTGCTGAAGCTTCAATTCTCGATTTTGCTGAGGTCAAAGAGGTGTTTGAGTTTAGCCTTGCGTCGAGCGAACGTTAACTTTGATGCGGAATGGGAACAAACTGCGCACGTGACAGCCTACAGGGGTGAACCAACCACGTCGCTTAAAGTTCCTGGCACGTAGCTCTGACGGGATCCCCTTTCCCCAAGCCCATGCGACAGTCCCCCGAACGACGACAACTCACCATGGCGTACCCCCAATCGATACTGCGCGTGCTGTGCGGGCTCGCGCTGCTGCTCGCCTGTGCTGAGGCGCTGCACTTCGACCTTATGGCTGTGAAGAGGCATGATTCCAAGAGCGAGAGGTGCATTCGTAACTTTGTCTCCAGGAACACGCTGGTTATGGTCACGTCGACGATTAGTGGGCATAAGGGCGATGGAATGCAGGTTAACATTCATGTGCGTATGGCTGGGGGATAGGGATGGGGGAGTGGCAGTTGCTGACATCGGTGCAGATCAAGGATGCGGTAGGGAACGAGTACGCGCGTGCGAAGGACGTTGCGGGCGAGAAGAGGATGGCGTTTACTTCGCTCGCGGACTCGGCGTTTGATGTCTGCTTCGAGAATATCTTGTACTCTAGTATGCCATCCAAGCCCCCCGCGGAGCCCGAGACCATGATTTCTAACGAAACCCTCCAGACACTGCACCCCAACCACACACCAGGAAGATCGAGCTCGATGTTGACATAGGAGCCGACGCCAAGGACTGGTCTGCCATCCAGGCCACGGAGAAGCTCAAGCCGGTCGAGACCGAGCTGCGCCGCATCGAAGAGATGGTCCAGGAGATCGTGAACGAGATGGACTATCTCCGTACCCGCGAGCAGAAGCTGAGGGACACGAATGAGAGCACCAACAACCGCGTTAAGTGGTTTGGCTTTGGCACCGCCGGCATGCTCGTGGCGTTGGGAGCGTGGCAGATTGTCTATCTACGGGCATACTTCAGGTGAGGATTGAATTTGGTGAAATTGTTGCCTCGTATGACTTTGCTAACTGGGACTAGGTCGAAACATCTTATTTGAGCGACCTTTTACGATAGTGTGTGTGTGTTGGCGAGTAATGAGATATGGCCATATGAGGTACAGGGTGTGTTAAAATACCGGGGGACCAAAAGAGGGCATCCAGGGAGGCGCATTGTTATATACACCAATGGAGTCAATTGAAACATTCCATTTCCTTAGTCGGCATGAGCCGATTGTCCCCTTAGAGTGTGACCGTCTATCCGTCGACCTACCCCTCGCTGGTGAAACAAGCATGACAATGTCTAAATAGTCTCTTGTGAACATGCAATAGATGATGCGGTGACAAGTGGCACCAAATGTGTATTGATTTGATGCATTGGGTACGGATATGACCCGATATCGACCCGGGTAACACCACTTTGCCCGCCATTTATAACACCAGACAACATTTTCACACTTTTTGCATCGAGTAAGACTTACTATTCGAGAACCCATTCATATTTTATAGAAAACTGCAAATGATAACAAGCTGTATCCCAGGATAGAGCCCATCCCCAACGAGACCAACTATCGTAACATCGTATAATCGTAACACGGTATCAGACCAAAACACTATGCCATACACGAATGTTTATACACCAGAAGAAGCGAGCGAACTTCAAAATGCACACCCCATTACAGCCTCTCCCTCCTCGCGTGTCGTCCAGTCCCATCCATGTCCCGAGTATCAAGAAACCAAAAAAAGAGCGTTGCCATTTCGAAAAAGAGAGAGAACCAAAAAAACAGCCATCAACAATATCGTAAAACAAAATAATCGCATAAAATCCCAAGTTGGTCTGAACCGTTGTTTATCCGCCCCTTGAACCCAGCCCTTAAGCTCCAATCAAGCGCCTAAACAAACCTTTAATCGGCCCCTGGCGCATCTTCTCCTTCGCATCCTGATCCAGCGTAGACGCCCTCCTCTTCCGCCTCTCTTCCCTATGGCCCTCATGCCTCTTCCTCCTCTCCTCCTCCCTCGCCACATCATCCGGCCCCGGCTTCCCACCACGCCCCTCCTTCTCCTCCCTCGCCCTGCGCTCCGCCCGCCTCTCCGCCTTCCGCTTATCATGCGCCTCCTGCTCTTCTGGCGTCCGCACCTTGCGCGATCGGTCGCTCCCATGATGCGAGCTCTTCGGCCTGTCAGCGGGAGAGGCGGCGTCCTTCTTCCTTCCCCCCACTAGCTCGCTCTCGCCCTTAATCTCGCGATCCATCTCGCTCTCCGCCTTCCTCTCACGCCCAATCTCACTTTCTCCCTTGAGGCTAATCAGATTCGGCTTCTCAGCTGCGTCGACGCCACGGCTCTTTCCATCGCCCCGGTTGGTAGTACTATGCCGTCTCCTCCTCTCCCTGTGACTCGCCCTTGCAGCCTCCTCATCAGCCTTCCTCTTCTCCTCCTTCACGCGCAGTTTCTCCTCCTCCGCCCTCCGCTTCTCCTCCCTCAAACGGCGCCGCTCCCGTCGCTTCTCCTTCTCCACCCTCGCCACTTCCTCCGCCTCTTTCAGCGCCGCCGCCTCCTCCGCCTCTCTTTGCGCCCTCTCTTCCGCCTCAGCAGCTTCGCGCTCAGCTGCGCGTTTGGCGCGTCGTTCCGCCTTCCTCGCATCATGCGCAGCCTGTTCCTCCGGCGTACGCTCCCTCTTCACTTCTCGATCCCGTTCTCGATCCCTCTCCTTCTCCTTCCCCCAATTCCCCATACTCATCCCTGAATCATGGCGCTTGGGTAGTTTAGGCTGAAGCCCTTTCCAGAACTGGGTTATGCTCGCGTCGCTCTCGCGGCGCTTGCGGGGGGGGGCTTCGGGGGAGAAAGGGGGGAGGGAGCGGTCTTTGTCGCGCGAGGAACGGGAGTGGTGGTGGCGGGAGGAGTGGGAGGAGGGGTGCATGGAGCGGCGCTTGGAGGAGGAGGGGGGTGGGATGGCGTCGCCGGCTGGTTCGGTGGACTCTGGCTCTTCGACGATGGCGCGGTCTGTTATCGCTTCGGGGGCTGGTTCTTCTGCTGGAGCTGGTTCTTCGGCTGGAGGAGCTTCCTCAGCGGGAGCTGCCTCCTCAACAACAGCAGCCTCCTCAGCGGGAGCGGCTTCTTCAGCAGGAGGTGCTTCCTCGGCGGGCGCAGCCTTTTCAACAACAGCAGCTTCCTCAGCTGGGGCAGGTTCTTCAGCTGGGGCAACCTCCTCAGCTGGTGCCGCCTCTTCAGGGGCCGCCTCTGCGGGGGGTGCTTCCTCGGCGGGAGCTGCTTCATCGACGGGAGCAGCTTCTTCAGCTGGGGCGGCCTCCTCTACAGGTGCTTCTTTTTCGACTGGTGCTGCCTCTTCAGCTGGTGCTGCCTCTTCAGCTGGTGCTGCCTCTTCAGCTGGTGCTGCCTCTTCAGCTGGTGCTGCCTCTTCAGCTGGTGCTTCTTCTGCCGGGGCGGCTTCCTCAGCTAGCGCCGGCTCCTCGGCTGGCACCGCCTCTTCGACTGGCGCTGCTTCCGCAGTTGGTGCAGCTTCTTCGGCCGGTGCAGCTTCCTCTGCTGGTGCAGCTTGCGCAGATTCCTCTTTGGCTGGAGCGGCTTCTTCAGCGGGTGCATCTGCAGCAGGTGCTTCTTCAACTGGTGCAGCTTCCTCAGTCGGTGCTGCCTTTTCGACTGGGGCAGCTTCCTCAACTGCAGCGGTCTCTTCGGCAGGTTCTTCTTCAGCTGGAGCAGCTTCCTCTGCCGGAGCGGCCGCTTCGACTGGAGCAGCTTCCTCTGCCGGAGCGGCCGCTTCGACTGGAGCAGCCTCTTCAGCGGGTGCCTCTGCAACAGGTGCTTCTTCAACTGGTGCAGCTTCCTCAGTCGGTGCTGCCTTTTCGACTGGGGCGGCTTCCTCGACTTCAGCGGTTTTTTCGGCAGGTGCTTCTTCGGCTGTAGCAGCTTCCTCTGCCGGAGCGGCCGCTTCGACTGGAGCAGCCTCTTCAGCGGGTGCCTCTGCAGCAGGAGCTTCTTCAGCCAGCGCCTCTTTCTCGCCAACGGCTGCCTCTTCGACTGGTGCAACTTCCTCAGCAGGAGACGCCTCGGGGGGTGCTTCCTCAGCTGGTGCGGCTTCCTCAGCAGGAGCCTCTTTTTCGGCTGGCGCTTCCTCTGCAGCAGGAGCTTCTTCAGCAGGTGCTGCTTCTTCAACTACAGCCTCCTCAGCCGGTGAAGCCTCTTTAGTCGCGGGCTCATCAGCAGGAGCCTCTTCGGTAGGCGCTGCAGCTTCTTCCGCAGGAGCTTCTACTTCCGCGGCTGCCTCTTCAGCTGGTGCATCTTCAGCTGGTGCCTCGTCCTTTGGCGCTTCTTCAGCAGGTGCTTCCTCGGCTGGTGCTGCTTCAGCTGGTGCCTCGTCCTTTGGCGCTTCTTTAGCAGGTGCTTCCTTGGCTGGTACTTCTACCGCGGGTGCATCTTCAGCGGGCGCTGCTTCTTCAGCTTTGGGCTCTTCGACGGGATCTTCTACTTCGGCGGGCGTTTCTGCAGCTGGTGTTTCTTCGACGGGCGCTGGTTCGACTGGGGTTTGTTCAGCGGCAGGGGCTTCAGCTTCGGCTGGTGTTTCGTCGGCTGGCGCTGCTTCTGCTTCAGCAGGTGCTTCTTCGGTGGTGGTGTCTTCTTCAGCTGGTGCTTCCTCAGCCGGTTTTTCTTCGGCGGGTGCCTCTTTAGTGGCAGGCGCTTCTGCTTCAGCTGGCTTTTCTTCGGCGGGAGCCGCTGCAGCTGGTGCTTCGTCGGCGGGCGTTTCTTCACCGGCAGGCGCTTCTGCTTCAGCTGGCTTTTCTTCAGCAGGAGCTTCTGCAGCTGGTGCTTCCTCAGCTGGCGTTTCTTCGGCTGGGGTGGCCTCTTCGACTGGGGCGGCCTCTTCAGCAGGTGCCTCTGCGGCAGGTGCTTCCTCGGCCGGAGCTGCTTCTTCAACGGCAGCCTCATTAGGCTTATCAGCCTCAGCCTCAACCGCTACTGATTCAGCAGGAACAACCCCGCCCTCGTCATCAGCGGGAGCTGCCTCCTCCTTCTCATCGCCAGCGACAGGCTCATCGCTCTTCGCGGGTTCTTCTTGTCCCTCAGCGGGCTTCTCATCTTCTGCTGCTGCGGGAGCGGGTTGGTTATCGTCAGCATTTTCTCCCGAGGGCGTCTCGTCGGCTGGTGCGGGCGGTGCGTCTTCGGTCGGGTTGGCGTCGTCACTTACGGGTGCGGACTCCGAGGTGGGAGCGGGGTCGGGGGCGGGCTCTGGTGTGGCTTCTTCGGCGGGGGTAGATGCTTCTTCGGCAGGGGTTGCTTCGGCTGGAGCTGGTTCTTCTGCTGCTGGTGCCTCTTCAACAGGAGCGGCTGCTTCGACAGGAGCTGGGTCTTCTGCTGGTGGTGCTGCTTCCTCGACAGGAGCGGCTGCCTTAGCGGGAGCTTCATCAGCTGGAGGATCACCAGCTGCCTCCTCCGTTGCTCCACCACTCTCCTCAACGCCATCTTCCAGAGCAGTAGCAGTCGGCGCGCCTTCATTATCCGAAGCATCACCCAACAACAACTTCTGCTTCTTCGCAGCCGCCGCCTTCTTCTTACTCTTCTTATTCGCCATCGGAGCGCCGAACCAGGAGACGGTCTTCTCCTTCTTCTTCTTGGCGTTGCTGTTTCCCTTGTGGGAATGTGATGAGATGGCCGAGTTTGACGGTTTCGGGTCGGGTGATGATGGTGGCTGTTGGTCCTCAGTTGGTTGGCTTGAGGGTTCCTCGATGATGTCTTCAGGTTTGACTAGGATTGTCTCTTCTGCGGCTTCTGGGGGGGCGTGTTGTTCCTCCTCGTGAGGTTCTGGAGGGTCTCCTTGTTGTTGTTCTTCTGGGGGGTCGGTGCTGTGTCAGAGTGTGTTATATCTTCGTAGTCGATGGCAACTCACGTCTTTCCTGCTCGAGCTCTCGTTCTTCCTTCTCTCTCGCAGCTTCCAAAAGCTCAAGATCGTCGGCGTTGCTCTTGAAGGTGATCGGCTGGCTTACTGCAGTGTAGAGCACTTTAGAAGGGCTGAACTGAGTCCTATAAGGACAGAATGAAATTTCCATACTGGAAGTGGAGAGAGATCAGACTTGTGCTTGAAGTTACCTAGTGTAACCGAGAGCAAATAGGTACGAAGCCTATGCTTTTATTTCCATGCGCTCGGCCTGCCCTTCAGTGTGCCACTCAGGAATGCGTTGCTGCACCACACGGATGCGTGGATGCTGTGTAGGTCAATGAAAAGGGTCGGGTAACATTGGGCGTGTGCCAGCGGTGGGTGTGGCACTGAGAGAGCAGAAACGTGGAACGATAGAGGGGAGTGTAGGGTAATGTAGCTTGCTCGAGATCAAAGGGGAGGTTGAGGGACTTGTAGGGTCTAAAGGACGCAAGTAGCCAGGTCTTACCTTGGTAATCTGGAGATCAATCTGTTGATAATCGTGCCTGACTTCGATTGGACGAAGCGGACCCATTGGGCCACGTCGACAGCTTGGTAGGACTATTGAGAGTCCCTCCCTCCCTCCCTCTGTCATGGCGACATATGGTTTTTTTTCCGCGCCGGTGCCCAACCTGCGCGTTAAGCCGGAAAGCGTTTGGGCATGCTCCAGCCCGAACTGTGGCACTGACTGCAGTTGAGGCCATTGGGAGTGCATCGCACGGGATGGGATGGGGCGTGCACGGCGCATGGTTGCGTTTGTGCTCAATGCCCGTTGGTTGGGTAGAGATAGATAAACTGGAGAATAAGATGTTTTCATTCCATGTCTTGTTCCTGGATTGGACGATTGAGACAGCAGGGTTGTACCGGACCGGACTGTGTGTGTTATAGAGTGGAAGTGCAGGAGAGAGAGATGGTTGGAATTGGGGTGGTCGACGTGGTTCGCCTCGGATTATCTTAGCTGCAACGAAACGGACGAGGCGTACTGTGCGTGGATGTATACTGTGCATATATACTGACAAAACCATATATTCCCTTCTATCTTCTATCTTCTATCTTCGGATCGGATCGGATCGAATCGAATCGGCAGCGAACACACAGCTCCCCGCGGCCGCTCACCAACTTCTCAACAAACACACGAGTACACACTGTAGTTATTCCCATGTACCGTTATACTGTAACTAGCGGCGGTAGAGAAAGAGATCAGCATACATATACCAGCTGGGCAAGCAGGGCGTCTGACAACTTGATGCTTCTTTCCGTATCTTTCCGCCTTCCCTTTACTTCGTACTCAAGTCCTCCCCTCTTTCTCCCTCCCCCCCCCGCTCAAAGATATCCGATATCCCCCACAACATCCACCACAGATATCCCCCACCACAGGCATCCCCACAGACAACAGACATCACACGTGATACACTTACCACACATCTCACACAGCACCATCAAGCTAGATCATAACGTTTAACTATCCCAACATGCTAACCTTAAGCCACCCTCCCCGAGGTCACCCCTCCCCTCATCCTCCCCTCACCCCTCCCCTTACCCCTCCCCTCACGGTATCGAAATGTATAAGCCACCCAGGCCAAACTAAACCCCCACCAAAAAGCACAACTCCATCTGACACAAAACCCCCGCAAAGAACGATCCCCCCCCCCAAACTCTGTCACGGACTCAGTCCATGATCCAACCACCCTCTTCTCGAAAAACAGCAGCCTCCCTCCCAGTGCAATGCACACGCGGAATCAATAATATAAAATAGAAACGTTCAAAAAAAACCACCCTCCGCCTTCTCGTGCCTGTGTGTGGGTGTGTACTGTGTACCGTGGGTGTGTAGTAGTAGTACTCGTATTGTATTGGAAACTCTCAAACTTCACAGGACCAGTCCCTACATCGCCATCTCCGCCTGCAGTTTCCTCAGCTCCTCTTCCTCATCGTCTTCCTCTTGGCGGGCGGGCTGCTTGTTCTTCACTATGGGGTGCGTTAGCCACTGTTCATCTCAAGTCTCAAACTCCCAACTTGGACTCCCTGGAGAGAAGGCGAGGGTGGAAAATGCGGGGGGTACGTACGCTCTCCATTCACCGCTGCAGGCAACCTATGAATCTCATCCGACACCGGCACCGTCCCCGTCTTCAGCATCTTATCATCCAGCTGCTCCTGCTCCATCTCCGCCAACTCATCATCCAGCTCCGACTCATCAATCGTCTCGCCAAGCGGGGTATTCGTGATAGCATTCGCGATCTCCTCGCCCAGCGCGTGCTGTTCCCTAAGGTCCTCCCTATGCGTTTGTCAGTACCCAGTCTCCAATCTCGTATCCCATATATCCAAATCCAAATCCAAGGATAGGCTGGGGATAGAGCCTAGGGGGTTAAAACATACATGGTCTGATCCACAACATCGATATTCAACTTCCCATGAATCTGCTTCATAGCCTGCCCAGCCCTCTCCATCGCCGCCAGCGTCTCACGATTGATATTCGCCGCCTCAATCGAGTAGATCTGCTGCTCCAGCGTCGAGATCTGCGCTAGGGTCTGGTCGAGCGTGTGTTCATGCTGCTTCTTGCGCTTCAGCGCTGCTCGTGCCGCTGCAGTCTATTAGCATCCTCTTCACAATCCACTTTTCCCTATCATCCCAGTCATCCCAACCACCCTAACCACCCTAACCATCCCACCACACACCTCCCACAACCACCACATCATCCAGGGATCGACCTAGGCGACTGGTACAAGACAAGACCACCAAGTAGAAGACAGAATCAAACTCACCATTCTTATTAGTAGCAATACTCCTCCTCGCAATCCCATCCTGCTCATCCATCTGCGTCTGCAAATGCCTCTCCCTCTTCTGCAACATCTCGAGCTGCGACCTCAGTCCTAGAATCGCATTCTTGGGCGTGTCCTTGCGGCTCTGCGCGCTCTGCCCGCCGAACCAGCCCCACATGCCTGACATCCTGCTTCGTCAAGCTGGTCTGCTGTGTCGTGGTGGGTGGAGAGGGGGAGGTGGAGGTGGAGGTGATGGAGGTGGTTATAGCGGAGGGAAAGGCTTCGAAATGGAGTGTGGCCGGCGTGTTCGTGGGTGTGCCTTGTGGCGACGACGGGTGGTGTATGGCGGGGTACCACTTCTGCCTCAACCCTCTTCCCTTTGTAAAAATCCTTCTTCGTCTCCTCAGTATCGTCGTAAGACACCAGTATAAATAAATCCCCGAGTATCGAGAGAGGTACCAAGACTGTGTCTTCGTTATCGCAAGCAAAAGCCCGTTTTCTAAGATTGATATATAAGATGGAGGTGCTGCTTGGATGACGATGGCGCCGCTAGGGACAGGTTAGTTAGCGCCACTCCGGTTCCGCGTGCTGCGTGGCAGTCATGTGATCTAGGACACCGCTTTAGAACCTTACAACCTTGACTTTACTCTTTGCCAGTTTGGGAAGGAATCTATACGATTGTGAGAAAGAAGCGACGAAGAGAAGATGGCGAATTCGGGACCGCCTCCTGCGCGGTTATGTGCGCTTTCTGATCTAAAGGAGAGGGGGGTGGGTGAGAAGGTTAGGGTGCTCGGGTGGTGAGTTTGGATTTATTCAATTTATTTCGCTGAATTTATATATCTCGAACGCCCCATTTCTCTTTATTATATACGCTCTACGCCATAAAGGAAGAGATGAAGAGATATAAACTTTCTCTACGCTTCTATTTTTGCTATCCAACTCAAATTTCAAAAAGCTAACCCCCCACAGTATAACACACTACAACACCACCACCGCCCTCCTAACTCTTCACCCCCCCCACCCCCCCTCCCCTTCCTCCCCCACCGCCGCCATCCACCACCACGCAGCACTCATCGACCTAACCCTCCTCCTCTCCTCCTCCTCGCCCCCCCAAACCAGCATCGGGGAATGGGTGAACGTCATCGGGTACATCACTTCACAATCCCCTCCCTCCGCCGCCGTTCCACCTCCGCCTGCAGGACGAGGAGAAAGAGGGAGTCGGAGAGGAGGCCGGAGGGGGAAACGCGAAGAGGGAGAAGGGTCTAAGGGGGAACATCGCACGAGCATCCAAGCCCTCCTCCTCTGGCCTGCTGGGTCACTGAATATCCAAGACTACGAACAAGTCGTCGCAGACCTAAAAGCCGAGACCGATTTGAAGAAACCTGAGATGGTAGTATAATGATCTATGATAAAAAAAGCACACGCACAGGGGAGCAAAAAAGGAGACCAGCACAGATGACAAGAGACTACCAAAATAATGAGATAAAAAACCCTGAAGAATGAGCGAGCCTAAGAGCCTAACGAGCAAAAAAACGACGACCGCCTGATCCAATTCAACGACCCTCTCTCTTCCCCTATGGGAATCCGATTATTATACAACCACCCCCCTCCCCCATCTCCTCCAATCACCCATTGCCTTATAGCCAACCAGCAACCATCCACAGCCACCAATCTACAAATCCTTCAACTTATCCTTCAACTTCCCAAAAAAGCTCCTCCTCTTCTTCTGCTGCGCCTCCTTCGCCAACGCCGCACTAGGGCTCCCACTCGGCGACTCCCTCGGCGAAGCAGCAGCAGCAGCCTTCGTCGCCGCCACCCCAGCCGTAGAATCCTTCGCCGGCGTCGCTGGCGCCGCGCCGATCGACGTCGCCGGGACAACACCGCTTGCTACACCAGTGGTAACTACAGGGCTCGTCTGCTTCTCAACTGGCTGAATCGTCCCAGGCGAGATACCACTCAAATCACTAACCACCGACTCCTTCGGCAGCGACGCCTCCCTGACTACCACCTCCTCCCTCGCCGCCGCCACAACCGCGGGTGCAGCGATAGCCGGCGCCGCGGTAGCGACAGCCCCCCCAGCAGCCGACGACGGCGCAGACTCCCCCTTCGACATATCCGTCGGCACCTCCCTCAGCAGCTCGCCCTCAACCTCCTTCTTCTCCTTCACTGGAACCTGGTACGCGGCAGCCTCGGGACTCTCATGCGCCGCGCTTATCGACTCGCGCACTGGCGCTGGCACGGCGTCCGAGGCGGCTGGGATACCAGCTACGGACTGGCGCTTGGCGGTCTCGTTGATGCTGGAGATAGACTCGCGGATGGAGTCAGCGATCGGGGTCGATTTCGAGACCTGGCTCGGGCTAGGCCCATTCGCGACAACCTCGCTGACCTTATCCTTCGCCGCGGACCCCACCGCGAATGCCGCGCCGCCAACAGCTACCACAGCAGCACCGACAGCGGCCGCGGCGCCCGCAGCGCCGAACTTGGCGTCGTGCGCCTCCTTGGTGGTATCATCCGAGGTGACAGGCGCGAGCGGGACGCCGGAAAGGAGTTCGCGCTCAACCTCCTTCTTCTCCTCGACCTCCTCTGGGACGGCGCTCGCTTCGGGAGGGAAGTTAGCAGCTTCCTGGCTCTCCTTGACGACGTCAGGGACGCTGCTTTCTTTCGTCTCGAGGGGGACGGTGCCGGCGAGCGCAGCGGTTGTGGCGGAGGGTCCGACGGATTGGATGGTCGCGGTGTCTTTGCCCTTGATGTTCTTCTCGAGGGGCACGGCGCCGGCTAAGGCAGCAGTGGTGGCGCCGGGGCCGACGGATTGGATGGTTGGGCAGGCGTCGTAGTTTCCTGCGCCGCCCTCGCCCATTGCTAGGCTGGATTCGGGGATAAGTCCACCCTTAGAGGTGGACGGGAGGTCTAGGACACCGGTTCCCTTGGCATCGCGCTCGGCCTCGTGGGTAACGACTGGAGGCTGGAAGGGCGCGGTTCCGAGACCACCGCTCTTCTCGTAGGACTCCTTGTCCGTCCTGATGGTCGAGGCGATGGTGTTCCCGGTGATCGTGCTTGGGTGGGGAACGGGCTCGCCGGGGGCGAGGGTGATGGGGTTACCGCCGCCAGCAGTGGCGGGGATGGGGTTCACGCTGTAAGTTGGCTCCTTGGCCAAGTCGGCTGCCTTGAGCTCCTCGTCATCGTGCACGCCGGAGGCGATGGTGTTGGCGTTGATGGTGCTTGGGTGGGGGACGGCCTCACCGGGCGCGAGTGTGATGGGGTTGCCGTTGCCGGCGGAGGCGGGGATGGGGTTCACGGAGAAGCTCTCTGGTTCCGTGGCGGGGGTTTCGGGGAAGGCGCCGGGGAGGGCGGTGGAGCTGCCGTTCTCTTTTGGCACGTCCTTTGCCAGGGCGGCGGTGGTGGAGTTGGGAGCGACGCCGGACATGATTGCGGTTGCGGCGGGAGTATGAGTGTGTGTCTTGATGCGGTCTGTGGTGAGGTAGTTGTTGAGGTTGCCCAGGCTATCTTTCTCTTGCGGCGCTGTGTGGTCGATCACCCAGTTGCCGTCGACTAAGAACTATACGAGGTAGAAATGTCAGTATTTGTGATTCTCGCGCAGCAATGAGTGAGTCAATGAGTGCTTTTGGTGAGAGACAATGGTGGGTAGGGCGAGGAGGAGGATAAGGGTACAGTAAGAATGAGGGGTCGAGGTGGTCAATGGGAGCTAAGGGATCATTAGGCGATCCACTGGAGGATTGCCTGCATCATGACGCCTTGGTTGGCTTCGGTTGCACCCTCAGCAGGCAGGCGCATCGCCCTCACAGCCAGCTGACCGGACGGACTTGGACCGAACTTGGACCCACCAGTATGGCGGTAGCCAAATGCGATCGCGATCATCGGATTTGTCAGGACGGAAATTCGCCAGAGCTGTCTTCTTTGGACCCCGCTGCTTGTTATTGGGGGCATTCTGGGCATCGCACGCCCTGGGGGATACGTCATACATACACACTAGAGTATGTAGTTTGCGCCAAAACGCCGAGACAAAGGCCCTTGTTCGCGCACCAAGGCGGCCGGCATGCGTGTGCGCAAATACTTCTTAGCCACCGTACTTCCGTGAAGAAGGCTGTATTGTATGTATGTACAATTGCATACGTACAGAGTACAGTACTTGCGCGGTTCCCGGTTTGTAAGCTTGTGCCAGCTTTGCCGACCGGACCCGTAGTATGTAGGACTGTTGCGATCCCGCAGCTTTCAAAAACCACTTGAAGCAGAGGCGCGATCTCTTGTTGGGTTGTTTTTGTGCATGATGTGTCGCAAAGAGCTGGAACTGCGCTTTTCTCACCTTGTAGTATATCTTCTCGGCCGCGCTGGGCAGCGTAACCTCCTTCTCGAAAATGTCGCCCTTCTTGTGTAGCTTCTCTGTCTGGGCCCAGTTGTCGAAGGTGCCTGTGACAATGACCTCGGATGCCGGGTGCTCCCTATGCAGAGAATTGAGTTAGAAATTGAGCACCTTGAGAGCTAATGTAGCTGGGAAGCTGCGGAAGTTCCTTTCTTTCTGCGGGTGGCGAATTCGGGAGCGAAGCAAACGAAGCTGTCGCGACCCTCGGGGGGGGAGCAGCGGGAAGGCAGGGAGGGCTTACCACTCGAAAACGAAGGTTCCCATGGTGAGGATGGGGGGATAGATGATGCTCTGTGGTGAGCGATATGGATATCGCTGTGGTTGGGGATGAATTGGAGGGATGAACTGGAGGGATGAATTGTAGGGATGGGGAGGTTTATGGGAGAGGTTGGTAAGTGTTGTTGGTGTTGGTAGTAGTTGGTGGTGGGTGGGCGGGTGGTGGTGGTACAGTAGTGGTGGGTGGGTGGCTGGGTGATGGGCTGGGCAGGCTGGGAGAGCAGGGTGGCGTTGGGTAGATTGGGCTCACTAGAAAGGGATCACTAGAAAGAGTATCACTAGAAAACATCACTAGGAAGGGTATCACTAGAAAGGGTATCACTAGAAAACATCACTAGAAAGGGTATCACTAGAAAGAGTATCACTAGAAAACATCACTAGAAAGGGTATCACTAGAAAGAGCATCACTAGAAAGAGCATCACTAGAAATAGCATCACTACACTAGAAAGAGCATCACTAGAACGAGTATAGGCAGCACAGTACGGCGTCCTCTCTATAAATTGTAGCAGCAGGTGGCAATAGCAAGAGATGAAGCAGAGGGAGGGTGAGTCTACGGCGCAGTACTTCTGATAAGGCGCGATAGAGGGCGTGATGAGGGGTATCGTGCATGTACCATGTTTCTGTCTCACACCGATGTTGTACGCGTGGTTGAGCGACGGGGTGAGATAGTGGCAATGTATATTAAACACATCAGCTCTCTCGTTCTAGAGGCCTTGCCTTCTAGTAGTTGGCCACTATTACTCTACTCATACAAGAGATTCCACCAAAGGAATCTCTTGTATGAGTGGCCAACTACTATCACCATACATCATAGAGCATAGACTACTGTAGTCTACTACTCTACTACTGTACTACTCTACTCTACTCTACTCTACTACTGTACTACTCGACTACTCTACTACTCGACTACTCTACTCCGCACTGCTCTACTCCGTACTACCCTACTCTACTCTACTACTCTACTACTCTACTACTCTACTACTCTACTACTCTACTACTCTACTACTCTACTACTCTACTACTCTACTACTCTACTACTCGACTACTCTACTACTCTACTACTCGACTACTCTACTACTCTACTACTACCCTACCCCTCTACTTGTATCCAAGCTATAGTTACACCCCCAAGCACAGACCATACCCCCGCTACCCTTCTGTACCTAGCAAAAGACCATCTAGTGGTCTGTGTGCCGTAATGGTATGGTGTCTAATTCACATCCGTCGTTTCCATTATGCTTCTGGAAGCACGCCCAACCACCACCAGCCCACCCACCCAGCCGCCCACCACCTAGCCCACAGCCCACCACCCACCCAGCCCACAGCCCACAGCCCACAGCCCAGCCCACCCAGCCGCCCACCACCCCCAGCCCACCCAGCCCACCCAGCCCACCACCACCACCCCCAGCCCACCCAGCCCACCCAGCCCACCCAGCCCACCCAGCCCACCCAGCCCACCCAGCCCACCCAGCCCACCCAGCCCACCCAGCCCACCACCACCCAGACCACCACCCAGACCCACCACCCAACCCACCACCACCACCACCCACCACCCACCAATCCCCAAAATCATCACCTCCCCCCCCACGCTCACCCATACAAACCAAAACAACCCAAACAACCCAAACAACCCAAACAACCCAAACAACCCAAACAACCCAAACAACCCAAACAACCCAAACAACCCAAACAACCCAAACAACCCAAACAACCCAAACAAACCAAACAACCCCCTCTACTATCTCTCTACTGGTGAACTCATCCTCTCTCTTCCATCCAACCAACCAACTAACAAGCAACTAACAATCAACTAACAACCAACTAACTACTAACCAACCACTAACCAACCACTAACCAACCACTAACCAACCACTAACCAACTCCTACTACGCCACCCACACACAACCCACCCACCAACTATCCTTCAAACTCTACACAAAAACCATCAAAAACCATCGAGAATCATCAAAATAACTCCCCAAACACAACTCCAATAAACCAACAATCTTTGTTCCTACTGTCGTATGCACACTGACCGACCGATTAACTGCCGGAATCCGAACTGTGACACCGAGACAATAAGTCCACACAGATGTGCGTTCGTTCGTTCATGCTTGCTACCTACCTACTTAGCTAGCTTCCTGTCCCACACGTCATTTGTTTGCCATAGCTAACCCTCTCCCCCCCCCTCAGAATCAGACAACAACCGTTCATTAAAAAAAAAAACCAGTCCTCACCAACACAAACCCCCAGTCGACAACAGCAGTCCACTCTACTCACACCTCTGTGTCACTTCCTCACGAACACCCACACGCCTTTCTAAGACCTCGCAATTACGCTCAAGTCGCAAGATCGGCACACCTCACCCCTCACCCCTCTCCCTCACCCCTCACCCCTCTCCCCTCTCCCCTCTCCCCATCAACCCCCCTTCCACAAACAACCCTCCCCCCCAAAAAAAAAGAGCACCCTCAAGGCCACCTGCCACCTGAGGATCTGTACTTTTTCGAGAACATTCCAAACGAACCCGGCCCCATTGAACCACCACCACTGGGCCTTATTTAAAGGGAAACCACCTCGCCCTTTAACTACCACAAACCCACACACACCCCAAGAACTAGCGACAAGATGCCAGGCCACACCTTCCCCGGCCGCCACGGCTCGAACCCCTTCAGCGACGCCCACGAGCCGCCAAAGGCAGGCACCGAGACCCTCCCCACGCGCCCCATCAACCAAGTCGTCGAAGAAGAAGAAGAGGGCGACGCCGTCGCCTCCCCCACCACCGGCACCTTCCCAAGCTCCAAGACCTCGCCGGACCCCTTCGGCAGCAACGGCACCAGTGACGGGGCCCCTTCCTCCTTCAAGCCCTCCTCCGACGGCTTCCCCTCGAATTACGGGATGGGTCGCCGCACCTCGGTGTCAGCGGAGTCGATGAACCCCACCGACTCGGCGAGCGATAAGTGGACGCCGCCGTTCTATCCGAAGACGGAGGAGCAGTTGAAGAGGCTGAAGTCGGCCATTGGGGCGCATACGCTGTTTAGGGCGCTGGATGATGAGCAGAGTCGCATGATTATTGGGGCGTTGGTGGAGAAGCCGATTCCGGCTAGGAATATTAAGGTGAGTTTCACTTTACCTCCCCCCCTCACCTTTCCTTCCCCAGCACCGTAGTCTGAAAGTATGTCCTGACAACCCCAACCAGGTAATCTCCCAAGGCGACCAAGGCGATTACTTCTACATCGTCGAATCCGGCTCCTTCGACATCTACATCCACCCCAGCGGCAGTCTCCAACCCGGCCCCTCCGGCCTCGGCACAAAAGTCGCAACCATAACCGTCGGCGGCACCTTCGGCGAGCTAGCCCTGATGTACGGCGCCCCCCGCAACGCAACCGTCATCTCCGCCACCAACGACTGCGTGCTCTGGGCGCTTGATCGGGTCACCTTCCGCCGGATCCTAATGGACTACACCTTCACCCGGCGCCGGATGTACGAGAAGTTCCTCGCGGAAGTCCCCCTCCTCTCCTCCCTCAACGACTACGAGCGCTCCAAAATCGCCGACGCCCTCGAGTCCTGCAAGTACTCCGCCGGCTCCACGATCATCAAGGAAGGCGACGACGGAGAAGCCTTTTATTTACTCGAAGACGGCCAGGCGAGCGCATACAAAACGGGCGTCGAGAAGCCCGTCAAGAATTACCGCAAGGGCGACTACTTTGGCGAACTAGCCCTCCTGAATAAAGCGCCCCGCGCGGCGAGTGTGGTGTGCGACACGGATGTCAAGGTGGCGACGCTGGGGAAGGATGGGTTTCAACGCCTTCTGGGGCCGGTGGAGGGGATTATGAGGAGGGAGAGATATGAGGGGGTTGAGGGGGTTGAGAGGGTGGATCCGTTGGTTACGTAGGGAGGTGGACGAGGTGGTGGGGGAGTCGCAAGTGTGTGTGTTTTTGTTTTGTTTTTGAGGCACCGCGGTCTGGGGTGTGTTTTTTTTTACACGGCGTTGGGGGGGGGGGGGGGGGTGAAAAGAGCGCTGTAGCTTCGGTGCTGTGCAGAGAGTGTTGTGGGTGAGATGGGGGATACTCTACTCTTGATGGGTGAGTGTGTGGAAGGAGAGAAATGGGCTGGGAGGGGAAGGATGATGGGGAAGAGGATGATGGGGAAGAGGATGAGGTGGGGTGAAGATGAGAAGGCAGAGAGGCATAGAGGAGCGAGATTTCGAGAGGTTAATTGATTATGTTACATTTACACTCCGTTCCAAGTATCTGTGATCAGGTTGTGTGTGTGTGTGTGTTATGTGTCTTTTTATATTTGGACACCCCTCCGGAGGGAATCCTCCATATCTCCACCTGACATCTCATGATATACAGCACTCCCATGTATCAACCAGCGCCAGCACGTGTATTATCCCCCCCCCTCACCAAAACCCCAATCCCCTCATCGACGCCATCCCCTCCCAGAAAACGCCCAAACCCCAGCGCGCAACCCGCAACCCCCAACACCCCCCTCAACCCCAGCGCCAACACCCCCCATCTTCGCGCCTCTACGCCCCCTCAACCGCAAGCCTCTCCCTCC
The DNA here is from genome assembly GCF_001641265.1 of Pseudogymnoascus destructans. Lineage (NCBI taxonomy): Eukaryota > Fungi > Ascomycota > Leotiomycetes > Thelebolales > Thelebolaceae > Pseudogymnoascus > Pseudogymnoascus destructans. Next base: position 833,922 of record NW_020167529.1, read on the forward strand.
TCAACCCCTCAGCCGCCACGGCAGTCTCCAACACCCTCGCCACACCCGCTCTCCATGAGCATTCAAGAACCTGCAACTCCGCCGCAACACGGTCCTGCGTATCCCTCCTCTCCGCGACGACCAGGTCGATGGCCTCCTTCTCCTCTGCCAGCTCCTTCTCCACACCCCGCAACACCCCCGCAGTGTGCGAGTTTGCAGCAAGCCACTCCTCCTTTGCTTTTGCACCATTCTCGAGGTTTTGCAGCCGCCGCACCCGGAGTCGAAGATACGTACAAGTTATCCCCGAGAGTCTCAGGGCGTTTTCGATCGCTTCCACCGAGGTGTCTGGAGAGGGCGTATCGAGAGATTCGTAGGGGGTCGTGTTAATCGCTTTTAGCTTCTTCGGAGCGCGGGAGGAGGGGTCGAAGCCGTTTAGTAAGGGGCAGGGGGGGAGACGTGGGTGGGTTGGGAGAGGTATGGGGAGGGAGGAGGATATTAATTCGCGGGCGCTGGTGAGGGCGGTGGGGGGGGGGGGGGGTCTATGTCTGTTTTTTCGACTGTTAGATTGGAGGTGGGGAGGGGGGGGGGACGAACAAGGTAGGGATTCAAAGGTTGTTGTTGTTGTTAAGGGCATTTTGGCGGTTTGTGTGTGGTGAGGTGGTGAGGTGGTGAGGTGGTGAGGTGGTGAGGTGGTGAGGTGGTGAGGTGGTGAGGTGGTGAGGTGGTGAGGTGGTGAGGTGGTGAGGTGGTGAGGTGGTGAGGTGGGGTTTCGTGCAGCTTGTGGCTAGCTATCGTAAGGATTGGAGAACTGTTGGGGTGTGGGTAGAGATGGAGGAGGTGCTGGTGGTGATGCGGATGTGTGCGGGTTAATAAATTTGGGTAGATGGATGGATTGGAGATGGGCATCGATATGTATGGGTGCCTTATCTGTAAGGTTCCAACATGCGATTTTTACAACAAGAGTTCTTGAAGAATTTGGTATGGATTTCAACGAGTAGATTACAATTACAACAGCTCACAAATCACACCAATAACCAGACATAAGCAGTAATAAAGGTAAGCTTGTAGTTTTCATTTTCATTTCTACTCGCCCCATCAAGCAAAAAGCAAGAAGGGTTGTTCCTACCCCTCGGACACAAACTATTGACGCCAGAGTGCAATCCCCCACGCCAATCCCAGCCCGTAACCCCCCCCCACCACCAGCCTCAAGTCCAACGTCGTCAGAAAAGACGCGCTTAGACCTTGAAACCTCTCGACGCACGACGTCCACGAGCCTTCTCGAACTTGCGGCCCTTGGACTCGACCTTAGGTTTCTGCGGGGATGCGTGAGTAAATATTCCCCAAACCCCACCTGCCTGTCACGAGAACGGGAAAAACGTACCTTGTGCTTGTGGGGACCCATGCCGAAGTGCTTAACAGCCTCACGTGCGTTCTTGGGTCCACGGAGGAGGAGGGTGTTGCTTCCGGTAGGAGCGCGGAGAGCAAGCTGATCCAGGGTGAGGATCTCACCACCGGCGGCCAAGATGCGGGCGCGGGCAGTGGCGGTGAAGCGGAGGGCCGCGACGCTGAGCTTGGGGACGGTCAGGAGACGGTTGTCGTCGGTGACGGTGCCGATGATGACGACGGTCTTGTTGTTGGACTTCTCGGAGACGTTGGCGACGATCCTGGAGAGAGACACGGGGGGGCGGTTGATGCGGGACATGAAGAGGCGGCGGAGGACGACCTTGTTGAAGGAGGACTCGGTGCGGCCTGTTGTGCCGTGGTGTTGTTAGCTTGCTGATCCTTCTCCTCTCTGTTGTTCTTTGGGATGATGGGCGGAGAGTTGGACTTACGGGCCAAGAAGCGGTAGAGCTTGACGAGCAGCTTCAAGTAGACGTTGTCAGACTTGGGCGCCTTGCGGTGCGTGCTGCGGACATGGTGTGCGTCGAGATCGATACCTATTAGAAAAACCTCCCATCAGCCTATGTTCAATATGCTCTTTGTAAGATCCGGTCTTGCGACTCGAAAAAGTACTTCGCAAAGATCAGGTCGAGAAGAAAGTTCCCTCCCCCAGAGACACCTTGCGGCGAAACTGGAGGGTTCCATTTCTTGACAACTTCATGATCCTCACTTGCATACGAAGGCGAAGATTGGTAACATACCCATCTTTGCGGTTTGTCGAAACTGGTCGTTGTCGTCGGGTTGGTGATGCTGTCGAACAAATTCGCTGGGAGAAATTGAGAATGTGCGCGCGCGGAAAACCTAACCGAAAAAGCTGAGGTGCCTTAGGCATGAAAACACAAAGAAATGCGCTAGCGCCGCTAGCTGCCAACCCCTGCCGGCATGTCAAACCCGCCTCACGGGCCTCTCCTCCTCTACTCTCTGCCGATTCTTGTTTCTCTACCAAAACAGTACATATAATCTGTTCTATTACTGTATATAGTTCTATATCAAATATGGCTTTGTACAAGTCATCTATAAAATCCCGTCGTCTATTTGTATACCGCTTTCTATGTGACGAATGACCACCACCAGCAGCTTCACGATGCCACCACAACCCCCCCCAACCATTCAGATATCTGAAACATCAGTGTTCAGACCTACCAAGAAGTCTCTCGTCATCTCGAAGCTGAGCCAGCTACTCGCCATACTGGGCGCAACCTTGAGTAGATTCGGGACGATGCCCTTGTATAATCCCTTGACGCCCTCCTGTACGATAATTACCTTCACGGCGTCGAATACCCCGTTGTACTGATAGCCCATCCCCGACATGGTGTTGATCTGGAAGCGTCGCCGTAGGACATCGCTGGTAAAGATTAGGATTTCCACAAGAAGGAGTCAATGCTGAACTTACAATGGGTATGTGCACGTCTGTGCAATGGCCCCCGAGATTGCGCCTGCGGCAAGCTTGCGTACGGCGCTGGGGTTTTTATCACCCTCTGGTGTAAAGCGTTCCCGTACAAGTTCATAAGTCATAAAATTCAAGCCGACCTGCAGCTAGTCAATAACGGGGCTTGAGAGTTTTGAAGCTTGAACTTACATAGGGTGCAACACCGGCAACAGTGGGTACGATGCCTCGGTATAGAGCAAGAATGCCACCTTCGGTCTTATACATCATAACCATAGTGCTCCACATCCCAGGCAACTTGGATTTGTGAACATTGCTAAGCGCGGCGAATGAAGCTGACTGAATCGAAAGGCGGGTGCGGACAATATCAAGTGGGTATGTAAAGAAAACAGATGTGATTCCAGCGGCTCCTCCGCATATTAATCGCCTGAACGATGAGAGGTCGGCACCTGGTGTTGGCTCGAAGAACTATTCGCCAGTTAGTGAGTCGCGAGTAGCAGTCAATAGGAGGACATCCGTACCTTCTTGTAGAAGTTGTAGCTACCAAACTGCACGGCAGAATACGGCACTATACGGACACAGTTTGTTCCGTTGCCCCTCATAAACCCCTTCCATCCTTCCTCACGCCAAATCCTAGCCAATGACTTCGTGACCGACTGTGTGTATTCTTGACGACCAGCACCCTGGATTTGGTATAAGATCTTGAGTCTCTCTAGCGGCGAGACAACAGTTCGAGAGACGGCACCTGCAACACCTCCAGCGCAGAACGCAGCGGTTACCGGTTGCGAAAAGAAATCTTGCATCTGTAGGACCATGAGGCTCGGTTTGGGCTTTAACGCCCTCTCTGCTGGCTGTTGCGGTTGACGTTAGCAGGGATTCCGTAGCAGGGCTGAGAGCATGAGGAACATACGTCTGACATCTCGTGGCGATTGGTTAAGCAATCACTCCACGGGTCGTAGTTCGAGCAGCACTGCTGGGTTTCCAAAACATTAATCCCAGGTTGCAGGGTGGCCAATGGTTTCGGCGTGGATCTGAAAGCGTCGGGCCCTCGTAAAATTTCCGATGATCCTGGGTCGAAGGGTGGTTTTTGAAGGGTCTAGATGCTGGGCCATCCAGAGTGGCACGGCGAAAGTAGACGTTATTTAGCAAGGCTGATGAGCCTGTGGTGTTCTAGGTCGAGCTTCGTGAGTGGTTTACAGTAAGGTATAGTCGAAGTCAGTCGCATCGCAGAAGCTTAGAGTGGAGAGGGTGTGATTTGGCGTGGGTGGAGATACTCTGGACTGAAGCAAGTAATACCATCTGTCCACGGCTAGAAGAGGCTGAGGAAGTCAACAATGCCGACGACCGGATTATCTTCGTAACAAGGTGCATCCGAGCCGTCCTGTTGCCAACGACGGAAAGTCACGTGGCTGCCTGCCAACTCTGGCTCTTTGATGCCTGAGGCGACAAATTTCAGCTGCAAACGGATAGTGCATGGGGCGGCACCGCCTCGTTATCCATAGCTTACTTGTGTTATCGTCCGTCAACATACCGAATCCCTCCTTCCAACGCATCATTCCCCATAATCGTCATAAGCTCCTACGAGCGCATATTGCAATCCAACCTCAATAAACGACACAACTTCGACTGCTAAATTTAAATTGGGAGGTTCTATTTGGGTGCTCACTGGGAGCTTGCATTGGCTCTTGGCCCGCTCTAACCCTTCCGAACAAAATACTCACTCAGCCAGCAACGGCCACCTCGGATCACTCAACCATCGAGATCCATCAACATGTCTCGTGGCGGCGGAACAACCCTCTACGTGACAGGCTTCGGCCACGGAACCAGGGCTAGAGACCTTGCGTACGAGTTCGAACGGTACGTCTACCAACAAAAGTCGAAAACTCGATGATCAGCCTCGAGTCCGATGATCCCCTGCCTCGTCCTCAACCCTCCCTCGAGACTTCGCTGTCAGCTTCCTCACGTCCTGCCTCCGCTCAACCCTATCTTCCCATTCCTCCGATCGAGCAGTCGCATCACGGCACAGGAGTGGTCCCCATACTGGCCTTCCGCACGGGAAGGCGTCCATACCGCGACAGCTTTGGCCTTTACAAGCTCCTACTCATTTATTGGACTCATCAACATCTGTCCCTTGCGAAATTCCAGTACTGACAAGGCATATTACAGCTATGGGCGTCTCGTCCGGTGTGACATTCCAGCTCCTCGAACTGCAGCAAGCCGCCTGTGAGTATCTAGTCTCTCATTCTGTACGCACTTCTAATATGGTTGACACAAAAGCAGGTTTGCCTTTGTCGAGTATGAGAGTCGCCGTGATGCCGATGACGCTTATCATGGGCTGCACAATAAGCGCATTGGACGGGATGATTTACTGAAGATTGAGGCAAGCATACCTCCTGACCCAGAGTACCTCATGACTAACGTTATACTAGTGGGCCCGTACTCCACCTTCTGCTTCCTGGCGCTTTGATACTGGCAGGGATCGTGAGCGTGCTCCAGGTGGACGTCGCTCCCCTCGCCGCCGCTCTCCGTCCCCTCGCCGTGGCCGCGACTACTCTCCTAACAAGGATGATAGGCGTGATTATGACCGCCGTGGGGATAGATCCCGCAGCCCTGATGATAGGTTCGTATTTGTTACCAATGGCCAATAATAACTGCTAATAATTGTGTCTAGGGATAGAGAGATGAAGGATGAACGTGATGACATCCGTGAGAATGGCACTAACGGTAACGACAGAAATGGTAATTTCCATCATACAAGCGCATCGTTTCATGGCTAACTTCTCAGCGGCCACAGAGTCTCCTCCCCCAGTCCACGATGATCTGGACACTGCAGAGTAATTACTGGTGGTTTCCTAAACAGTCTGTATTCGGTGCCAGAGAATAAGTGGTGGCGCTTTTCTCAAAATGGTTCTATAGCATATGGTTTAACTCAAATTCGTAATACAATGCAAATTATGAATAATCCCAACTATTGCTTGCCAAGACCCGTCGTCTATGAACCTTGCTGGTGATCATGCCTCGTATTGGCCAATAGCATATATAACATAGTGAGATATCACAGAAGCAATCGATAACTACTTTATGGGAATCTTACTATGGGATACGGCAGAGGATAGGAAGAGTTTCAGGACGATGCTATTTTCGAAAATGGCAAATCTTGGAGCAAGCACAGGTTGAAAATATTCTTTTTAATGAAACTGTTTATTGCAAGTAGGCTCGAGAGCATAAAATATTTGACTATAATATGCTTGGTGGTAAGAATTTACATTTTGTCGTGCGTTGCCATCAAGGAACCTAGAGGAAATTAGTATATCGCATAGTAGAGAAGAAGGAATATTGCTTACCAATGAATGTAACAACCAATCTGCTGCGGATCTGGCAAATATCCTCGGGAACCAACCAGATGGTAGCCCCAAGCTTTCTTGCGATACTGATGCTCAGCTTGGCGTTCAGGTACGCTTCATCCTCGGTGCGGCCAGATGTAACCAAATCATAGTCGACGTAGCTGCTCTTCATCCCGTTCAGAACATCAAGCAAGAAAGTACCAGTGCCAATGGAAGAATCCTTGAACGAACGAATGGCGGAGCTCTTTCCACCCTTGCGAGACATATCGTTGGCCCACTTGACCATCTCTGCGTCAGTGATCTCACGCTTGCCCATGCGCTGTGCCAGGTCAGACAGAGTCTCGGAAATATCCTTCCGCATCAGTTGCCACACAAGTCCGAGTGTAAGGGTTTTTTGTCCGTCTGTGATATCTGCGCCCTGGATCCCGACCAGCGAAAACCTGTTCTGTTTACCCAACTCGATTGCGTAGTTTGTGTTCTCCACGGCCTTGAATCGCGAGATCTCGGCCCCAGAGGCTGGAGCGTTGTTCACGTGCTTCCAGTTCACGGAACCCTTGATAACCTTGTCATACGCCTGCAGGAGAACAGTGCCGTCTCGTAGATCATCGAAGAGGGAGTTGACAGATGGGTTGACATCCAGACTGTTAAGCCAGAGAGTGAAAACTCTTGCCTCGCGCTCTCCTTCCGCATCGAAATCGTCGACTTGCAGCTTCTCCTCCTCAGTAATGGGGTCCAATGCTGGGTGAGTGTTAAAGAGATTAGCGACGAATGCGAGATTGAGCTTCGGGTTTCCAGCAACAAGAGATGTCGGGCTAAGGAATTTGCGGCACTCCAATCTGTCGGCATTTTGCAGCACTTCTTCTGCGCGCTGCAGCAGGTCCCGTGTTTGGAGCGGTGAGCGGCTGCATGTCTCTGGTGCGATCTGGTTGAGGAGGACAGTGTAGTTCTCACCATCCTTAATGTCGGTCGAAAAGTTGGTTACCCTGATCAGCGTTAAACCTAACCAACTGTATCCATGGAGATGGGACGCCTACCTTCTTGGCCAGTTGGCTGCCTTCAGGTGGTAATTGAACCACCTCAAGAGAATCTGCTCGGGGGCCAGGCGCAGGAACTGCTCAAGGGTCTCATCTTCCTCAAGTAGTCTGTACAATTCCGGGTGTAGCTTGATATCGATTTTCCCAAGCAGACCTCTCCGAATAACCTGCCAGATCAATCCCAGGATCAGATGCTCGCGGACTTCAATGATATCTCCGCTACCAATGTTGACAACCGAACAACCAATGCCCTTTGCCGACTCGATAACAATGTTGTTGTTCTCCGTCATGTGGAACGCATTCAATGTCTTGATCTTCTTTCCTGACCTGTTGAGTACTCGCTCATCGATAGTATCGGGGACACTGTCGTTAATCAACTTGGCAAGCACCAATCCATCCTTACATTTATCAAACATCTCGAATGTGTCCGTAGGGAAGGGTAGCAGATGTCCCACGTCCGGGTCGCCAACAAGGACAGCATTGATATGCCTGGTGAATTCGGTTCGCTCATCCTCATTGATGGTGTGTGTAACGTTTGCAGACGAGCCCTGGACCTGGATACGACCGCTGGCGCTCGGCTTCGACGCATGCCCCATAGTAGGCTTCTGCGATGAGGGTGGTGCTGGGCGCGATGGTCCCGTTGACATTCGCTTTTGCGCCGGAGACGATTCGCGCAATTTGGAAACCAACTTTGCTCGAGTTAGCAACTAAATGGGCCATGGTAGTATGTATGAATGCTTACGCCGACATAATCTTCCAGCTCAACTCTCCGCGACGAGTCAAGCTCGACCTCCTTCAGGGCCTGCCTCACGACGTCGTACGGCTGCCTCTCGCTCTGTTGGGTGGCTTTGATCGCCGTTCCCTCGTCAATGTAACCTTTGTCATCCTCATCTAACTTGCGGAAAGCATCTTGGAGCCCAAAGATCTCATCTTGCTGGAACTCCGGGAACTTCCTGTAATGAATTCCGTCAGTCAGGCGCAAACAAAGGACAGCAAAGCGGGGCAATCGGGTGAACGAACCGCTGGAGCTTGATGACATTCATGGCGAGTAATCCGGGGATGCTTCTCGCACCGGACGTTGGATCTAGATTGGTGTTCGGTCGCTGGGATGGAAGTTATGCCAGTAGTTGCGAATCGGACTTTGGGTAAGCGTCGTCAGTGCTCGAGGCGGCGTGGAACTTCGATTCGCGTCGTATGGAGGGGTACTCTTGGTTGGGCTTTGCGGGATATATGGCTTCCTTTCAGCTTCGAGTATCGTGACGTCGTTCAAGAACAACACTCGAACAGTTAACGCTTTAAGGGAGCGTATATAAAGAATTGTTTTGTGAATTGATTACTGCCTGGCGATTTCTTCGCTGCCTAGGAAACTACTCGCTGGGGAAGAGAGGGGCTGAGGGGTTACGGGCGTCACTGAAACCCAGCCACATTAACCAAGCCACAACCACGCTGTGGCTATACGCGCGCACGGGCGTGGATTCACATTTTTAAAACCTCACAACGCCAAATAAACGATTACGTCGGCGCTAGTGCGTCACCTTGACCTTGAGGGCAATGAGCACTTCTACTTGGGCTTCTGTCAGCACCTATACTTATAAATACTCAAAATTAATGGTCATCACTGTTGAACAAGCATTTCAGTTAATTTTATTTTTTATTATACAGTAATCTATAAATGACCCCAGTATTAGCTAACTAAACCCTCCCTACGAAAACTATTCCTCCCAACTAGAGCTCCCTGAAATCACTTGGACGGCTTCTCTTCTGTCGTCCCTGGTGTCGGTGAGGGTTGACGGGGTTCCTGAAATATGCATTGTCCTCCTCATTTGGCAAGTTCCCTGCAAAAATCGTCTTCTGTTGATTTGGAAATTCACCTGGTTGAACTGATGGCATATTCGGCCTTGAATTATTGTAACCCCCTCCACTCCCCATACCACCCCCATATCCGCCACCGTACGGTCCATTCATGTTAGGCATGTTCATGTTCATGCCGGAAAATCCGCCGTTCATCGGGAAGCCGTTCATGGCCATCATCGGGTTCATCATCGGGTTCATCATCGGGTTCATCATTCCGTACGCACTCATCATATTCATATTTATGTTGCCCATTCCCATGCCCATACCGTACGCATTCCCAAACTGTTGTGACATGTCGAAGGGTGCGTTTGGAAATCCTTGCATGGGGTTCATGCCATTCATCATGGCCTGTTGTTGCATTCCTGCCTGCCTTTGCGCTTCCTGCTGTTGCATCGCCTTAGGGCCCTTTGGTATCCTGGGATTCTCAAGGGGATCCTCTGCAGGGCGTTTCTTAGAGTCGGATCCAGTAGGGTTAACTACCTGTGACTTCTCTGCCGGCTTTTCTGAATCTGAAGGCTTTGGGGATGAAACAACAGCAGGAGATCCGGGTTTTGGCGACGCGGATCCGGTCTTGTTGGCAGTTGGCTCGGTTGAGGCTTGTTCTGATGCGGATTCGGGATTGCTAGGACTCTTTGGGGCCTCTTTTATTTTTTCTTTCTCTTCAACATAATCCTTGATGAGCTTAGACACCTCTTCGTCAGGTTTTAAGTTGTCAATAAGGACTTCTTCTGTTTGACAACCAGGGCATTTGAAATCGCTCTCAATGAGTGCGTTAGTTATGCAATCATTGCAATACGTCTTCTCACAACAAGGCGTCTTCATTGGGTCTATGAACATGCGTTTGTCGATTGGGCACTCTAATCCTCTGTCTTGCAACTCCTTGTTACCTGATGCAGCTGCTTGTTGCGCCGCAGCAGACGACTTCGTCTTTGCCTGAAACTGCTCCCAAGAAGCCTTGTCCGGCTCTGCAACTACAAACTCGCCTTCGGCGTTAACCATGACGCCGGACAGAGCTTTCACATCATCCGCCATCCCGTCGCCTGTGAGGGCGACTGGCTTCTCGACTGTCCTCAGCATCGACCTAGGAATTCCTGTGGTTCGCTTAACTCGTGGTTTGTTGTCAAAGTTCGGATCGTCATTCGTTGGGCATACTTGAATCCAGTGTCCCTTCTCTCCACATCGATAGCATACGTACCCCGTAGGCGGCTCGTGATCTGGGACGTTGGGGGGTGGTCCTCCTTTTTTGTTGCCACCAGAACGGGCGATCGGTGTTTGGCTGTAGAAGGTTAGTACTGGGCGATTGTTTTTGGAGATAGGGGATAAAAACTTACTTCGCCATCTCGTCCTGTTGCGCGGACCACTGCTCGTTCTGTGCTTGAAACATGGCAGCCATACGTTCCTCCTCAGACATTGCATCGTTCATTTTGGGAGCAAAGTTGGAGCTCACGGCTGCCTTTGAGGTGGATTTAGCAGTAGGCATCTCTTTCCTGGACGAATTCTTTGCATTAACTGGCATCTTTCCCGACATGTAGCGAGCCGCCTTGCCCGCTCCAGCCTTTATGGGTGGTAAGCGGCGGGCGATGATCGAGGTGGACCTCGGAATTATTGTGGTGTCATCAGTATACTCTATTGTACTGTTAGTAAAGAAATATTCTACGTCTGTTTGGCACATACCTTCGTTTCCATCTTCGTTATATATTTTGAGATCAAATTCTGTTCCATCTCCCAGGCCACCTTTTATAATAATATCACGTTTCAGCTCGAACACAGAGATTCCGGTGCCGTCAAATTCGACCCGGGTGGGCTCCTTTTGCGACTTGAACTTGAAGAAAACGGAAGAAGTCATCGTGGCAATATTTTAACCACGTCAATGTTGGTGAACTCCAGCCTTTGGGCAGTCAGCCAGGAGGTACTGGAGAAGGGATGAAATATTTCGTGGACTGTTGGTATCGTTTTCTGTCGTACTTGGTTTTCGACTCCGTATATATGGTGTGATGGTCTCCCTCAACTGTCGCACGATTTGGTGGCAAACGACACCCAGTTTTCAGTAGACGCAACAGGCTTGAGCCAGGTAATGCGACCGTACAAAGCCAAGGTTATTTTTTATCTTTGTTTTCGTACTGAGATATGGGGAATCAAGTTCTGGTTTCAATAGCTCAAAAAATCTGGAAAGAGAGCAGAAAAACACGACGAAAAATGTACAAATGGCAGCGATGAAGCCGCAAAAATAGTTGAACAACAAGTAACCGCCCGTAACAGCCTCAGCAGTTGACCAATCCCAACAACCTCAAGCTACATCCACAGTATCAGCAGGCCACCTTGGTCTATTTCGATGCCAAATGTATCCACAGCGAGCCTGATGATATCTCTTCTGAAATCAATTTATCTCTTCTGAAATCAATTTGTATCCTAAGATGTCTGTGGGTTAATCTTTGTGCACCTGGAGGAAGGATCGAGGATTGAGTTCGCTGATGGATTTGGATGTGAATCGCGTCTGGATACAGGCTGGATCGAGTTATCAAGAAACAGAGATCGCTCAAGTCAACCGCTAGCGCTCAAGGCGAAGATGATGATTAAGTTGTCGAATAGTTCGGATGGAAAAGTTCGATGATGAAGGTTGAAGAGTGAGGTTGGCAAACGAACTGGGTGAAGTATGAACACGAGCAAGTGGCGGAGTTAGACCGCTTACTAATAAGCGCTAGCGCAAATAAAGCTAGACTCTTTCCATATGGCATTCTGCACGTTGTAGTCCGTGCGTCTATGACACGGAGACGACAGGCGGGTATGGCTATAAAGGATAGAGTGGCCGTTGTTCAGTCATTCAGCTGGTTTGACAACGCCGCCGCGCAAGAAAGTTACCATGCCTACCGTGCATTTGTTAGATTATGTTGCGGGTAATATTCGCAGCTTAGTCAACGCCATAGAAAAAGTTGGCTATACCGTCGAATGGGTCAAGTCTCCCGAAGATGTTGAAAAAGCCGATGTAAGTCATTCTGGAGCTATTTGCGGGGTTCAAATGGTTCTGGTATTGATATCTATCATAGAGACTAATCCTCCCCGGCGTTGGCCATTTCGGCCATTGTCTAAACCAACTATCCTCCGCTGGATACCTCCCCGCGATACGGAAGCACGTCCAGACTGGCAAGCCATTTATGGGCATATGCGTTGGGCTCCAAGTACTGTTTGAGGGCTCCTCGGAAGCCCCAGAAGTCGCTGGACTCGGTATAATTAAAGCCACCCTTGATAGGTTTGACGATACCACAAAGTCAGTCCCACACATCGGGTGGAACAGCGCCGCGTCCGACAAGGAGTTTTTCGGCCTGCGATCCGACTCAAAATACTACTATGTCCACTCATACAAGGTGCCGTATGTAAAGGGCCAGCTAGAGGATCAAGGTTGGTCTGTTGCGACGGTGCGATATGGAGACGAGGAGTTTGTGGGTGCGGTGATGAAAGACAACGCCCTCATTACACAATTCCACCCAGAAAAGAGTGGTATGGCGGGGTTGAGAGTACTCAAGGCCTTTTTGGACGGAGATGCAACCTCTTCTACCAGTGGTGTCCATACCAGCGCCCCTGTGACCGAGGGTTTGACAAAGCGAGTTATTGCTTGCTTGGATGTCAGGGCCAATGACAGCGGCGATCTGGTCGTCACCAAAGGTGACCAGTATGATGTTCGCGAGAAGGGTAGTGGGGGAGATGTGCGCAACTTGGGGAAGCCTGTTCAGATGGCCAAGAAATACTACGAGCAAGGAGCTGATGAGGTTACGTTCCTTAACATTACAAGCTTCAGGGACTGCCCGGTTGCCGATCTTCCCATGCTTGAGGTTCTTAGGCAGACATCTAAAACTGTCTTCGTTCCTTTGACTATTGGAGGAGGGATCAGAGACACAGTGGATACCGATGGCACCAAAGTGTCCGCCTTGCAAATTGCAACCATGTACTTCAAGAGTGGTGCAGACAAGGTCTCTATAGGATCGGATGCTGTTACCGCAGCCGAGGAATACTATGCGGCTGGGAAGAAGCTTTCTGGCAAAACAGCGATTGAGCAGATCTCCAAGGCATACGGAAACCAGGCTGTAGTTGTCAGCGTGGACCCAAAGCGCATATACGTTTCCAACCCAGAAGAGACGACCCACTCGGTCATCAAAACATCGACACCGGGACCCAACGGAGAAGGATACTGCTGGTACGCTTGCACTATCAAGGGAGGACGGGAGACGAGAGACACGGATGTTATTCAGTTGACCCAGGCGGTTGAGGCCATGGGCACTGGCGAGATCCTGCTTAACTGCATTGACAAGGACGGCACTAACAGCGGGTTTGACCTTGAGCTTATTGACCACGTCAAGAGCGCCATAACGATCCCAGTTATCGCGTCAAGTGGCGCTGGAAACCCAGGCCACTTTACGGAGGTATTCTCAAAGACAAAGACTGATGCTGCACTGGGAGCTGGTATTTTCCACAGGGGAGAGTATACTGTGACACAGGTCAAGGATGAGTTGATTGATAAGGGGTTTATGATCAGGCAATTTGAAGACCAGATATAGAAGTATCGAATTGAAAATCAATATTATCCATTTCCATAAGTCCTGCGCCATGACTTCCACCATAATGCACAAAGTAAACTAGCTAAGTGTTCTTGTCTGCCCTGCGCATCAAGCAATGGCTTGCTTCTCAAGATGGACTAGACCATTCGGCGGCTAAGTACTCAGTTAGTTTGGAGTTGATAACCAGAGATTGACACTTACGGGCGAAAACTGTCGTAGCTGTACTCCAGCCTCCCTGAAGACGGCCGCTGTTTGACCATCCATGCTATACCCCTGACTATAAACAACCTCGCTGATTCCAACCTGGGCTATTTTGATGCTGCATGTCAAACAGGGACATGTATCACAGTACAATATAGCGCCTTCGCGGATCCTCTCCCTCCCTGCCTCCAACAACGCATTCTCCTCGGCATGGATGCACAAACACGTCGACAAGCCGACACCAGATCCTTGGGCGTCATTGCACCTAGGGCATCCACCCTCACCACAGTTCTTGAGTCCTCGAGGCGTGCCGTTGTAGCCAGTGCTTATGACGCGCTTCTCTCTCACCAAGACACACCCAACCCTGCGTTTCATGCAGTTACTCCTCTGAGCCGCGAGGGATGCGAGCTGCATGAAGTATTGGTCCCAGCTAGGCCTCAGGCGGTCTTTATTTGTCAAGTCTAGTTTCCCTAGAGTGGCATAGAGATGTGCCAAGTCTGACGATGTGTTCAGAAGGCGGATTGTCGCCCGTGAAATGAGTGGAAGCAAGCCACCATTTGAGTTAAACAGGTGATCATCTGACCTCAAAACAAAATCTTCCAGAGAGAGATCATCATCCGAGTGAGGAGATGAAGTAGAAGAGATCAATCGCTTTTGAAAACGCTTCCAGCGAACATTTACAGGTGCATCAACGCTGATGAGAATGAAAAAGGGTCGGCGGACAAGAATGTCTAGGACGGCCTCGCAGTAAATGTCGGTTGTCACCCAACGGCGCTGCCATTGTGTAGTCACAAAGTTAACCAACTCATCTATGGTATGGAAGGTGTGCTTGTCGTCCGTCAAAGGCTCGTTTGCTAAGTGTTGCAGGCGCAAACGAGTGAATCCATGGTGCTCAATCAGATATTGGGCAACGGTCCTCTTCCCCGAACAAATGCCACCACAGAGACCAACAAACATTTCGTCGCTTTGAAAACAAATACAAGAAATCGACTGTGGCAGAATAACAGCTTAGAACTTCAAAGGAATGTTCAAGGCAATCTGATATTATAACCTTTGCTTCAATGCACAACAGGCTTGGAGCTTTGTTGTCGGACAAAAGAAACTCCGTAAGGAGAGACAAGGCTGAGGCTTGGCGTGCTTGTGCCTGTGGAGGTGGGTACATTCGTGCATGTACCGTGCCCTATTATTGGATGATCAGCAGGTACCTCAGCACGGTTCTGGCCTCTCCGCCTGATTACTCGACGACTCGGCGATAAGCTGCCTCCCCGCACTATGGTTATATCTTATCGACAGCTCTACCTACAGAGGGTCTTTGACTCCAGCATATCCCAACATACTTTCAACACCACCTTACCTATTCCTCTTTCATACTTCTTCTTCCAGATATCAAAGCCTTTAAGGCTGGGGCGACACGTCCGATCAACACCATGGCGCTTCAATACGCCCCGTTCCAGTCCGAGATCGAACTTCCCTTCTACTCAGCTCTCGCAAACCTCAAGATCGACCATGACCGTCTCGACGTGTCGGCTCGCCAGGTTCTGGGGTTGTACGGAGCACCTATTCATCTCTCATCTCGAACAAACTGTCAGATGCAGATACTGGGAAATGCGTTGAGCAGCTCATCGTAAGTTAAGAACTGTGAGACTTCGTGACGATTATATTTATTAACCGCTTTCCAAAGGGTTCCTGCCGGCTTGGTTCGCGCTGAAGGCATCATTAGAAATGTCAATACCATCGAGGAATTTAAGAATGCTGACAAGAACGCCATCATCAACACTGCGGGAAAGCAGGTATGCTACTCTTATGCAGCCCCTTGAACTCACAAGGCAGGACGTTAACTCAATCAGATTTGGGATGCGATACAAGACGGCACCATTTACTCCCTGCCATCTCTACTCTCCTCTTTCACCATATTGTCGTTTGCGGACCTAAAGAAATACCGGTTTACGACCTGGTCTGGATTCCCAGCTCTCCACTCAGACCCAGTTTGGACACAGTCTGCACCGATAGAGCGACTCGGCGGGCGCGAGACGACAGCCCTTGTCGACGAGGTTGGCACGTGGAGATACAGCGTTGATCCAAGAGAGCACGGCTTCTTTTTGGCCAAAAAGGTGTACAACTCCGACAAACCGCAAGCTGACCTGGAGGCGGAAACCAAACCGGACGAGCGCACCTCCATCGATGACGAAACGGGTTATAACTGGAAAATTGGGTCTCTCCATGCATTTGAGACGGGATTCTTCCGGGACGTGGATGCTAAAGATCAGTATATTTCGTTCGCAGATCCATCCACGTACCCACAGAACCCTGGGTGGATGTTACGAAACCTCTTGGTCTTGGTTAGGCAACGTTACAAGCTCGACAACGTCCGCATCTTGTGCTACAGGGATGTCCAATCTAAGAGGGACGAAGCACGGAGCATCATACTCAACCTCAGCTCAACATCTCCAGCTGAGAAAGACGAAACTGCCTCGCCGGTAGTAGCTAAGATGCCCAAAGTAACTGGATGGGAGCGAAACAGCCACGGCAAGTTATCATCCAGATTGACAGACCTGTCCCAGTACATGGACCCACGACTGCTTGCGGATCAATCTGTCGACCTCAACCTGAAGCTCATGAAATGGCGCATTGCGCCGAACCTAAACCTCACAAAAATCAGCCAAACGAAGTGTCTCCTCATCGGAGCCGGCACACTCGGCAGCTACGTATCACGGAACTTGCTGGGCTGGGGTGTGCGCAAAATCACCTTCGTGGATAACGGAACCGTCTCATTCTCAAATCCTGTCCGCCAACCTCTATTCACCTACCAAGACTGCCTGGGAGGAGGAGGAAAGAAGGCAGAACTCGCCGCAAAGGCTCTGCAGGACATATACCCTGGAGTAGACAGCACTGGGCACGTCATCTCGGTCCCCATGCTCGGACACCCTGTTACAGACGAGGCCAAGGCACAGCGCGATTTTGAGACTCTGAAAAAGCTTATCGACGAGCACGATGCCATATTTTTACTAATGGACACTCGTGAGAGTCGATGGCTTCCAACGTTGATGGGAAAGGCCACTGGAAAGATCGTAATGAATGCCGCTCTTGGCTTCGACACATACGTCGTCATGAGGCACGGTATGACACCCCCCGACGGAGCCCAAGCAGCTCTCGGCTGCTACTTCTGCAACGATGTCGTTGCTCCCGCAGATTCAGTAAAGGACCAGACTCTCGACCAACAATGCACAGTCACGCGTCCAGGGATAGCAGCAATAGCATCAGCACAGCTCGTTGAGCTTCTAGCGTCCATCCTACAGCACCCCCTCGGTGGCCTTGCTCCCGCCCCTAAGCCGGTGCAGCCCTCAGGATCAGGCCCAGTTTCGTACGAGCGTGACCCACCAGAACACCCACTGGGCATCGTACCCCACCAGATCCGAGGCTTCCTCGCGAGCTGGCAGAACATGCTTATCAGCGGGCAATCATACGACTGCTGCTCAGCATGCTCCTCCAAAGTCGTGGATGCGTATGAGAAGGACGGATGGGACTTTGTAAAGAAGGCACTGGCGGAGAGGGACTACATCACCGAGCTGAGCGGGTTGGCTGAGGTGCAGCGGGCGGCTGAGGCGGCGGGTGGGGATATTGATTGGGATAGTGAGGGGGAAGGCGAGGAGGAGGGTGAAGGAGAACTTCTATGATATTGCCAAATACCCAAGGCTTACATGAAATAACGTCTTTGCGAGCAGTTTGGTTTGGGAATGGGAAAGCTAGATGGAATTCCTCTCGATACTTATGTATTTGCAACTGGATGGTGTAAGGCGCAGAAGGAGGGAGGTATATTCTGCATATGGGAGACAGGGTTGGCTATGTTCTCACGTATAGCTATGTTGTACTTGTTTTATTATCAACAGTAGCAATTGAATTTGAACACTTATATATGAGAGATTCTCGAGAATCCTATAACGATTGTAGTGGTGCAAGATGCTGTATATGCGAGAATTCTAGCCAAAATAAATCCCATAAATGCCACAATCCAATCCAACAGGGTGGTCGTTGCGGCCTATTTCCAACTCCCCGAGAGCGCAGCGGCGCAACGTGCATTGGTCAACAGACCAGAGGTATCTAGTAAGAAAGATCATTCGCTCATATTTCATGATATGCTGCAAAATCAGCGATGGAAGCCCCTATGCCAATGAAGGAGACATGGTTAGGCTTCCAATATATAGTAACACATCCACCTACCATCCAAGCTGAGAGCTTGGGTCATTTCATTCCGTCGTGGAGATCAAATGAGGACCCATTCACTGCCTCTCTTGAGGAATTTGTCCAGTAGCATGCCAATATCTGTCACGACGAATCTGCAGATATAGAATCCGAAGAACTCCGCAGCGTGGCGAGTGCTCAGTTCCAAACCGACTTGTGTTTTATCTGCATGTTTAAGGCCGGGATCCTCGACCTGACGAGCGATTTGGTCTAAATATAGTTAGTAAGGGGTTATGGCAGGTATAACTGTGTGGGTGTTAAACATACCAAGGACTTGAGCTGCATCGAATAGCTTTGCTAATGCGCTCATATAGTTGGCATTCGGGCCCGTAAAGTGAACCTGGGATATATCCCTCTTCGCGAATCGGGTACTGCCCGAGGTCGTCATGGGAAGAGAACTTATAGTATGTCCTTCCTTTGGAGTCTCTGTTACTGCGGTGCGTCCGCCGTAATTATTCAGCGCCACCCCAGAACTCTTGGACCGCAATCGGCGCCACGAGAACGAAGATTGCTTCCCGGTCCCGGACGATGTTTTGGAGGTGGTGGTAGTTGCCTCTGCTTCGGTTGAGGTCGACGAGGCATCCTTAAATAGCATGCCTGAGCCCTGTACACCGACATCATTACCAAGCTTTCGTACTAGAATGGCCCGAGCTTGCTCAAGGACGTCTTCAAAAGCCTGCATCTCATCGAGCACCGCATCCGCATCAAAGGTATCAACCTGAGCGAGTTTCTGCAAAGCTGCCGTTAGGAGATCACAGCATGATATCTTCTCCTCAAGCCCCTTGATTTTAACTCCCTTGACACGCCAGACATCCCTTGGTACGAAAAGTTTGGTAGAGAGGTATCCACCACGAGTATGGACCAAGGTTTGATAGAAAGCGCGCATTAGCCAGAAAGGCCGTAGGAGATGTTCAGTCGGACATGGCTCCAAGGGTATCGGCCCACCTGTGTGGCCGCTTTTAGGCAAGCTTGGACTTTCTGGAGAGTGCATATCATTATCGAATAGGTACAGGCCGCCGGTGGGAGCACCATTCGGAGCACCATTTATCTTGTCTCGGAAAGCCACTGCAATGGGTGTTGGCAGTGCTGGCATCGCCGGCAGTCTGTTTGGATCTCCCCTCGTGGCTGAAATGGTGCCAAACTGAGCCGTCATTGGCGTATTCGGTGACACCTCGGGGCCATCGTCCACGTGAGATACCGAAGGATTTCGACTCTTCAGGTTCTTGAGACTGGAGGAAGAGAAGTTCTTCCGGATTCCTGATCTGGACTGCGCTCGTCCAGGAGAACCAGAACAAGGAATAGAGCAGGCATTATCGTCCAAATTAAAGCTTTGCGTAAGTGTAGGCGTCGGCGGAGACGCAACGTCTGCTAGGAAAGGAGATGAGGTTTGGCGAGCCCAGAATCCGGTGTTGCTCGCGGATTGCGGTATCGGAGGTGGTGGCATTTCCATTTTCGGTAGCGAAAACCCTCCTGCAGGCTCTAAAGGGACTTCCGGAGGTGGTGCTTTTGGTGTGGTAATTGTGGTGGTATCGATCTTCAATTGCTTGGGATTTTGTCCCGACAGGCGTCTGCCCCTCACGGCATGAGAATTAGTTGCGGGTTCGGGCGCCTGCATTTGCAATGGTCGTGAGAATTGCGGAGCACTAGACGTAGGAGGAAGCGGGGGAGCTTGGCCAGGGGGAGGGTAAACTGGCGGCGGTGTTTTCGATTGAAAAACGGGTAATTTGGGGATAGGGGTAGTCTCCGTAATGGTAGACATGGTAGTTCCACTAGTGGTGGGATTTGACCCGAGAGAACTGTGCCAGGTGCGTCCAGAAAACCCACTCGAGTCAGATTCTCGAGGCAATGCCGACTTGGACTGGAGACCGAACTCAAACTCATCCATAACGTAGCCTCTGGTCATCTCCTCAAGCATACGCTCTTCTTCCTCTGATTCGCCGTCATAGTAGTCCTCCTGGCCGGTCTGGTCTTGTGCCATGCGCTCCCTCTCTCGATCTCTGGCCATGTGAACAGCGGTCTCCCTTTCTGTTTGCCTGACCCTTTCCCTAGCCATCTCAACCCTCATTCGCATACTTGCGACTCCATTATCATACTCAGCAGTGCTTCTCATGGGAGGGAGGTTTTCCACAGGCTCGAAACCGTCGTCATATGCTGCTTCCACTGCAGCATCTAAGGCAGCATCAAATTCTGCCTCGGTTGCTCCGCTAGCAGCTCGTATATGTTTCCTTCTCATGCCCAGTGACGACGTCCTTGAATGTACGGACGAAGCCCCGGAACCACCAGATTCATCAATAGTATCCAGCCAGGAAATGGAATCGGTGCTTATTTCCCTCGCATGACTGTTTTCATTCGATTCAGTCGATGGACGATAGGGCTTTGAGTGGTCTTCTTCCGTTGGTAGCATATCCATTGGAGAGGTTGGGGGTCTTGGGGAGAGTGGTGGCACCATCATTGATTGGCGCTCCATTGGGGGGGGCAGAGCTGTTTGTGAGCCGAGGAGGCCTTGGCCGATCGGAGACCTTGCAGGGGCAGATCTCTGGTAACGATCAGTACTTTGGCCTCGAGGTTCATTCTGGAAACTTACATCAAAGGTCTGCGGCACAAGTGAGTCCCTTCGTCGGGGGTGTTGTATAGGTGGCTGCTCAGCAGGGAAAGGTTCAAGGGCAAAGGTGTCTTGGTTAACTATTGTCGTCATAGTTGCCATTCCTACCGTTGCTCCGTCATCATCTATGGGGGGAGATAGATCATCTGTGTATTCAATGCTTTCGGGTCTGGCAGGTAAGGCTTTGTCATCCTCATTGTAGGGAGCAAGCTTCACCAGCTCTGTTATCCGACTGGTGTAGGTATTTCGCTATATTTGGTTAGTAATATTCGATCGAGCGGGAAATCCAACCTACAATAGCCTCCAGCTTCCTTCTATCTTCATCCCCGGAGCTCCTCATCATCACTTGTTGTAGTAAATCGCATGCCTCTGAATACGCCTGCATGGCACCCTCGAAATTCATTGCATTATCAAGCACCACCGCCGTATTCGCTTTCTGAAGCGCCTTTGAAAGCATGGCTTTTTGCGATGGCTGCCTCGACGAGCGATCTTTGTTTTTCTCCGAGGATATGGTCCCTGAGCTCCCTTTCGTGGCGTGCGACCGGTTTCGCGAATGTCCCCTACTGCGGCTACGGTCCCCTCCCTGCCGCGGCTTCTGGACAGGGCTGGCACTAGATTTGGTGTATCCTGGTGGGAGCGAAGACGAAGGGATTATGGGAGACCGATTCATTGAATGGTTTCTCGTTGAGCCAAGGGTATTTAGATGCTCCCACGAATCGCCAAAGTAGTCAGGCGCCGCAGACCGCACCGCGGCGGACAGTAACCCTGCAGTTGATGGCGAGATAGTTGTTCCCGTTTGTGGGGACTGATCGCGATCGTTGCTACCAGGGCGATATGTGGGGAGCGTTATTATGGGAGGTAGGGTCGGTGGGAGATTTGAGCCGTCTCGTCCTCGCAACGGAAGCCGCTGAGGAGAGCTTTCCGACTTTGGCGCCCCGTATCTGCTTCCTTTGGAGAAAGTATCAATTTTGCTGGTTCCGGAGGCCGACCCCAGCGCGCGCGAGGAGCTGTTTGACCTCACATGCGCCGTGGAACCTTTGCTAGAGGTTGTAGACTGCGACCAGCGATTCAGGTTTCCAACCCCGTCCCTGACACTCCCAAGACTGTCTGATCGCCTATGCGTAGCTATCTGGCGTCTTCGAGCCTCCGGCGATATTGGAGCTAGCTCCGGAAAGTTCGCAATATTCTTCCCATTTGCGCTAACTGGCGGGCGTGAATTCGATCGTCCTTGACGGTCGGCTTCTGACTGAAGAACAGGAGCATCAGTGGAATATGGCATATTCGCCTGGCGTTGGATTCGGTAGGATCGGTCGTCCGTGGCGGCCGCCTGCATTGTGGTTTCGAGTCTCGAGAGTGTAGGCTAAAACTAGGGGTACGGTATCGAAAAGGCGCAAGCATGAATTGTTTCAACTTCAACGTTCGAAGGTCGGGAAGGCGCACGCGTATATGGCGCCTCGTCAACGGTGGCGTCAACGGTCTCGTCAGCGCGCGCGCGTTACAAGAACAACTGTAGTTTGTATACTGAGGGGTGTTCTAGTGCGATCGGTATGTGGGCGGCGAGCGCGTGGGAGTCGCAACCATCGTTTAAGCGGAGTACATCCTCTTCCAATTGTGCTGTACAAGAGATGATGTGATATGTAAAAAATATATCGTCGTATACGTTGGCGCACGAGGACGATTGGGAGGAGGAGGGGATGGTGGGTTGCGTTTTGTGAAGCCGCACAGTCGAGTCGGTGGAGATATGTAGATAAGTCAGCCGAAGAGGGATGGACTAATTAGGCAATAAGGGGGGGGATAGGTCCCCGTTTGAGCCCCAGGTACGACAAGTAACTAACTTAACTAACTTTAGTTAGTTAAGTTAACTAACGTTACAGCTTCTCGTATTATGTAATCAATAGTCCCACGCGACGCGAATAGCGGCACCCGCGTATGACTTGATGCCCACCCGCGTATAATCCAACATACAGTAGCAAGATATTCCGAGATATACATCAAGTCCTTTGAAATGCATATAGTCTGAAGCTAAACTATGCACTCTACAGCTTCAATCGTCGTGTGGAACATGTCCAAGTAACTCTATCGTACAAGAGAGATATATATCAGTGTGTGATCGCCCGAGCCCCTTGCAACAGGAGCCCAAACATCAATCCTCTAGCAACCTTCTCGTCCTGCAAGTAGTCAAATACTCTGCCAACGGCCTCGCCTGTAGCAGCCTGACCCATAACGCCGGCCAATGCAGGTGGAATACCCCTCTCAATAACCAGTTTCCTAGCCCGGACCCTCAACTTTGTCTTTTCATCCGGACCGAGTTCCTCGGGCCATGCTTTAAGCTCTTCTTCGGTTGGCATTGTGTTCTCACGTATCTTCCGGAGGTGGCTGGCAATCCCAGCGTCAGAAGTATTTGAAGTGATAACGGATTCTTGGACAAGAGACTGGATGGATGCCAGCGAAGGATTTCCAGGCCGAAGGAGGAACGTTTTGGCCGCCGTGAGGAGTGTTCGGCGTATATTCCAGACAGATGATAGCGTATATAGTTCATTGATCATGGCAAACGTCAACTCCAGAGCTACTCTGGTCTCCTCCTCCGTGAAAGGCGTTGGATCCTTTCGCTTGTTGGGTACCTTGACCTCGGATATCGACGGGGATCTTAGGGACTGGACTGGTGAGGCGTTATTCGTAGATGTAACTGGTGTCATAATTTCGTTTTTCGACAAAGCAGGCGATGAAGAAGATCGTATTATTCCGTAATCGTCAGGCATGTCGCTAGGCGGTGGCGGTAGAATGATGTTATCGAGATCTGGTAGTTGGTTCCGAGGCTCTTCTTCTGTCCCTAACGATTCCATTGACGATTTCATGGATACATCGCTAACCCCGTTACTAGAGCTTTCAACTGGTGTACTGGACGGCTCATGCTCGGGTGTTTCTGCGATGACTACTGCCTCGCTGTGAGATGTAGCTGCCCTATTTCGAGCTTCTTCGCTTGATGGCTTTGTGCCGTTGATGGAGGCACTATTGTCAAGTTCTGGTGCAAGCGACGAGGATGATCGGAAGCCAGGACGAAAACTAAGGCTAAGTTTGCTGGCAGACCTTCCTCTCCCAGGATTTATATTCCCAATGACCCCTGTCATGCCACCGAAAACAGTTTTACCGCCTTCAGCAGCTCCCTTAGAAGCACTCATCAGGTTATCAACCAAGCCCTTACCCATAGTTTCAAAGGCTGCAGGAGATGGCCACCCAAATCCCTTTCCAGACTGCCCCTGGCTTTGGCTTTGTTCTTTTTCAAGGAAACGTTTCATTCCCACGCTTTCAGCCAAAGCCGCATGACGACATGCATCGCGCAGATAATTTTCCAAATTAGTCCGCAAGTCGGCCTTGCCCTGGTTTATCCAAGTCGGCAGTGTGGAATGCGTTTGTGTGAAGGCTATCACTCCAGACACCTGGGCAATGCGCTTTAGAACTTCGTGGAGTGTTTCAAAATCTGTATATTTGCGAACAATCATCCACCCGGAGTAACGCGAGGAATTTGGCTCAATCTGGACCAAATAATCTCCCATGGGCTTGCTGCGAAAGCGACTATTATCGCCTGGAGAAGCGTCGTCCATGATAGTTATACCGGCGCCTTTAAGCGTCAAAGGCTTGGGCGTCTCATTATCCAAGTCGATATTTCGTTGGGGCGCCATCTGGTCGAAGCTTGTGAACGGCTGTTTCGGCTCCGCATCAACTTCGACGGAAGCCGGGACAAATGTTTCTTCAATCGGACCTAGGGAAATATTTACGCCATCCGAACCGTGACTTGACGATATCCTGGCAATGTCTGGGGCGTCCCTGGATAAGGAAGATCTTAAAGTCTCTTTAGACTGCCTTGATTCATCCTCAGCAATTAGCTGGCTTAGCCTTTCCGCTTCTTCTGTGGCAGACTTCATTGCGTCGTCCGCTCTGCTGGCCCGTTTTTGAGAGCTGACGTCGGGCTCCGTAGGTTTAATCCCTTTCGGAGATGGTATGCCCATGCCAGCATCAATCGCCTGAATAATATCCGGTTCGCCCTCCTCTAACAGATATACAATCCAACCATTTATCCACTCTGGCTTGGAACAGGCCATCAAACTCATCTCCATTACAACCCCACTTAATATTCTTTCCAAGAAGACCCTTGCCGGATTGCAACTATACACGGATTTCTCAATGAAATTCTGTAATAAATCATTGGCTATCAACTGGAACTTTTTCTGCTGCTGGTTCTCATCCATGATATGGGCGAGATGGGAATCCGGGTTCGAGGTGAGGTATTCCTGCACTGCATCTTCAGGAGAAATATCGGAATCAGGCGAAGCCAGAATGGCGGTTGAAAGTTCACCAAGAAAGACGATAACAATCGAGGAGCAATTGGTAAAGAAGTCCAGAAAAGCGTCTGCGGGGCGCTTCTTCGACAAAGAATTTGCTATAGAGCGAAGGAACGACACCAGAGTTTGCTGGCTCGTTCGCGGAAATGTCCTTTCTTCCGGCAGGACGGAAAGGTACCAGTACTCCACATAATCTCGAATTGTTGCTTCCACCAGTTCCCTCAGTGCCTCTGCCGTGGCAGGGCGAAAGTCGTCAAAGTTGGCCGCCCCTGTCACAACCGCCTCGTCTGTATCGTCATTGTCGTCAAATTCGTAAGGATTCGCAGGATTCTTTTCCCTCCAATCTAAGACCTTTTGTAGGACGTGAAGGCCCCTCTGCTTTTGGTGGGTGGTGTGGATATCGGCGACAGCACTATGCCTCTCCCACGACGCATGCAGTATTATCCCTCCAAATGCGCCCATAAGCACGAGCCCGACCCTCCCCAAGACGAGATATGTACAGCCAGCCAGCCCAACTGCTATGGAGCACAGCTGTTCAGTGGACGCATGGGCTAGGTACTGGAGGACTCGAGTCGTCGCATCTGGCGTTGCGGCTGGTGCGCGCGTGGGTGTGGCGTCAGCTCCTCCATTGGGTGCATCATCGTCTAGGGGTGAGGAACCATTTCCTTGATGGTCTTTATTATCTTCGATTATTGCCATTGAGATATGGGGGTTCGCTTTGTCCCAGATTGTTGCGATCATCAGTTATTGCGCAACCGCTGTCGAGTCGTCGTCGTTGCAATGGGAGAGATATACGGTAGTATCAGGGAGGTCCTATCATCTTACAAAGAAAAAAAGAAAAGAACCTAGAGAGCAGCTGACGTAGACATATATACCGAAATATAAGTGGGTTGAAAGCAACAATCTCAATCTTTAACTCTCCGTTCCTTGCTTATCCTCAGCCCAAGGTAGAGCCCCTATTGTTTCAGCCGCCGTTCTGAGGGAGATCTAGGCTGGTGAGGGCCATTACCAGCCACACTACGAGTAGGCTGTATCACCATTGTCACGTGACTATCAATCACTGAACGCGTTGTTGCGCGGGGTGTGCTCGATTGACCGCGTCCAAAGCTTGGCCCGATGTGTAACCTTCTTGTCTACACCGAGGTCTCGATATTTGATATTTCCGATTCCATATTCGCTGCCCATTCCGCATCACTGGAGCCTCAATAAAGTCCCGTCCGAACTCTATTTCACGGATATCTGAACTTAACACTTGCAAGCAACCACTTCAACTTCAGGTAATGAGTGAGACCCAGACCCTTCAAATAATGAACCGAATTAATGGAATCCGTGCAGTCATTTTTTGAGCGAAGATACCCTCAACAATCTCATCCCTCCTTCTCTTCCACAATGCCAGTCACCAAGCGCGGCCGCGCCCGGGATTCGCCCAGCGATATCGATGACTACGATGATGGCAGTGGCTTCGTCGCCTCCGACGACGACGCCAAACCCAAAAGCAAGAGAACGAAAACAGCAAAGCCAAGCAGCGTCACCAAACCTGCACAGGCCCAGACCGGCGAGGGTGGCGAGAAGTTCTGGGAGGTTAGTTGCTTACCCATAGCGTCTGAGAGATGATAATGGATGGATGTGACTGACTAACAAATCTCCGAATCCAGTTATCACAGGGAAGAAACAGCAGGAGAATCGGCATCAGCGAGTTCAAGGGCACCCGTCTCATTAATATTCGGGAGTACTACCAGAACCCCGCGGGTGATCTCCTGCCGGGCAAGAAGGTAAACCAGAGCTACATGCCTGTATATATGTCAGGTGCTGACTTCTTGTAGGGTATCTCGCTGCCCCTGGACCAGTACAAGGTGCTTCTTCAGGCAATTCCAGATATCAATGCCGCTCTCACAGCAATGGGCGAAACAGTCGAGTCAGGTGATGCGGCCCCGAGGAAAGCCAGAGTAAAGGGTGCCGACGCCGGTGCCAAGGAGCAGAGGGCTAATATCGATGAGACGAGCGATGAAGACGAGGAAGCGTAGTCGTTTACAAGGGCTTGCTGTAATAATATGTATGAGATATGAATTATAATGACCATTCACCAGAGCAACATGAGATAGTATGTATATTCTATTGTGTCTACACTCTTCTAAGCCCTACCGGATCCGAACATCGCATCAATCAACGCTTCAAGAGGTCCACGCTAGCCCTCCGCTTGAACGCCCGGTGTCTAGATAATAACTGGGATTGCATGAAATGACACACATCCTCGTCACCCCAATAGCTCAAATGGCTCGCGATAGTATTATAAGGATTGAAATCCAGAACGCTCCTACTTCAAATTAGCATCTGCTCGTCAGAGCCACACGATTGCAACTTACTCCTGGATACTGAAATCGATACGACCATTCTCATTCAAGCCTCTAACCTTCATCTCCTCTCTCCTCAGCTTCTTGGCCTTCTCCGCCGCCGCAAGCCTCTCCTTATTACTCTCCTCATTCCCTTGGTGACTCTTCCGATTCTTCTGGAACCCGGCGTACAGGGTCTCGATATCATCATCAATCAGCGTCGGCGCATTATCATTGCCCTCCCGGTCCGCATTGGCAGTATCCTCCGCCAGCTGCCTCTGCTTCTCATTCGTGTTTTCCCTCGTCAGAGGCCGCGTACCGGCAATAACGCCCCCACTTGAGATATTAGTTCCGGCGCCCATAGACAGCGGTGACTCGCGGATGCTCTGGCCCTGTGCTCGCTCCATCTTGGCGATATCCTCACCGGTGAGGCCGAGGCTTCGATTGAGGAGACTGCTCGCAATTCCGGAGCTAAAGCTAGACCAAAGGCCGCTTACGCTCTGGCCGACCCTGGCGCCGATTCCTGTGATGCCTTGAGCCGCAGACGTATTAAAGATACCCTTCTTCGTGTACGGAAGTGCCTGCGGTTTGAGGGATGACATGGCTGGTGCTATAAGGGGCTCGAGGCGGTATGCGATGGGGTCAGAAGGATGAAAGATGTTGTACAGCTGTGCGCATTTGGGTGAGGATATCGAGTAGGGGAGCCCACTTGTGGGGACAAACGCCTCGTTGGGATGGCTATTTGCGGCGAGGAATGGGTCATCCAGCATATCCAAATCCATGGGGCTCTGTGCTGGCATTGCTTCAGGGTGACGCCGAGCGGCAATTGTCCGCCCCTTGAGCATTTGGAAGAGTCCAATAGGGCTACCGAGGCAGTAAAAGTCTTCAACTTCAAAATCGAAACTCATATCCTTGCCATCTTTTTTGCTTTGAGGTTGCACCCCGGGTCGATTGTGATAGAACTTTGGGTGTTTGGGTAGCCCGTACGTATCCTTGTCTTCCTTCTGACGGCAGAGGATATCGAAGAAGATGGCGGAACCGAGGGAGTGTCCGATCAAGCTGACCTTCCCGTTGAAATCTGGATTGCGGTCTAAGAAAAGCTTGTACACCCGGTTGCACTCGCGGAGCACGATATTAGAGATGTGTTCCCTATAGGCACTTTGATAAAGCAAGACGTCCAGAGCAAGGTCGGTGATGAGACTTCTCACGAACGGGACACCTTCCATGGTAATGTCGTCCAAGCTTGGATATTCCTCGTCTTCGCTAGAGATATCGGCAAGATCATGCTCTTTGCGGTTCTGCTTCAGGCCATGGCGAGGGAAATCTAGCAAGTGTCGCCAGCAAACTGGGAGGACTTGAATCCGGCAGTTCTTTGGAAGCTTATCGATTTCGGAATTCAGGGCTTGTAGATCCGCAGAGTTTCCATACACGCTTTTGAGTGTCTGGCGGAGGACATTGACGTCGTGGATAAAGTTTACGCTCTCGGTCCGCATCCCTAAACGCTGTCCAATTCCATGTGTCACCAGAATCAAATGTTCAATCTCCCGAGATTGATCTTCGGATGGATGATCCTGATAATCATCCCGAATCTCCTTTTCGTCCAGTTTTCTTACCGCCTCTTCAGTTTTCGGGGTTGAACTGCCACTCAACGCCGGCTTCTGCGTTTCGGCATGTAAGTCGCGAATATCGGATGCCCTCAGCGTCCCAGCTGGGGCGGATCTGCGCTTCAGAAGCCTCTGTTGTCTTTCATCAAGCCGAAGACCTGCCTTATCAGGCTCATCTACCATATCTGGTTCTGGGCTCGAAGGCACCTCAGTCTTGGCATCAGCTGAAGTCTTCTCCCCTTTGGTATAACCTCGCACTATCTTCACACCGCTCATATAGCCACCTCCTGAAAATCGTTGGTAAACGGTCGTACTCATGCGGGACACGATGCCGTCATCTGATAACCACGCAACGGTGTCATCCTGGTATGTGACAATGGAGTTCATATATGAGCCAAACAGACGGTGAGTCTGAGGTTGGTGTGCGACATCCGTAGGTTTACTTCCAGCCTGCTCCGTGGCCCCTTTCAAGTTTTCAGCGGATGCTTTGGGAGTGACTTCGGCAGCGCCCATATCGGTAGGCAATTTCGCCTCATCCGCGGTTTTTGGCTGAGCATCTTTAACGGCAGGCTTCGGATAGCGAAATGGCTTGACCTTCAGATATCCCTCCTCCAACTGTGTGGCCAAGTTCTCATCACATGGCCTAAGCGTCGATCCCTCCTGATAGAACCAAGTACCTCTCCTCACGTCATATATCGGTCCAAGCCAATAAACTGGCGCAAGTTCCCTCTCCTCGATGTCGACATCAAATAGGTAGTCCTCATTGACAGGTACCTTGATTGTCCTTTGCTGCCTCGGAGAACTATCCCCTTCTAAAAAGCTATTCTCCTTTCTGCCAGGCTTTGACTCTGGCGATGTTGTCAAGTCGATTGGACTTTGAGCCGTTTGCCCTTCATCCTCTTCATCCTCAACAAACTTCTGGTATGCTTTCTCGATAGACTGAGAATCCCCGGGGGAGAACGTCAAGTATTTCTTCGGCGCAGGCAGCGGTTTCGACTCGATATTGACGTCTTTGAGCAGCTTAGGTTTTCGCTTTGGAACCTTCAACACGTTAGCAAGCATTTTGATTGCCGACAGGGAATTCTTACATCAACCGCATAAAACCACTTCGTCTTAAGCGGGGGGCAATCCTCCGGATACCTCCTCGTACTAATCCCATGCGAACGCCCAACACTATGATCACCACCCCTCTGCGCCGCCTGCGCCTCAGCCGCCACACCACTCCCCTGCGCCGGCTTTGGCGTGGCCGGCCGCGCGCTCGTCCACGGCGAGATCGACTCCACAGCCGACGACAGGTACGACTTCTCCACCTTCTTCGGGGCCGCTGCTGACGAGGTCGGGGGGGTCATGCTTGCGTCTGGCTCCGGCCAGTCGAGCCGCCCCGGTTTGGGTTTCGAGATGCCAGTCCAGACGGAGGCTGGGCCGATCAGCGACTCGGGTAGGTAGTTGGGGACTTGGCGGGCAATGCTGCGGAGGAAACGGGATGCCAATTTGGAGGTTGTGGGGGTTGGCTGTACGATTCAACTGCAGTGGGCGGGGTCGACGAGCTCTGTTTGCCTTGGTTCGGAATCACTGGTCAGGCACTGGAGTTGATTTTAGAACATATTCTTTTTTCTGAACAAAGGAAAGGCGGCACTAAGGTAGTTGAATCTATAATTCTAACATTTAATAGAGAATTGGACATCCTATGGAAGACATGACGTCGACGCTTTGGCGGACTATGAAAGTGGGACAGGTGAGGGAGCTCCCGCCTGTTCAGCTTTGACCACTCACAACGCCGTCCCGCCACACACCTTAAGGCTCTCGGGCAGCGCTTATAAGAAACGCCAAAAGTAGGTAACTTATATAAATTTGACTGCATTTTCTTCTAGTTTCAACTTATTCACATTTAATACAACTTAAATTACCACAGTCAAGATGTCTTCTCAAGAACTCCACACCCTAAATACCTCCATCGCGTCAAAGACTGACCCCTCATCGGCCGCACGTGCTCTCACAGCGCCAGCCGAAGATAAGTTCACAACAGGGTCTCCAGAGTCAGACATTGAGGGCGGTCTTAGGCCCGTCTGGGAAAGCATACTTAATGTGGCTGCGGATACCGAGCACCAGTCTCAAGAACATTTAGTGGCTATTGTGCGCGCCGTCCAGCAGCAGAACCTTTCCAAAGATGGTGCGAGCGAGGTTACAGTCTGGGGGGAGCAGGTGAGGGTGTGGAGCGACCTACCCCTCTTTGGTGCTTCTGTAAGGGACGCATGGAATAGAGGTATGGCCGCCCGCCGCTTGCTCAGTATTCTTATGGTGCTAACATAACACAGCTCCTAGCACTGGCTCTATCAACGATTTCTCTGCCAGCCAGTGGCGCAATATAAACGCCTTCCTAGCACGCCTAACTTCCATTTCTCCATCTACACCTGCGTTTGATTTTTCTATGTTCGGCCTGTGGACGTTGAGGTCAGCATTTGAAGGAACAGGCGAGGCCTCGCCAACAGATGTGGATGCTGCTAAGGTGTGGTTTGAGTATGCGGAGGATGTCCTGACGGAGTTGAGCAACGAAGGGAAATCGTTCCCCGCCAACGTTGGCGCTGGTGGCGGCAGCTATGCGGATAAGGGATGGACTGGATTCAACCCTGATAGGCTTAAGGTTTGGCAGGTAGCTCTTCAATAGCTGACGAAAGCCCGCTAGGGGGAGAAACAAACCAGTGGCGTAGTGGTCATATATTGAACCCCTTTATTCTAAGAGCCTCCTATAGAACAAACCCAGAGAATGAAATATATTCTTAAAACTATCCGCGCCCACTCCCGCTTCCCCCCGCATCCTCCATAACGATGACTCCCTAATTTTCAAACTCGCAAAAAAGCCCCAAACTCCCCATCCCTAAAATCCTAAGCCAAAGCAA
The DNA here is from genome assembly GCF_001641265.1 of Pseudogymnoascus destructans. Taxonomy (NCBI): domain Eukaryota; kingdom Fungi; phylum Ascomycota; class Leotiomycetes; order Thelebolales; family Thelebolaceae; genus Pseudogymnoascus; species Pseudogymnoascus destructans. The sequence goes on from NW_020167529.1 coordinate 865,723, forward strand.
GCCATGTATAATCATCAAGATCATAAATCATAACCCTCATGAAGTGTCCACCGCGCTCCTAAAAAGCAAAAATGAGTTATATAGACCTCCAGCCACGTGCCGCACAGCAGACAACGCTCTCTGGGCCCATCAAAAGCTCGACCGTCCTGTGAAGACCGTGTTACTTTTCCCTCCCCTTATCGCTGTTCATACACCCTCCCGCCACGCACCCATCTAATCAACTCTCGCGCCTCCCTCCACCCTCCCTCAAAGCACATCCTCAACGCCATCCCTCACGCCCCTCGGCCCACTAATACTCCTCCTCAACCCCTCTCTCCTCCTCTCCCTCCTTCGCTCCGCCCACCGCTCCACCCCCGAAACACTCACCCACCTCACCCCGGCCTTGAAATTCCACCTCCCAAACCCAACATCGCGCATCCACTCCCTCGACATCCGACTATCGCTCCCCGACATCCCTTCCACCGGCGCGCTCGAATTCCGCATCCCCTGCCGCGCGCTCGCAAAGCGCAGGTACTCTCCCACGCTCCCCACGCTACCATTGTTCCTCTGGACAACACGCAGGTTACCTGACCCCGATCGCCGGATCGTGCGGCGCGGTGCACCAAACCCAATCTCGTGATCGCGCGCGGGCATGATGGAGAACGTGCGTTTCAACACCGAAGAGAGACTTCGCTTCGGCGCCGACAGCGCAGGATGCACATTTGCTGACAGGGGGTAGTAGTTGGGGTCATCCCACTCGTCGTCAGAATACTCATCGTCGCTGTCTAGGTCGTCCCAGAAGCGCGCAGGGCGCCAAAATGGATGTAGGCGCGACGTGTCGGCAGGCTGGTCGGAGATGGTAGGGTACGTGTGCGGACTTGCGGTATCGACGCTATTCTGCGGCTGGCGACCTAGGGAAAAGCGCCGTGGCAGAATGGTGGAGATGGACATGCTCTCACGGCGGTGGGCGGAGAGGGCACGTTGCAGGAGGGACGGACGACGTTCAGGTGGCACGGCTGAGATAGTGTTTGCTTCTCCGGAAAGGAAATCGTGGCCAATTTGTTTAGTGTCGTCATCAGGGGAAACGGCAGCGGGGGTGGGAGGAATGAATTTTATGAGTGGCGGTTGTGGGGGGTCGCGCGGGTTGCGGAGCGGGGAGTCTGCTTCCATATCGAGTGGGTGGGCGCGTTGAGGGGGTGTCATAGGATCTGGTTCGGTTGCGAGAGGGAGGGAGGAGGTCCGGAGATGGATTGGACGACCTTTGGGCGCAGACCGAGGCTGCAGAGGGCCGTGCTCGATCACGAGTACAGACCTGTTCTGGTGCGGGTACAGGTTTATAGCCAGAGCTTCCGATATCTCTAGTGCTGTACCATGCGTGTCGTGCGATGACTGTGAGAACGGCGTAACTTGCGCCGAAAGTCGCTGGCCGAAGAACGGGTCCCCATTGGTATCAACCGTCAGCGTGTTTCTAAGTGGTGCACCATCCTTAGGCGGCACAGCCGGTGGGAGAGCAGCTAGCGCAGCGAGTTTGGCTGCTTGAACCGCTTGAATGGCATTATGCGCCCGGAGGCTCTCTGCGGTTAAGGATCCCGAGCGGGAAGTATTCCTGCTCGTCGGCGCGGAGAGAGATGAGCGGCGATCCGGTATCACAGGCGGGCCATCAGTACTGCGTTCAGACTGCACCCGGGATGTGGCAGAATCGGACATTCGCCTCTGTCGGATGGTGGGCTGCTCGATCGTACCGGGGATGTTAGACCCAGCTGACTGGGACAAGGGAGCAGACTGCAAAGATACGCTCTTCCTCATGTGACGGCTGCTTGCTGAGCGGAGTGAGCGGGCCTGGGCGGTCTTCACTGAGGAGCGGCGCTCAGGGACTACGACGACAGGGATAGCGCCCTCAGAGATGATTCTCCTGCGTGACCTGGTGCTTGCTGTGGTGGTCGCGGTGGAGTTAAGGCTGTTGTGGTTAGGCCTCGAGGATCCGTTGCTCCTGTTAATGATCCGGCTTGCAACTTCACTTGCTCCGTTGGGCTGGCCATTAGTTACTGCTGGTGCAGTTGGAAGACCCGGAGGAGTAAAATCCCGCAGCCCATACTGCTTCTTAGTATGTCGTAGCGTTCTTCGCGGAGTTGGGGGTGAATTAACGACGACGACAGCCCCAATAGTTGTAGCATTAGACTTTCCTGACATCGACGAGAACCGCTGTACATCAGGTGCCGGAGGGCTCTCCGCTTTCGCCTTCTCAGGCCACAACTGCCGGTTCACCTCGCTCCCTCTTAGCGTGTCTGCCGAGCTAACATCTTTTACCATGTCTGACGTGCCATTTCCCAGCCCAAACTCCTGCAAATGAATCGTCGCGTTTGTCGGCGCGACAGGGCGATCAACGCGCACCTCCTGCATAACAGGACTCTCGTCAAAACGATACGGTTTCCGCGACGTCCGCCTCCGAACCGTCACATTTTTCATGAGATCCTCGTCCCAGCGATATCTCTGCTTGTAGTCCACTCGGTCTGTCACATTCCAGTCGCCGTCAAAGCGGCGAAATTCGTCGTCCTCAAAGGAAAACTTCTGACGCAGTACCGGCGTCGGGGTTCGACGCCTGTTTATATCCAAGTCTAGCCCCAACCCAACATGCAGTGGCTCTGGACCCATCGGGGTGGACTCTCCCGGAGTGAATGCAGAGCAAATCTCCTCCGAAGACTGGTTCTCTCGTGCTGTCCTGAACGACTCAGCGCGTGACGATAAATTCCTCTCACTGGGGGGCGGACGCATCAACGATGCGCGTCGGGGGTTTCGGGGGGGCGTGAAGTCAGGAGTAGGCGGACTGTGGACGTTGGGCGGGGTGTTCGGGGTGGACGAATCGGTCGCTGTGCCATTCGCCCTGAATGGCACGGCTGGGGTCTGGCTTTCGTCAGAGGGATTCCGCGAATGGGCCGGAGGAGTTGGCGGGAGGTCTGGCAGGCCTATTCGTTTGGATGCGTGCTTGAGGGTTCGTGGGCTGAGGTCGTAGGACGATGTTGATGGGGGAGAGACGTCGGAGTCAACGGACATGGTTTGGGTCGCTGTCGACGGGGGAGAGGAGTAGGTCTCGGTGGATCGGTCGCGCTTGGGATGGGGCAGCGTCTTGTGTCGTTTCAGCGAGCCCGGGGCGAGCGCGTTCGCGGCTCCAACTGAGGTCTCACGCTCGCGCGACGGCATCGTGGCATGTGGTAGGAGTGGCGGTTTTAGTGAGGAGAATGCGACTGCTTGTACTATAACTTGGACGACGGCGCGTGCTTGCTGGGAATCATTCCATCATTCTCAAATGAGTGAGGTCTTCCTAAAGCGTCTTCATAAAGTCATTGTGAAGTCATGTCTATCGTTCAACCGTGGTATTCTTGTTTGTCTGTATGTCTCTCTGTGCGTCGGTCTCGATGTAGAAGGTGAGACAAGCGCGTGCGGAGTGTCTTGGGGGTGGTTGGGGTCGACGATCCAACGGCGGGATTGTCAAAGGGATTTGATTAGTCAGCAGTTACAAGATGGCCAATGCTGCAACTGGTGTACAATTTTTGCTCGGTAGAACAAAAACTATCATAGAGTGGTTATAGTTATAGTGTATATGGTATGATATATAGGAAGATTGTAAGATTATTATATAAATGTATTGTTGCTGCAGCTCTTAAGACAGATGCACTAGACGTTCAAATACAATACTGAGTACGTACGCTTAACTTAGCAACAAAGACGGGCCGGGCCCTCCGCAGACTTTTGGGTCCAAAGTAAACTAACTCTGGACCACGATCATCGCAACGACGGTCAACCTCATATGTAGTCGAACCGGGCTCTCCGGCCAGCAACAATGAACCCGATGCCTCGCCGAATCCTCCTGGGCGGCAGGCCGCTAATCCGGTACTTCACGCAACTCCCCCGGTCCCGCCCCCAGCTCCCCTACCTCCACCACTCCTCCCCGCGCCCTCGCACCTTCTATGCGCGCCTCCTCACCACCGAGCGCAAAGCATGGCTCAAGATGGAGCTCCGCTGGGGCATCTACGTCCTCTCCTCGGGCGTGCTGCTCTTCATCGCCGCCTACGGCTTCGAGCAGGAGAAGATGGAACGCGAGTTCCCAAGCCCGCACGAATACACTTTCTGGTCGCGCAAACTGTACCGCGCTAATCGGGTCCACGATTCGGAGAAACTCCGTGATGCCGGCGGTGTGAGCTGGCAGTTCAGCGGGGACAGATACATGCAGCTGCTGAAGCGATTGGAGGACCCGGAGATCGATGGCGCGGGACTAGTACAACAGGGCGAGGACGAGAGCCAGATTCTCATCCCCGGCGTGGGAAGGTCGGGATATGACATTACCGCCAAACCAGAGAACTGGCGTAGAGGCTACTACGAAGCCCTCCTCGGCGCAGCACGCGCAGCCGAATTCCTCGACTCCTGCACAAAAGACAAGACCCGCGACCTTGTCTTCGCAAAAGTCGCCGTCATCGGCCCCTCGAACCCAAACCCCCGCCCCCTCCCACCCGGATGTCCTGCGCCGCCGCACGAAGAAGACTGCGAGCCGGCGTATTTACCGCCGGAGACGTTCTACATGCGCATCCTAACGACAACCGGCTTCACCGACGCCCAGCGCCTCTATGCCGCGCTCGCCTACGCCTCGTGGCTAGACTACAAGGGGACGCCCGAGGCAGCTGGAGAGATGTTCAAATGGGGTCTTGATATCGCGAAGTCGGGAATCGCAGAGCCTGACTCGGTCGTGGATCCCGTGACACACACTATAAAGCCGACGGCCGTGGCGCCGTCGCGGAATGTGCTCCGCGCCACAACGGCAATGGCAGAGCATAAGGCGAGGAATAAAGACCTCGCCGGTGCGCTGCCGATTTTCCTGTCTGTGCTCCGGGCGCGGCGCGCGTTGCGGCCGGGTCCGCCAAAGCAGGTGGAAGATCGTGGGGGACTGGTTAAGCAGACTGTGGACTTGGTCAAGTATGCGCTCATCCCGCCGGAATTCCCGCCTCCGCCACCGGATGGAAATCTAGCTCCCACTCGGGGGCCGGAGGAGAGATGCGAGGAGGCGGCGCTGATGGCGTGGATTGGGGAGATTATGTACGCATCTGCCTCTGACATAGCGGGGAAGGAGAGCGGGCTCGCGTGGACGAGAGAGTGTGTTGATGTTGCGGAGGAGGAGCTGAGGGGGGGTGTTAAGGAGGATAGAGTGTGCAGACAGTGTTTGCAGACGGGATTGGATAATTGGAGTCAGATGGTTGGGAAGCTTGCGAAGGAGGAGAAGAAGAGGAGGAAAGAGGGAGGAGGTGCGGTGAAGAAGGGTTGGTTTGGGAGGGGGGAGGAGGTGGTGGAGGAGGGGGTGGGGAGGTGGGAGGCGGAGGAGAGGCTGGTGAGGATGAGATTTAAGCGTGCGAGGGATGTGTTGGATGTGGAGAAGGTGGACTTGGGCAAGCTGTATATTTTTAGATGAGTAATGTATAAGTAAGTTTGTTAAGCTCCCAGCCAGGGGTGCTTCTTCAATCAGATGTACTCTTGTATTGATCAAGAGTATTAAATATAATACCCAACCGTTTCGTTATATTCATAAAACATATCCAAAGTGCACACTTAACACCACTCTAATAAAAACACCGAATCTAATATAAATCCAAATCCAAATCCAAGTCCCAAACTACTAACCACCATCTCATGTACCCTTTCCACCCCTCCCACCCTTCTCAGACCACCCACCAAATATACCCTTCACCACCTCCCCCGCGCTCTTCCTCCTCCCACCTTGTGCCCCCGATGCCGCACCATGTTTATGAAACCGCGCCTTGACACCCTTCAACCCCTTGACGCCCTCCTCCTCATGGTCAAACACACTCTTCTCAGCCAAGACTGGCGATGTGGGCAGTGGCACGGCACGGGCGAGGGGGCTAGGAGGAAGCGAGAGGCTCAAGGGACTCGTATTTGTAGAATAAGAGGATGGGTGAAGCGGAGGTATAGTCGCTGGGGGTGCAAACCCAGGGCGTGATAGCGGCGGCAGCGGAGGCGTTGCACGGTGCCTAAACGCCGGTGCCACAAGAGGCGGCGCACGGCGCGGTGCAGCGAAGTGAAGAGGTGGACCAGCCTGGGGACGTGGGGCAGGGTGGCGGGAGGACTTGGTGGTGTCGCCGGAGTTGAGCGATGGTGAGCGGGGAGGGATGGGTGGGGGGGGCATGGAGGAGATGTCGAATGCGAATTTGGAGGGAGAGTTGCACCTGTATAGAGGTGATAGCTCGGTAGGCGATGCACTGGGGGTAGCGAGGAAGTCGTAGGAGTTGTGCCACGACGGGAATCCCGAGGTATCGTAGTCGTCGTCTTCGTCTGAGGGAGAGTGGATTGATGGGTCGCTCAGACTTGATGTGTCGCTTGACGGGGTGACAAGAAAGAGTTGCTCCATTGGCGAGATGGACGACAGAGCATGTAGATCATACGCTGTGATATCGCTGCTCACAGGCTTGAGGCGCCGCGGCGACGACGGCGGAGTAGGAGGCATGGCTCTCTGGTGTGGAAATAGGCGGTAATATTGTTTCTTAGCAGAGCGAGAAGGGTGAGGTAGAGGCGAAAGTGGAGAATCGAGGAAGTTGGGCCATTTATCCTCAAACTCGGGGAGGGCTGGGAGGGTGGGTGCGCCGACTATGCGAACAATCACGGGCGGGAAGGGTGCTGCGCACAACCGGCACGGGGACATATCGGTCATTCTAGGCCGAACGGACAGGACTAAGGCAGAGAATGTTGTGACTCGGGAGCGTGACGCGGATGTTTTGCAGACAGATCAATAGATAGATGTGTGTATGAGACTTTTAGGGAGGATGTGCGAAGATGACGGAATGAAACGAGAGAAACGAAACAAGGGAAAATCGAGGGTAAGATATACTCCGTACAGTGAGACAGTAACTAAGAGGAACTCACACTCGGGGTCTAATGCGCGCGGCTAGACATACGATCAGATCTCAAATGTGGAATATGCCAACATGCATACCACACATCTCATTTCAGCGAGTTGGCCGAGAGATCGCCGGACCGCAGGCGACGAGAAGGCGGGAAGAAGATGAAAAGGGAAACGCTTTATTCTCAAAGACGGTGATGGTGGGGTGTTGCCACGGCGCTGGGTATGTTGTGATATGAGAAGAGAGAAGAGACAATAGAGGAGAGAAAAGAGAGAAGTGACGGGATGATGCATGGTACGCACACTGATAGGCGGCGGGATATGCAGTGTTTTGGATTCGGAGTGTTTTGGATCCGGATGGTGTGTTGACGTTGCGGCTGGCCGATGTCTGTCGGGTTGGTCCGAGATGTTACCAGCCAGTTGGCCGCTTCTTGGTCAGATCGATCGTCAGTCAATATGGCTACTGGTGGCCGGCAGTTGTCCACTTTATACTTTATACAGTAATTGTCTGTATCATCTACAGTGGGATATCTGTGATCTGTGGTTCAACGTTTCAACCCGGTTTTGTCTTCACTGTACGGCGGGGGCAGGGACGGGGACGGGGACGGGGACGGGACGCCCAACCCATCGCGAGACTCATCTCATCTCATCTCGAACAGTGGCTTCGGTTTGCATCTCAAACCTCCAAACAGGTATGCGTACATTTCATTCCTCCCAGCTCCGCGGCACTGGCGCAGACGTGCCATTTCATTGCCAGGCAGTCGTCCGATCCTTTGTTTGAGAAGCCACGATCGAGATAGATGAGATTCCCAATAGCATACATGATGACTCGGGCACTCACCGATCGATCGATGAGATTCCCAATAGCATACATGATGACTCGGGCACTCACCGATCGATGGATCTCATCGATCGGACGGGTTGGGTTGGGGGCAGTCGGCAGTCGGATGCAAAAGGGATGTTCCCCCAATCCCTTGCTTCCCGCCCTTCCTGCCGTTGTCCGCCTGATGTGGGACAGACGCGCAATTCCTCGACGGCTGCTGGGTATTTTGGCGCGCTGGCTGGGTCAGGCTGAACAAGAGGAAATGATAGCCGTATGACAGATCGTTGGGGAGTAAGGTGGAGTAAGGTGTGGTATGTTGCTGCAGTAGTGAGAAATCACAACGCTGTGCTTAAGAGGCTGTTGGAAAATATACTGCAAATCATACATATTCTGGACCTCAGCCTTCCTTGACCTGCGCACAGCTGGGGTAAAACTGGCACTTGTTTTCCTTCGCGCACCCAAAGAGAGTCTGCGTTGCCCACGATGTGAAATATCCGCAAATATCCGCAGTCGGGCTCGCCGTCAAGAATCGAGACAGCGTTGAAGTTGCTAGTCAGAAGCTCGACTGGCCCGTCGCTGCCAACTCGTCGCACTAACCTGCAATCACCTGACTGATCACCTGACGTATTACCTAACTTATCACCTAACTTATCACCTGACTTATCACCTAACTTATCACCTGACTTATCACCTGACTTGTCACCTGACTTATCACATGTCCACCCCGCAATCTCTGCACAAAAGTCCAAACGCCACTTTTCTAACGTCAACCCCCCACCACGGATAAACCTCTCCGATATTCGGGGCGGGGTAATTGGTCTTTTGCCTTACTTTTGCCTTACCACGTAAAACTTGGGTGACTCGATTTTCATTGACTCACATTCTGATTCGTCCAGCTTAGTAAGCAGCTATTCCCATCACCACACTGTTCCGTTACACTCACCCTCTCCGCTGAAAGTCAATTTCACTCACAACCACAAACAATATACACAATGTGCAACGATCCAAGTACAAACGGCCAGAATGGCGACGCCAACGGCATCACCAACGGTAACGGCGCCGACAAGAAGCCTAGATCCGTCCCATACAAGGCCATTGGCGACTACCTATCAAATACCGGCCGCTTCAAGATTATTGAGAGCACGCTCCGTGAGGGTGAGCAATTCGCCTCGGCGTTTTTCGATACTGGTAAGTCGCAGCCACCAACAGATTACACAAACCTCTGCTAACGACCTTCAAGCAACCAAGGTCAAGATGTACGTTATTTAATTCTCGAAACTTCATCCGAATATCATACTAATGCGACCCTTTAGCGCAACGGCTCTCTCAGACTTCGGCGTGGATTACATTGAGTTGACTTCGCCGGCGGCGTCTCCTCAATCCAAGGCTGATTGCGAGACAATCTGCAAGCTTGGTCTCAAGGTGCGTTTGATAACCTCTACAATTGACCTTTTATGGTTTTCATAACTGACTCATTCATCCAGGCCAAAATCCTCACTCGTTAGTCCTCGAATACCCAACCCCACGCGACCCAATACTAATTTATACAGATGTGAGATGTACAATGGAGGATGCTAAGTTGGCGGTGGAGACCGGTGTTGATGGTGTCGACGTTGTTATCGGAACCTCCTCCTTCCTCCGCGAGTTCTCCCACGGCAAGGACATGGCATACATCACCAAGTCCGCCATCGAGGTCATCGAGTTCGTCAAGAGCAAGGGTCTCGAGATCCGCTTCTCCTCCGAGGACTCCTTCCGCTCCGACTTTGTCGACCTTCTCGCCCTCTACAAGGCCGTCGACGAGGCTGGTGTTGACCGTGTTGGTATCGCCGACACCGTCGGGTGCGCTTCCCCACGTACCGTCTACGAGCTGATCCGCACCCTCCGTGGAGTCATCAGCCAGAAGACCGATATCGAGACACATTTCCACAACGACACCGGCTGTGCTATTGCAAACGCCTTTGTCGCCTTAGAAGCCGGAGCAACACGTGAGTCATATTGAATTTTTCAATCACCAGAGAGTGGTTTAGCTAACGTACGCAGACGTCGACACTTCGGTACTGGGTATCGGTGAGCGCAACGGTATCACCCCGCTCGGTGGTTTCCTCGCCCGCATGATCGTCGAGGACCGCGACTACGTGCTGTCCAAATATAAGCTGCAGAAGCTCAAGGAGATCGAGGACATGGTTGCCGAGGCAGTCGAGGTCAACGTTCCGTTCAACAACTACGTGACTGGCTTCTGTTCATTTACGGCAAGTTAACCCCACACTCGATGCAGATGGCACATGCTAACCCCCTCCGCAGCACAAGGCTGGCATCCACGCCAAGGCTATCCTCAACAACCCCTCCACATACGAGATCCTCAACCCCGCGGATTTCGGAATGACCCGCTATGTTCACTTCGCGTCGAGAATCACGGGATGGAACGCCATCAAGAGCCGTGTCGAGCAATTGGGCTTGAAGATGACTGATGATCAAGTTAAGGCTCTGTAAGAACACCCCACCACCCTCCAAACCTCGTCACCTACTAACACTTTCTCTAGTACGGCCAAGATCAAGGAGCTGGCGGATATCCGTCCACTCGCGATTGACGATACGGACGCGGTGATTAGGTCATTCCACCTGGACTTGGCTGATAAATAGAGGGTTGTGTGATATTGTTGCGATTTACCATTAGCATTGGGTACGGCATCAAAAAATCAAAAAGAGGCAGGGCTGAACACCCTTCGGATCAAAACAAAGATTATCGTAAAAAGTTATTTTGCTTTACTTTAGAGATAAAGATATAGCCCTACAAAACAAATACCATTTCCAACGTGGGGTGGAATTTATAAAGTCCGCCTTAAACTTTCTATACAACCAAAAATCAATTGATGCAAAAGTCCCCACGTAAAACTTTGTCTGTCCCAACTAAAGCTTCGACTTAACCCTGTTCTGCGGGCTGACCAACGGATCATAAGAAGACACACTCAACGTATCTCCCGGCACAGACGTAGCATGCGAGTTCAGCGCCCGCGAATCAATCAGTGACGGGTTGAGCTGATCAATGCTACTGCACCCAATCAGCCTCATATTCATCTCCATCTCATCCTTCAACAACTGCATCGCCTTATCCACGCCGGCCAATCCATACGCCGACATAGCGAACAAGAACGGCCTCCCGACTCCCACGCCCTTGGCACCCATGCACATCGCCTTGATGATATCCGTCGCGCGACGCACGCCGCCGTCGATGTAAATCTCAATCTTATCCTGGAGTCCGCGTTCGCGCAGGATCGGCATAACCTCCGCCAGGATCTCAATTCCAGATCTCGCGAAATCGAGTTGGCGACCACCGTGGTTCGACAGGACGACACCCTGGACGCCAACCTCGACGGCTTGAAGGACGTCCTCGACGCACTGCACGCCCTTGAGGATGATGGGCATCTTAGTCACGCTCTGGAACCAGGGGATATCCTTCCAGCTGAGCGAGGGGTCGATGAACGACGAGATCGCGCGGGCGGCGCCCTGCGAGTTATCCGTCACCGCGCCGCTGGTGGACTGCACGTTGGAACCTTGCTCGGTGAACTTGCTGCGCATGTCCTTCTCGCGACGGCCGAGTTGCGGGGCGTCGACGGTGATGAAGAGGCCCTTGCAGCCGCGCGCCTCGGCGTGCTGGATGATCTTCTTGGTGATGGCGCGGTCTTTGTTGACGTAGAGCTGGAGCCATTGGACTTGGTCGCCCTCGGCGGCGTCGACGATCTGGTCGAAGGAGCAGGAGGCGAGGGTGGGGATCATCTGGATGACGTTGTGCTTTTTGGCGGCTTTGGTGAAGATTACTTCGCCCTCTGGGTGGCCTAGTTTGCCGAGCGCGGTGGCGGTCACGTAGAAGGGGATGTCGACCTTGGTGCCGAGCATCGTGGTGGAGAAATCGACCTTCTCGACGTCGACGAGGATGCGTGGCCTGAACCAGATCTTGTGGAAGGCGGAGTGGTTCTCGCGCATTGTCTGAAAGGTTAGCAATCATCTTTAGAGGGAGGTTTGGACATACAATCTCATCATCCGCACCACTGGAATAGTATGCCCAGGCAGTCTTCTTCATGACTCGGCTGGCAACGGCCTCAAAGTCCATCATGTTGTAGCATTGCTCCAGGCTGGGCATGTGTGCTATCCTGTCCTGTCTTGCCACTTCGTCGGGGTCAATTTCTTGTGCTACTTCTGCTACAGTAGCCATGTCCACTGGGCCCAAGTGTTTGGACTTGTCGAGATATTTGTCGAGGGTGTCCGGAGGGTGGATTGGCTCGTACGTCTCGGTGGCATCTTTGCCCTGTTGGAATTAATACTTGCCATTTGCAGGATTTGAGGGGCAATAACATACCGCATACTTAAGGATAATGCCCATTCCACCAGGGTGTTCTGCTTTCATTAGCTACCGATCATGTCGGCTTAGGGTCGGCTGAGGGTCGGCTTAGGAAAAGGCTCACCAGGTGCGAACTCGGTCACATCGTATGCCTACGTCAGGTCAGTATGTAATAATCTTTCGAGAAAATCTAACCAACCTTTCCATGGATAATAACCCATAATGAATCCTTCGAATTGTGCTTCGCAACTTCCTCACCAGTGAGAGCCATGATTTCAGGGTGTTGAGGTAAAGTTTATCTTGGGGGGCGGGCGGGTCCAATATATCTCCAATGGACTATCTAGAATCCAAGCTCTCGGTAGTTGATCCCCCGAACTTTACGGAGGGCAATGGTCGGCGAAATAGGGTGACAATTATTAATTACGAGCCCAGATGCAATTATATAGACGACAACAAGATGGATTTATATGGATTGGAAATCCCCGGTCGCGGACAGGCTCCGCACTGGGGCGAGGACGGAATCTGGGGATTGCCCCACATGTGCCCTGGATTTACCATGGTGGGAATAGCCGGCGGATTAATGTTGATGCGGCCCGGACATGTGTTAGCTTGCGGGTAAATGGAAGTTCAAGATCCGTACCAAATCAATGACGATGAGACGTGAGTTCAAGGACAAGGCTGTAAATTACAGAATCCTTGCTTCCGGCTGGAATAACTAGACCATGGGCTCTATGTATTCATTCGATGCACGAGGGGCTACTGCCATAGGGGATATCACATATCATACAATTTGATACGTTCCAAGCAACAGTGCAGCTTGAAAGGGCAACGGTATGTCCGAGTCTTATGCATTGCTGATAGCTATAGCGCAGCTGATAGACAACCAGTAGGTAGGTATTAATACGGAATGAAACGCCAAATGAGATCCAAGCCAACCCCTCGTATTTACATCAATACACAGCACGAGTTCTGTTGCTTTGCCTTAGCTAGAGATTTATTGTTAGACGGTTCAAGAAGTATTCTGGGCGCAACTTACTATAGAACATCCTGCTCGTGTCGCTCAAACCCTGGCTCTTCGCCACCAAATCATCTATCTTCTCGCCTCGCTCCAGCACGCTCTCGATCGTCTTGTGCAGGATGACCTTTGTCTCATCCAACTCCTTCTGAATCTTCATGATATTATCCGCCTGTTGGGGATCCTGGTACTTCGCCAGGTATGATGTTAAGTCCGGGAAGTCAAGTGTGGGGTTCGAGTTGGACCAGGTCGACCGCGGGTACTTGGCTGTAAATTCGTCGAGGACCTTGTTGAGCAGCGACTGCGCAACTAATAGCGGATATTCGTGGTCTGACATGATTATGCCCACAATCCCGGTGTTGTGCCCAAGACTGTGGAACTTGTATGGCCCTGCTCTCTGTCAGATTAACCTCAACCTGCTTTTCCTGTCCGCCTACCTTCGTAGATCTCCTGGCGTTTTCCAGGCGCAGCATCTTTGCTCTCGGCGACAGTCTTGCTGAAGAATGTCATGAACTCGCTCACCCTAAATCATGGTTAGCTCGACCCCCACGCAGTTGTTGCAGGGGCTCCTTACGTCGACCTCTCCCAGAAGCTAAAGGTACTGGCATCTTTTGCGGATACCAATTCATGCGCTGGCTTCTCGGCGTTCTTAAAGATTCCAATGTAAAATAGCTTCATCTTGGCGGTGTAAAGTGGGTGGTTGTGTTTGGAGAAGTGATGCTGTAGGCGCAAACAATGAGGGCCTGTGGCCTGTGACGTTGAGACCCTGACCGCCCCGCGATAAGATCTGAGGCATCAACTTTCTGACTCAGGTCACATGATCAAGAATTCAACATGACAAAGATTTGAATCTTGAACTTGCTGCATATACATTTTGATACAGAAATTTAGCGGAGCGTCTATAGAGGTTATCAAAAGTCCTTTTTTGTTGTGTCAGGCGTATTCCCGTGCATGTGCGGTGACGACGACTTCAAGCCTCCAACGTCAAACACACCCCCACCATAGACAACGATATACGGATATACGCCATGGCTACGGCAAAGCTGGCAGAGTCGCAATGGATAGCGCAGCTATCAACTATGAGAGCGGCTTTGGCAGACCTTAAACTGCCAACTGCCGAACAGCCCTACAGCCTAGAGTATGATGAACTCTCAGACTCCCTCAACAGCGGAGATGATGTGTGGGACTTCATCGATGACACTGAGGATAGCGAATACAGCAGCGGCCTTGAAGATGATGCACTGCCACCTGCTGTGGAAGACGGAGTTTATGGGCCAGAATGGATTCAAGCCAAATGTTCGGCCTTTGTAGCAAGTAAAGGTGGACTCAGTGCAGAGACCTTGCAGGACCAGATCATCTCATTGCTTGTCTCGGATACATCCGATGAAGAGCTGCAATCCGCATTGACAGATGTTATTGGGTATGGTGATTTCGATTTTCTGATCGAGTTAATCTCGCATCGCAAAGAGATAGTAGCTGCCCGCCGAGTAGCCGACCAAACAGATGGGCTACTCAGTGGTAAGCTGCTCACAAGAAAGGAGAGGGATGCACAGCTACGGAAAAATGACTATGAACACAAGCATGCTACTCTCGGCCCCAAACTAGACAGAGATGGGCCACAGTACCCTCATGTCTACAAGACCCACTCCGCTGGCAACACTCTGAGTTCGTCTGGCCACAAGTATGGTTTGCCCATGGGAAGTAAGAGGACGGAGCATGAGCGATATGAAGAGTTCACCATCCCAGCCGGTAAGGTTGGGACCCTAGGACGTGGCCGAAAGCTGGTTCAGATCTCAGAAATGGATCAGCTGTGCAAGGGGACTTTTAAAGGGTACAAGACGCTCAATAGGATGCAAAGTCTAGTGTATCCCGTGGCATACAAGACGAACGAGAACATGCTTATATGCGCGCCCACCGGTGCTGGTAAGACTGACGCAGCTATGCTCACCATACTGCACGCAATCGGCCAGAACACCACGCCAAATCCGGCAGAGTCCCCAGACGCACAAGATTTCACTGTCGCCACGGCGGACTTCAAAATCGTGTACGTCGCTCCAATGAAGGCTTTGGCAGCAGAAATCACCCAGAAACTCGGCTCTCGCCTTGCATGGTTGGGAATTCAAGTCAGGGAATTTACGGGTGATATGCACTTGACGAAGCAGGAGATCGTTCATACCCAAATCATTGTCACAACGCCTGAAAAGTGGGATGTCGTGACTAGGAAAGGCTCGGGCGATACCGAACTGGTCCAAAAGGTACGCCTGTTGATTATTGATGAAGTTCATATGCTGCACGATGAACGTGGAGCTGTTATCGAGTCTCTCGTGGCCCGTACGGCACGACAGGTAGAAAGCACGCAATCACTTATTCGGATGGTTGGTCTCTCTGCAACGCTACCCAACTATGTTGACGTCGCGGATTTCCTAAAAGTCAATCGATATGCTGGCCTCTTTTATTTTGACGCCTCCTTTCGTCCAGTCCCCCTGGAGCAGCATTTTATTGGTGTCAAGGGCAAGGCCGGAACCAAAAAGTCTCGTGATAACATTGACGAGACCTGCTTTGAGAAGGTCAAGGATATGTTAGAACTCGACCATCAGGTCATGGTTTTCGTCCACACTCGAAAAGACACATTCAACACGTCAAAGATGCTCTTCGAAAAGGCAACCGAGGACGGTTGTGCGGACCTTTTTGATCCCAGAGAGCACCCTCAATACGAAGCTGCTACTAGGGAAATGAAGACCTCAAAGGGGAGAGAACTAAGAGAGCTTCTTCCCAAAGGCATGGGAATCCATCATGCTGGTATGCAGAGATCAGATCGCAACCTTACCGAGCGGCTGTTCTCACAGGGAGTCATAAAAGTGCTTTGCTGTACGGCTACGCTTGCGTGGGGTGTTAACCTTCCAGCCGCTGCAGTAGTCATCAAGGGAACCCAGATCTACAGCGGCCAAGAGGGAAAATTCGTAGACTTGGGGATTCTGGACGTTCTCCAGATCTTTGGTCGTGCAGGACGACCGCAATTTCAGGACACGGGTATTTGTATGATCTGTACCAGCCATGACAAGCTAAATCACTATCTAAGTGCTGTTACTCAGCAACAACCCATCGAATCCAGGTTCAGTGCCAAGATGGTAGACAATCTCAACGCCGAAATCGCGCTGGGGACGGTGACGTCGGTTCCAGAAGCCGTGCAGTGGTTAGGATACTCCTATCTCTTCCAGCGCATGAAGATAGCCCCAGTGACCTATGGGATAGACTGGGCTGAGATCAGAGATGATCCGACGTTGGTTCAACGTAGGCGCCAGCTGATTATCAACGCAGCTCGGACTCTTCATCAGAGCCAGATGATCATCTTCAATGAGGTAACCGAGGAACTGAAGAGCAAGGATGTCGGACGCATTGCGAGCGAGTTCTACCTTTCACATACCAGTGTCCAGATCTTCAACACGATGATGGCGCCCCTTGCGTCTGAGGCCGATGTTTTGAAGATGATTAGTATGTGCGGCGAGTTTGATAATATTCAGTCCCGTGACAGTGAGTCCGATGAACTGGTACGACTACGGGACGAGTTTGCCCCTTGCGATGTTGGAGTTGAAATCGATTCTCCGCAAACCAAGACCAACATCCTTCTCCAATCCCATGTCTCACGCGCGCGGATTGAAGATTTCGCCTTGTCTAGCGACACATTCTACATTGCACAGCAGGCGGCGCGAGTGTGCAAAGCCTTGTTTAAAATCGCCTTGAATAGGAAATGGGGTTACCAATGTCTAGTTATCCTCTCGCTGTGCAAGTCCATAGATAAACGGATTTGGCCATTCCAGCACCCCCTTCACCAGTTCGAGCTTCCTCTACCCGTGCTGAGGCAGCTCGACGACAAGGGTGCCTCGGCTTCTATAGAGGCTCTTAGGGACATGGAGTCTGCCGAGATTGGTTCGTTGGTGCACAATCATGGAGCTGGAAGCAAGATTGCTCGCATTCTTGAAAACTTCCCCACGATAAGTGTAGAGTGCGGAATAGCGCCTCTCAACAGAGACGTCTTGAGAATTCATCTCACTCTGACGCCTGACTTTCGCTGGAATGACCGTCATAATGGATCTTCAGAACCATATTATATTTGGGTTGAGAACTCTGAAACGTCTGAGATATACCACAACGAGTTCTTCATACTGAATAGGAGGAAAATGCACGAGGAGCACTATCTCGACTTTACGATTCCTCTTCAAGACCCTCTCCCGTCTCAAATATATGTCCGAGCTGTGTCTGACAGGTGGTTGGGAGTCGAAACAGTCACACCCGTTTCCTTCCAGCACCTGATTCGACCAGAAACCGAAAGCAAGTACACCGATCTACTATCCCTACAACCTCTGCCTGTAACAGCGCTCAATAACCCCATGTTGGAAGAGATATATAGCAAGCGCTTCCAATTCTTCAACCCTATGCAGACGCAGCTCTTCCACTGCCTCTATCACACCTCAACAAACGTGTTACTGGGTTCTCCTACCGGTAGTGGCAAGACTGTTGCTTGCGAGTTGGCGGTGTGGCAGTCCCTACGAGACAATCCAGGATCAAAGGTTGTGTATATTGCTCCTATGAAGGCGCTCGTTCGAGAACGTGTCAAGGACTGGCATCCTCGCCTTACCGGACCGCTCGGCTTGAAACTTGTCGAGTTGACCGGTGACAATACTCCGGATACACGTACAATTCGCGACGCAGATCTCATTATTACAACGCCCGAGAAGTGGGATGGTATATCTCGTAGTTGGCAGACAAGAGGCTACGTTCGACAAGTAAGCTTGGTGATCATTGATGAGATCCATCTTCTCGGTGGTGATCGTGGACCTATTCTCGAAATCATCGTATCCCGAATGAACTACATTGCCTCGCAATCGAAGAGCACGGTTCGTCTGATGGGTATGTCGACTGCATGCGCGAACGCCATGGATCTAGGAAACTGGCTGGGAGTAAAGGAAGGCCTGTTTAATTTCCGTCACTCTGTCCGACCTGTGCCGCTTGAGATATTCATCGACGGCTTTCCTGAAGTACGCGGGTTCTGCCCGCTGATGCAAACGATGAATCGACCGACTTTCCTCGCCATCAAGACGCATTCTCCGGACAAGCCGGTCATTGTCTTTGTCTCATCTCGCCGACAGACTCGACTTACAGCGAAGGACCTGATCAATTTCTGCGGCATGGAAGACAACCCGAGGCGTTTCCTCAAAATGTCTGAAGACGATCTGCAACTTAACCTCGCGAGGGTCAAGGATGATACGTTGAAGGAATCGCTCAGCTTTGGCATAGGTCTGCATCATGCTGGTCTGGTCGAATCTGACCGGTCTCTATCAGAAGAGCTATTCGCCAACAATAAAATCCAAATCCTGGTCGCTACCAGTACCCTCGCTTGGGGTGTCAACCTTCCCGCCCATCTCGTCGTAGTTAAGGGGACTCAGTTCTTCGATGCAAAGATTGAAGGATACAAAGACATGGACTTGACCGATGTCCTGCAAATGCTCGGCAGAGCGGGTCGACCCCAGTTCGATACGACAGGTATTGCCCGAATATTTACACAGGATTCGAAGAAGGATTTCTATAAGCACTTCCTGCACACCGGTTTTCCCGTAGAATCAACACTCCACAAGGTCCTTGACAACCATTTAGGCGCTGAAGTATCCGCCGGAACCATTGCTACTGTCCAAGACGCCTTGGACTATCTCACCTGGACATTCTTCTTCCGCCGGCTGCATAAGAACCCGTCTTATTATGGCCTTGAGCTGTCTGCTGAAGATCACAACACTACCACAGCACAACAAATGGCGAACGACTATATGATCCAGATGGTTGATAACTCCCTGGCAGAGCTCGCAGAGTCACAGTGTCTGGAGATTTATCCCAACGGAAATGTTGACCCAACCCCCCTGGGCAAGATCATGTCATACTACTATCTCTCCCACCACACCATCCGTCATCTCGTCAAGCATGCCAAACGTGGCGCTACATTCGAAGATGTCCTATTCTGGATGTCGTCTGCTACCGAATATGACGAATTGCCAGTCCGTCACAATGAAGACCTCATCAACGGAGAGCTAGCAAAGAATCTCCCCATCGATGCCAAGTCATTCGGCAACCTGCCTCTTTGGGACCCACATGTCAAGTCATTCTTGCTCCTCCAATCTCACATGAGCCGAATCGAGTTGCCGTTGTCGGATTACATTGGAGATTCAAACAGTGTTCTCGATCAGTCCATCCGCATTATGCAGGCTAGCATTGATACCCTTGTTGAGATGGGCTACCTCTCCAGCACTCTTCAGATGATGACATTACTTCAGTGTATTAAATCTGCACGCTGGCCAACAGACAATCCCCTGAGCATCCTTCCAGGAGTGGATATTGGTGGGATCCCCGCCAAATCCCAGAAGTCAAAGGCGTTACCCTCGTCATTGATGGAGCTGAGCCGTCTGCCGCCCGCTGGCATCGAAAGCCTAACCCACTTAGTCGCCGATAGCCATGCGATCCGATCTGCCTTTGTTAAGGCTGCCTCGATCGTGCCTAACGTAGACGTCAAAGTATCCGACATAACAGCTCTCGGCCTAACTGTGGTGTTGTCGCGCCAGAACCCCATAGTCAACCGCGAGGGCCGCGTCTACACTCCACTCTTCCCCAAGCCACAGACGGAGGGTTGGTTTGTCGTCCTCGCCGACAGCGGCGCTGATGAAGTACTTGCTGTTAAGCGTGTTGGGTGGAGTGTAGGGAGAAATGCAAATGGCAAGAACACCGTCGCTGTGGGAAGCAGACCGGTGGCCAGGGCATCCATGAAGTTGCCAGGCGGGGGTTTGAGAGCGAGGAAGATTGATGTCTTTGTTGTGAGTGATGCGTACTTGGGAATGACTTATGAGAAGAGAGGTGTTGACATACTGGGCCCCCCTACGGTGGTGGATGACGTGAAGAAGGAAAAATCATAGGTATAAAAGTTTGATATGGGGGCATGTTTGTGTGGAAGGGGTACTACACGATATATTTTAGGTTTGATACCCAGATAGAATGTGTGCCACATATTTGCATTTACATCTCACTAGAACGTATAAAAACATCACGAAGCATGAAATCAAATCAAATCAAAGTCATTCATTTCTCATTTCTTTTTGGGTCTCATAGCTTTCGTAAGTCGGTCCCATCTCCTAAAGGAGCAGTCATGATGACTCTACAACGTAGGAATCCACCGCACGAGAATTAAGTGCCAGCAAACCAGATCTGCACACAAGCATCGATTCCATTCCCATGTCTGAGAGCCGGAGCATGTGCCACGCCCTCGCCGGGTGAATCGAGAGTGACTGGGCTCCTAGCAACCAGACAGAGAGGGAGACACACCCCACTGGATCAAGAGGCACTGACGATCCCAAAGCAGCTTCTATACACATAATTAGCAAGCTTGCTTACCGCAGTCTCCCAAGGAAGCATTAGGACTTACAGCTGTGCCATCAGAAGCGTAGGTGAAATAGTTGCAGACGGAGCAGTCGCGGGGTTCGTTGATCGGGATGTTGCAGGGGACAGAGCTCTTGCACTTTTAGGCCGCATCCAAATTCATTGCACTTACGTTTCTCGAGGTGGTTGGCAGTGGTGTCTGGGGTGGTCACGGCAGTGAGGGCCGGAATTGGGTTGGCCAGGACGGACGAAGTGAACATGAGGGTGGCCGCGAGGGCGGTGATGAGGAACTTGATGAGAGCCATTTTGGTGGTGTTTTGCGAGGATGTTCTTAATTCTAAAGGTTGTTAGATTGAAATGGTAGGATAGGCTGGTATATTTACTTGGATAGAAGGTATTTTGGTTGTTGAGGGGCTGTGGGTGTTGGAAAGTAGGTGGAGGTTCGATCAGTGTTGGAGAGTAGGTGTGGGTTTGATGAGTGTCGGAAGGTATAAGTGGGTTTTATCAGTGTCAGAAGGGCACCGAAAGTGAGGTCAGAGTGTGTAAGGAGGATATGGAAGTGGAAGAGGGGATGTTTGTGGAGGCCTAAAACGACGACCTAGCCTCAACCAGGCTTCAATAAAAGCAATTTTCGTGCCATCCTGCTGGCGAGTACAATAGGGAACTATCAAGATAATCCGCAAGTCTCGATATGATATGTGAGCGCTGAGTCTGATATGATTGGAATGGTACAACTCTATCACAGCTGCCGAAGCAAGAGGTTCCGACGAGGGGTTGGCGCGGGGTAGCAAGCATGGATTTTTGGGATTAGACTTCTCAAATATCATAACTAATGAATTGAAAATTTATGCAGCAACCCACCAGTCTCATTGCTTGCCGTGGATTAAAAATATGATTGATAATAAATAACTGGTGTTGCCTCACAGATGTCTCAAGCCTAAGCAATGACACCGCGTTATGAAGAAGAGATGAAAGATAATATAAATAAAGAAATACGAACTTGAGTAACTTAAATAAGAGTAATGTTCTTATAAATACTAGCTAAAATAAATAATATTCATTGCTAATGAGCTTTTTAAATAGTTTGATAAAATATTTTTAAAACAGTCTTACAGAATCATTGTTATTAAGCCCTTTATTTAATTTTAATCCAAACACAACGACTAAACTTGAGAGCATGGGAAAAAAACACACACAATGTATAGCTTAATATATTGTGACTTATATTTTCTTTAATGGTTGATGTCTGCTGACTCTGGCCGGTTGTTATTCGCCTTTCTAGGAGCCGGAGTAAGGTGTCGTCGGGTGCCGGATATATCCTGAACACCACACCGAATCAGAGATATGCATACCTATACTATACAATTAGGTAATTGTTGAGGGAAGTAACCCAAATTGTATGCGTTCCACATACAATTTTGGGTGCGGTCTCCGTAATCCAGCCAGTACTACACAGTATATAGCGTATAATAGTAAAATAGAATCAATTGAATTGCTACACTATCTAATGGGCCTACGTGGCTATTTGTAGGCCCTACGGGGGATTCTGCTTTGATCCCCAAAAGCCCCTTATTCTGGTGGCTTCAGTGCCGAAACCTCAGTCGAAACTGTGACGGTTTCCAGCACCGGCCAGAGATCCTGGGGTACCGTGGGATTTTGCCATTATAGGGCCAAATACCACCGTATCCCAGATCTCACCGCCTACCTCCCAACAAACTAAATTGTCCCTTGCTTTCTATCAAACGAGACCACTGTTGGTGTTTTACTTTCTCTGTTAAAGACAAATTACACTGTTTTGTTTGAATTTATCTCTTGTGAATGTGATACCGTCCAACGGGAATCATGAAGACTCTGTGCCTCCACGGACACGGCACCAGTGCCTCTATTTTTGAATCTCAGACCAGTAAGCCGAGTTATCTACTCCCTGCCACTTCTTCTAATACTCGTTCCAAGAGTCTTTCCGGGCGAAGCTAGACCCGAGCTTTGAGTTCGACTTTGTCGATGCTCCATTTCCAAGCCCAGCAACCGCTGGGTTCGAGTCGCTGTTCAAGCCGCCAAATTACACATTTTGGACCAAGCCAACAGTTGATTCTTTCCGCCAAGCCCATGTATGGCTCCGTAAATACTTGGTAGAGAACGGGCCCTATGACGCCGTCTGTTGTTTCTCCCAAGGCTGCGCTCTAATATCCACCTTCCTCCTCTATCACGCAGCAGAAACGCCCAACGAACCACTACCTTTCAAAGCAGCAATTTTCATCTGCGGCGGCGTCCCCCCCCAAGCCCTCGAGGATCTCGGCCTTCCCGTTTCCAAAAAGGCATATGAGATCCACGAGAAAACGAGTCGGCAGCTCCAAAGCAAAACCGCCAAATACGCCCAGCTAGCCGACTCGCCGGATCAAATCCAGATCGGCCTCGGGCTGTGGGATTACGATAGAGAAGAGCTGTCTCATGATCACGACAAGTTCCCGGATGCTAATGACGTGTACGGATTGGATTTCACGGCTTTCAGAAAAGATATCAGGATCAAGATCCCCACGGTCAATATTTATGGGGCGAAAGATCCGAGATACCCCGCTGGCATGCAGTTGTCGCATTTTTGTGAGAATACGAGGAGGTATGATCATGGAGGAGGTCATGAGGTACCACGCACAACAGTGGTTTCAGATGAAATCGCGGGGTTGGTTAGATGGTGTGCAGATCAGATTTAGATCGCTGCAGGTGATCTACAGAGTATAACTTATGACAGTGCCGATCAATTAGATGTGTTTCATTGAAGTCGTATACAATTCTATCCAACGTCGAATCTCTTGGTACAGGGCCGTTTCCGAAGTGCGAGTGTAAGCCTTAACTTCGACCTTAATTTAGATTAAAGTGTGGATGATCCTTGCTTTGCTTCCCACTGATGAGTTCAGGGACCTCTTGAAGTTTTGCAGCGCCACACTTACTGTCAGCCCTTGTGGTTGTGGCTGGCGTTGGACCTCATGGCCTGCATTGCCAAGGATGTTTCTCCTTGCTGAGATTCACGTGGATTTTGATGCTCCTTCACAAACAAGTGGACGGAATTGCTTGTGCCTCGCCTTGTGAGAATGAGTCTGTAGTACTAGTATCTGCCAATAGCTTTCTTCGAACACTATGTGCGACGTGCAGTGCAACCGAGGTGCCCTCATGTTAATGCTTCGTCTCCTGCCAATTTGCGTGAGAATTTGGCAGCCGGCCTCGAGAACAGCACTGTACCGGGCTGATAATAATAGCGGGAAAAGTGGGGGAAGACGGGAGCACCCGTTCGGTACTATTCCAATCTTGAGTTCCCAACCGAGCAGCAGTAGATGACATTTCTCTAAGAGTAACAAGCTTTGTGGCACTGAATCCAGATCCGTATAAGCGAAAGTATACCTATGTTAGCCGCTTATGGTTTCTATTCGATAGTTTCTGATTCGGTTCTTTTGGCCTTCCATCGATGCCTCAACAGCCCCCCAAAGTGACCTTCCTGGCAGAGAGCATCAAGCCCAAGTGTGCCCAGCCCAAGTGCGCCCACTGATAGGTGATCGTCGTGTTGGGATCCTCCCGCACGAACCCATAAGGTCAACTCGTAGCCACGGCACCAACATGAGCCAGACCTAACTTCCATATCCATGGTCTAAAAGCCAGGCATCAAACAGGTTTCTCGTCCAGCATCATCGCCATCTCCGCTTCCTCATCAAGCTCTCCCCCAGCCAACTTCGCAATGTCCACTTTCCTCATCGCTCCTATAGCTTCCTTACCCATCTCTGCGCACCAGCCCTCCAGGCTCAGAAAGGCGACAACGAGAAAGCCCAGTTCTTCGCGTTCGACATCAAATACCTCCCACCATTCCACGCTTGGCAAATTCACGCCTTCCTCTCTTGCAGCCAGGTAGATTGCCGCAACTGCGAGGGCATTCGGTTGATGCGTGAGATACAGCATCTGAGGTGACAATAGTGCCGTATTTAAGAGAGCTATAGCGCGGCGCGCGAGCTTGGGGCCAGTAGATTTCGAGTATGCGGCGGAGAAGATGTCCATCGTCTGGAGGTAGGTAATCGCCAAGGGGTGAGGTAGGGCCACGTGCACGCCAAATCCTAGAGCGTTCAAAACGTGACCTTCCAGTAGTAAAATGCGGTTCGTAAAACTCGTGTATGAGCTAGGACTGAGATAGTAAGATGCTGGATCAGGTGGACTCTTTGAATCCGGCGACTGGACTGACGCCAAAGCTGAGGAGGAGGAGTAGAGGTAGGTGTAAACGTTTGCAATAGACCGAAGCGAGCGCGGGTGCGCTGAAACCTTGGCTGTTAAATAAACCACAGCTGCTGAGATGTCCTATACGATTGTTAGTATTCGGACTGCCTCTCATTCAGTGGGATATGCTACCTTAAATTCATCGCGTGTCAATTCTTCAATCGCCCAATACCTATAGAGCACCACAACCGCCTGGGCACTGACACTCTGAGGAAGGCGGAGAAGAATGCCAGCTGCTTGGGTGAGTCTAGCAGTGGAGAAGCGGATTAGGTCCTTAGCAGATCGAGGAAGTGCATCATTGATACGGGTGGATGACGCGAGCTGCTCAGGGCTCACAAGAGGATTCGTAAGGTGAGCCATCCTCCAGATGTAATATCAAAGCAGAAGGTAAGCCAACAATCAAGAACAATGGAGTCTAAGCAGCATTGAAGTCGAGTTAGGGTGTGATGTTGGAGAGAAGGGACATTGAATTTCCTATTCGGGACGTTTTCGATAGAGCACGCACGTGATGATAAGCACCCATACTCCAAATGCTCGTCCCGGCTATCGCCGCATAACGTGGGGGAAAGAGAACCGAGCGAACCGAGCTTCGGCGGCCCAAGATTTACCAAGATCGCTTCCAAGGTATACCGCCCCAAGCAATTGTAGGATCTCACCACATCAGAAACCCAAAATGTCGGCATTACGGATTCTCGTGCCCGTCAAGCGGGTGATTGACTTCGCTGTAAGCATTCCAATGGCAGCTCGTCGTGGGAGCGACGACGCACGACCTCAGCGGCCTCACAATGCGATCATAGCTAACGGACTTTACTTCACAGGTCAAGCCCCGCGTCAACAAGACGCAGACAGCTGTCGAGACTACCGGAGTCAAACACTCCATGAACCCCTTCGATGAACTCTCCATAGAAGAATCCGTTCGCATCCGCGAAAAGAAGTCTGCGCCCGGGGGCGTCGAGGACATCCTCGCCTTCTCCGCCGGCCCAACGAAGGCATCTGACATCCTCCGCACCGCCATGGCCATGGGCGCCGACCGTTCGTTCCACGTCGAGGTGAAGGAGGGGGATGACCTCGAGCCCCTCACCGTCGCGAAGCTGCTTGCCAAGGTCGTCAAGGACGAGAACAGGAACCTGGTGTTCCTGGGAAAACAGAGCATCGACGACGATTCCAACCAGACGGGACAGATGCTGGCGGGTCTGCTGGGCTGGAGCCAGGCGACGCAGGCGAGCAAGGTGGAGTTTGAGGCGGATGACTTTGTGAAGGTTACGAGGGAGGTGGATGGGGGTGCGGAGACGGTTAGGGCGAAGTTGCCGCTGATTATTACGACGGATTTGAGACTTAACGAGCCGAGATATGCGAGCTTGCCGAATATCATGAAGGCGAAGAAGAAACCTCTTGAGAAGAAGAAGCTGGAGGATTATGGACTTGATACTACTAGGAGGTTGAAGACCCTCAAGGTTGTTGGTAAGTTTTCATGGGATGCTAGTATAGAGCCATTTTACTAACGTTTTATAGAACCCCCGACAAGGCAAGGAGGTGGAAAGGTTGAGGATGTTGATGGCATGATCTCGAAGATGAAGGAGCTTGGTGCGCTATAGATTTGATAAAGAGGGTATAGATGCCCCTGTATGTATTTAGCATCCGTACCATGTATTGAAATAAAATATTTGTAAGACTATTTCTAAGACTATTTCGCCATGTCCAACGGGACCCGAGCAAACACAACCCGTCTGCGAACCCCATTATTTGCGGTTATAAATAGAAAAAGCCCTTCAATCACCCACTGGAAAGTTGCCTTGGAAGTTGTTTACTTTTGGGGATACTATTTCTACATACATTATCTCATCCGTAGACTTCCATCTTTCTAACCTCCACAAGCCATCCAAACACCCCAAAACTCCATGCCGATAACCATACCACCGGCAATGACAACGCCTGCTACTTACCCCCCCACAGTAATGGCCTCTTTAGAACGTCAAACCCAAATCGTGTATCCCGCTGGGCCCATTCTCGTTATACTGCACACGACTCATAAACCCATTGCTCACGCCCTGATCCTGAACGAAGATGACCTTAGCAGCCACCTGCGCGCCGAGGAACACACATTCTTCGAAGCCCTCATTCTAATTTCCCAAGTTAGCTTATTGCCTTCTTTGCCATGCTAAAAGGTGGGGGTGGCATACCTTGAATTCAGGGAAATACTCGGGCACCTTCGCAATCTTCATACTCGTCGGTGTTTGCCCATGGCTGCTGTGACTGTGGCTGCCGCTGCCGCCAAACGAGTTCGCGACCGATACGTTTGGGTTTAGCGTTGGATTGCTGGCTGTTGTCGCTGCTAGTAGTAGCGGGTTGACGCCAGTCCCCGTTGGCAACGCGTGCTGCCCAGCAGGGTAATCCCTTTGAGGAGTCTGCGCACCAGTGCCCATAGGGGTAGACAAATTCGACGGCAACTCCGACATAAAAATCGACGCCGAGCTCGGGGAAATAAGATACTTGTTCGTCAGCGTAGCAAGCAGCGCATCCTTGAACCCCCTAACTCTACTCCCATTGCCCACGATAATCAACGAATCCCACAGATCGCCGCGCTTGCTAGACTCCGTACCAGCCAACACAGTGCGGTGCACAGCATCCGCAATCCGGTCGAGCAGCCCATTGCTCGCGGCCTGGAAGCGCTCGGTGCCTATCTCGATCTCGCGGCGCCACTGCATGGGGTCGCCGGCGCCTTCGCGGGCTTTGCGCTTCTCTTCCCTTTTGGCGGCGCGTACTTGCTCGCGCTTCGCGGATGCGTCTTCGACTGTGATGGAGGCGTCGGCGGGTTTGGCTTCACCGTTGGCTTCGGGGGCGGGCGCAGCTTCGGCGGGTTTGGCCTCTCCGTCGGCTTCTGGAGCAGGGGCAGCCTCAGCAGGTTTGGCCTCGCCATCGGCTGCTGAAGCAGGTGCGGCTTCGGCCGGGTTGGCCTCACCAGTGGCTTCTGGAGCAGGCACAGCTTCGGCAGGTTTGGTATCACTAGTGGCTTCTGGGGCAGGCGTCGCGGCTTCTGCTTCCTTGGTGACTGGTTCAGCTGCAGCCATCTCAGGCGTCTTTTCCTTAACCGCCTCTGTCATTTCCACATCTGCAGCAGCTGCCTTATTGCCATTCTCGAGGGCTTCATCGATCTCACCCTGTGCCTTGCGCTCTTGGTAGTGGAAAATAACCTTCTCACGTTTTGAGTTGGGGAGTCGAATGGGCTTGGCACCCGCAACCTCCGCTGCGTCTCGCGCATCCTTTGCTGCTTTCCTCGATGCCGCCAATTGCTTTTTGCGCTCTTGCTGCGCCAAGAACTCCTGCGTTTTGCCGCTAGCAACAATGCTCGCAACGTCCAGAACACCCTCCTCATCAACGCCCTTCTCTACATCTTCCTCGTCGACATCTGCGTGCGGTGCACCTATTAAACTTGCCGCTGCCTCACCTATCGCAGCCCCATTGCCATTGGCTCCTTGATCCTCCGCGTCTTCCGCACCAGGTAACGGCGCACCAGCAGGCAAGATCTCGCAGAACGGGCTCTTCTTCAACTGCTCGCACATATCCCTCGTCCAGCCCTTCGGTCCCAACAGCTCCAACAACCGTTCCGTCATAGCATCACCTCCAGTCCCTGGCACGCTTATGGCGCGACCAACATGCTGCACCGAGAAGTCGTGGATGGTTGTGATGTCCGTCTTTTGGAATCCGACATCGATGACCGTGCCGTTCTGGACGCCGTATGCGTACGAGATCGCGAGCGCGGAATCCATGATGCAGAAGGCGGGGGTCTTGAACTTCTCGAAGAAGAATTGCGTGAGCGCTTCGATATCTTGTGCTGTCCATGCTGGCTGCGCGATCAGGAGTATCGGGGTGTGGAGGGTGGGCGATAGGACGCTGTGGATATGGTTCATCAGGGCCAAAAACGCTGGCATGTTGGTGATTATGCCCTCTGAAATGTCATAGTCAGAACTCATCACTCTCATACAGCACTGCATAACACATACCAGTCAAAGGGTATACCGCCCCCTCATCGGACTCCAAATCCTCCTCAAACTCGGGCTCGAGCTCATTATCCTCCTTCTTCTCCTCCTCGCCCGTCTCCTCCTCGCCCGTCCCACCCATCGTAACCTCTCCCCCATTCGCAGCCGGCGGCGTAGCCTTCTTCGCCTCATTAATCTTATACGGTTCCCACTTCCCCTCCCCAGCAGGGAACATGCGCGTCCTAACCTTCGTACTCGCCGGCGTGAAGCTCTCCGGTAATCCCAACTGGGCCAGCGTCGTCAAGCTGCCCGGGGCAATAATCTGTCATCTAATCAGTTCCAACATCCTCATCAAGTCTCTCACCCTTGCTCAAGCTTCGCGATTCATTGTCGGGGGTGGGGGGCGAAATCCGCACGTACCAGGATATGCTCATCCTTGAACTACACATTGTCAGTATTCGACGGTTGGCGCGAGACAGTGGGGGGAACTTACGGGCGGCATCTTTGTCGACTTTGTCGAGCTGTGCGCTCGCTCGATTCAGCTCGCTGGTAGATGGATTGGCTGGAATTAGGTGGTGATACGGGCTGGAGGCGCGTTCTTCGATTATAACCGCGTCTGTCGCAAACTGCTGGATGCGACGGTTGGTTCAACGCCTGGCGCCGTCTCACCGCCTTCCGCTTTTGGACGTATATGGACGACAATCGCATCGCCATGAGAGCTTGGGAACTTGGACGAAATGTAGTTTGCGTTTAGTATTTCTTAAGAATTTTGAGAAATATAATGATACAGAGCTTACGGAGGTAACATTACAGCGGACCTATTTGCATGCGCTTGCAGTTGGCAATAAATATCACTATTCACACGCCCGCAACGTATCGCCAAACAGGCACGGAAGACACACTGGATCATCTATAGATCTCGAACATGCGGATCTCACGTACGAATTTCTAGAATGAATACCGTAAATATGCAGCATATAACCCCATCGCTTGCTAAGGCACCCATATTTCGATTTGCCCCCCCCTTTCGTAACTCATCAAGCATCATAATACTCCTCATCCATCCTCATGGGCACTGCTGCCTGCATCATCCCCATCATTCCCTGGCTATACACCGAGTCTGACCCTTGCATCGAAAGCTGTCTATCTACCTTCTCTTGGAACTTGGTCCTACTCCTCGCTGCATCAACCACTCCGAACTTCCGTCCAAGCTCGCGCGTGCTTTGGATGCTTTGCGTAAGCGTGTCTAGCAAGCTGACGAGGTTTACGTCGTTGCGTGAGGCGAGAAGGTCGTGGTCGAATTTCGAGGTGTCGGTCTCTGTGTCTTTTGATGATGAGGGCACGACGAGAGGGAGGCGGGATATTAACGCTGCAATGCTGCGGAGAATCTCAGGGGATGACTCAAGATGGGAGGATTGCGCAGGTGCGGACCGCTGGCCCGTTGTGTCTGCCGGAGGTTGTAATTCCAGGTATTTCTGAATAATCTTGATCCTTGACTGTAGCATCCGGACCGCATTTGCCTTCGCAGTCAAAGCTGTAATCAGTTCCGTCTCTTCATTGGAGAGGATGTCGTTGACATCTATATCCTTCGCCGTATCATCTGACGCTCGCTTCTTGCCCTTGTTGCTCTCCTCGGATGCGTTTGTTTGCTTCTGGGTCGATGATGAGACAGCTGTGGCATTTCCTCCACCCCTGGCAACAAAATCGATGGCTATTCTTTCAGCCTCACCCGTTTCGATAACGTATGGTAGCTCAGCAAAAACGCTCCTGGGCGAGGAGTCGTTCTGTTCCATTTCGACATCCTGACCAGCAGCCATGGTGTCGGCGGGCTTGGCTATAGACTCATAGACTGTAATTGGAAGAGCTTCGTTGGAGGATTTGGATAGCGATTCGCTGGGGAGGAAGCCAAGGAGGATGCATGGGGTTTCGGGACCATTGAGGTTCGATAGTGTCTCTTGGATGGCGAGGTGGTAGTCTGTGGGCCCAGACGAGGCAATGAGGGTGTACCAGCCGACAAAGTCGAGCGGGGGATTCTTATGGACATCCTTCACTACCAATCGTTAGAAAATAGCTTGATATGGGAAATGCGGGCGTGATCAAAACACGTACTCTGTTGCAAGCGGGTCGTGAACCATTCAGGGTCTATAGAGCCGCCCTGGACTTTGCATTCGAAGGCATGCTCGAGGGTGACCTCTCTGCCATTCTGCTGACCCAGCAAAGCTCCAATGATGGGCCCGATTTGGTTGCGCAGAGTATGCCTCGTAATATAATCGGAGATCGTCAGAAGGACCAGAGGGTGGAGGGCAACTTCGAGGCCGGAATCTGACTTCTGGGTGGAGAGGGAGGCGTTTGGCTGTGTTGTGGCCATTTCGACGTAGGGCAGAGGGGCGTACGACAAAGCGCCGCAAGACAAGATGGAAAGTAACGAAGAAGGGTGTGATGTAGTCCAAAGCAGAATTATTTTGGCAGAGGTTGGAGTGGAGTTTGGTGGTTGTAGTTTGGTGGTTGTAGTTTGGAGTTTGGAGCTTGGAGTTTGGAGTTGTAGCCTTGTGGATAAGCACACAGAGGGGTCGTGCGACTAGCATGGGTCGTCCCACTGGTGGCCTGTTATCGCCCATCAAGGCATCAATCTCGCATCAATCTCGCATCAATCTCACGATCAATATCACAGACTTTCAGACAGACACAGCAGGAACGACTCGCCTACCATTATTCATGATCTGTTTAGTGACTTTTGAGTTTATGGAAAGAATTACTACTGTATTTTGTTAGAGATGTCAGGCCTGGAAGGTGCGATGCAAGTATCTGCCCTATGAAGCGCAGCACATTTTGCTTAACACTCTCCAATGATTGCTGAGTTTGCGAAGAAATGGTTGCTTCCGACCCCAGGGTTCAGGAATGGACAACTCCGGCTCAAGTTGAAATCTCAAAATAGAGAGACCTTCTTGGGACTGCACGAATTCCTGCAGAGGCCTTGGATGGACATATTCAGACTCCTTTGAGAGTCTTGCTGCATGAGGCCACCCAACTCCGCAACAATGCTGTGCATCGGAGTCGGGTGCACGTGCAAGATCTTTTGAAGTTGCTCACATCATCGATACAACTGACCTGGATGCTTCGGGACGAAAGGCGCTGCACCAATATTGAGGATATCCGAGGACGTTTAATTCACGAACTTAATGTGCGTGATGATAATAGAGCCCGGGCAACCGTTGAGTACCGCAAGTCTCGAGATGACATCGATCGAAGGAAAGAGCCTGTGTTTAGGAAACTGGATGAATTATATAGCTCATGCTGTCACAGTGTTTGAGAAAGACTCCGCGCTGTGTGGCAACATGCTCCAAAGCTCAATGGTAAAGTTTTTAACCAAGTGATCCATGCCGGCGAAGAAGTTGCTCGTATCGTGCCCGCCAAAGATTATGCGCAAAAACCTCAGCCCATTGTGAAGAACTCCAAAGCGATAGCAGATGGGAAGCCTGAGGGAACCCAAGGAAGAGGCGAAGCAGATGTTCAATTCATATCCAAATCCGACTTTGAAGAGGCCACATTGGGAAGCCGCAAAGTGGAGAAGAAATCGACGCGAGATGTAAGTTCTGGATCCAAAGAGCAAAAAGCCGCTTTCAAAGAAGATCATACCGAAGATTTGTTGCCGAGTATTCATCCCGCAGCCAACTTTGTGGAGGTCCAATCAACTCCTGGAATTCAATCAACTCGTGCAATTCAATCAACTCGTGCAAGTCAATTAACCCCTGCAATTCAATCAACCCCTATAAGTCATAAAGGGGAGGGCAGCTCTGGGGGTGGCGTACAGTGCACTATTGGTTTGAGCTCACACGGTGCTACTTCATGAGCATTTAGTGTTGCGAAAGGTCACTGTGGCACCGAACTTGATATCAACAGCCCAAGCAGACAACTTGTAAGTATTCCTTTGCGCATTTTCTGGTTTGTGTTGATATTTGATGGACGACTTGTAGCTGATAGGCTTAGGAATTGGAAGCGAACATGGCGAATAGCATAGGTGAACTATCCATCGACGGACATGATATTTTGGAAACCCTCGATGCAGAGCTTGATAACCAGCTTCTGAGAACCATGAACGAAGCACGAATGTCTGTGGATTCGGTATTGGATCAAATGAACAGCGATGTCAAGCCTAGCGTTGAGGAACCTGTGCCAAACTCTATGGCATGTGGCAATTCCGATGGTGAGCATGATACACAGTCATGGCGTAGTTGGACATAACCTTGTGTCCTTGGTCGAAGAGCCCCATCATCGGAGCTCAAAGGACTGATAGATCATTTGCTCCGGATGTGGAGATGTCAGGAGTCGACGCCGCATATTTCGCCGCTGCAAATACCATTGCTGCAGATACCGCCACTGCGAATGGATCTACCAACTTTCGCAAGAAGGAAATCCCACAAACTCCAGTTGGTCCGCCAGTTGGTCCGCCAGTTGTTGAGTTCGGCAAGCCATGGAAGCCCACAACCAATGGGCGAGTATCAATCATCAGGACTGAAAAATCCCAGGAGGGGATTCCTCAAACTGAAGCTGGTTTTCCGAGCAGATACTCAGTATCAATCATTTCTACTAAAAAGCAGGTAAACCTAAACAATATACACCTCTGGAGAAAGCGGAAGGAAGTTTCACCCCTTAGCTAAAAAACTCCCTCCTCATGCAACCTAATGGTATTGACTCGACCTCACGCCCTGTCTGCACTCGGGAACCCCAGTTTTTCTACTGGCGCCGCGTCAAATGCTAGTGGAACTCAAGCTACAGGCTCTGCTGGGAGACTGCCTATGATGACATCGTTTGGAGATATAGCTATATTCGGCAAAGACATGGGATTTAACCCTACGCCTCCAGCTTTTTTTCCCGGCGTAGGTGGTATGAACACCTCGCAAATAAATAAACCCCAAGAAACCATGGGATCTAAGAATACGCCTTTGGCTATTTTTACCCAAGAGATACCAGATACGAATGTGTATACAAGTCGACAGGCCGCAACGTGGGAACGACGTAGAATACTCGTTGGGTGCCTTCATTTACTCCCTCCGAGGCAGAAGTAGAGAAACTGTTTTTGGGCTATTATGTGTAAGTGGTTATCCGAAAGGATCAATTTACGGCCTTTGTTGCGCTCATAGTATCTTATATTAACTGTGTCTACCAGGACGAGAATTGACTTTCCAGAGGTGTGAATCATGAAGACAAAAAACAGGCCGGCCGGATGCGTGTTTGTTGATCTGGTGACATCTGCACAGGCTAAGCTTGCCATCCAGAAGTGGAGAAAAGAAGAGCCCAAAATCCGCAACTGCAAGGTTTCCATCATGCTGGCGACAGACCCATGGAAAGCGCCAAATGCTCCTCGCAAGATTCTCTCGGCATCCGCTAGGACTAAGAAAAGATTGCTCATCCATCTGTTGTTGCCACAGTCGTGAACAAATCACAACCAATCGGGAAGCGGACGCGCTCATATTATGCAGGGTTGAGAAAGGGCTTGCAGGATGAGCAGAGTTCCAAGAGGTAGAAGTTGGCGGCTGAGGCAGTGAAGGATACTACTGGCCTCGGTGGAAACTAATATGTCTGAGATGCTCTATTCTGGAAGAAGTATCTTCTGGGGAACAGGAGTCGTCTCGCACATCGTATGAGCAACCAAAGCCAGAGTTTCAATTTGTGAGCTTCAAATTGTGAACTTCAATATGTCGAGAACAACAATGGATCGAGCTCGAGTGTGCTTTGATACTGGAATGGCTAATGACGATTTGGTTGGTTCGGATCATGAATTTATTTGTCCTGTTAATGCCCGTATACCCATTTACTGGTGGGGTTCAATGGAGCTTCATGGGAAGAGGACTATGAACCCCACAGGAAGTTCTTGCCTTCATACTTTCGGGGCTGTTGCCACAATACCGGTATATATTTGTGCAGTGGGAAGTTGTTTCCGGATATTGTGGCGGGGGGCTAACCTATAGTTCTACATCTCTGAGAGCCAGGTTGGCTGTTGGAGAACCTTTGTTTGGCGTTTCTATTGTGAGATTTTCTCAAGGATCGTGGGCGAATGAATACCATGTACATCGTGTGGCACATCAGATGAACGAGGAGGAGTGTTATAGCTATATAGCATACAACACACTGGCCGCAAAGTAAACATGGATGAATCTCTCTTATATCGGCGTCGATGCATCGTGTAATTTCGAGCTGCTGCTTTGAATCTCCTATCGTAGTTGTTGATGTGAATGTTTATATTATTAGGGGACTTTAATTGTAGCTTCATAACCCTCATCAGCTTTTGAGGCTTGGTTTCTCTAGCTGTCTTCTGCCAGCCCTTTATTCTCCCGACTACCTTTCATTATTCACAGACATCCCCGAGCCAGTCCGACCCTATTGAGGCTACCACCCACCAAACGCCAACCCACAACACCCCCCTCCCCGTCTCCCATCACAGCACCACCACCTGCGGCAAATTCCCAATCTCACTCGTACTCTGATACGTCAACGCCGCATTAACCAACAACCCCCCAGCCCCCGCCCCCTTCCCCAGCATCAACCACTGCCACAACACCCCCTTAACCCCATACCACACCACCTCCCACGCATCCACCCACGCCCTACTCGGCACCAGATCCCCCCACACCCCTCCCCTTCGCGCCACGATCCTTTCGTACGCTGCCTGCCCACCGTCCCAGAATACGGACTCCTGCCCGTGTCCGGAGTGGATGTGGCCGAAGACGTGGAGGCGTGGTTTTACGCGCCAGATCTCGGAGAGCAGACTGGGGCAGCCGAGGAGGAGGTCGAGGTGCGTGTGCGGGGGGGTGTGGGTTATGAGGATGTCGGTGGAGAGGGGGATGCGGGTGTGCCAAGGGGGGGTGGTGGGGTCGTATTGGAAACTGGGTGGGGGGTTAGTGGGGGTGGGTTTTTGTGTGATATGGTGGGGGACTGGGGGGGGGGGACGTACGCGTGCTCCTTACCGCCGCATTTGGGGATGTCGGGGGAGCCGTAGATGTTCAAGCTGCGCCCGCCTTTAAAGCGCAGGTGTGTGGAGCGGTTGTGCAGGTATATGATGCTTCCCCAATCCAAGCGCGTCTTTGAGTTGATATCCTCCTCCTTGCGCGCGCTCGGGTCGAAGTAGCTATCGTGGTTGCCAGCGATGACAACTTTGTATTTATGTGGTAGCGTGTTAAGCCAATCCAGCGATTCTTGGAGGGACTTGATGGTCCCGTCGTTCGTGAGGTCGCCGGAGTGGAGGAGCAGGTCGCCGGCGGGGATGTTGGAGGGTTGGTGGGAATGCGTGTCGCTGATGCAGACGATGCGGATGGGAGGCTGGTTTTTGGGGGGCTGGAAGGGGGCGCCACGCAGTTTGATGAGGAGGGCGTGGAGGAAGCCGAGGAGGACTGTTAAGGGGGATTGGAGGAGGCTTTCGAGGAGGGAGGGGGGGTCCCATTTCGATTTTCGGAAGGACCAGGAGAGAGGCATTTTGAGAGCGCGATCGGGGTCGAATGTCTATAGTGTCTGGACGTATATCTGCGCCTTGTATGTGGCCCCGATGGACCGTAGGGAGTCGAGTACTGGATTAAAGGATATAATCGCTCAGCAGAGGTGGCTCAAATAGTGCCTCATAACTGCGTAGGTAGGTAGGTTGGTAGGCAATTTCGGGAACCTCGCATCTAATATTAAGCCAACGCAAATGAGTCAATTTTGGCTAAAAGACAGTTATTTAGGTGATACGGGAGATATTGAAGGAATTGAGGTTATATCGGAGTTTCTAGACCACAAGGGTGCATTAGCTATCAAGGCGGCCGCTAGCGTTCTTATCGATTGGTTTGGTGGGGAAATCTCCGAGACACGACGTCACGAATACCCACAAAAGCATCCGGCTTCAGCTCTGTAGCTGGGGAATGCCAGGCCCTGCCAACTTGGAGGCACAGCAGCGGAGCCAACTTCCTGCGAATATCCTCCCCGTCGCGCACCTTCTTTAATCTTCAACCTCTATTACGAATTCTACACTCTTTTCCCTAAGGCTTTCTCCACGGGCAGTCCCCTCTGTGCGTACTTGAAGTAATCTATGGCGTCGCCACTGCCGTCGCTGTACGAAGCGGCCAAACCCGGGAAGGCTACACTTCACTCGACTTTCAAGTATGCGCTCACGATATTTGTACCCCAGGGGTCTCGCTGATGCTGAACAGTGTCGACTATGTCATTGACTACCGCTTTGCGACTACGGGTGAGTAGAACCGACCCTACATTCAAGTCAACAGTATACTGACAGCCAACCAGACCAGGCCGAGGCCGAAGCCGCATTTGCGAAGCTGGTAGACGCTCTGGCTCGTGTTGGGCTCGAGACCGAAGTCCGCAATGGTGATAACTGTGCCGTCCTGGTATTCGTTCGAATCTCCTGTCCCCGCCATCTGGACGCGGAAATATACAGGGCAAGGGTTCAAGACTGGCTGTATGGCGTACGAACCGCTGCCCCGGAGAAGGACATACAGAAAGCAATAGCAGAAGAGCCTATTACCGAGGCGGAACGCCTGCGCCTGGTATACCTTCTCATCACCAAGCCTAACAGTGAAGGCGGTGCTGGAATCACACCCAAGAGGGGAGAGTGGGCAAACGTGGAATCCGTTTTCGCGCTTCACGACCACCAGTTCAATAAGAAATGGATTACAGAATGGTCAACGAGATACGTTCTTGATATCAAGGATTTGACGGTCGTCCGGGATCGTTTCGGCGAGAAGATTGCGTTTTATTTTGCCTTCTTGCAGTCGTATTTCATGTTTCTCATCTTTCCAGCTGCCTTTGGTTTCGCATCCTGGGTCCTCCTGGGTCATTACTCCCCCATATATGCCATCGTCAACTGTTTATGGTGCGTTGGCTTTGTTGAATACTGGAGAAAGCAAGAGGTCGACCTGGCTTTTCAATGGAACGTCACAGGCATTGGGAAAATACAGCTGAAGCGACCAGAGTTCAGACATGAGAGGGAATTTACAGACCCCGTTACTGGAGAGAAGATGAGGACCTACTCTCCGTTCAAGCGGCTGGCAAGACAGGCGCTGCAGATTCCATTTTCAATCATTGCGTCCGTTGTGCTGGGCTCTTTGATTTGCACATGTTTCAGTATCGAGATCTTCATCTCGGAAATTTACGCAGGGCCATTCAAGTCATATCTTGTCTTCCTGCCAACGGTAATTCTGTCGACCGTCATGCCGGCACTGTCGTCTATTCTCACTCGTTTTGCCTCGAGGCTCACCGATATTGAGAACTATGAGACGACAGATGCATATGAATCCGCAATGATTCAGAAGATCTTCGTCTTGAACTTCATCACGTCGTATCTGCCAATTATCCTGACGGCATTTGTCTACGTCCCATTTGCATCTGTTCTGGTACCATACCTTGATATCTTCCAGTTAACCGTCAAGCCGTTTGCGGAAAATGCAAAGCAGATGACTGCTCCAAAGTCTGGCTTTGAGATCAACCCAGATAGGCTCAAGAAGCAGGTAATCTACTTCACCGTCACCGCGCAGATCGTAAACCTCGCGCTCGAAGTTATCGTACCGTACGTCAAGCGCCGCGTATTCCGCAAGGTGAAGGAGGTCCAGGCCAACTCCACCAAGAAGAGCGAGCGCAAGCAAGATCACACCGTCAGCGATCTGCCCGAGGAGCACGACTTCCTTACTCGTGTCCGCAACGAGGCCGAGCTCGGCGTGTACGATGTGGCAACCGACTTCCGTGAAATGATCATGCAATTCGGATACCTCTCACTCTTCTCTGTTGTCTGGCCACTCACGGCAGTCTCTTTCCTCATCAACAACTGGATCGAGCTGCGTTCTGACGCGCTTAAAATCACGATCGAGACCCAGCGTCCGATCCCATGGCGCGCCGATTCCATCGGGCCTTGGATTGACTCCCTTGGGTTCCTGGCCTGGTTTGGCAGCCTCACGACGGCAGCGCTTGTGTATCTCTTCTCCGGCGATGGAATGGGAACAGATGGGAGCCCCCGCCAGCTTGCTGGCTGGGCCTTGCTTCTCACAATGTTCTTCGCGGAGCACATCTTCCTCGCCGTGAAGCTCGCCGTGCGCTACGGGCTATCGAAGATTGACTCCCCTGGCCAGCAAAAGCTGCGCCGCGAGCGCTTTTCCATCAAGAGGAAGTACCTCGAGGAGGCCCTCGGGAAGGCGGACGCAGAGCGGTTTGTGGGGGACAGCTTTACTGCTGGGGAGAAGATTGATAGGAGGTCTCTTGAAGGTAAGGACACCTACGTCTTGTCTACATTTTAGCCATATTCTGTCAGGAGACATGGGATTGAAGCTGACGTGACATAGATGAGGCGAGACGTTCGACCCTGACAGGCCAAGGTACCCCTGAGGACCGGTTCTGGGCGAGGCAGAGGGGTCCGGCAGAGACGATAGGGGTTGGGAAGCGGCTGATTGCCCAAGTGAGTTTTTACCCTCGGGTCATGTCTCAACGCTGCTGGAGCTTGAACTAACCCCCGTGAAGCAGGGCGCGGCACTGAAGGTGGACAAGAAGAATCAGTAAGTGATTGATAGCTCTGGAGAAAGATGTAGGATTGGAGTCACCCCGGCATTTGTGCCCGCCACGTGGAGCGGTGAATAATCGCGTGGGAAAAGGCGGGGAGGGTGGGAGAGCCGGGAGCCGGGAGCCGGGAGCCGGAGCCTCAGGGGGAGCGAGTTGCACTGCATAGGGCAGGCCGACGAGGTATGCATGAACTACAATACAAAATACAATACCAATGCTATTTTCACACCGCTATAGGGGCTGCTCGCTCCCCCGAAAATGCCCTTTTCCACCACGTTGAAGCAAACTCCCCCCCGGCAAGTCTCGGTAACTGCTATACACGTGCCAAGCAGTCTGAGGGAAATAGTAAGAGCCGGAAACGATACGAAACATCCTCCTCCTTTACTAGAGAAGGAGGAGGATGTTTCGTAACACGAACACGAAATGGAGGGGGCGGCGGGCTAGAGGAAGATAGTCTGCAATAGTCGGCGCGCCTTTAGCCTGATGAAGCAGCTCCAGGCATCCCCTCCAGCGCCGCTTCTTCTTCTCCCATTCCTGGCAACGCTCGGGCGTATAAGCGGTTACACAGTCCCCTCCCTCCCTCTCCCTCCCTCCCTCTCCCTCCCTCACTCTCACACTTCTCCCACAGCGACCTCTCTTCCTATGCTAACGCCCCACCTTTGTCGCCCCCTACCGACCTGAGCGGCGAAGGCTCCGGCCTGCTGAAGGTAAAGAAGCAATAGAAGCGGTGGAGCGAGGCCGTGCACCACGTGGAAGCTGGGAGCGCAGTGGGATTTGTCGCGGAGCGCTGGTTCGTGGGGCTTTTGGGGCTTGGACCTTGAATGGTGGTGGGAAAGGGGGTCGGTGCATCATGTGATTACGTGGAGGGGCGGGCCGGGGGGGCCAAGGCGAAGGGGGGGAGGTGATGGTCTGGCCGTGAGCTCGAAATGGATGGGTGGCCGCGGGGAAAGGGGTGCGGGTTTTCCCCGCGGCCACCCATCCATTTCGAGCTCACGGCCAGATAGTTGAAACGAGCGAGAGATATGGGTGTTAATGAAAGCCGTTGGGATGTTTGGAAACGAGGGGATTGGCGGATAATAATGGCAGGTAATATCTCACTCACGATTGCTCGTTGTCGTTCGTTCAGTGGGTATTACGTACGTATAGGTGAGACTGAGACATCTCTCGTAGGTTAGAGAGATGGCGGGTAGATCCGTGGGTTAACCATGGATGCACCGATATATGTGAGAGATGCCTTATTATTATAGTATAGCATCTTGCAGCCAGCACCTTGACCCCGGCGGGAAAATACATCCGACGGCTTGCCGCCCCACAACCGGGCGTCGAAGAAAATAAATTCTACGAAACCCAACAGACGACGTACGGGCGTGCGTCCTGCATGCATTGTTAACTTCCTATGCGTTGATTGAGTGCTCAAAATTCGGGGGTAGTAGGGAATTGCGCGACGTCAAGTAACCTTCCCCCTTTCTCATCAACACTGGTATATTGCGAAGGCCGCTGTCAGCAACGAGTTCACTCCCCAAAAACAACAAAAGGCTAGCAATAAGCTAGAGTTTAGTGCTGGCGAAACGAGCTATACTGGCTTCTGCCGCGGAGGAAGTTCTTACGGGTCGGTGCGGTGGCAAAATATTTCGAATCCGACCCCAAAAGCGTGCCTACTCGAGTCCATAGTGTTGCTGATATTCGACGGAAGCAGAAGGTATATTCCCAGGGTCGAGATCCTGCGATTTATCCATGTGGGACGACGATCCCCCCATTTAAGCCCCATACCCACGCGTGTCGAGCAACGGTGTGGCATTTAGAGACATCGAGCTAACGTGGATTTGGAAAAGGCAGGAGGGAGAGAACAGAACGCGCCGGTAGTCTCCTGTCCTAGCTCCAGTAGGCCAAAAATGGGGAGGTGATGATCTGCTTCCTGCAGGTGGTATTTCGCAACTAGGTGCTTGTTGCGCCTTTAGTTGCGAAATCCGCATCTACTTGCTGTTTGCCATTTGGGGTTACCGCACTTGTGGGTTGATGTTATTGTTTTCCTGCTGTGTTTGTGCAGAGTAGTCGGGCTTCTGAGCGCAAGCAAACATGTTGGATTGGCTACGGGGTTTGCTCCATGCCAGTGCGCAAGCCATCTACGAGTAGCTTACCACAATACCGAGGACGGAATCGAGAAGAGCAAGCCAACTACTCACATCCTACCACCGCAACCGAGATGAGAAGTCAAAGAGTGAGGCCATTCTCACCGCCGTCAGTCTCGGCCCTCATCCTTCACTCCTCGGCCAGCAAGCCCTAAACTCAGCCCCCCAACACGCAAGGCGCTGCTCTAGCCCTACGCGTTTCAGCGCCGCCTCCTGCATGGCGTCGTCGGCAGTGGGGCGTCTGTGCGCCACGGCGGGCCTACCGTGATTAGGAGCGTCCTCCTGCGCGGTGAGAGGGCAGGTCAGGGGGAAGTGAGGGTGTTGGGGCGAGGAGGAGCGGTATGCATGCGATCGAGCGATGCAGGGCCAGCAGCGAGGAGGGAGCGCTGCGGCTGGTCTTAAATCTCGTTTGCGCTGCACGTCTTCGCTGCACGTCTCGCTCTC
The DNA here is from genome assembly GCF_001641265.1 of Pseudogymnoascus destructans. NCBI lineage: Eukaryota > Fungi > Ascomycota > Leotiomycetes > Thelebolales > Thelebolaceae > Pseudogymnoascus > Pseudogymnoascus destructans. The sequence continues at coordinate 907,518 of NW_020167529.1, forward strand.
GCCCGCTTTTCGGGGCTCGCTACATACATGCATGCAATTCGGATCTCGGAATACCATGTACAGACTTGGTGCTGGGGGATCACTGAGCCCTACATCCAACATCTCCAACATCTTGCTACTCTTCGGGATGCGACGGTAGCATCCCGCTGGGCGATGCTAGCAGGCTAGTGATGATGCGTAATTTCTCCACCAACCCCAATCCGTCTGTTGGAGGGATGCGATAGGACGTTGCCCCAAGAGCGCATTATGATACGGCTTCCTCCCCCTCCTTGTCCTCTACTTTCGCTCCCTCCCCTCTCCCTCCCTCCCTCTCCGGCCTTCCGCCCTTCTGCCCTTTTTGCCTAAGATACATAGTCCCGACGATCTGAGGTGAGACAATACGGAGTACGAAGAAATATACGGATCATCGTATAGGTACTATACAAAGCGCCTTTACCGGTCGATCACGGAACTGCGCACAGATGAGCATTCTCTTTGCCCGTCGCCCTCGTCATTCGGCTTGTCTCCCGCGCGCCTAGCTGCTGGTGAGCGTCGTGTAGCCGAGAACGGGCCCGCGTTTCGGTGAGATTGCAAGTGCGGTCTACGAGTCTTTTGCAGAGGGAAGTTGCCATGAAAAGGGTGTGCGCGAATATGGGGGGTGGGTGGTGGACGGACGGACGAGGGTTGCGCCGGTCGAGCGATTGCAAATCGCCATCTCATCGTATCGGCGAGAACTGATTCATCCAGCACAATCATTATGCGAATCTTCTAATGATGCAAGACCGTCTCGTCTCGTCCCCAGTCTCCTTTGGCTTCGGCGGTGCTGGATGGACGAAAACGTGGTAGTGGGGGGGTTGTAATCCGACCCCTGCTCGGCATGCCAGATTGGGCGCGCTGCAGCAAACTGGGGGTGCTAGGGATAACTAGCTGGGGGTCAAGTTAGGCGGCTTGGCAATGGGCGAGACATTTTGCTGCACCAGATTCGGCATCAGGAAAGCCGCCTATCTCTGGAGTTGAGGGGATTTTTGAGAGCTCGGGCGTGGTCCATGGCCTCCGTTGTCTCGTGGGCAATGGCAAGTCTGCAGAGAGCTTTGGCCGTGTCATCTCGGTCAATTCTTGCAACTCCCGAAACCGGAGGAGTGGGCGGACGGGGACTAATTCTTGGCCATCCCCATGCGCACCTCAGGGATTAGGCCCCGGCCCCTGGATGTCGGAAATTTAAATCGGGGCTTGTGTGGCCGCATGTTAGGACAGACATGTGAACCCGTTGAAACTTTTCGTGGTCATCTCGAGCTGGGAGAATGTGAAGAAGGTATTGACGGGCCGGCCCAACCCCAATCGGCGATGGTAGCTGACCAATGCAGGCCGCGACAGAAGGGAAAACGTGGGCAGATAAGACATCGGCTGGTGCGGGGATGTGAGTGGAGAGAAGGGAGCCATACACCAAGGCGGAAGGAAGCCAGGCGTTTCATCACGAGGTCGAGGGGACCACGACCAGAGATCTGTGGTGGTGGATGTACTGCGCTGTACAGGACAGTACTGCACATACAGACCCGAGGCAACGCCAGGGTCGACGATAGTAATGAGAGCGGGGAGGTGAGACCATGGCATGGATACTACTCAATCTCCATCTTCGCCGTTGCGAGTCCCATCCGCCACCATCCGCCACGTGTTGCAATTGCACTTGCAGGCATATACAGACCAGCACCTCGGTAGCCGGACCCACGGACATTATTGAGTCTCCGGCGTAGCAGCGAGAGGTGGAGGTGGAGGCGAAAAGTCTGGCCGAGACGGTGGAGTTTTGAGGGCGAGAGAGAGGATGAGCTCAGCTTCTCTCCCTGGCTCATTCATCTCATATCTCACCTCATCTCATCGCTACTCGATCGCCCATTCTTCTTCTTCTTCTGCCGGCCACAATTGTTTTGGTCATGCCTGTTCCCTGCATCTGCATCCTTCACCGTTAGAAGTAAGAAGGATCTCTGTTGTGGAATCGCGCGGCCGGTAACTCGCACTGGCGGCACACGGCGGGGCGGCGCAGATTATGGATCTGGGTTTCGCTATGATGCAACGTCCCGTGTCCACATTGAAAAGGAGGATATCTGGAGATGATGCATGCGACATGTGTGCTGTTACTGTAAGAGAGTCGATAGTATAGTCATCTTGTGTGCAGGGGGACTATATTTATACATATATATATATATATTACCAGAAGGTGGCGCGCAGACAGGGCGGGTGTTGGCAACGGCTTTGTAGGTGTTACCTGTGCAAGGTATGATATATGCAGGGTTTAATGAGGAGTTGAGGATGGAACGAGGGAGATCATATCATGCTATGCAATCTGGCGCTGAAACCCTCTATTGTACTTCTACTGTGTGTACTCGTAGATACTGATGGTTACCAAGTGAGTACGGTATTGTACAATGCAGCAGGCCTGTAATACCGTTATACAGGGGTTTCTTTATGTATGCACATGCAGCACAGAGAAGGCAAGAGTTGCGGCCCCTCCCATCCCATTCCCATCCCATTCCCATCCTGCTATAGTTTAGTTTCTTCTGTGCCACTGAGAAAATGCTTCCAAAATGACACATGTACATAAATATACATTGAAAATATACGGAATCGCAACTCACCATCCTGGCGCATACTTCATCCATATCCTTGATATCCTTCATACATACTACTTACTACATAGTACGTCTTCCCACCATCGACTCACCACATACCACCCATCATCTACTTGACTCTACTCGACTCTACTCGACTCTGCTCTACTCGACTCTACTCGACTCTACTCGACTCTACTCTACTCGACTCTACTCTACTCGACTCTACCCTACTCTAGCCCTCTAGCCCTCTAACCTACTCTACCCACTCTACTCGACTCTGCCCTACTCTAGCCCCCTACCCTACTCTACCCTACTCGACTCTACTCTACTCGACTCTACTCGACTCTACCCTACCCTACTCTACCCTACTCTAGCCCTCTAGCCCTCTACCCTACTCTACCCACTCTACTCGACTCTACCCTACTCTAGCCCCCTACCTACTCGACTCGACTCTACCCTACCCTCCCTACTCGACTCTACTCTACTCGACTCTACCCTACTCTAGCCCCCTACCCTACTCTACCCTACTCTAGCCCCCCTACTCTACCCTCTCATTCTCATACTGCTCGGTAAACCCTTCCCTGTCTGAATTTCCTGTCCATCCTGTCCATCCTTCCCTCCCTTCTCCCTTCTCCCGTCAAAAAATTACAGGTTCCAAAATATGCTTCTTTCTTCCCTACTCTGGTACACTAATGTCCATGCTACTGTCCATGCTACTGTCCATGCTACTGTCCATGCTACTGTCCATGCTGCTGTCCATACTACTGTCCATGCTACTCTTTGCTTAGTACTAGCCACACGGCCCTTTCCTCGTCACTACAATTACCCTATTACCTAGATTGCTATGGCCCATGATGCCATCTAATCCTGTTAACTGCATCTCATCCGGGTTTTTTTACTCCCCCTGCTGCTTTCCCTCGTCACCCTCCATCTCTCTCATACACCATACTTCCGCTCACACCACACACCATACGCCGTCCCGCTCGCTTTCCGCTCCCCAAGTCAAGTAGGGTATATATTTATTCTACTATTACATTTCTCACCCCATTCTATTCCTCATTTTCCCTTGTCCTCCTGCAGCGCAGCTTGCACCCGTCACGTTTACCCACTGCAGCCACATGCAAATCCGCATCTCGGGCCGTGTACTGTGATACAAGAAAAAGCGGCTTGATATTTCATTTCACATCCCACACAGGTCACCCTCATACCTCGGCCACGCTGTTTTATTTTTGTTTTATTTTATGGCCTGCAACACTGTTTCAAAAAAAATCATTACCCTCCCCAGACCAAGCATCCGAGGGCGCATATCCGGACTTAAAGCCGCAATTCTTTCTTCGCTGATACTTTATAACCCCCGCCTGGCCTAGCCATTGGGACTTAGCCTGTGATATATTGCTACAGTTTTTTTATTACAACCACACCGTCGTTCCCCACGCCCAGGAAAGGAAACTGTCGGACGAGAAATTGTTGATAAAAGCCCTCGTGCTCGCTCGATCTTTGTTGCCATTATAATTATATTGTGACGGCCGGCCCCAGTCGCTCATTGCCCGAGACCACAAGACCAAGCAAACGCTGTGTGGATCAACGTTGTTTGATTTGGCTTTGTTTGACTGGAATCTTCGCACCATACCCCAACCTCTTTATTTAATTACCGGCGCGTTTCTCTCTCAAGTCAACTTTGTCCGGTCTTTTTTCCAACTTAGCCGCCGTTTCGGATATTCTGTCGCTCACGCCTAGACGCTGCTCTTCCTTCTTCATCAGTCCTCCTCAGACCCACGCTTGCTACCACCCACAAAGCATTCAACTTCCACCTTCGCTCCACGCTCCTTAAATAACACCTCGATCTCATCACCAGTCTCTTGTAAAGATTGCATCACATCATACACTTCGCTCTCATCCATCAAGGTATTTTTCAATTCCAATCCTATCTTATAACCTTTTGAGGTTATCAACTCTCACTCTCACTTCCACACCAAGACAAACTCAACACTAACACCAACCACAGACAACAATCGCTGCAATGGCTGTACCAACACGTTGCGTCCACTCCTTCAAGATCATCAAGTCTGAGAGTTCCTTGATACAGTGGATGTGCAACATGTGCCACTCCGGGCCTCACTGGTTCATCTTCGAATGCAAGTACTGCAAGTTCAAGACCTGCCGCGCCTGCACCAACCTCTGCTGAATGAGCGAGCGTACGTCTCACCTCTCCCTCCCCAACCATGTATCATGTCCACACCCACTGACCAGCTTTCTAGAACACCGCCCAGATCGTCTGTGCGAAATGTCCTCGCGCCTCTGTTTCAGCACCACGACGCCACGAATCTACTTGTTTCGCTCAATTGTCAGCACTAGACAGTTCATCCCCCATCCTCCTCCAGCGCTTCTTTGGGGTTCCGCAAAAAAAGTTTTGGGCTTTGGCTTTTCCTTTCATGTTTCGGGGTAAGGGCATTGTGTTCGGATTTTCTGGGGGCGTGAGGTTTCTTTGTTTTCCGGTTTCTGGGAAGGGCGTCAATGGCATAGACAGGAGGGGGGGATAACGGATGGGATGGGATGGGATGGAAATATGGGGGTTTGGGATTTCTTTGTCGTGTTTATCTTTTTTGTGTGGGCCTAGGATGGGTACACACAGTTTCCTTGCAAGAATTAGACGTCCCACGGCGCTTTTAGATTTCTGTCTTGTCACCTCAGTCAAGCCACAAAATTCACATGATCAAAGGTCAACATCAATCCAGGGTCTCCATCGTCTTGCTTTACTTTCTCTGCTGCTGCTCAGCCCTGCCTGCCACCCTTCCTTCCCGCCGCGCCCCATCCCGTCCACGCCCACTGTAACGGGTGCCGCCGTTACAGTACATGTGGTATATAAAGCATGTTACGCGTATTCCGGGCGAGCCGGAATACTGTAGTCTTTTTGGCTCAGTGGGATGTAGCGCGAGCGTAACCGTACATCATTACACCCACCTTCCTAACACGTCGTTGAGTAAATAAAAGGCTATACGCGCGCACGGGCGTGGATTCATATTTTTAGTGTTGCGGTATTAGCTCACAGTGGTGACCTACGCAGTCAAGTCTCCCATCAGCACTCACAGGTCGAACTCCGGCCATTGCGTGTTTTTCTGTCCGCTTAAACATTATTATGCCCACTGTTCAGCTAGAGAGAGCCGCTTCCTGTTCTGTTCTGTTTGTGGGTGACCAGAAACCCTCATGATCCGCGGGTCATTTATGTTCGGGGGGGTTCGGGGGTGAGTGTTGAGTAAAATAAATGGCTATACGCGCGCACGGGTGTGGATTTACATTTTTAGTGTTGCGGTATAGTTGAGACTTGCGGACCTCGCAACGTCCCCAGTTCCGAACCCCCCACCCACTCCAAACCAACGGCTTTTTTCCTTGATTTTCGCTACCGCAAGGACAGAAAAAACAAAACAAAACGAAGAAAATCGAATTATTTCCCTGTCCTGCGTCGACCGCAACCAGGCCGGGCAGTACCCGTGACGTCATCCGGCGTCGGTCGCTTCCCAGGCTGATGCAGTGCAACGACGCATCTGCGACGCGAGGTCGTACGGGACAGGTAGAGATGATGCGGGTGCGGGTGGGATGGGGTATTTGTGAGCCTACAACCTTGGGGGATTGGGGGAGCTCATTGACGTATGATTGCCATGCATAGTCTTCTTTAACGGTGCGACTTGCGATCGCTGGTGGGCCTCGTGCGCTTGCTTGAAAGTGCGGTGTGGTTGTGCCGTTCTAGAACATGCATTGGAGGTAAAGTGGCCAACGGCGTTGGGAGTAGGTCGCACAACGTGACGGACTAGGACCCATCGTGATCGTGGGATGTGGTGTGTAATTGTGGCCGGTAGATCGATGTTGTGGACAAGGGGCGGGCGGCTGCTGTGCTGGTGGGGTGCACGAGCGAGCGCGTGGTGGGTAGGGGCGTGGGCGTGCTACGGTGGTGAAACTACCTTGTCCTTTGGAAGAGGTTGCTCGAAGCCTGGAGTACTTGTGTGAGAAGGCGAGTAGGGGAAGATCCAACGTCTATGACAGATTATGTTGTAGATCAATCTGGCAACTCTGGCGCCCGTTATCTCGTGATGTGATAGCGGCGGGCCCTCGATGCATCTTGCCGAGGTGAGCGATTCAGCTGGGCCATGACAGATTGGCAACCTGCCACAGGAGGAAGGTCGAAGGGCATTTGAAGAGCCGATCCTGGATGCATCGTGCTGCAGGTCCAGACATGGGAGTCCTGTGAGACTCGTCCAGGGGGATTAAGCTCTTTTGTCCATAATCGGAAGACTGCGGCGATGTACGGCTTCACTCGGCCCGTTTGATATAGGACGTCGATCCTCATGCAATGAGCCGCGTTTTTGAGTTGCATTGGGGGACTCGAGAGTTATATATAGGATGAGAGTCAGTGGCTGGTTTCCACATACGAGGGTTTGCATCATGCCATGGACTGGGCCATATCGTCCTACAAATGGCTACCTCTTCCAACAGCATCTGAAGTTTCAGAGACGGTTCAGCCTGCAAGGGCCCGTGGCTTGATAGACGCTAGACTGATATGCCGTGCCAGTGACCTGGATTGAGATATGAAAGGTAGCCGGCGCCGGTGAGGGGATTGGGATGACCATGCATACAATCTCAAGAGCTGTGAGGCCAGCAGTATCCGGTCTATCTTTGGATATTTGCGAAAAGAATGTGTATTTTAGATATAGGAAATAGACAGATGCATACACACATAGATCGATGATCGATCGAGGAGCCAGACTAGTTCGGCGGTGGGTGGTCATGGATTATCATTCATGCTTGGCGGTAGCAGTGGCACTGATTTCCAGATCTCCCTCCTGGTTTTCCACGTTTGTGTGTAATGATGTGGGGGGCCGTGCAAACACGTTTCTGTATTCCAGATACCTTCTGTGCGTGGGAGTTTGGAAACACGGGGGGGATATCAGTTTTGATGTTTGTGTGCATTGGAAGCTGCGTCTTCATCCCAATCAGGCGTGTCGAGTTTGAGCGTGGATATCGAGAGGGCCATGCACCTGATTTATCTTGCCTCTTTACTTGTAGATACTAATCTTGTCATTGAATACCATGCCTTTTACATTTAGATATCTTAGTATAATATACGGAGCATAATTTTGATATTAGAGATGTTCATCAAGCATTTTGCCAAGAGTCCGAGGAAGCTCGGCTTATCTTCTCACGATAGATTGTCAGAATTGTCACAATCAGTTGTGAGCACGTGATGTGTAAATGGGAAGGCGTGGAGCTTGTCCTGATCTGGGTCGTATATCCCCGCCATTAGCTTATATAATCAGCAATGCTGCATATGGATGACTACCATTCTTTGCTTCCCGCTCTATCGATGACTTTCCTTTCTTCTCATTCCATGTTTTCCGTGGATCAAAGTTATCTCACGGAAGGTCTTTCAGGAACCGTCAGGATGACCATCTTCACCCAACGACGGAGCGCTGCGAAGCCCGAATCCACGAAGCCGCCACCATCGTCGAAGCCTCGTGCTAATCACCACATGGACGACTACCTATTTGATGACATTAATTGGCCCGAGGATGATGAACTAGAATCGTGTGAAATTGAGGACCGCAGTCGTAGCATTTTCTCGAACAGAGGCAGCGAACTTGAGCAGTGCCGCAACGCATCCTCCTGGGGAGCCCAGGTGAGAATAGGTCTCGAGTATCACTTAGTCCGTTGTGTCTGACATGATTCAGGAATCCGAGCACTCATCTACTCCATCTGCCACTTCTGGCGAGAACTGTGGCGGAGAGGAGAACGTGGAGCAGTACCCCACTGGCCGTATTGGTTCTGGGGGATGTCGGTTCTCGAAGGAGGCCCGTAGCATCCTGAGGACTTGGTATCATGAGCATCGAGAGAATCCATATCCTACGAGCGAGGAAAAGGATGAACTCGTTAACATGAGCGGGCTGAAACGCTCGCAGATATCGCTGTGGCTGGCCAACACTCGCAGGAAGAACCGAGCACGTGCCAACCAGAAACAGGCAGCTGGTGCACCTACCAAACAGCGCTCGTTCGGAGAAATGAACCCCCTTGATCGATGGAAGGTCACTCCTATTGAACTCGAAGCCGTTTCTCCACCCGTTATTTTGGCCGTTTGCGAGGACAATCAGCTGAAGCTGTTCGATCCTATCGACGAAGAATTTGACTACTATCCTTCTGCTCTTTTTGGCCCCGAACAGGCCCGTTCGAAGCCTAATAACTACGACGCTGCGCATTCGATTACAACCTTCTCTCACAATGACTCCTACTTTGCCCAATCGATGGCTAGTTATGAGACGGGATTGACTAGCACCCTCGGGGGCTCGTCCCTTTCGGATCAGACGTCCTTCTCGTACTCGTCGCTCAAGCTCCCATACAGCCACATCAGTGCCGGAGACCGTCGTCGCCGTAGGGTCAACCCAAGCAAGCCGCCAAAGCCAACTGCCAAAGCAAAGGCTCGCCCATTTCAATGCACGTTCTGCCCCGACCCTACATTCACGACCAAACATGACTGGCAGCGCCATGAAAAGTCCCAGCATTTGAGCCTGGAGACTTGGGTCTGTTGTCTCTCAGGTGGAATCATTGATTCCGCAATAGGCCCGCTCTGTGCATTCTGCGATCTTCCAAACCCAACGAAGCAGCACTTGGAGACGCACAACTTCTCCGCCTGCCAGATGAAGGAACCGTCAGAGCGAACGTTCTATCGTAAAGATCATTTTCAACAGCATCTCCGGCTTACCCACGAGTGCAAGATAAATGCACGAATGGAAGCCTGGAAGTCGGAAGTAAGCAACGTCAGGTCTCGCTGCGGCTTCTGCAGTGCTACTTTCACCACATGGTCTGGTCGCGCGGAGCACCTTGCGTCACACTTCAAGTGTCGAGCGACGATGAAGGATTGGGTGGGGGACTGGGGATTTGAACCGCACGTCGCTGCACTTGTGGAGAACGCACCTTCAGCAGCATTGCTGCTTGAGCCTCTTGGTAGCTTCCACTCCACACCCAAGATCTCTGCGTTTGATGCTTCACACATGCCTCCGCCACCACTATTCTCGGATATGCCTGTGGTAGATATGTCTACGAACAACTACCAATTCGGCGCTACGGAATATTATGCTGCTCCATTCATAGATTTCAATACCAACGTTCACGTAGCGAACACTGCGATGAACTTCCCCGATACGGGAATGATGGGGTACGATGCCACTGATGCAGTTGACTGGGCGCAATTCGCCCCCTGAACACCGCCTGTGGCCGGCTTCTTGTTTTCAATTACTTTCTGTCACACCATGTTTGTTTTCCAACTGGTTCATGGGGTTGCTGGGGCATTTATTTCATTTCCATTACTGTTATGTGGGGTTTGTGACATTTTGTTCAACACGCACAAGAGGGACGTGTGCAGGACTCGGGTGTGCACCTAATTTTCAACTATAAAAATGGGCACTACAACATTGGTTGCCGGATAGCCTTGGCCATATCTCATGGGGGCATAGGAATCTCGCCCTATTTAGGCTGCGGCTAAATATTGATAACTACACTATACTCGGAGTTTCTACTACCAGTAGATTCTGGGGTTTACGGTTTATGATAATTTTCTCATTCGTAGAAGAGACAACTCCACTATCTGAGTTTCGTCTTACATGTTTTGCCTGGTCTTTTCTTGTGACAAGTCTCAAATTTTGCACTGCCCATCGTTAACATATTTATCTGCCTCTTTTCTCCCATTCACGTCCATTTTCAGCCTCAGAGCTACTTAAACAAACCAAGAGCTCCGCTTCCGCCTCCGCTCCTCTTGATTTCTCCGCTCGGTCTTCTCTTTCTCGCTGGGTAATCCAAACAAGCTCGCCCTCTTCCTATGCTTTCGCTGTGGTTGATCTGCTGGTCCTTGAGTTATTTTGCTGTGATTGTCATCTGGGGTATTCAACCCTCCCAGCCAGCTCGCCCGCTTCGCTCGCATTTTCTCTGATGGTTCCGCCGTTCCCTGAATTATCTCCTCCTTACTGCCATCGAAGTCTTCGTGGGTTTGTTCGGTCTTCTTAGCAGGTGTTATTCCCAACCAACTCATACGTTTTGAGCGTTTTCGCTCTAATGGGGTAACAGGTTCCTGAGGTACTTTTTCATCGTTGCCTTCCAAAGCATCTTCGGTTCGTTCCTTGCTCTCTGGGGATACCATGCCAAACCAGCTCCTCCGTTTCGAAGTCTTCGGTTCCAGTGGAAAAACAGAGCCTTGAGTTGACTTTCCATGGCTATCTTCTGAAGTTCGTACCTCCCTGTCGGTAGAACTTCTTGGAAACCAACTCTTTCGCTTCGAAGCCCTCCGTTCCAGTAGATTGACAGACGCTTGGGTAGACTTTCCATAGCTGTCTTCTGAATCCCGTTGGGGTTGTTCTGCCTTCTCGGTGTGATGTCCTGGGAACCAGCTCCTTCGCTTTGAAGTCTTTCGCTCCAGTGGATGGACAGGTGCTTGGGTTGACTTCCCATAGCTGTCTTCCGAATCTTTTTGCGGTTGTTCTTCCTTTCCGGCGGGATGTGCGGGAAACCAACTCCTTCGCTTTGAAGCCTTTCGCTCCAGCGGATGAACATTCTCCTGAATTATCTTTCCGTGGTTATCATCTGAAGTTTGTGCCTCCCTTTCGGCAGAATGTCCTGGAAGCCAACTTCTTCGCTTCGAGCCCTTTCGCTCCAGTGGATCAACAGACGCTTGAGTTAGCTTGTTGTCTTCTGAATCTGGTTTAGTTTGTTGTTCCTTCTTGGCGGGATGTCCTGGAAACCAGCTCCTCCGCTTCGAACCCTTCCGCTCCAATGGATGAACTAGCCCTTGGATTAACATTCCATGGCTATCTTCCGAAGTTCGTCCCTCTTTCTCAGTAGGATGTCCTCCAAACCAGGTTGTCCGCTTTGAATGCTTTCGCTCCAATGGGTGAGCAATCCCTGGATCTATCTCTTCCTGGCGGTCTCCAAACACTTCCTCCGTTTGCTCCTGCTTCTCGGCAAGATGTGCTGGGAACCAACTCCTCCGTTTCGAACCCTTTTGCTCCAGTGGATGGGTAAGCGCCGTCTCTATCTTCTCCTGGCTATCCCCGAATACTTCCTCGGTTTGCTTCTGCTTCTTGGCAGGCCCTCCAAACCAGGATACCCTCTTGGAATTCTTTCGCATCAATAGATCAGGGGGCCCTTGGGGTACAGATCCGATGCTGTCTCCCATTGATTCCAGCATTGGTTTCTCCCTTGCGCTAGCTAATCTTCCAAGCCAACTCATTTGCTTACCATTCATCTCCAACTCAGCGCCCTGGGATTTTCTCCGCTCTTTTCTATTTTCCCTCTCGGCGGTCAATCCTCCAAACCAGCTCTTTACCTTTGAACTCTTTCGCTCTAATGGAACAGCCGGCTCTTGGGCTATGTTTTCTTTGCTGTCTTCCAAAGCGGTCTCAGCTTGCTTCTCTTGGACCCCTTCCTCTTCAGTCCCCCCCTCTTCCCCTCGCTCTACATACACTTCTTGCCACGTGGTCAAGATCCGTGTAGCACCCTCCAGCTCGATCTCTGCGAAGAGTTCTCGCATGCGCGCCTCGTGATCTTGAGGCCAGTAAACCTCGATTGACTCTAGCGGATCATCTGTCACTTCCGTCGTTTTCTCAACCGTCTGTTCGTTGGAAGAGTTGTAATCTTGGAAGCCACCGCCGGTTACCAATGAACCAAATTGGGTTGTGCAGAAGTCATTGTAGGACTTGGTAAAATCAATAGGTGGAAGATGGGCAAAGTCTGCACTATTGCGCTTATAGTATCCTTTGGTCTTCTCAACTTGGTTCGATGAGGTGGGCTGGCCCAATGGTTCTGAGTTGTCTTCCCAGTAGTCGAAGAACCACTTAATGATTGGGAGATCCTCATGCGACACGAGTGATGATTTGATGCTTTCGCTGGAAGATATTGCCTCTTGGTCTTGGTCTTCGATCCGATGTTCTGTGTCTTGGTCATAAAATATTGGGGCACGGTCTGATTTGCGATATGCCATTTCGAGGACCGAATATACTGAGTCTTCGTCCTCGATGGGTGATTCTGTGCCTTTGCGGAAATGTCTTCGGGCTATGTCTCCAGTGAGGTATTCCATGCCTTGTCCAAAGTAGTAATCTGACCCCAGGCTTTCAATTGGACTCTCCGTGCCTACATGCTCAGCCATTGCGGCTTGGTCTCCAACGGGGGGTTCCATCGAGACAGGGACTACGATGGGGGATTGCATGACTTGATCCAAAGATATTGGGCCTTGGTCAAGTTCAATGTCTCGGCCAGGGAACATTGTGATGGGGCCTATGTCGGGAGATTCCATGAATTCGTTCGAAAACATTATGGCTTCATCTACATCGGGGAATGCCTCGATTTGGTCCGACAAAATTGTGGCTTCGTCTACATCGGAGAATGCCTCGGCTTGGTCGAACAGCACTGATATGAAGCTCCCTCCATTGACACTGCGACTGTAGGTTTCTGGCATCAACTGGTCGAGACCTTGGAGCTCGTTGGTGAGACTTCCACGGTCAGAAACCGAGGTCAGCGGATATTCCGGCATCAACTGGTCAAGACCTTCGAGCTCGTCGGTGAGACTTCCACAGTCAGAAACTGAGACCAGCGGATATTCCCACAGGGACTCTCTCCCAGAATTGCTGCTGAAGAAGTCATTTATAATTGGAGACCTCCATGCTTCCTCCGGAGCTAGGAACCGACGTTCTTTGGCAAGTTCGAGCTCCCTTTCTGCCTTTAGAATGTCTTCTGGTGCGGCAGTACGGAAAGCTGGATGGAGGCCGATTTGGCCTTTCTTTGGAAGGACATTTCTGAAAGGGAAATTCTTCTTGAACGAAAGCTTTGAAGGGAGAAACCTTTGCGGATCTGCAAGTTTACGCACCAGATAATGCGGGATGCGGGGCGCCGCCAGGTCTACCATACCCGGCGGTAAACGAATACCCAGCCAAGGTCTAAGCCAAAAAGGCAAATCCTCGACGTCTTCGGAGGTTTCCGATTCCAGATCGTCTTGACGCATCTTACTAATTTCGTACCGTTTGGGTAGCTGTTTAACAAATGATTCTTGTGGTGCCTCTATCCCTGGCTGATTCTGCACAAAGCTCATTTCTAATCTTTCAAGTGAACCGAAGAGGCTCTTGGTGTCGACATCGGTTGGATCTGAGTTTGGGACACTGTTTCTTAACTCATATGCCCAGGCCTTACAGGCACGCTCAATTGACATCGATCTGTGATGGGCCCTTAGCCATTTGGATTTGCGAGGATCTTGAAATAAATCAGGTCCATTAATGGATAGGGGTTCGGAATCTTCGCTGACGAGCGAGTCTCTGTCGTATTGAGAGGGCTGGACGGGTAGCATGAGCCATTCATAGCCCAAAGGACGAACGGGTATCGCATTAATCCACCCGTTGGAGTAGACAATCTGAAATTCTGGCGCATACCATTCTCGCGGAAACGATCCTGATGCATCTGGCAATTTAAAAAATGGCTCTCTCCCCCAATCCGGCGAGCCCCATCGAGGTGTTGCGCTAGATTGTCTGAGTGGCTCAAGATTGATAAGACGAGGAGCTGGTAGGAAAGGGTCGTCAGATTGAAATGATGGCTTATCCAACTCTGCTGCGTCTGGGGAATCGAGGGGTTGTCCCCAGACCGGAGAGTCTCGCCCATGTTGATATCTAGTCCTGGGTCGCCTAAGTGGCTCGAAATCGATAAGGCGGCGAGCGGGCAGCAAATGTCCTCCATGATCAACCGATAGCGGAGATGATGGAGATGCAATTAGGGGATCAAGAAGTTGCTGCTGCCCCCAAGGCGGCGAGTCTCGGCCATGTTGATATGTAGCGTTTGGCTGCCTAAGTGGCTCAAAATCGATAAGGCGGCGAGCGGGTAGCAAATTTCTTCTATGACCAAATGCTAGTGGAAATAATTGTGTCGCATCTGGGGAATCAAAAGATTGCTGCTGTCCCCAAACCAGCGAGTCTTGGTCATGTTGATATGCTGTGTTGGGTTGCCTGAGTGGCTCGAAATTGATAAGGCAGCGAGTGGGAGGCAAATTTATCCTGTGATCAAATGATGGCGAAGATAATTGAGATACATCTGGGCAATCAAGAGGTTGTCGCTGTTCCTCGACTGGTGTTGGTGAAGTTGGTGAGTCCATGTTGTTGTGGCTCAGGGGTTTTGACACAGTTCAAAGTTCAGAACAAAGCGTCCACAGTGAACCTTGGATGGCGCTTCTTGTCATTTGTAAAGGCGTTTCTTGTCTTGATTAAGACACAAAAGGTTGTGTGTATTATGTGGTGTTGATTAAAAAGCCATGAACAAGGAGTTGTGGGTGATGTTTTGAGTGTTTGTTGTACGTTTGTTGCGTCGAAGGGAATTGATCGTTGTGAAGGTAGTTACACTTCTGACGCGTAAGAGAAATTTATTGAACGGCCCTAAAACACAACTGAATTTCCAAGGTCTCGACGCTGGAGTTTACAGTTCTGAAGTTCAAAGGTGTACCATGATAGATGTTATCAAGGCCTTGTCATTTGAGAACTTCTGCAGCATGTTTATATGTATTCTAGAGCCTCTATCAAATAAAATCTCCGGGTCTATAAATCAATAAGAATAGCTGCGGTATTTCTTTATTCCAAGCGGATTACCATCTTGAACGTCATTGTCTTAAGAAATGCATTTATTAAATCATTTGGCCCAAGAATATTATCGGATATGATAGCTCACCAAATAATTATACAGATATAACAAACAATAATGCTCACACCCCATATCATCCAGTCTATAAACCAGATAAACGAGATAAATCTACACGTCTCGTTCTCTCTGTCCCGAGACCCTCTCAAACTTTTCAAAGGCCATGATAAATGTCCCACGTCCACCTGTTAAACTCCTCAGGTGCTTCAAATATCCCACCATGTCCTTCAACGGCACCCTGGCCCTGATATGCCTCTGTTGCCCAACATTTGCTCCTGATAGATTGTCGCTTCCAAACTGCGTCGAGACAGCGAATGGGTCTGGAGGTGCATAGATCCTAGATACGTCGACTTGCTTCTCATCGTCTCCAATTGCTTCAGTAGATTCTTCATCCCCGAGAGAGATAACGTGGCCGCCGCGAGCAGATGAGATATCGTGCACGATATTGCCCATGTTGCCCTCATCGCATGAAATGACGACATTCATGACCGGCTCCATTAGGCTGATAGCATTGTTGTCAAAGGTCTCTTTCAGTGCGGTTTGCACAGCTTGGTGAGCAGCTGAGCTCAAAGCAGCTGGGTGTGTATCTTTGCCAAATAGGTCACGCGACACCAAGAAAGTCAAGTTGGCGTGAGTAGCGGTCATGGGGAAGCGTCTTCGAGGACCGCGTGCTAAGGCAGCAGAAGCGCCATTTATGAGCGCAGTGCGGAGTTCGGAAAGAGGCAGCTCTTGGGGAAGAGAATAAGCAGTGTGACGGTCCCCAGGGTCGATCATCTCAACATTCACGGTGATGAAGTTACCATCCCTCTCAATAGTGTCAGGCGGGAAAGCATCCGTCGAATCGACAGGTTCAACAAAGGCAGAACATCCAGCCATTCCTTTCTTGCCCGCAATCTCACGATCGATGAGTGAATGTTGAGTGCTTGAAGAGGACTGGACGCATTCGCGATAGCCGATTTCAATCGCGCCCATAGTCGCCTTGGCCTTGAAGTCATTGACGAGTCTGTCTCGGGCAATTTCAAGGTGCAGTTCGCCCATGCCGCTGAGAAGCATTTGTCCAGATTCATCGTCAATGCTGACATGCAGGGAAGGGTCTTCCCTCAGAAGTAGCGCGAGGATCTGTTCGACATTCTTCTCTTCGCTCAAACTATGTGGTTCAATAGCTGCGAAGAATACTGGGGGGGGCACATCTATAGGTCGGAGATGTAGGCTATCCAGCGGTGCAGGTGGGCCGGTTCTGGGATTCGAGCCAGTGTAAGTAATCAGTGTATCGCCAGTGCGCACGTGTTTAAGACCAACAATCACACCGATTTGGCCTGCTGGAATTGATTGAATTTCTTCGGCGTCTGAAGCATACATTTGGAGTAGTCTGCCAGCCCGCTCAGTGACATGGAGAGAGGTGTTCCACAGCGCCGAGTTTCTGTTCAGAGTTCCGGAATAGACACGTACATAGACCAGAACGCCACGCTTCGGATCGTTGACCACTTTAAACGCAAGTGCGCATGCTTCAATGTTTCCTCCGATATTGGCTGGCCCTGGTCCATGGAGGCGCTTGGGCTGCTTGGACGACTTAGACTGCTGGATATGGAGTTTCCCGTCCAACAAATCCGGTAGTGTCCCCTTCAAGGCGCCAGCAGTGATTTCTGCCGGTGGTCGCTCATTTGGACCGGGAAGTAAATCATCAACCGCGTCTAGAAGTGGCTGAACGCCGATATTGCGAAAGCTTGCACCAGCGAAAACAGGAATGAGCCGGCCAGAACCATCAATGATGCAGCGACGCAGACTATCTCTGATTGCTTGCGGTGCAATAGCCATTGGATCGTCGTCACACTCGAGCCATGCAGTGAGTAGGTGCTCGTCAAACTCGCAAAGAACCTCAACTAGTGCTAGTCGAGCTTTTATGAGCTCGGCCGCAAACTCCGGGTCCGTTTCTTTAAGGCTTTCTAGACTGCTTTTCTGAATGGCCTTTCCATCGCCTCCTTCAGCCCATTTCAAAGCGCAGAGATCGACGGCATCGCCAACTCCTTGAAATCTCCCTTTGCCCCCTTCCCACCAGGGGATTTGGCAAACAGCAGGCCATCCTCGTAGCCGCGAGCCAATCTCTTTCACGGTTCGTCCAAAAGCAGCTCCATCACGGTCAAGCTTGTTGACGAAGGCGATCCTTGGGATGCTGTAAAGGTTTGCCTGTGCCCAAACCTTCTCGGTCTGGGCTTCTACGCCAGCAACGCCATCAAGAACGCAAATGGCCCCGTCGAGAATTCTTAGTGAGCGTAGGACTTCGAATGTGAAATCCGCATGGCCAGGCGTGTCGATCAGGTTGATTGTATGTGAAACACGTGATTTTTGGACAGACTCAATCGAATCTTCCGATGAGCCATGCTGAATCGGAGGCCAGTGTAATGTTACTGCTGCAGATTGGATGGTAATTCCCCGGGCCCGCTCAGCAGGTAAAAAATCCGTGACCGTCGATCCGTCGTCGACATCTATAGAGCGGTTAGTACATACTTTCTTCTCCATATTCTATAAACAGATGTATTTATTAAAAGCTTCAGCATAATATGGCGTAAATGGAAGAACGCTGGGCGCGAATGAAGCTTGAAACTTTCATCGAAAAAACTAACCTCCTATTCGACGCGTGACACCACTGTAATAGAGCATACGCTCAGTTGTGGTTGTTTTCCCCTATCCATATTAGAACATATAACTGAACTTTAGATTTTATAAAGCTTACGGCATCAATATGGGCAATAATGCCAATATTTCGGGTTCTTTTGATTTCGGCATTCTGCCCCGAATTGCAATTACTCGAGCTGCTTGAAAAGAAACGCAAACGACAAACGCTTATGAGATTGGATCTCAGCAAAGAGGACCGCCATGACACATGGGCCGCCCTTGAAAAATAAAGATGCATTACTTAATCTACATCGATAAAATGTCCAAAGCCATGGGATATATGCATGTAAAACGGATGGTTGTCATTACGTCGCTTAGCTCGGCTCCCCGCGCTTACGAGTTTACTATCGCTACCTTGGTCGTTGAAGCAAGGTAACCATGCCCCTCAAACTCCAGCGACCATTGGAACAATCACTCTGCCCAGCAAATATAGTTGGCGATTCTGCCTTTAGGAATATCTTTGCGCACACGCTGACCGCGGTATGTTACTTACCAATGCCAGTCGCTTTATACTACAATCGCTGACGACGTAAGCTCCAGGCCCCAGCCGCTCTTCTCGCTATTTCGGGGTTAACGCAAACAATATGGACTACTCATCTTCCTTACATGATGGGGATAACCCAGCTGAAGCATCGCCATGGGGCTCATCACCAGCTCCATCGCCACAGCACAATAGGACTAGTTTCAACCCTACGCCAGAAGCGCCCGGTTCGCCCGTGTACGGCCAAAATCGAGAACATGGCGACAACTACACAAGTGACTCGGGTATTGCCGCAGGGCCTGGTCTGTCAGATGAAGCTGATAATGCTCATGCGTATGGCCAAGGACAGGGTGGTACTGAGTCAAACGCGGAACATCCAGCTCAACAACCTGGTGAACAGCAACCGGGAGGCCATTCACAACAGCAGCGACAGGCTCACCCGAGCCAAGATGCACAAAGACAGCAAGAAGCTTCTCAGCCTGCTGTTAGACAAGGTCCCCATTACAAATTGCAGGCAAAGATAACTGGCTTGGAACGAGTTGGTCGCAAGGATCCTATATTGCGATTTGACGTTCATGTACGTGTGCCGTTTGTCTGGCTATTTATTCCAGGCGCCCGATGTTAACTAAAGCAGACCAATCTTCCGGCTTTCCGAACTACACAGTTTCGTGATGTGCGCCGCACTCACTCGGAATTTATCAAACTCGCAGACCATTTAATTTCCTCGAACCCCGAAGCAATCGTCCCAGCTGTGCCACCGGCACTGACTTCCGCTGGTGCAGGCACTGATGAGGACGAGGCGCGCGTGAAGGCATCGTTACAACGCTGGCTTAATTATGTTTGCGGAAATGATGTATTAATGCGCGATGATGAGATGGTACTTTTCGTGGAGAGCGATTATGGATACAGCCCTATGGTAAAACGGAAACAACCTGCGACTGGTGTTCGGCGGAAGGTCATCAAGCAATTTGCTCCACCCCCTGATGATACCCCAGAACTGGAAGATGCGCGCCCTGCTATCAAACAGTTCTACTTGGGCACAATGGACGCTGGACACAAGGTGGATAAACTTGTCAAGGCCCGCAAAGGTAAGTCATTAGGTCTTCATTTATAACATCTATTAACAGGGCGTAGGACTTGGATTGGCCGAATCTGACTTTGGGGTTAAACTTGGAACTATGAGTACTCAGGAATTACACGGTGGATTAGCAAATGCATACCGCAAGCTGGGAAAAACTATCCAAACAACGGGCGACTACCATGCTGCTCAAGGAACTGCCGAAGCTACCACAATCGGAGATCCTCTCGCGTACAATTCGGAAGACGCCTTTATTGTCAAGGAAACTCTTACCAACCGTCACATTCTGATGCGCGAGCTCTTACAAGCCGAGATCCTATCCAAGTCCAAGGTTGACGCTGCCGACCGCCTCAAAGTGTCATCATCCGTGAAGCGCGAGAAGGTTGATGAAGCTATTGCGGCCATGGATAAGGCTCGTTCTAACGAACTTCACTTACGCTCGAAGACGCAGCGTGTGACTACGAATTTAGTTCAAGAGACTCGTCGCTGGTTCAACCGCACCACCATCGATATGCGCGTGTCTCTACGTGAGTATGTGCTCCGGGAGATCGAGGCAGAGCGCAGAACTCTTGCTACACTTGAAACTATTCGCCCCGACATACGCGCTATTGATTCATCTGGTGGACTCAGCAGACTGGGGAGAGAATCACACCCAGCAGCACGACGTGCCAACTTAGCTGCCAGCCAGGGGCCGAAGGGTGACGCTTGGAGTGGAGTGCCAAGGAGACCGGACGCCAGTCGCAATGTCTCCAATACCATAGTACCTGGCGTCGATGAAGAAACAGCAGAGAGCAGCGCTGGGAGAGGTCGAGAATTAAGCGGCGATAGTTCAGGGGGCTTAGCTGGAGTGAAGGAAGAGGAGGACGATGACCGTGTCGATGCTAGAAATGCGGCTAGTCGTTTGGCTACCAGCACTTTTTAGTTGAAATACCATCTCTGCTTCAAAGGCCTCAGCTTATTCCGTGTGTTGTATAGAGAGGAATGTTGTACATAGTCTTGTCCCCCAAGTGATACATAAATACATAAATACTCGTGGCGCTCAAAAGTTATAAAAACATTTACTATAGATACTAGAAAACGAAGCTATTCTAGTATTTTTTCAGAGAAGGAATTAAAGAGAAAGATTATTAATTTTATGATTTCTAATAACGGGCATGTATAACGAAAGTGCCAAACAAGTGAAAGTGCCAAAATATCGCGACTACCCCATAAGAATTGCGATAAATCCACCACAACAATATAAATTAATTAAAACTACTCGGAGTCCTCTTCCTCAGACCTGTCTATTACAATCTGATAAGTGCGCGCATTGTGTCCAGTCTCACCACACTTGCCACAGCGACGTGCATGGGTTTCTTCCCTTGGCTTCCGACCACTACTTGCCCTTATTTCTTGCTCTACTTGCTGCACAACGTCCCTCTCGTCCTGTAGCTCCTGTGCTACCTGTTGACTAAGTGATCCTCCTTGCTGTAGTCGTGTTTTTTTAGCTCTCCGGCGCTTGCTTAGCACTTCATTTGCCTGTCGCAGGTTTTGGTTCTCTGCTTTTAACAATGCTAATTGATGCATTATTTGCGATGCACCCTTTGTAAACTGGTCAACAGCTGCATAGATTGAGGTTGGAGAGCTATTTTGATGATGCGCAATTCAGTTTTTAATGAAAGTAGACTGTGATACAGCTTCAGTTGGGTTATTTGGTGTCTGAGAAACCCATGGTTGAGCGGTGTTTGGGCGAGAGGTTGGAGGTGTTGGCGTCTTAAACCTAAGGTCAAGTGTAGATATTACACTCTCAGGGCTAAATGGAAGAAGCCCAGCACCTCGGAACCCTCCCTGAATATTGCTTTCTGTCATTGCAATGTTAAATGCAGCGTGGAAGGCAGGAAAGAAGTCATCCTTAGTAATGTGAATAATATGAGCCCGCATCATATCTTCAATTTGCCGACCGTAAGCTCTCTTTAATGGGCCAAAACAGCCAACATCAAGTGGTTGGAGTATATGGGAAGAGTGAGCAGGCATACAAAGCGTAATAATGTTGTGTTCTTTGCAGTCCTCCTCAAACTTGTCTGAGTGGTGGCTCTCATGACCATCAAGGACTAACAAGCGATAACCACCAACACTCCGGGGCTTTGTGTGCTTCTCAAAATGCTGAATCCAATCCATACCTCTCTCGTTTGTAGTCCAGCCATTTGCAGTAACAGCGATTACCCAATCTGCTGGAAATCCGCTATTCTCATACCAAGATGCAAGGTGGTTTTTACCTGCCACAATGACAAATGGCGGCACTGCCCAACCTTGAGAACTAACGCCTTGGATTACTGTAACCCATTCCCGATTGCCAGGCTGCACCTTTTTTGCCTTTGCCCGCCCATCTGAGCTCGTTACTACCGTTGCGCTTGAGATGACGCCCATCATAAACCCAGTCTCATCAAAGTTGTAGATATCTGCATTGTTGATGCCATACTTTAGAATTGTGTTCCATACAAGCTCAAACCAGCCACGAATGACTTCTGGATCTTCGCACTTAGCCCTCTGGTAGTCGTATTTTCGCTGGAAGCGTGTCCGGAGCTCTACATGGCGCTTAACAAAGTTTGAAGCCCAACGTGACCCGACGCGTGGCGCGTCGCGTGTTGCAAGTAGTCGATTAGCCATATCTTCAACAATAGACAACTGAGGAGGGAACCCTTTAGCAGCTAAGTCAAGTATATACTGAACAAGAACTGATTCCTCTAGGTTACTTAATTTCCGTAAGTTGGCTTGGATATCGCGTCGTGAAGGTACGCCTTGTAAACGGTGACGTAGCTTGCGGTGGTCTACGGAATAGATCCTAGCTGCAACTCGAAGGCGCAAATTTGGGTCGCTTTGCATAGCTTGGATAGCTAGCACTAATTTGCTTTCATCATTTTTATGGCGCATGTTTTGTTGTGGAGGAATTTAACATTTAGTTGGGGGGGTTGGTCACCGCATGATTTTGGCACTTTCGCTTGTTTGGCACTTTCGTTATACATGCACGTTAACGTATTTCCCAATTGAACCATGCACCCGGTCGAACCGTGCAAAATAACCACCAAAACGCGTCTTCCTTCCATACAACTAATATGTCTCCAATTCAAGCTTATTCTTCTAATCAAGAAGGTAGGATTCTTTTAGCTATACAAGCAATTAAATTATATCAATTTCGAAGCGTACGAGCTGCTGCAATAGCATACGATATACCTCCTCAAACCCTTTGTGAAAGGCTTACTTCTCAAGAAGAGGAGGCTATTGTACGATACATTCTCGACCTTGATTCGCGTGGATTCCCACCTCAGCCAGCTGCTGTACAAGAAATGGCGGACCTACTCCTCGCTGAACTCGACGCGTCACCTGTAGGTAAGAATTGGACCTCGAACTTTATCACGCGTCGTACGGAGATTAAAACGAAGTTCGGACGAAAATACGACTATAAAAGAGCTCTTTGTGAAGATCCATTGATTATCAGAGACTGGTTTAAGCTCGTACGAAACATGGTCGCAAAGTACGGAATTCAAGAGGAGGATATATACAACTTTGATGAAGCTGGATTCTTAATGGGAATGATTGCTACTGCTAAAGTAGTCACTAGCTCAGAGTCAAGGAATCGTCCGAAAGCTACACAGCCAGGAAATCGAGAATGGGTGTCAATTATACAAGGAATCAACTCGTATGGGTGGTCAATTCCTCCATTCATTATTTTCAAAGGAGCAACCCACCTCTCGTCATGGTATAACGACGACGAGGTACAACTCCCACGCGATTGGGTGATTACATTAAGTGAAAACGGGTGGACTACAAATGCAATTGGTTTTGAGTGGATTCAGCATTTTGAGAAACATACTCAGAGTCGTACGAAAGGAGTATATCGTCTCCTAATTCTTGATGGCCACGAGTCACATATTTCAGTTGAATTCCAACAGTATTGTCAAGAGCATCTAATTATTACCCTCTGTATGCCACCATATTCATCACACCTCCTCCAGCCTCTTGATGTTGGGTGTTTTAGCCCACTAAAGTCCTCGTACGGAAAGCAGGTCGAGGGTCTCGTACGACTCCGTATTCACCATATCACAAAGCTTGAGTTCCTCTCTGCCTTTAAATAAGCGTATAAAGTTGCATTTACAGAGCAGAATATTAAGAGTGGCTTTCGAGCAACAGGTAATTATAATAATCTTTATAGTAAATAAACTACTAACTTAGTTATAGGGTTAGTTCCATACGATCCAAATACTGTCCTTTTGTAAGGACACAGGGCACCCAGCTCACAGTAATAGCATATGAGAGTGCGAGTCGGAGGCTAAACGGATGCTATCCTATAGGTCTACTACGAAGGATACAAAAAAGATGATCGGGGAACCCCGTGAGTCGATTGTCTCAAGTACCCGAAACCCATCCGACTCGGTTCCGACTCGGTTAGCCCACCCAAATGATCACACCTGACGCTCCAGCTACCCAGAGTCTACTCCCTAGAATGAGAGACAAGAAGGCATCCTTACACTACCCCCCTCCTAAGAGAGTGCTTTGTCCGCAAAGCATGCCATCAGGGTCCTTTCCGTAACCTCTCTGAATGGTATCCGTAAGCTGGGCGTTCCTTGTTGGTGAAAATTCTGGCGGTACGTGCATCGGGAACTCCTCCGTTTGTACAATGTGTCGGGAAAGTGCTTTGTGTGCGGAGGTGGCTGTTCTTGAAGGGTACCGTAACACCACCTCGTGGAATGCGACACTGGAGTTGGCTTTGTTCAATCTCACTTTCCATCTTGGTGATCCGAATGGGCACCGGGAAGTATCCACTAAGAGTTGGAGTTGAACCTTCATAAATGTGAAAGGGGAAGTGATCGCGCTAGCCCAATTCAGAATTTATTGTTGTAAGCCCAACATTTGAGTACTCCGTTTCGCCCACCTCTTCCTGTTTTTCTTTTACAACAACAACGCCACAGTATCCACGTCGAGACTGGTAAGTGGCCCCCCCCCATTCCTATAGCTGTATACTAACTGGTTGTTTTAGAATAGAACAATCCACCCGAACGAGTAGGTGATGGGAACGCGCTCGGCGCACAAGTGATAACGTGGGCTTGGCTGACGGGAACACAGATCGCGAACAATTGACGATGCCGATTCCCATGCCTGCCGGAGCCCTCTCGGTCGCTTTCCGGGTCCTGTGTCTGCGCTGCCTTCGGGCCAAAGCTCGGAGCGTCCCGGCGCATGATTGCGTCTGGTCTGCTTCGAGCTCAAAGTGCGAGTACTGCACTATGCAGCACTCCACCTGTGTCCCGGTGAGTTTCCTTGTGGTGTTCTGTTGGTTGGTTGGCTGTTGCTAACCATTTGGGTGAATAGCTGCCCTGGTTCCTCGATGAGGAATACCACGCCCTCG
The DNA here is from genome assembly GCF_001641265.1 of Pseudogymnoascus destructans. Taxonomy (NCBI): domain Eukaryota; kingdom Fungi; phylum Ascomycota; class Leotiomycetes; order Thelebolales; family Thelebolaceae; genus Pseudogymnoascus; species Pseudogymnoascus destructans. The sequence continues at coordinate 932,414 of NW_020167529.1, forward strand.
TCGCCGCGGAAACTGCCATCCCTCTCGTCGCCGCAGACATCGCGGCCGCTGCCTCGGAGGCAAATCGGGTGGCCCTCGTGGCTGCCCAAAGTGTTCCCAAGTTCCGTTCCGTCGCGGAGCGCGACTCCTACGAGGAGCTCGGCGCCACGCGCGCCGCCATCGAGGCGGGTATGGGTGTGAGTATACCCCTGTCCTTGTCATACTGACATTCGTTGCACTCAGTTTGCTATCAAACTCAAGAGCAAACTTGGAAATCTCCTCCTCAAACCTACAAGTCACTATACATATTTTGGCTTATCACACCAACAACAAGAGCAATACTACTCAACGATTGCTACAACCATCTATGATTCATTACACGTCATCGCTCCTTAGTTACTGGGCCGATATTACCACATAGCATATCTCTACAACCCTCTATGATTCATTACATGACATCACTCATACTACCACATGACATATCTCTACCAACTAGAGGCTTAGGAGCATCAACGATAGCTCTAAAAGCTCCTACGAACCTCTATGGTTCATTACACGTCATCGCTCTTTAGTTACCCACAAGATTGGTTAAGTTATGACATAATTTGTCTATGACATAATTTGTCTATAGGGGTACTCTGACCTTGGACCTCTTTTACTTCCTAAGGCTACAAACCTAAGAGATGGTTCTATGGGATTCTATTACGTCGACTACAGTTACCAAGCCTGGTAAGTCATGGAAAGTCATGGAAAATGAGAGAACTACACTCCTTTAGCATAAATAGGATTGCCCTTTCCTTAAGAAAGGGCAAGCAGACAATACAGTAAATCGACTATCACATACTTCCACGTCTTTTCCAAGCTTCCAAGCATTCATCTTGTTACTCCTTGTTTCTGAAAAGTCAGTGAGGTGTTAACCTCTGACTTACCCCTGAGTTCCCAGACTCAACATTTGTTGCAACTTGTCTGAACCACTTCACTACATCACACACCTGATTGCTGCGTTGTGAATAGTCTAAGCTACAACCCTTTGGCTCTGTTTCCTAAGACAGTGTGTTGTCTTAGTAAATTCATCCCTTCCTTGGGTGGCTAGATTCTCACATCTGGTGCACCCACCATTACATTATGCCACTATTCCTAGTTTCCGTAAAGTCAATCAGAACTTAGAGGGCTTGTAGAACTGCCTACGTAGAATGAACCACTAGCATTCTAAGCTCCTCCCTATCGTCATCATCTTGACCTTCATTAGGAGGCTGGATATATTGTTTAATGACCTCTTGTAGTACTATATCCCCCTTGCTATCTTGTATACCCTCTTGTATTGTCTCCTCCACTAGGTTTAGAAAGTATGAAAGGTCCATTGCATCGTGAATTCGGCCGTGCTGTTGTACTTGGTTGTAAAGGTTAGTAAGAGGCGGAATGTGCTTGAGAGAAAGTTAGATCAGGTTTTTGATGATTGTGCTTTTGCAGAAGCAGTTGTAGATAGTTGTATTTAAGACATCGTGATACCACGATCGGATGATCTAGCGAAGGGCAAGGTGTAAGTTAATAGTTTTAAGAGGATCTTCGTTGTTGTCGAAGGCATTTAGCATGAACGCAAGCCATTGTCGATGATAATGAGCTTTAAGGGAGGTAATAATGCCTTGGTCAAGGGCCTAGAATTGACTTGTTGCATTTGCTAGTAGCTAGATAATTTGTATATTTGAGGGCAGAGGCGTTGTTTCGACGGCAGCAATATGTGCTGAAAAGTTGTCCATTGTTAGCAGAATCTGTCTATAAGAGCCTATATGTAAATAGAAAGCTCTTAGCCATTCTGCCATAATAAACTGATTCATCCAAGCCTTCTTGTTCCATCGCCAATAACCTCCCATTGCTTCAACATTAATATACCAGAGTGCTCGAGGTTTCTTCGCCTTTCTAATAAACCAAAGTGGCATCCGATCAGCTCCTGTATAGTTTGTACAACAAACAACTGATATTCACTCCTTGTCCTTCTTAAATCCTAGCTATGATATTGTTGAAAGACCTTTTGATGGAGTCAGCTTCCAAAAGAGCCTAGTTTCATCTATGTTATAAATGTCCTTCTCTTGATATTCCCCTACTATTGTATCCTCTTCATTTCTTCCTCTGCTTGTGTAGAAACTGAGCTTATTTCACCATGTTAAGTATAACTCTTAATCTTATGTCGTCTTTTAAAATTCGAAACCCAGCCTTAAGAGAATTGAGGCGTAGGCTGGTTGTGGTATTGTGGAAGTTGCTCCCAAATCGTTTTAGCGCATAGTTGTAGTATATCGGTGCTTGTAACTCCTCCCTTGCTTTCAATAAGCTGCTGCCATTTAAAGAAGACTGCTTCAAGGTCAAACTAGGCAACAGCTTTGCGACAGTGAGTTGATTGCTGAATTGTGTTAACAGGTATTGTATCGAGGTTGGCGTATCGAGAGCTTAAAGATTCGAAGGTTCTAAAGAACCAGTTGATAGAGGCTTTTTGCGAAGGCTTTGGTGACTGGTGAGCATACCAGTTTCGGAGTGCGTGACGCTGCTCAATCGTCATCGTAAATAGCTGATTTCGAGGCATCTTAGCCTATGTAATGTCAGTATAAGATGATAT